>NW_028274819.1:63605270-64228731 GCF_037043125.1 Eumetopias jubatus | reverse complement strand
CTGTGTCCTGGAAAAATAGTTTTTGGCTATGTCCCAACGTAGAGTTTGGAGGCTTAAATGACTCATTCTCGTGGATACTAAAGCAAACTTAGAGTCACTTTTTGAGACTTCTTGAGGTACGCTTTTGGTCTAGCCCCTTTTAGATTGCTCCCAATCAACTGACAGATCTGACATTATTTTCTGAAATTTGCAAGCCAGTATCAAGACTCAGGTCCCAATCAGTCATTCCACCATTAACTGTTTTGTTGTTATTGTTAGCTGTTTATTAAGATAAACTATTTCATAACCCAGTATTCTTGTTTCATAGTTCAGGAACACAGGTCAGTGACAAACTTCCATGGAACTCAACTCAAAGAAATTCTTTACATTCCAACATTACTTTTCACTCTGAAACATACCGGCTTTCTTCATCTCCTCAAAATCTTTCATGGAATCATAATTTCTGTAGAAATCTGCATATGTCTTCTTTCTTGGTTCGGCCACAGCAAATTTATAGAAAGCCACAATCCCCCCGGGATACAGTGAATGCTCCAATATTATTAAATTGCCGACACTTGGCCAGAAGGCCTCACAGCTGAGCTCTCTTTGAAGCTCAACCAACCTCAAACCCAACGTCCTTCCTAACTGATATAGAAATGCCCACCATTAAAAGCATTAAATGAGGAAGGTAGGTCTGAACTAGGTGAAATAGAGGAAAGGTAGAGGTTTAAGGACCTTGATTAAATGAAACAGCTAAGAATAGGGTATAAATGTGTACAGATTATTTTCTAAAGTGTGTATAGTATTCTCTAAAATACTTGCTTAGAAATCATGGTCTAACTTTTTAATTACAAAAATTATATGTAGCTACAATTATAAGTTACTGCATACTCATTAAATTAAATACAATTTGGAAAAACAGAAAAGAAGAAAAGATTAATTTCCCATAGACTACAGATTAAAAAGAACCACTGTTATATTTCAGTTATTTTCATCCATTTTTTTTGGTAATATACATAAAACTACATTATATTTTGAACACCTTCTGTGGTTTTACTGATTTTATTAATTTATACCCTGGGACAGTAATTCCCAAACTTTTCACCATTTAGGCCCTTCTTTCTTTCTGTCCTTCTTTGTACACCAAGACCTTACCCCTGCCATCATGGATCCCAGATTTTGAAAAATATTGTTAACCAAACTATACTAATTCACAATAATTACTTGTTTCATTATTTTTTAAATAGTCAAGACCACCCGTGATGGCCCATCAGAGCTGATCTGTCCCACTGAGTCGACCATTACAAACCCAAAGTTACCACTTTCATTTCATACCTCTTAAATATCCAGGAACCTCACACCGTGAATTAGTCTTACAGGAAAAGTGTTTGCTAAGCTAAGGTAAATTTATGTTAAACCCAGTCAAAATTATCACCACAAGTCTAAGTAGATGATGTATAGATCAATGAGGGTTCAGAATCCATTTGTTCTTATGCTAAGTGCTCAGTCCTCACCTTGGAACTAGAAATTTTTCTCATTAAAAACATGCTTTGAAATGGAATCATTTCAGAATCTCTTTTTGAATAGAGTAGAGGTTCTTCTTGAAAATATAAATGTGTGGAAATTCTAGTGGTTACACTGCTTACTTCAAGAAAAGTCAGTGTCCCTAATGATTTCACTAAGAAATATCAACATAAGAGGTGTCAACCATATTTCCAGCCACATCCTTGAATGTCTTCATGAGGCACACAGAGCAAAACCTACCCAGCAAGGTGAGATGTTAACACTATTAAATCAGAGTTAAATATAATCAGAATCCAGAGGTTTTACAATTGGTCTTTATCTTCAAGGTATTTTGGTATCATTAAATTGATGGATAGAGCCACAGACTACCTAAAACAAAATGCTCTCCGGCCCTTATCATGGCTTTAAGTTGGAGCGACTAACTTGGTGTCCCAAAGACTTACTCTAAACGTCGTCCTCTTCACACCCTGGGGTGTTTATTATTACAGAGTCGCTGGCCCTGGGGGAATTAGACCCTTGACAGTAGAAGACAGCCCAGTTTCCCCGGCTCCTTTGCACCAGACTGGGTTGGAATTTTAGCCTATGTGCAAAGCAGCTAAAAGTTTTGACCAAAGAATAGGTAAGGGGTGCTTTCCTGGGAGTGTGTGGTGGTTCTCTTTACTTTGGTCAAAGGAGTTAGAAGGAAAGACTTGAATATCTCTTTGGTTCCTACTATGTGTGAGGCATGAGTGAGAAAAGAAGAACACAGCGGTTATGAGCATGAACACTGGTACTACATTCCCTGCTCTGCTTCTTATTAACTGTGAGACTGTAGGGATGTCAGTTTCCTCATCTTAAAATTGGAGTTATAATAGTACTTGTTAGGAGGATTAAATGAGATAATGCTTACAAAGTGCTATTAGTAGAATAGGTGGCACATAGGAAGTGCTACGTGTTTGAAAAATTAATTTTGATTGTGTTTAGTGTTTATCTATGTAAGTCTTGTTTTTTTCCCCCACTGAATTATAAAACCCCACAGAATGAATAAATCTGGGAAAAAGAAGGGGAAATTCACATTTCCCTTTGTGTTAGAGAATTCCCTTGTATCTACTCTGACTTAGATTGTATCTTATGCTTTACACACATTTAATTCCAACCCTCTGAGACAGATGTTATCACCTTTTTACAGTCAAAGAAGCTAAAGCTCAGAGAGTACAGTACTGGAAACAGATCCAAATCTGGTCTAATGACAAACTCCATACTCACTACCTCAAGAGTTACAAGGATATGGAGGGAAAGATCTTGTGCTGGTCACATGGTCCCATTCTCCTGTTGTTATCTCTTATCAGTTGTTCTAAAGTGTTCAGTGTATGTTTCTGAAAATATACAAGGACATATAGTTGGGGTACCTGCATGGCTCAGTCGGTTAAGTGTCCACTCTTGGTTTTGGCTCAGGTCATGATCTCAGGGTCGTGAGATCTAACGCCATGTTAGGCTCTGCACTCAGCACAGAGTCTGATTGAGTTTCTCTCTCCCTCTCCCTCTTCCTTCTGCCCCTCCCGCTCATGAGCTCTCTCTCTCCCTCTCTCTCAAATTAATAAATAAATCTTTTTAAAAAATACAAGGACATATAGTCAATATCAGGCCAATGGGTCATAAGCACAAAAGCATTCATCTTACTTTCCCGAAGTAAATACAAATTTATGTGAGAAGAAAAGAAAAGAATAATAATTATATTCTGGGGGGTGGGGTAAAGGAGTGGGAGGGATAAAGGGGGAACAAGAAGAAGGAAAGGGGGGATATTTGGCTGACTAATAAATACTATAAACTTAATTTATAAGACTGATGAACGCAAACATGCAGGAAGGATCATAAGGAACATATATTGAATATTAACTCAATATTAACAAAATGAGCTTCTGCCTGGAGGAAAGAAAAGGCCAACAGACAAGCATATCACAGGCCACCAGGAAGCACCCATGTGAACAGACTCAGGTGTGGTCAAGCATAGGTAGCATTCCAAGGACAGATGAGTTTCAAGCCAGGTATTAATAAAATAAGAACAAGAGTGAAGAGAAGACTGGGACCCATTGTCAATGCTGCTGACCTTCAGGTAAGGCTGACAAATAAATGGCTTTTGGAGTTGGGCTTTGAAAATGCTGTTCAGACACTTATGATTGTTCCATAAGACAAGGAGTTTAATGAGAAGGAGAAAGGAGATTGAGAGAACAGATGTGGACTAGGCAACAGGAAAGGAAGAAGGGAAAAAGAGAATAGGGTCCGTAGAGAAGACTATTAAAGGTACAGATTAAAAAGATCAGACCATCAGTCAGATATTTTAATTAAGGACCTACTATATGCAGAACATTGAAACTATCTGCTGAGGATACAGCAGAATAATAACACAGATACCACCATTTTACCTGAATGTTTACAAAACATCAGGTACCACGGGGGCGCCTGGGTGGCTCGGTCTGTTAACTGTCTGCCTTCGGCTCAGTCATGATCCCTGGGTCCTGGGATGGAGCCCCGCATTGGGTTCCCTGCTCAGCGGGGAGCCTGCTTCTCCCTCTCCCTCCGTGCACGCACTCTCTCTCCCTCTAGCTCTCTCTCTCAAATAAATAAATAAAATCTTAAAAAAAAAAAAACCCATCAGGTACTATAGTAACAAGTTACACCCTTTTCCTGTGTTTTAATCTTCACAGCCCTGTGAGCCAAAGTCTCTAGGCTTGAGAGGTTAATCACAGCTAGTTAGTGGTTATCATGGATTCCTAAACCAGGTCTATTTGGCTTGTTTTTTGTTTTAAGATTTTATTTATTTATTTGAGAGAGAGAGAGCATGAGTTGGGGGAAGGAGCAGAGGGAGAGGGAGAAACACACTCCCCGCTGAGCATTTGAAGTAAGATAAAATACTCTCCTTATCCTCTCTCCTCATCTGTCTTTAACTTTTATAGGATTTTTAAAAAAAATACATTTGTGTATATTGTTAATCATAAAAAGGATCTATATTTATTGTAGAAAAACTGGAAAACACTGTACAGTAAAAAGGTAATAGATTTTTCAAACTTTGCTATTTTAAAAAAGTATAAAAAACATCCTCCTAAAGCATGTGTGAAGGATCCTGTTCTTGCACTCATATCAACATTTAAAAAATGAAGAGAATAACTCATTTTTAAAAAATGCCCATTTGATAAAGGGAAAGGAAGCTCGTTATTTTAATTTGCATTTCTCTAATACTACTGAGGTTTTATGGCTTTCTATGTTTCTGGCTTCTTCTACTTTGTGTCCATGTGTGACACACTAATATCTCTTCTTTATCTGCTTTTGGAATGTCTGTTTCACACTGATTTGTAAAATTATATCAAAAATATTAACTTTATTACATGTAGCAAACATTTTCCTAGTTTCTCTTGTTTCGTTTATAGGACATTTTGACATAAAGAAGCTTTTCATTCTTGTGTAATCAAATCTATTGAACAATTTGTGTTTTCCTCTTTTGCTTCCTTCCCCTCAGAATGGCCTTCTCCACCCCCATGGTTGGCGGTGTTATCTTCCAGCGGGCTGGGTTTTGAAGGAGGCAAGGGACCTGGACTGACCCCGAGGAGGAGGAAGGGACTTAGGGACTCAGGGCAAGTCAAAGATGGGGCTGACGCAGCCAGCAGCAGGGAAGAGGCCCAGGGACTGGCAAATAGAAATTGGATTGCCTCAGACTATGCAAGGCCGACAAGGAGAGGAAACCATAGAGAGCTGGGGCCTGGACGGCCGGGCTGCAGAGCCTGGTATTGATTGGGTAAACAGAAAGAGGAGACTCCCACCAGCTTCTCCCAAAAGGGAATCCCAGGTGGGAAAAGGACGGTAAATAAGCATAAATTTGCAGGAAGTTGCACAGATCCAGGGAGCCAGAAGAGCTGAGACACTGTTGCTGTAATCCAGGCCCCAGATGATGACATACTAAATTAGCGCAGCTGGCTAGAGAAGTGGAATGAAGAGGCAGGTCCAGGAACTGTTTTTGTAGGGAAAGCAACAAAAAATAAATAACAGCAATAAGAACAAACTCAGGACTCAGTGATTTGGTGCACTAGGAGGCATACAAAAGATAGAGGCTCTAATTTCTGGGTGCTGATGGCATATCCACAACACCTACCCAGTGGCTAGGATGGGAGAGAGCAGCTCCCTGGTGGAATGAAGGAAGCTTGATAGCAAGCAGGAAACCGAGGGGCTTGAGTCTCTCTTCCCCAACACATGACTATGAACAAGGCCTGTGCTTAAAGGAAGATAAAGCAGCTTTCTGTCTCCTTAGGGATGTTTGGGAACCGACTGATTAATGAGCACAGTCTCAAAGGTGTAATTTTGAGAAATGACAACATCCATGTTGGTATTGTTGCTTATGGTAAGACCCTCTAAGAAGGGTTACCAGATAAAATACAGATCTCAGTTACATATGAATTTCAAATAAACAGTAAAAAAAAATTTTGGTACAAGTATGACCAAAGGCTTATATGGGAGATAGTTATATCTAAAAAAAATACTTCTTGTTTATCTGAAATTCACATTTACCTTGGTGTCCTGCAGTTTTATTTGCTAAATCTGGAAACCCTACGCATCAGGAGAGATTCCAGAAGCCTCCAAGAATATGGTCATTTGTACTAGAGGTCGGTGACAGTTGAGAAATGGAAACCATGGCAGGAAATTTCAACTTCCCAAAGCAAGAAGATGCAAATCAAGTGGCAGGAAGAGATGATAAATGCTGAATCGATGAATTAATCAATTCTTGTTTCTTGAGCACTTGCTTTGTGCTGGGCTGAGTACTTTGGGGGCTTCACTCAGGAGCTTACGGTGAATTTTAAATTAATTCCTTCCTAGAGTCAGTCACTTAACAATCTTGTATTGAGAACCTATGTGCTGGATTCAGGCCTTGGCACTAATATCTCAGTCGAAGAAGATAGTATTGGAGCTTAAAACAATAGGAGAGCCTAGAATAACTCAGAAAAAAACATTTGGAGACCAATTCAAGATGGAATCTAACTGGGAACGAAAAGCATGGCTTCTAAGAGCAACAGGGTGTGCTAAGAAGTGATGTCTCCTCTATCTTCAGGGCTTTCCTTAGTTAGCTTAGTTAGGCCATAGTTCAAGGGAAGTATCGATCAGCTGAAGGTCACACATTAATTAAAGGACAGGGGCTTTGAAGCAAGCCTTGAGTCACTCCGAAGCTCCTTCCTCGATACCACACTGCTGCTGTAAGGAAGAGCTCATGGAACATGCCAACTGTTTGCCCTTACATGAAGATGGAAAAAGTCTGTTCTCCTCACAGGAATATCTTCTGAGGAGAAGTGCTGAGCAGGAGCATTCCTCCTCCAGCCTTCTCCTTTCTCCCAAGACCTTGGATTCTTTGGGAGAGGAATTTCTTCTGTGAGACAGTTGAGAGTGTAGCTGAGTTTTCCTGATGAGGATGAAAGCTGGTGAAGGGGTCCTTGCCTGACTAACCTGGGATAGCTGACCTAGCCCTTCCTTGCGCCAGAGCTCTCCATGTCCTCCACCCTGAAATGTCGGTGGCTCAGCCTCTGACACAGAGTGGCTGGAAGGTTATGAGACATCCACAGTCCATCTGCTGGGAAACCTGGCGCCTCTCTTACAGCACTGTTTCCTTAGGACATGACGAGGATAGGACCAGTGACAAAGGGACTAGTGTTTTTAAGAGTACTTCACAATTTATGAAGGGCTATCATCCACGTATTTCTCTTGTTACTTAGAAAAATCCTGGGAATTGTTTTCAGTTGGAGAACCCAGATCTCAGAGATGATAGGTGATTAATCCAGGTGTGCACTGCTTAGAAATGTTAGTTAGGGTTGGGACTTGGGGTGTAGATTCTTCTAATTCTAAATATCACGCTTTGCTCACATCATAGCCGCCTATCTTCTTAGCAATTCCTTGTAAACCTGCCAATAAAACTCTGTTTCTGTGGCCCATCTTCTGAAGACTTGAGCCCTTGGATATGAGAACTTATTACAAGGGATTTGCCTCTAACCCTCACCTTTCTTTCTCTGGCAATAAAAGCTACCATTTACTGGGCACATTCTGTATAGCATGCATCATTGCGCTAAGTAGTTTACAGACTCCATCTATTTAATTCTTCACTACCAGCATGTATGTGTATATATACAGCGTGTGTGTGTGTGTGTGTGTGTGTGTGCGTGTGTGACTTGTTCAACCTCACATACTAGTACTTGAATGGGCCAGAATTCTAGTGTTCTATACTTCACTATTATTGTATGTATTTATATTATATACTTTCACATTCCTCTTTCTAGACCATTGTTCTCATCTCTGAAAGGCACAAAGTTGACAGTCAAACATGCTTTCATTTTTAAATTTTCAAATTTCTTTCCTACATGTTTGTTTTGTCACAGATATAAGAAAAGAACAAACTATCCTCCCCAAAAGGACATTCAAATTTGGACTTGATTTTATTAGTTGATGAAGAACAATCATTTGTGAATACAGTTTTAAGATCATGTTTATAGGGCGCCTGGGTGGCTCAGATGGTTAAGCGTCTGCCTTCGGCTCAGGTCATGATCCCAGGGTCCTGGGATCGAGTCCCGCATCGGGCTCCCTGCTCCTTGGGAGCCTGCTTCTCCCTCTGCTTCTCCCTCTCTCTCTCTCTCCTCCTCTGTCTCTCATGAATAAATAAACAAAAAAATCTTTAAAAAAAAAAAGATCATGTTTATATTTCTACTGTAAGTCAAAATATTTGTTTAAGTTCTCCAAAGCTTAACTATTGATTTATTTAGGTTTCAACATGTTCTTTTCCAAAACAACAAGAGTCTTCCTATCTCTAAAAATGTTACAGTCTTTCAAGAACCTACCTTTAATACAGACTCCACCGCAATTTCTCAATTATATGTGAATGGCTCACTTTTTTTTTTTTTTTTTTAAGAGAGAGAGCGCAGGGTCGGGGGAGGGCAGAGAGAGAATCTTAAGCAGACTCCAGGCCCAGTGTGGGGCTCAATCTCATGACCCTGAGATCATGACCTGAACCGAAATCAAAAATCAGATGCTTAACCAACTGAGTCACACAGGCACCCCAGTGAATGGCCCACTTTTTAAACTTCAGGTGAAATTTGCAAGGTTGGCATTTCAAGGAAGGCTCAAGTTTTTTGTTTAAGGCATTTATCTTCTCACCTTTCAGTGAGGAGGGCCCTGTGTTGATTTTCCTGAAGCTTCAAGATGAGGAAGGAAGTCACAACGAAGGGGGGGGTTTGGGGGCAGCAATGGGGGCTGGTGTAGCTCCTGACAAGGAAGATCCAGAACAGAGTCCCTGTGTGCTCACCCCTTACACTTAGTTGAATAACCAAATATTTACTGAGCGCCTACAATGCCTATGTGCTGGCTGCCTAGGTCTCTAGCCATACCCTCCCAGCACATAGGAGTAGACAGAAAAGTTAATAGGTCATTTCAAGTTTCCTCTTCCTACACAAAATGCATGCAGACTATAATAAAGGGTCAGTGCCTGGCTTCAAATTCTAATCACAGATCCTGATCTACTGGTTGGAGACCATCGATTTGTCTCTTTTTTTAAGGTCACGTATTTTGAGCTTTTAGCATTTGCCTGGTGATGTGCTAAATAGTTTTAGAGTCTTCATCCAAGACTCTCTTTCCTTGTCTGTAAAACAGAGGCAATAAAGCTAGCCACCTTTCAGGGTTATATTAAATGAGATGATAGTAATAGCTACAATCTGTTGAGAGTGAACCCTGTGCCAGGCACCTACGTGTGGTAATTATTTCATTACCCTTGCCAAGCTCATGAGGTGGGTACCATTTTTTGAACACATTTCATAGATAAGCACATTGAGGCACGGACTGGTTAAATAAATTGGCCAAGCTCACACACACAAAATGAGTGGTAAGAGTTTGGACTCTGATATAGGTTGGTTAGAGGTTAAAGCTATATGCTCAATTACTGATCATGGTGTGTTCACATAGTAAAAGTACAAGAAGATTCTAAAGCACGGTTTAGAAATGGCTGCTCTCTGTTGGTTGTCTCCAATTCATTCTGCAACACTGCAGATAGTTTCGAAAATCAAAATCTAAAATTTTCTCCATTAAACCACATTAGACAGACTTATTTTTGACCAAACAAATAGAAAAACAAGGCCATCCCTCAGGGGCTTGGAAGCTAAAGTGAATACATTTCCACTGCATGCTCCCCTTCTGCCTTAATTAATTTTTTTTCTGGTTAAAAATAGGCTTTGGTGACCTTTAGGAGTAACCTTGAAGGGGAAAAATTCACCAAAGGGCAACACATACACTGAACTGAAAGTGAGAAGGTGGAGAGTGGGAAGGGAATTAATATTTATTAAACTCTTCTATATGCTGGTCATCTTATGTATGTTATTCACTCACTTTGCTCAACAAGATTTATTGGGCACCTATTGTGTGCCTGGAACTGTGCTGATGATGATCTATCAAGTTCTCACCACAACATTGTAAAACAAGGACACAGAACCTCAAAGAAGTTAAATACTTTGCCCAAGGTCACATGATCAGTTGTTGACAGAACCTAGTTTCAAATTCTGGTCAGCCTACTTTCAATCTGTGCTATTTTCTTTTTTTTTTTTTAAGATTTAATTTATTTATTCCAGAGAAAGAGAGAGAGAGAGAGAGAGAGACAGGAGGAGCAGAGGGAGAGGGACAAGCCTGACGCGGGGCTTGGTCCCAGGACCCTGAGATCATGACCTGAGCCGAAACGAAGAGTCGGTCGCTTAACCCCCCAGGCGCCCCAGTCTGTGCTACTTTCATATACCTTTCTGCTTTGCCCAGGTGATGTTGGGAAAGGATTCTCTGAGATTCTAAATTGACAAGCCCATGGTATTTTTTGTTTTTTAAGTTGGATCGTATTGTATCACTTGGTTTGGAGGATTTTTTTGCTCCAGATGTATTTTACAATGTGTCTCAGATAGATACTTTTCTTCATATACTTTATTTACTTATTTTAAAGATTTTATTTATTTATTTGAGGAAGAGTCAGAGAGAGCAGAGCACAAGTAGGGGGGAGGGGCAGAGGGAGAAGCAGGCTCCCCACTAAGCACGGAGCCCAGACATGGGGCTGATCCCAGGACCCCGAGATCATGACCTGAGCTGAAGGCAGACGCTTAATGGACTAAACCACCCAGGCGCCCCAACAAGCCCATGTTTAAGTCCCAACTGATAGACCCATCCCTTGTTCTCCATTGGTTGACTCATACTTCCAGAGAAGGTGGAAAATTAGGGGAGACCAATAAAAGATTTCTGTAAGAAACATTTCTTATAGACTCAGGAAACTAAGTGTTGCTTTAAGCACTATTTTGTAAAATTTTCAGTAACTTTTTGAGTTTGGCTTTGAAGAAATAAATGCCTTTTAGGCATTGCTGATTGCTCTGGGAAGTCTCTAAATACCATGGTTTCCCAGAGGCTGGAAGTACTGAGTGAGTGTAGTGTGTGCACATCTCGTGTGTGCACATTTCAGAGGCAGGTCACTACAGTTGGTGGGGACACTGGCTACTTCACTGACATGTGACAGAATCCTCCAGCTACAAATAGGCTGGGGGCCAACCCCTGCTCTGAGCAGTCCGAATGGAGTTAGAAACAAGAGGCAATGAGTAGGTATATTGAAGTGGAATAGTCACACATAACAATTTGACAAAGTATGTCATTAATAAAGTGGTTTTGCAGAAAGGAAAAAAAAAAGAGGTAACGAGTAAAATGTTTCACAGGATAAACCACAGGGTCAGTCTTACACTTGCCCCTGTCAGCTATGTGGAGAAGCACATGTTTTTAGAATGTTTTGAATTATTCTCTTATGCACTAGAAAACAAACATCCAAAAACCCGGCTTGCTCTTTAATTCTGTGACTGCAGCGATGACCATCTCCATCTCATTTTTTCCTTCTTAAATTGCTTGGTATGATGAAGACACAAATCAAAATAGTCTACCTCTCTGCCTGTTGAAAAAATATGTAAATAGTACTGAAGAGTATGAGGTGTAAGTTCTCTACCCCTACTCCCTAATTCGGCTCCTCAGAGGCAACCACGCTCTCCAATCCTTTCTATATCACCCCAGAGAGGTTTAATACTTAAAATATCTATCACATATATATCTTTTAAAATTTCATACAGATGATAGCATCCTATACATACCACTCTGAACTTCGTTTTTTATTTTTGAGATTTTTGTATATGAGTACACATACATCATTCCTTTTTAGTGGCTCTGTAGAATTACATTTTAAGGACATACTGCAATTTACATAACCATTACTCCATTAATAGACCTTTTGGTTATTGTCCATCTTTTGCTGTTACAATGGTGCAATGAATATTCTTCACATATATCTTTGCATGTATATTTCTGTAGGATAAACGGGATGTTGGGTCAAAGTTATGGTCGTTTTTGATAGATATTGTCAAATTGTTGTTTAAAAAGATTGTAGTCCTTTATGCTCCTATCAATAATGTATTAGAATATTTCCCCACACCCTAGCCCAAATAATGTATTTATTGTCAAACTTCTTGATCTTTGTCAAACTGATGAAAAATAATATCCTACTTAGTTTTAATTTTCAGATCTCTTATTTTAAGTAAAGTTGAATGTTTTTATCATAAATATATTTTTTTAATTTGAGAGAGAGAGAGTGAGCACAGGGAGAAGCAGAAGGGGAGGGAAGGGACAAGCAGACTCTGTGCTGAGCAGGGAGCCCGACATGGGGCTGGATCCCAGGACCCTGGGATCATGACCTGAGCTGAAATCAAGAGTCCATTGCTCAACTGACTGAGCCAACCAGGCTCCCGGCACATTCATATCATATTTTAAAATCTTTTTTTAAAATTATATGTTTAAAAGCCACCTATAGATCTTTTTGTTCAGACATAACCTAATCCAATAAGAGATAATTGAACAACATAAGAGAAGACAGTGGTTAACATAGAACCCTGTTTGGGGTGCCCGGGTGGTGCAGTCGGTTAAGCGTTCAACTCTTGGTTTTGGCTCAGATGTGATCTCAGGGTCATGGGATCAAGCCCCGCATCAGATTCCGCACTCAGTGCAGAGTCTGCTTGAGATTCTCTCTTCCTCTCCCTCTGCTCCTCCCATTCATGTCCCCCTCTCACTCTCTCTCTCTCAAATAAATAAATAAATCTAAAACAAACAAAACAAAACAAAAACCCCCACTAAACCCTGTTTGACATTAAAGACAAAAGTTGAAGGATACAAGATCTGTGCAATAAAAATTGGACATTAAAAGTATTTAGACAAGGGGTGCCTGGCTGGCTCAGACAGTGGAGCATGCCACTCTTGATCTCAGGCTCCTGAGTTCGAGCCCCATGTTGAGGGTAAAGTTACTTTACAAAATAAAATCTTAAAAAAAAAGTTTCTCTAAAAAACAAAAGTATTTAAGCAAGAAAAGTTGACTCATAATCAGAACTGTGTTTTGAGAAGATCTGCACAGTGTGGAAGATGGATTAGAAGTAGCATTACTGGAAAAAAAAAGCAGCTAGACTTGGAGACAAGGGTATAAATTAAAAAGTTGTTGCAATAATCTAAGCAAGAGAAAATAATATCCTGAACTAAGGCATTGCCAGAAAAAATGGAGATGATGAAACCAATTTGAGAAGGCTTTCAGAAGCAGAATGACCCAGTAAATGTCAGATATGAAAGAAAGAAGTAATTTAGGTGAAGTAATGGATTAAAAAAAAAAGGAATACATGGTAAAGAATTTGGCCTCTAATATTACTAAATATTAAGAAAGGGTTTGGTTAACTGTATATACATTTATGAAATTCAAACCAAGTGGGGCACCTGGCTGCCTCAGTCGGTAAAGCATGTGACTCTTGATCTCAGGGTTGTAGGTTTTAGCCCCCATTGAGGGTAGAGATTGCTAAAAATAAAAAGAACACACACACATTGCATTTATTCAATTTCACCTTATTAGAGAAAACATAATCCACTTAACTTTAAAAAAAACTAAATTAGAAAAGTTAAGTAACATGCAAAATTAAAAAAAAAACTGCCAGATTGTCCTGATTCACATCAGAATTCCAAGTCAGACATATCTGACTGCAAAACAAATGCTCTTTATGCTATTCCAAGTTATCTATGCTTAAAGAAAAGATTTAGGGAGAGAAAATTATCTTACATCATGCAGGGAAGCAAACTGCCCACAACACTTGGAAAACACCAGGAATTACTCCCTGAGCTACTGTATCATCAGTTTAGTTTAAATCTGACAATTCTCAGAGGAACCCATTATGATTCACAGCTGTCTCCATTCCGGATTGACCAGGGTCATCCTCTTTACAGAAAAAAACCTCTTCCTTTCTCCCCTGTCACTTCTCTGCAACTCATTTGGGAAAACCTGTCAAATTGTATTATGTCTTTTGACACTATAAATATAGTCATATTCAAATGTTACACAAGAATGCCTCACAAAGAAGATAACGTGTTCATTAAATATATTGACCGTTAAATTGGATGGGGATTGTGAACACATAATTAACATAACTACTTTGGAAGAGTAATGGGCTGTTGGGGGTGGGGGAGAAAGCCTCATTATTTGGAACTGGATGTTACGTAGTATGTGTAGAAGTAGACTCTATATTACTGCCTGTCTTGAAGAAATTATATATTTATATTTTACTCTTAACACTAATCAGATTGCTAGCTTCCTTCCATGTGCATTATTATTTTATTCTCAGTCTTTTCATTGAAAAAAATGCCTTCAGCCTTGTAACCACTAGTGTTTGCTGAGCCTAGCAACGTAACTGATTGCACGGCTATTTAGTTTTTTGTTCCCAAAGCTAATTATACATTTCATACGCTAAGTCCTTAATGAAGACACTCTTTTAAAAAAGATAAACACTAAGCCAAAACCAAAAATATGAACAAAGATATCTAACAAATGAACATTAACTTCCCAGGTATTGAATTATAAAGTAAAGGTTAAGAAATGACATAATAACGCTTCAGAAAAATAACACTGAACTACAAGTTCCAAGTTTCCCAAATTTGGATCAAGATAAAGAGGGAATCTGATCTCAGGTCAAGCTCCAAAAAAGGGGGGGAAGGCTGCCTGGGTGGCTCAGTCAGTTAAGCATCTGCCTTAGGCTCAGGTCATGGGCTCAGGGTCCTGGGATTGAGGCCCACATCAGGCTCCCTGCTCAGTGGGGAGTCTGCTTCACCCTCTCCCTTTGCCCTTGCCCCCCACTGGTTTTCTCTCTCTCAAATAAATAAATAAAATCTTAAAAAAAAAAAGGAAGAGAAGATGAGAAACCCCAAAAAGCGATGATCACCTTTGCAAACACCTGAGGAGTAAGCCGCCCACGGAGAAAGGTCGGTCTTGTTCTGAAAGAGACCTTCGAAGAGAGTTGTTCCTCTCTCTGAGCTTTCCCAGGGAGGGCAGTGAGGGTTGGTTATTCATGTTTCCTAGAGCCCTGTATAGTACCTAACAAAGAGCAGGGTTTGTGGAGTGAAATGAACAAATGGAATAGGCGCCATGGGAGACAGTGAGTTCTCCATCACTGGAGGTGGTTAAGAATTTGGAGTGAATCCAAAAATACATAGGGTTAGAGGACGCACTTGATTATATTTATGGTCCATTCTAACCATGATTCTTAGGTTCTAAGGTTTCCAAGAAGTTGGCAAATTATTAGCATTATATAATCAGCCTGTTCTCTGCCATGCTTCAAAATACAATTCCAGTCTACCCATTTCTGTCCATCTCTGTCACCACTCTCTCAGCTGGGGCACCATCTTTTGGTATCTGCACTATACTGTACTGGACTCCTAAGATGGTTTCTTAGCTCCATTTTTGCAGCCAATGTAGTCTTTATTATTGCAATCTGATTAAATAGCCCTCCTGTTTAAAACTCCTAAATGGAAAAAAATAAGAGAAATGGAAGGTAGAAAAGAGGAAGTAAATTATATGTTGTTTATAGATGATTTAACTGCTTACCCAAGGAAAAACAAGAGAATCAACTGAGTAACTATTATAGACAAGAGAATTTACTTTGGTGGTTGGGTTATAAGATTAACCCACAGAAAAATTAATATGCAACCTTTAAGCAAACGAATAATGACCAGTTTGAAAATATAATGGAGTAAATATTTTCATTAACAATATCAACAAAAAGGACAGATGTCTAGGGAGAAACTGTTAAGAAATACACAAGGTCTATATTAAAATGCTAAGGAAGACAAAAGATTTGAACAATTAGAAAAGTGGCCCCTGTTCATGGATAGGAAGACTAAAGAACAGACACAGAATCTATAATTTAAAGCTCACCTGGTGTGCCTGTCTGGCTCAATGGGTAGGGCATGTGACTCTTGATCTCAGGGTGGTGAGTTTAAGCCCCATGTTGGGCCTAGAGATTACTTAAAATAAATAAATAAATAAATAAATAAATAAATAAATAAATAAATAAATCTATCTCACCTAATAAAAATCCTAACAGAATTTTCTTTCGGAAATAGATAAACTGGTCTCAAATTCATATGAATAAAATAAATAGAATATCAATACATATTCTAAAAATAAATTTAAAGTATTATCAGATATTAAAACGTTTTCAAGTTACAATAACTAAAGCAGAAATCAGTGACGAGAAGAAAAACTATTAAAGATACAATCAAATAAAAAAATACAATCAAATATATGTGAGAATTTAATATAGAGAGAGGTCTCATTTCAAATTATTGGAGAAAGATGGCTTATTCAATAACTGTTGCATAGAAATCAGGATATCCATCTGGGAAAAAAAATGGGCTTAAGGCATACCTCATACTGTATACCAAAAATAAATTCCAGATAAATTGAAGATATGTCATTATTCTAAAATTAC
Organism: Eumetopias jubatus; assembly: GCF_037043125.1. NCBI lineage: Eukaryota > Metazoa > Chordata > Mammalia > Carnivora > Otariidae > Eumetopias > Eumetopias jubatus. The sequence continues at coordinate 64,212,382 of NW_028274819.1, read as the reverse complement.
TAAGAGAGAGGAAGCATTTTGTAATTTCAGAGTGAAGAAAAGCAATAAATAAGTTACCACTATTCATACACAATATGGTTATATACATAGAAAATCCAAAATAATCTACAGATAAATTACTAGAATTAGACTGTTAAATCACAGATTGTACCTCTGAAACAAATAATACATTATATGTTAAAAAAAAAAAAGAAGAAGAAGAAGAAGATAGCAGGAGGGGAAGCATGAAGGGGGGGAAATCTGAGTGGGAGACGAACCATGAGAGACTATGGACTCTGAAAAACAAACTGAGGGTTCTGGGTGGGGGGAATGGGTTAGCCTGATGATGGGTATTAAAGAGGGCATGTTCTGCATGGAGCACTGGGTGTTATATGCAAACAATGAATCATGGAACACTACATCAAAAACTAATGATGTAATGTATGGTGATTAATATAATAAAAAAAACAAAAGAAAAAAGTGAGTTTAAAAAGGTTGCTGGATAAAGAGCCAATGAACAAATCAATTCTATTTTCTATATGCCAACAACAACAAGAATGACATTTTTAAAAAAGATAACATTTAGAAATTGCAAATACTTAGGAATAAATTCACATACACACAAGTCTGCAAGACCTCTACATAGAAAAGCATAAACTTTATTGAGAGAAGTTGAAGAACTAAATAAAGGGAAGGCTTTACTATGTTCATGGATTGGAAAATTGAATGATTTTAAAGATGTGAATTTGCCCCTTATTATCTGTAGATTCAATGCAATTCCAATCCCAAGAAGACTTTTGTTTTATTTATATAAACTATAAGCTGATCCTAAAATTTATAGAGACATGAAAAGGACCAATAATAGCCAAGACATTTCTGAAAAAGAACAAGATGGAAGTAATTGCTCTAGCAGATATTAAGACTTATTATAAAGCTATAATAATTAAGCCAGTATATTAATGGTACAAGGAAAGAAAATAGACCAGTAGAATAGAACACAAAGCCCAGAAAGGAACTGCCAAATGAACACCTGATTTATAACAGAGGTGGCACTCAAAACAGTGGGGAAAGGACAGTCTTTCAATAAATGGTGTTGGGTCATTAGATATCCATATGCTAAAAAAAGGAAAGGCAATATATAAAACTATAAAGAAAAGCAAGAAGCTATCACTATGAAAATCCAGGATGATAGTTACATCTTGATGGGTGGGAGGGGGCATAAGGAGGCTTTGGGGATGCTAGCAGTGCTCTGTTTTCCTGATACTGGTGGGGATTACATGGATGTTTTCTTTGTGATCATTCCCTGATTTATACATTTTGTTTTGTGGACTATCTTGTACATGTTTGTGTTTCACAATTTGAAAGAATGTTTAAAAAAAAAAAAACCCTCTCGAGTGAAAGCAAAGGTGGCAAAATGTTAACTATTGCTGCAACTAGGTGAAGGGTATATGGGTATTGTACTGTCCTTCCAACTTTTCTGTAGGTTTGAAGATTTAAAAACGTTGGAGGAAAAAAATAAAATAAAAGTAAAAGCAGTTGGAGGAAAATCTCTTCTGATCTAAGTTCCCCTGTGGCCACTGCCCCATTTCATTCCCTTACATTATGGCAAAACTATTTGGAAGTATCTAGAGTCAGGGTCTCCAGTCCCCTGCCTCCAACCATCTCCCTGACATACTCCTACAGCATTTTGCTTCCACACAGCAGTGAAATTGCTCTTCTCAAGTTTACCAATAACCTCCCCGTCACTAAATCCAATGATCACGCCTCAGTCCGCATCTTTATATACTATCTGCAGCATTTTACACCGTTGATGTCTCTCCTCCCTAAAACACTTCCCAGCTTCCAGGACACTTACCTGACTTTCCTTTTACTATTCTACGTGCTTTTGTCTTTCTCCTTTCCTTTTCCTCTTCCCTGACCTCTAAATACTGGAGTGCCTTGCCCATGGACAGCATAGAAACACTTCAAATCTTTAGTTAAGTGTAATTTTTTTCAGGGATGCCTGGGTGGCTCAGTCAGTTAAGTGTCTGACTTTGTTCAACTCAGATAATGATCTTGGGATCCTGGGATTGAGCTCAGTGCTCAGCAGGGAGTCTGCTTGTTCTCTCCCTCTCCTCCTCCACGTCCCCCTCATCACCCCCTCCCCGGCTCGTACTCTCTCTCTCACATAAATAAAATATTTTAAAAAATATAATTTTTTTCAGTGAGGACTTGTCTGGTCACTTTTATCTAAAATTGCAATCCTATACTTAACTCCTTTTCTTAGTTTGTTAAAATACTCTCCCTGGAGTGCCAGGCTGGCTCAGTCTGTAGAGCATCAGACTCTTGACCTTGGGGTTGTGAGTTCAAGCCCCATGCTGGGTGTAGAGATTACTTAAATAAAATCTTTAAGTGTCACTTGGTTGGCTCAGTCAGTTAAGCATCTAACTTTTGGTTTCAGCTTGGGTCATGATCTCAGGTTTGTGAGATTGAGTCCTGCATCAGGCTCCATGCTGGGCATGGAATCTGCTTAAGATTCTCTCTCTTCCTTCCCTCTGTCTGCCCCCCACACACACACATACACATGTGTGCAAGAGCTCTCTCTCTCTCTCAAATTAAATAAATTTTTAAAAAAGAAATAAAATCTTTAAATTAATTATTATTCTCCCTAGCACTATCTAAAAATGCTATTTTACTTATTTACTGTCTGCCTTCTGTGATATAATGTAATTTTCCAAAAGTTACTTTCCATACAGGTGGAACTAATGCAAAATTGCTTGTCAACTATACTTTAAAAAAAAATTTTACTTTCAATGTTACTGTTGCATATTCAGAGCCTAGAACAGTGCCTGGTATACATTAGGTGTTCAATCAGCGTTTGCTGAATATTTAATGAATTGAACTTAAAGTAAAATCCATACTCCTGACTTATCAAACCCTGCTTTATTTGTCATCTGTCAGCCTCTCCCCTCTTACTTCATACCCCTTTAATTTCTCTACACATACCAAGCCCTACCCCCTACTCAGAGATTTTTGCATTTACAGTTCCCTCTGCTGAGAAAGCTCTTTTCTTTCTACTCACAAAACTGGCATCTCAGGGCTCACTTTAAATACACCCTCCTCAGAAAGGCCCACTCTGGCCACTCTTCACCTCCCATTCTATCTAATTACTCTTTTATACATTTCCCTGTTTAGTTCCTTCATAGTACTCATCTATCACAATTTTTTAAAAAGATTTTATTTATTTATTTGATGGAGAGAGAGAGAGATCACTAGTAGGCAGAGCGGCAGGCAGAAGGAGAAGGAGAAGCAGGTTCCCCACTGAGCAGGGAGCCCAATGTGGGGCTTGATCCCAGGACCCTGGGATCATGATCTCAACTGAAGGCAGACACTTAACTGACTGAGCCACCCAGGCGCCCCTATCACAATTTTCTTGTTAATTTATTTGATGACTTTTGTTGTTGTTGTTTGTCTACCCTGGTAGAATGTAAGGGGCATGAGGGTAGGGTTTGAGTCTGTCTCTTTTTCATTGATGGATTCCCCAGATCTAGCACATGTTTTGCACATAGTTGGTGGTCAGTAAATGTCTATTGAGTAAATGAATAAACAACTAAGTAAATAAATGAAGAAAACAACTTTCTCAGTGTTTAAAGCGGGGTTCAAATAGACACAAAGAAGCTGGGCCATCTCTATTCAGAGGACAAAGGACATTTGTCCTGATGCATCAAGAGCCCAAGAAGCACATACTCAGCATTCTTTTAGAGTCAACTTCTTTACAAGATCCTTTTTCCATCTGAATAGTCTGACCAGTTACTGAAGGATAAAGAGCAAATGTAAAAACAGTCCACCTGCACCAAAAGGGCTCCTTTTGATGTACCAATCAGAGATGGCTTGAAATTCTTGGTTATGGACAATTAAGGGATGACTGGCCTTTGAGACCCAGTAGTTTGTGCTGGAAACAATGATGACTGTGTGGGAAGAGGAGTGGGAGGGTGGCTGGCTTCCTGGTGGGGGGGCAAAGCACACTCTGTGTTCCACCCACTTTTCCATTTATTTTATTATTATTATATATTTGAGAGCCGGTTTTACAGCAAATTAAGATCAGGCTTAAAGGGAAAAAGAAACCACAAAGAAAAATGCAACTTGGAATGGAGAAGTTAGAAGGATAGACAGCCCATCAATTTCATGAGAAGGAGGAGCCACTAAGGGCCAGGCACTTCACTTAACTGACACCATAGGATCCTCATTATAATTCTTCATGGTAAGTATTTAATTCCCATTTAGCAGATGAAGAAATGGAGGTCTAGAGATAGATTTGTTCAAGTTTACACATAAAGTAAGCAGCACTTTGCTTTAAACCTCCATCCCTCTGATGCCAATCTTATGCATTTTTCACCATATTTGGCAGTGTACCTCCTCCTCTTCCCCCAAATGAACCCCCAGAACTGTGATGCCTGAGAAGACTGTCCCAGAGTTCCTTTTTTGTAGTGCTAACTTACAATATAATCCTCTCCATTCTCAATGACTAGCATAGTGCCTAGTACATTGCTGGCTCCTCAATAAAGATCTATTGCAAAAAAATTAAAATAAAATAAAAGAATGAACAAATAAACAAAGGAGATGTCTTACACAATATGGCTTCCTTTGTAAATCACATGCTGAGAACCAAAAACATTTAGTTTGTGGGGGCCTTCTTCCCCACTATAGCTCTCCAGAGAAAGGATATCTCTTTAAATACAGTACAAAAGACCTGGCAAAAAAAAAGAAAAGAAAAGAAAAAAGACTGCAGTTTGGCATTGTGCTTCCTGTACTCTGATCTGGGAAATATTCTGGTTGTAAAACTTGTAGGATTATCTTCTAGTGACATAGTAGCTGCCAATAGCAATGGCTAGCATTTATTGAGCACATACTATGTGCTAGGCACTGTGCTATGCCCTTTTCATGTTTCACTTTAATCCTAAAAAGACTGAGAAAGGGAAAAATTTATTATCTCTCTTCACAGGTAAGAGAAAGGAGGTTTGGGCTTGAGTATAAAAACTAATTGCCAATTTGTGAGGCAACTACTGTTAAGTCCCTACTTTATCTTTCCTTGCTCTCCGTCTCTTCCCTTCCTAAGGTGTAAAAGTATAATGCCTACAGAAACTCAGTTGTTTGAGAATAGAGGCATAAGGAAAAGATTTGTTCAGTCAAAAGACTCAAGACCTATAATTTGCCCTGATGAATGTACCATGATGATGGTACGACAGGGCTGCTCTAAGAAATGCATTGTTTTTATAGAAGATAATCCATCAAATTTGGTATCAAAGGCCCTGGATTCATGACTGACTGTCTTCGGTTGCCTCAGTATTCTCACATAGGAAATGGAATAATACAAATCCTTTCCTCTCAGGCTTGTACTAAAGGTCAAAAGAAGGAATGTGTTTTGGATGGAGTGAATCCATCTATAAATGCTGACTATTCTTCTTCTGTTTGGAGATGAGCTGGGCTTTCCCAGAACTTCCAAAGATCAGGGTCTACCATGTAGCTGCAGTACAGTCCTTGCTGGACCTGGTGACAGCGAGCTTCGGTCCAGGATTGGACACAACAGTGCTAAGACTATCAGGAGCTGTTTCTTTAGTTTTGCTTTCTAATACAAGTGTTTGTTTACAGCAACAAAGAAATGGAGGCAGAAAGTCTCTGAGGCACCAGGACTTGGGTTCCAAGCAGGGTACTGTATTCAGAACACTAAGAAGCAAAGTAAAAGGGTGCTTCGCTGGCTTAGTTGGTAGAGAAGGTGACTCTTGATTTCAAGGTTGTGAGTTCAAGCCCCATGTTGGGCACAGAGCTTAAATAAATAAATAAATAAATAAATAAATAAATAAATAAACAAACAAACAAACAAATAAATAAATAAAAGGCATACATGTATTTAAAAAGAAGCAGAGTGAAGAAGACAGTCTGAACATGGTACACTTCTCCATTTCTTTTTGTCTTCTCTAATGTCTCTGAACAAAATTTTAGTCTTCCCTTTAGAGACAGACATCTTTTGTTAGATTATTCCTAGGCTCTTGGTATTTTTAGTGCTTAATTGTAAGTTGTCTATTTCAGATACTTTAAAAAAACTATTTGTGATATATAAAATGCAATTGATTTTTATATATTATTAGTCTTGTATCCAATGAACTTTCCAAGCTCTTTTTATTTTTTTTTTAAAGATTTTATTCATTTGACAGAGAGAGACACAGCGAGAGAGGGAACACAAGCAGGGGGAGTGGGAGAGGGGGAAGTAGGCTTCCCACCGAGCAGGGAGCCCGATGTGGGGCTCGATCCCAGGACCCTGAGAACATGACCTGAACTGAAGGCAGACGCTTAATGACTGAGCCACCCAGGCGCCCCTTCCAAGCTCTTTTTAAATCTTAATAATTTATATGTAGTTGTTTTTGGATTTTCCTTCCTCCTGAATATCTATCTATCTATCTATCTATCATTTAAATTTTTTTCCCGTTAGCTGGCTAGGATCTCCAGGACAATGATAAGTAAAAAAAGTTTCTTATTCTTTTTTAGAAATTATTTATTTTTATTTTAATTATTTATTTATTTAAAAGTAATCTTTGGGGTGCCTGGCTGGCTCAGTTGGTAGAGTGTGTGACTCTTGATCTCGGGTTTGTGAGTTTGAGCCCCATGTTGGGTGTAGAGATTACTTAAAATCTTAAAAAAAAAAGTAATCTCCACATCCAACATGGGCTCCACTCACAACTCCAAGATGAAGAGTCACATGCCCTACCAACTAAGCCAGCCAGGCATCCAAGAAGTCTCCTATTCTTGACCTCAAAGGGAAACTTTTCATCTTTTTTTTGTTTGTTTTTATTTTATTATGTTATGTTAATCACCATACATCATTAGTTTTTGATGTAGTGTTCCATGATTCATTGTTTGCATATAACACCCAGTGCTCCATTCAGTATGTGCCCTCTTTAATATCCATCACCAGGCTAACCCATCCCCCCACCCCCCTCCCCTCTAGAACCCTCAGTTTGTTTCTCAGAGTCCATAGTCTGTCATGGTTTGTCTCCCCCTCCGATTTCCCCCCCTTCATTTTTCCCTTCCTACTATCTCCTTTTTTTTTTTAACATATAATGTATTATTTGTTTCAGAGGTACAGGTCTGTGATTCAACAGTCTTACACAATTCACAGCACTCACCATAGCACATACCCTCCCCAATGTCTATCACCCAGCCACCCCCTCCCTCCCACCCTCCACCCCTCCAGCAACCCTCAGTGTGTTTCCTGAGATTAATAATTCCTCATATCAAGGGTCGCCTGGGTGGCTCAGTCGTTGGGTGTCTGCCTTCGGCTCAGGTCATGATCCCAGGGTCCTGGGATCGAGCCCTGCATTGGGCTCCTTGCTCAGTGGGAAGCCTGCTTCTCCCTCTCTTTCTACTGCTCCCCCTGCTTGTGCTCTCTCACTCTCTCTGTCAAATAAATAAATAAAATCTTAAAAAAAAATTCCTCATATCAGTGAGATCATATGATACGTCTTATGCTGAGCGAAATAAGTCAATCAGAGAAAGACATGTATCATCTTTTTTTTTTAAAGATTTATTTATTTGAAAGAGAGAATGGGGGGAGGGGCAGAGGGAGAGGGAGAAGGAGAGAATCTCAAACAGACATGGAGCCCGATGCGGGCTGGATCTCATAACCCATGAGATCATGACCTGAGCTGAAATCACAAGTTGGATGCTTAACTGACTGAGCCACCCAGGGGCTCCACTTATTTGTCTTTTAACCATTAAGTATGATATACTTTTTAAAAGTTATCCTTTATCAATTTAAGAAAGCTTTTTCTTCTGTAAGTATAATTTTTAAAATAGCTATCCTTTGTCAATTTAAGAGGTTCTCTTCTATTCCACTTTGGCAGTTTTGTTTTTATAAATGGATGTTAAATTTTATCAAAAATTTTTCTGTATCTACTGTAATGACCATTTGTGTTTATCCCATCAATCAGTTAAGATATAAACTACATTTTGATTTTTAAAAATATTAAACCAAACTTATATTCTTGATATAAATAAATGGTTATGAGGTATATTTTAGATTTGGTTTGCTAGTATTTAAGATTATTGTATCCATATTCAAAAGTGAAATTAGCCTATATATCCCACTTACCTTTGCAAAGTGGGTTTTACCATCTCCATTTTAGTTGTAACTCTTAAAAAGTTGAATAACTGTCCAATGTTGGTGGCTATGCTGGGGCTGGAAATCAAGTCTGTCTGCACACAAAGCCTGTTTGCTTCCTCTAAGCCACATAGCTTCTGTGACCATTTATCAAGGCTTCAAAACCAATTGCCTACCTCCAGAATGTTTTGAAAATATAAGACTGAGGGGAAGAATTTGATAAGGGTAATAGCAACAAAATGTCTTGGAAGGCTGTGCTACTATTCTGATTCACCGAAGTCAAGAAGAAATAATTTATCTGCATTTGAGGAGTAAATGTGAAGCCAGGAGCCTAAGTAGTTATCCATGCAATTCCATAGGCATCAACTTTGCCAAATAAGTATGAAGGAGGAAGAGGAAAATACAGTAGTAGTTACTACATCAAAAATATGATATGAGATCATTCAGAGACCAAGGCCAAATTATAGGAATTAAATTTCTCAAGATTAAAAATACAGCTCCAGCTAAGTACTATAATGTCCAGAAAATGTGTTAGAGCAAAGGAAACTACTGAGAGAGAAATGACTTGAGAGTAACTTGAGAGAGAAATCTAAAACACACATTTTAGCTCTTGACTTTGAATAAATGAGGAAAACTTAATCAAGATGGAAGAAGGAGGGGTGCCTGGGTGGCTTAATCAGTTGAGCATCTGACTCTTGATTTCAGCTCAGGTCATGATCTTAGGGTCCTGAGATGAAGCCCTGAGTCAGGCTCTGGGCTTAGCATGGAGTCTGCTTGTCCCTCTCCCTCTGCTTCTCCCCCCTCCCACCCCGCTCTCTCTCTCTCAAGTAAATAAATAGAATCTTAAAAAAAAAGATGGAGGAAGGCTTCCCAGTACATGATTAAAAAATGTATTTGTACTTGTTACATATTTTTATAAAACTTAGGGAAATGCGCTGAACTGATTTAAAAGGCTACAGAGTATGAGGTACTGCATGCAGGAGTGGTATCTCCATTCCTTGAGGTCTGCCCAGTGGTATCTATGAAAAGCTTTGGAAACCAGAGTGTATGTCAGTGATTCCTGACATTTTCTCACACTTTAGCCAGAGGACTTTTAGATAATTGCTCATAAGCCCTCTCCTAAAAGTAACCTTCATGTTTCTTAAATTAATGAGGTTAATCACCTTTTTTATTGTATATCATGTGCCAGACACTGTAAACAATTTATCTCTCCCTTCTCTGGGTTCTTGTCAAATCTTGTTGTATTAGTCAGGATACATTAACTGCTATGACAAACAACCCCCACATCTCAATGACTTAACACAGTTAAGAGTTTATTTCTGGTTCATATCACAATCCAGTAAAGTTGGAGCCGAGGGGGAGGAAAAGACAGGCCCTTGCACTACTGGTTTTGCTGGATCCTCTCCCAGATGAGGGAAGAGAGCATGGAGAATTAGAAGGGCAAGTTTCATGGGTCAGGCCTGAAGGTGATGTTGATCACTGCTGCTTTTTTCATTGGCCAGAACAAAACAATGTGGCTGCAAAGAAATGTAGTCCTTTTGTGTGCCCAGGAAGAAAAATTTTTTTAAGATTTTATTTATTTATTTGACAGAGAGAGAGCATAAGCAGGGGGAGCTGCAGAGGGAGAGGGAGAAGCAGACTCCCCGCTGAGCAGGGAGTCCCATGCGTGGCTCGATCCCAGGACCCTGGAATTATGACCTTGAGCTGAATGCAGACGCTTAACCAACTGAGCCATCCAGGTGCCCTGAAAAGGAAGATGTTTTAGTGAAAAATTAGCTTCTACCACCCTAGTATATCATGAAGACTAAAAGAATTCTTGTAAATAGTTTAGCTCAGCATCTCTGCGCATAGTGAGGGTTCAATAGTATCACATTAAACTTCTTAGTGAGGTTAAGTACTGGCATTAATCATTCTTATTTCAGAGATGAGAAACAAACTACAAGAGGTTGTTGCTTTCCCCAAATTGCACGGCTAGTAAATAGCCGAACTGGGATTAAGTGTAAGTAGTACTGACAAAGTCCATTTTCTTCAAAACTAGAATGTATTTCTTTGAAGCACTTAACAAATATAGGCTCTGCCTTTGTACAGACAGGCCACATTCTCAAAGTTCCAGCTCTGCTGAGCTCTTCTGATTTCCTGAGAAGTCATATTGTGCCGTTCTCATTTGTCATTCATAAATAAATCTGGACCAGTCATTGCTGAAGATAAGATTGGATATTCCCACTTCATGGCCACAGGTCCTGTTGCTTAGACCACTGATCTACAAAATGAAGTGTGCTCACAGGTATGCAAGGCAATCTGAGGTGTGACAAGAGTTTTTCTTATACATGTTTCTTATTCATAAAAAAAATTAACCTCTACTAATATAGATGGAATTTGGCATCTCCACATTGTCCCTATATTTAGTGCTCACATGTCACATGAAGTGTGAATGGGAGTTCTTTCACTTTCCAGAATTTAGTGACATATTGCAGTTCCAAAGAGGATTTAGGGGCACCTAAGTGGTTCAGTTGGTTAAACGTCCCACTCTTGATTTTGGCTCAGGTCATGATCTCAGGGTTGTGGGATGGAGCCCCGAGTCAGGCTCTGCGCTCAGTGGGGAGTCTGCTTGATATTCTCTCTTTTCTCTCCCTCTGCCCCTCACCCCTGTGCACACACACTCTCTCTCTCTAAAATAAATAAATAATTTTTTTAAAAAAAGAGGATTTATGGATTATTTTTAGTCTAATTTTTGCTAAATTAAATCTCACAAAATAAACAATTGATTTAAAAAGATTGTTTTTAAAAAACTCTGAATTGAAGATGATACGAGGACCAAAAAAATTGGCAGAACTGACACTTCTACTTAGTATCAGTCATATTATGATGGTAAATACAATGATCATTTAATCAAAACTGACAAATTGACCAAAAAAAATCCAAAACTATTAAGTAGCCTATTTGAAATATTAATTTATATCCACTATTAATAACAACATGCAGAATCCCAAGAATATTTTGCCCTGACATAAAATAGTTTATTTCAACTTCATTTCATCCCTTACAATTTTTGGTTGTATATCTGCATTTCACAGTGGACATCTTATACTAGGAAGTAATATACATATATTGGGGGTATTTACCCAAATTAAGTGTACTTAATTTGAGATAATTGGTTTAGACCAAGTCTTTCCACCTTTCTCTAGTTAAGAGTTCTGGTCTGTGAGGGGCACCTGCATGGCTCAGTCGGGTAAGCACCCAACTCTTGATTTTCACTCAGGTCAGGACCTCAGGGTTGTGAGATCGAGTTGGGCTCCATGCTGTACATAGAGTCTGTTCAATAGTCTCTCTCCCTCTGCCACTTGTCTCTCCTCTCTCTCTTCCTCTCTAAAAATAAGAGAGTTCTGGCCTGTGAACACAGTAGTGACTAGTATCTAATGATCATGCAATAGGAGTTAGTTGCTATTATCGTTAGTTCAGTTACAAAGCCCAAGGAGGTACAGATACTTCTGATGCAAACAGACATTATTTGTATATAACTCCTACCATTTCACTTCAAGTAAACAACATAATCTGGTCTTTCTGGAGACAGTTGTTTTGCCTGCAATTAGGACATTTGCTGTGATTATAATGCTTGTCATAATGCTAATCCCTCTTTTAATGTGACTTGGAGATGCAGAAAGACCTCTCTTAACTCTTCCTCTACTAGCAAAAGCCCCCTACCTCATTCCTGCCCAAAGCTCCACTATTATTTATTTATTCCTCTTAAGAAGATGAACTTTACTCCACTCAGGCACACCCCCGCCCAGTTCACCTTCCCTGTTCTCTGCTCCCAATCATGTAGTATAAACCTCAATAACAGCACTTTGAATGTAGATATTTGTTTATGTGTCTGACTGCTTGCTGAATAATATGTTCCAATGGGGATAAAGGCTATTTTATTCATAGGTTTTGGAGTTACAGGTGCTGACTATACAATCTTAATCATGCTACTGAACTTCTCTCAACCTAGGGTCTCATTAATAAGGTAGGAAAATACTTTGTAGGGCTGCTGGGCACATTAAATGAGACAATATGTTTTTAAAAATATTTGGCTCATTTTACATGTTCAACAAAAGTTGTTACTGTTTTCAGCATCCCTGCCACTGAATACAATAATAAATGCTTTTTGAATGTGTTAAGTAAAAGAAAAATGAATCAATTAATTTAAACCCAGAGATTCTTATAAAATATGAGTTTTCCCTGAATGACTGTTTTTCAAGAGAATTTACTATGTCTCAGGTACTGTGATATATGCTTTACACTCACTTTAACCTTCACAACAAGTATATGAAGTAGGTACTTAATCCCCATTTTGCCCATGAGAAAACTGAGGCCTAGTAATCAATTTATTCACAGGAGAGTGGTAGAGCCAATATTGGAATCCAGGTCTAACTCTAGGATTCATATTCTTAACTGCTGTATTTACTGGAGAGGAATACTTAAGATTTAAATACTCAATTTTAAGCCATGCTTAGGTCTGATCTTGTGGTTTTTATTGCTAAACCTAGAACAAGCTGTATATATTTGGATTTAGAGCAAATACTGCCTTGGTCTTTTGCAAACACTTCCTGGAGGCCATCCTGTTCCCTCCCCCATAAGGCTCTGCCCTCTGAAAAGCAATGAGCAGAGCAGTGCCAGGAATCAGATCCTTTGAAGTATACAGCCCATGAAATTAACCTGCCTGGGCTTTGGCCCATCAGCCAGCTCTGAGTCAGCTGGCAGGCAAAAGGGCCAGAGGCTCAGATGTAATCAGTTCCCTGAACAGGTTCAACCATGCCACCTCCACCTTCTTCAACCTTTTTTTATCTTTCCAACCTGATTTCAGCACAAGAAACTTGTTTGTGGGGGAAGGTACCACTTCTCTCAGAAAAGGCTCAGTAACTCCTGCTTAGTCCCATCTTTATGGCCTCCCCCACTATGGACAGCCATACTGACTTCGCAAATGATAGCAAAGATTAATGGTTATATGCTAGAAGCTTTGGTAGTTTACTGGAATGGAGTACAGGCTTCAGAGTCAAATCAGCCAGGGTTCAAAGTCTCAGCTTTGCAACATTGTTGGGCAAATTGTCTAATCTCTTTAAATTCCAGTTTTCTTATTGTTGGTGATGACAACGTTAACAGTATTTTACTGAGTTATTACAAAGATTGAGAAACATGTGAATGAAATAAATGCAAATGCACCTGGAACAATGCTTTTGCTTACAGTAAGCACTCAAATGTTAGCTCTAACTCTGTATGTAGCCTGGGGTAAGTGTACAAAGGAAACTCTGTTATTCTTCACCCAGAAATTAAAAAGCTCCCGGCACATAATAAGTGCTTAAAATATTAATCCATTTGATCAACAAACTTCCTATTTTTCACTTTAAAAATAAAATAATAATAATAAACAACTCAATTTTCCTCCATCACAAGCCTGGATGTGACCCTGTCTTGCTGTCAAATAAGAGCACAGGAGATATTGGAAATTAGATAAGCATCCAAATAACTTCTCTGTACTAGGCCCTGGATTTTATATCAAGGTAAGGGCCAGTTGTGTTTAAAAAACTGTAGAGTTTACACAACACTGTTTTCCTTCAACCAATTTGATTCTCACAACTTTATGGTGGAGTTCTCATACCATATTTGGAATTACTTAGAATATTTGTTTTACAGGTCATTGTCTTCCATTATGAGACAAGGTCATTTCTTTTCACCATCTTTCTCTACCCAGATAAAATTTCACAGATGAGGACACTGGCCTAACAATACTTTAAGTGGGTTTCTGAATGAGAAGTATGAAAGAAAGGAAAGGGAAGGGAAGTGAAGGGAAGGGAAGGGAAAGGAAGAAAGAGGGAGGGATGAAGGAAGGAAGGAAGGCATGAAGGGAGGGAGGGAGGGAGAAGGAAGGGAGGGAGGGGAATCATTCCATTTAGAAAGCCAGAGATATGATACTCACATAAAATAAACTTTGGGACAAACCTTAATTTCTTCATCTGTACAATTAAACAATTCCTACTTCAAAAACCTTAAAAATATAATGATCTTTGATTGTAGCATATATTAATGAACTAAAAAGCAAGTTGGATATAATTTCTGCTCATAAAAAACAAAACAAAAAACTGAACAGTCAGGAGGCATGGTGAGATTTTTCTCAAGCCTATAAAGGAGCAATAAAGATGACAACTCTATAAGCATTACAAGTTAATGTAATTAAGCTCCTAGGCTGTCTAGATATCCAGAGATGTTTCCAGGGCTGAGTTCTTAACCTGGGACATAAGAAAAAATTGCAGAAAGGCAGAAAACATTCCAAAATTATGGATTTTGCACAAATACAGATGTGGAGGTACTTAGGGCAAGGAGAGGGAGTTGGCTGTTTTTTATTTTGTTGTGTTTGTGTAGTGAGAGAGGAGACATCCTAGGTGGGTCCATTGCCTTTATAAAATTCTTAGAGGTCCATGGACCCAAAGAACCACTATTCTAAGGGCAGGAGAAAAGTCCCTATTCATTCAATAAATATTTGCCAAACACTATGCAGAAGCTCCGTGCTCTTTGTGCCCTCATAGGGGAGAAAGACATGAAAAAATATATATTCTGAATAATTCCAATGATTTGTGGGATTAAAGAATTTTTTTCCTTTTTGTTATCAAGATAAATAGGCTCCCTTCCTGTCTGTTTTAATCAATGACCTAAAGAAGATAGGCACATACAAGGTACCTAGCACACAGTAGGTCCTCAACTGTTAGTTCCTTTCCCTTCACTTACCATTTGGAAGCCACACACATCTTCCTTCCCTTCTTCCCCTCTCTAATGCTACTTGTAATATTTACTGAAATGAGATCTTATTGTAGGGATATGTTATCCAGGATAGGGGTGGGAGGCATGGTGTGATTTTCCCATACGTGTACACCTATAAAGGACAGCAGCACTCTAAAATTTCTTAAATAACAGAGGTCAAATACTGTACATTAAAAATTCTGGCACACAGAAGTACTGAATGAATAGTGACTAATACCTCAAAAAAGCAAAATCAGAATAGGTACAGACCCAGAGGAAATGAGAATAGAAATAACACTGTTAAGTTTTAATAGGTTTCACATTCATAAAATGTGAAACTGCAAAGAAACTTAAAGTATATCTAGTCATTCTACAAATGAGAACACTGAGGGCCAGAGAGCTAGATCACTGGAGTCCAAATGAGATCAGCATTAACTTTGCTTTGCAGCTTCTGACATCAAGCTACATGACATTTTAAGAGATTTTAATACTTGTTAGAGTTTATTGTTATCTACAGATGTGCCTCTCCAGTTAAAATGGGACAGAAACTCAGAACCAACCCCCCACCCAGATACACATACCCAAGTTTCACCTTTAGTTGGAGAATACTCAAATAGACTTGAGAATATACTTAATCCAACATGTTTTTTTAAATAGATGATGAAATTGAGGCCCAGAAAAGGAAAGTGACTTCTCAAGAATGAGTTACTAGCAGAACCAGTTCTAGAATCCCAGGACTGTAGTTCCAGATAACGATATACTGACCAATCTTTACGTGAAGGCCACCCCTCTTCAGGACTCATCTCTTCTTTGGTGCCCCCTGTATCTTTGAGAACCCAGGGATCCTATACTATTCAAACATGCCACCCTTATCCTTCTATGCATGCTGTTCCACTGTCAGGCCCTAATCTCCTCCTCTACCCCAACTCCTTTCCTCTTTGTAACCTAACATACCACATACACCCTTTACCTTTTGAGTCCTAATTCTTTTCAGCAGCTTGATCTACCTGGGGACTTATGATGGTGTAATGATTTAGCCCTTCCTTGGATATATATATTCTCCAGAGGCTTATTAGAACTTATTAGAAAAGGTACAGTCTTAACCCAAAGACATACTTTTTTTGATAAGGAAAAGATGTACATGAAACAGTCAAACCTTATTTTTGGAAAATTATTTTTTTACCCAAAATTATGAAATATATAAAATTATAAAAGGGGCAGTACAAAAGAACTTTTTGAGGTGATGGAACTGTTCTGTATCTTGATGGTGGTGGTATTACAGGACTTTCATGCATTTGTCAAAACTCATGAAATTATATACCAAAAAGAGTGAATCTTACTGTATGTAAAATTAACAAAGAGGGTTTAAAGAGGGAAAAAGTAATTCCACAGCTCACTGATGCCCCTTAGTTCTCCTGCCTAGAGGCAATCACAATGCAATAATGGTCTTATAAAGAATGACATCCTGATGGTAGAAATTTAGTCACTGAGGCAAGTTTATTGGGGAGATATTTTTGGAAATTATTTTTTAGTCCTCTTAAACCAGGAAATGTCCTATTCCACTATAACATATTATACTGCAGGGTTTTTTTGGTTTTGTCTTTTTGGCTTACAAATATCTTTTTCCACCTCTCTCCCACAAGACAGACACCCAAGGGCATGTCTGTACCTAGTTATCTTGGTGTTCCTAGAATCTACCTAGTATATCTGACACCTAGTGGATATTCAGTGAATATTTGCCGAAGAAATAAAGGTCCTGTTTTAAGCACATAAGGAAATGTGAAAATAAATATGGTATAGCTCCTGCTCTCGAAGAAACGTACAATTTAGTGGTCAGGTACCTTCCATAGAGTTACTGCAAAAATATAAGTAGGAGATAAAAGAGGGCAGAAGGTAGGGAAAGATTGAGTGTAGGCAAAATTATGGAAGCTTTCAACCTATCTTAATGTTCTATTACGAACATTAGTGCTACAGTGTGTAACAGGAGACTTTTTAATGTCCTTTCAGAGCTGGTTGATGATGAAAAACATTACCAGGCAATAGGAAAATAGACCAGATGGATGCAGTCTATCCAAAAATGCTTTACCTAATTTTATTTTTTTAAAGATACTGAAGATGAAACCGTCTTCGACAAACTGCATCATTTTGGAATCTGTTACTAGAAAGAATCAGGTCCCCTAAGAAAACAATTAATGTCACTAAAAACCAAGTCATTCTGGGGTGCCTGGCTGGCTCCGTCAGTAGAGCAGGTGACTCTTGATCTCAGGCTCATTAAGTTAAAGCCCCACACGGGGCCTAGAGCTTACTTAAAACAAACGAACAAACAAACAAACAAAAACCTCAGGTCATTCTGGAGACATTTCACGAGCTTTCTTTAGAAGATAAACGTGTTATAGGAATGGCTTAATGGTCATGGCATTAAACACAAGGACATAAAGCTAAGCTATAAACAAACAAGATTTTATTCTCAAATATCATGGCCCTCTCTACCTCTCCCTTTCAGACTAGTTATGATATACTGGGAATCAAGGACTCCAATTCAGTCTCCTGTCCAGGCCAGGGGAAGGGGGGGGTGGGGTGGCGTTAATCAATTAATGAAAGTTCTATTTCCTTCATTGTCTGAAACAGTCCACTAGTAGAAAATCTGTCACAAAAGCATCAGATAAGGGGTGCCTGGGTGGGTCAGTCGTTAAGCGTTTGCCTTCAGCTCAGGTCATGGTCCCGGGGTCCTGGGATTCAGCCCCGCATTCGCTCCAGGAAGTTTGCTTCTTCCTCTCCCCCTGCTTGTGTTCCCTTTCTTGCTCTGTCAAATAAACAAAATCTTAAAAAAAAAAAAAGCATTAGGTGATAAGGGGTGATGTAAGTCAATGCTTACTTATAGGACTAAGCAATCCATCAAAATTTTAACTGACTTATCCATTAAACAATTTTTGCATGCCAACTGTGTAGGTACCAGGCAGAATAGCATGTTACTGATAGCATTAACATCTGACTGGTTTATTAGCCAGTCATTCTGCAGCACTGTGCTAAAAGGAAAGGAGATAATGCTTATTTGCATGAAAGAAACTTGGGTTGTTGAAGTTGCTAAAAAATAAAAAAATAAAAGGGAAGGAGAGTTAGAAGATAGAATCAAGCTGTTTCCTAGACATTGTAATCAGCTTTGAAGGAGCACTGAATATTAAAGGTGATTTTCTAACCCCGCCTTTGGCCTACAATTAGTCACTGGTTCTACCTTTTACAAGTCAATGGATGATAGTTATTTATAATTATTTTCAAAATATAAAACTGTCATGTGGCCTGCACAAGAACTACAAGTTAAAAAGAATGCTTGAGGGTGCCTGGGCGGCTCAGTTGGTTAAGCATCTGCCTTTGGCTCAGGTTATGATCCCAGAGTCCTGGGATCGAGTCCCACATCGAGCCTGCTTCTCCCTCTCTCCTTGTGCTGTCAAATAAAATCTTTAAATAGAATGGAAATAAGGTCCATACACCACATGCTGTGAAACATCCCCCGCAGGGTCCAGGGCAGCATACTGTGATTAGTATTTCTGCAGTGAAGTCAATGAATGTTCACTCACTCCTGGTAAACATAGGTAAAACCTATAAATGGCTTCACATTAGTACAGGTCAGACCAGGTTTTATTTCCCAGCTATTCAATTTCATCTATAACATGAAGTCCCGTTTAACTTCAAGTTATGGATTGACCAACATGACTGCTTCTGTATCACACGCTAATTTAGATATTGGCCTGGGTCTCCCTGTGTGAAAAGTTGAAATCATTCTTCACTTTCGTTAACATTTAGTCCAAACAATGATGCCTTTGTCTAAACTGCTTTACTGCCTTCTAAACAAGCTAGGTGAAAACATACCTATCCATGGTGGGTGGGAAGAATGGGCATTTAAAAAGCTCTATTAGCTGTAAATTACCAACACAAACCCCTGAAACTTTCAAATGCTTTTCTTGGAGGGTAGAATATAAAAGATGAAAAGATAACAAGTACATTGTGAACACAAAGCAGAGAAAATGACTTCAGCATAGACTATAACTTATCTATATTTAAAGTCTAAAAATATATATTTTTAAGACTTTGACAATATTTCTAAATAAGAACTTTTAAAGATGTGCTTAAATAGCTATGGAACTTGTTTTGTTACCCAGTCTGTTTCACATGATTGTACCTCTTTGTGAAATGTGAGAAACCACGTTTGTGTCTTGGCCAAACGGGAGGTTAAGATACTTAGGTCTGGGACAATCATTTCGTATTGTTTTCCAATTCCTCTACTAGTTAATGGGTGACTCTGGGCAGATTTGTGCCTTAATTTTAAAGTGATGGCAATTCCTATCCTCAAGGACTGTTGAATGAAAATGGTAGCTAAACTTACTAAAGGTACTAAACTAAACACAACAGCATTTATTAGCTTTCTGCTGAGGAGAAAATAAAATATCCCTCTTTATTCACTTACTGAATGTCTAAGGAAGAGCTATTTTTAATTTCTAGTTTGTGGTGGGTTAATGCTAAAATGTTTCAGCAGCATCTAGAGAAATGGAGGTACACAGATCTGAGGCTGATCAGGTAAGTAGAGATTAGCTGTGTGGCAGGCACTTTCCGAAATTTTTGGAATAGATCAGATACAATGAACAAAACAGACAAAAATCCTACCCTCATGAAGCTAACATACTAGTAGGCCCACTTGAGGATGGTAGCCCTACTCGATTTATCTGCAAGTGACATCACTTGGGTTACAAACAATCCCTCCAATCTGTTCATTATAGAGCAATGACCATCTAGTCCCTATTACAGTATTCCACACATGGTGTTGTGCCTTAATGTTCTCTAAAATTGTGAACCCCTTATGGAAAAGATCATTTATTTTATTGTTATTGAGCCCTTACTATATATCCAGCGTGGTAGATACAATCTTAAATACTAAACCCATACTTTCACACAACTGCAGCCTTTCCTCCTGTTCATCCATCATGAAACGAATGGAGTACTTTGGTACTTTTTCAGAAATAACTTTGTACTTTCTAAAAAGTATCAGTCTTCACCAGGAAAAACAATTGCATAAATCTACTTTATGGTATAGATTTTGAATTGCATCAAAAGTTTTTCAGTGCCTACGTACCTAAACATCTTACTTAGGCCTTGCATACGGCGTGAAAAAGAGAAAGTTCCTATATTAAATAGTTTAACCAGCGTTCTTAATAGATTTCAGTGGGCCCATGAATTTGGATGGGAAAAAACTGCATCTCTATTTTCAATAACTTCTAATAAAATTTGAACGTAGGAACAGATCACAGTAGTACTAGCAGTAAAAGATAATTTTTTATGGTTCAAATTGAACTATACTTTGATATATTACAACTGTTGCAAACAACTTGAAATATCATTTATGCTCACCACTGTTGAAACTGCCGATTAGAGCTACTGCTAGATCTTGTCAAGAGTTAATAAAGCATTTATATGTCCATATAAAAATTTTTGGTAACTATCACTGGCTCCCTTTGTAATCCAATATACTGTACTGTATACATTTTAAAAACTTTTTTGGAAAAGTGATCCATAGACTTCACTAGATTGACAAAGGGGTCCATGACACTAAAAACGTTAAGACTCTAATGTGTAGAGGGTCATAGTCCTCTTTCTATCTCCAGGGCATTTAACTTGGGAATTCCTCAATACATACTTACAGAATCAAAGAAATGGATTTAGGATTGAAACTGTGCCCCCAAACATTGATACTTTGGTTGTCTATAATAGAGTACTGTAGGGTTTGATTTTTTTTTAAAGATTTTATTTATTTGAGAGAGAATGAGAGACAGAGAGCACGAGGGAAGTGTCAGAGGGAGAAGCAGACTCCCCACCGAGCAGGGAGCCCAATGTGGGACTCAATCGCGGGACTCCAGGACCACGACCCGAGCCAAAGGCAGTCGCCCAACCGAGCCACCCAGGTGTCCCAGGGCTAGATTTTTTATCAAATGCTTTAGATGAAGATATTATTTGTTCATTTCCCTTAAAAAAACCTGTATTACACACCTTAATCAAGCAATACTTGTTCATGTGGTTGAGTTTGATTTTTCACTGAATATATGTATGCAGAAGTACTTTATAAATTTTGGCATCTGTGTCTTGGAATAAGAGCAGGAATAAGAGCTACTGAGCACGAAGGAGAGTTAGGAACACAAAAAAAAGGGGGCCTATCTTTAGAAGTAACTATGGCAAGTTATTTCACCTTGGTGCTTTCAAGATTAGGTAGAAAGAAATCATCTGGTTAATTTATTTAAAATGCAGACCCCCCAGGGGACACCTGCGTGGTGCAGTTAAGCATCCAACTCTTGGTTTTGGCTCAGGTCTTTTTTTTTTTTTTTTTTTTAAGATTTTATTTGACAGAGAGAGAGAGATAGCGAGAGCAGGAACACATGCAGGGGGAGTGGGAGAGGGAGAAGCAGGCTTTCCGCGGAGCAGGGAGCCCGATGCGGGGCTCCAACCTGGGATCATAACCTGAGGCAAAGGGAGTCTGATGCGGGGCTCCAACCTGGGATCATGACCTGAGCCAAAGGCAGAGGCTTAACGACTGAGCCACTCAGGCGCCCTCGGCTCAGGTCTTGATCTCAGGAGTCTCCTTAAGATTCTCTCCTTCTCCCTCTGCCCCTCCCCCCATATGCTCATGCACACACACGTATTCTAAAATAATCTTAAAAAAAAAAAAATGCAGATCCCGGATCCCACCCTCAGATTTTTAAGCAGTGTATCTAGGTGGGACACCAGCATCTGCATTTTTAGCACGCATCCCAGATTCTGACATTATACATTTTTTAAATACACAAATAGGCTGTAGTTCTATTTTGACCTCAACTAGTTCCCAAATATTTTAACAGCATGTTCTTGCCAGTATTACTGGAAAAATTACTTTCCAGTTACCTGTGAACTATTAAGTGCATTTTTTTTTAAAGATTTTATTTGAGACAGACAGTGATAGCGCATGAGCAGGGAGGAGAGGGAGAAGCAGGCTCCAGAGCCGAAGGCCAATGTTTAACCGAGCCACCCAGGTGCCCTACTACGTGTATTTTAAGTGAATTTGACACAGTACCAAAATATATTCCACAAGTTTAGGGTTATCTCAAGTTACAATGGGGTCATATGTAACTTTCAAGTTTCTACTTAGATTACTGAAAACCAGAATGGGCTCAGGCACATAAATGAACAGCCTATATAGTCTACCTCTTAGCATTGACAACTAAGTAGGTAGGTATTAATACTTAATATTAACAATCAATTACTTGCATTAACTTGGTAGTGTAAGCAGGAGTATCAAATAGGTCTCTGAATCTGGGTATAACTTTGGTCCCATTACAATAAACAATTACACAGTTAACATTTGTTTTCGTCTTTCCCTCCCTCCAGTTAGAAGTGGTAGAAGAGTGTATAGGCTTACATTCGCCAGAAATCGGTATAAAGTGTTAGCTAACTTGGGGAGTTACGCTGCATGTATGGTGCCTTACACTATGTGTTGTAGTTCGAAATGTAACTTTTATCAGAGAGCAATGCAATTGGTAGCCACAAGTGTCTTTTTTTTTATAAGTACCTCAAGTTATTTCTTCTGGTGCCTATCTCATCAAAGGAAATGAAATCACATTTGGACAGTGAGTTACAGTGTCAGGATCTAGTAATAACCAATTTCTTTTGATATTTTTGATTATACCGAATCCTTACCTGTCTTAGCTATTCCCTTCTTTTGCTGACATCTTTCCATTTATTTTGCCAGTTTTAGTTAAACCTCTGAAGGGAAATGGCAGCTCACTTAAATTATTAGGTAATGACAGTGAATCAAACAATGGAAAAGTTAGTTCATAACTGTCAGAACTGGATTTTCCACTTTTTGTTGAGTTCTGTTGCTGTTAATAAGTTAGTTGATTTTCTCTTGTGCATTTTTATGTTTCTACAATCATACCTTCCTCCCATAAATTAAAAAAATCTATCTCAGACTTCTCCTCCAGGTAATGTGTCTTGGTAATCACAGCTAGGCAAGAACAGACAAGCTTTGTTCAAGTTTAATCTCCTAGTCAAATGAGCAGTTTTCTCTAATAGTGGTTGTGAGGATCCCAGTCAGGTTTGGTTGGTAAGTATTAATGATATTGGTATAAAAGGCAAATACCACCTTTTTAGGACCAGTAATTTCTCAAAAGAAACCTAGACTCTTGGTCATTGCTATGTTTTGGAATGGTCATAAAAATGCACTATACCTCCAGCAGAAGGCTGGTTAAATATGCAGCCATGAAAGCCTTGAAGGTACACAAACAGAACAGGAACGGAAAGGAAAAATAATCAAATGAAAAGTATGGAGTTTTCAGAGAAAAAATTACCTAAGTACTTCAGAGCTCTTCCACTTTTCCCCTGGCCCAATCCTGATTCCTTTGGGAAATGGTCAAACTGCCCTGAAGTAGAGTGTGATTTTGGCCTCTAAGTAGGAGATTTAAATAAAAACCCTCTTCATTCCCACATACCCTCTTATTATTTCTCATTATTTCTTGCCTCTTCCAGAGCGAAACTTCATAAAAATAAGTTCTCTACATTCAGCACCTATTTATTTCCTCACTCCCCAAACTCCTGAAGTGTTGCATCATAGTACTCAATTCTTCAACTTTTCCATTACAAGCAACGCAGAACTCCAACAAATGCCAAACAGGTCCCAGGAATGTGAAAGAGAAGAGCAGAGTTTATCTGGAAAATGAGAAAATCCAGCAACCCATCTCACGCGAATACACAGCAACATGAAAAGCAACAAAAATTGCTCATAAATTATTTCAGGACCAGCAGGAAACAAAGAAGCAAACAATTTTGGAAAGACTCACAAAGATGAATACTGAAAACTGTTCATGGGACTGAAACTCAAAACAAGCATAATGCCCAGCATTAAATTTTATAGAGTAAACAAAGCAGACTTGAAATGAACATTCTTGCATTGAAACTGTCAAATGTAAAAGGTAATAAATGTAAAATTCATCACCAAAAGTAACACTTAACTTTCGCCACATTCACAATTGTTGAGACAGAATAAATGTACCATACTATTGTCAGTATTCCATTGAAAGAGCAGAAGGCTGGTAACTCATTTATTACTACACTTCTGTAAGATGCTAGTTTCAATATAGCAATTATAAGTGCACTAGTATGACAATGTTGTTTGCAGTTTACTTTTGTTACCACTTCTGCAATTACTTTATTTCACCATGTGTAAAAACTTTAAGAATTTGTTTTTCTCTATTTTTGTCTTATATATAAAATACTAGGAAACACAAGGAAATGGCTCTAAATATACCTACACTGAGCCAAGAGAATAAACGCCATCCAGTTCGATGAGGACAATTACTAAGAAACTGTTAAGATCCCACTTCATACTATACTAACAACTAAGAGTCTGCAGCGAGAGGGTAAGGAAGGAGGAAAGCTGAGTTTTTGGCTCAAAGTATTAAAAAAAAATTGTCACTTAGATTATATCAAAGATTATGGTTCCTAATTTTTATCTTCTGGTGGTGGAGTAGCTCAAACAAATCCCCAGGCTATTCAATTTGATAAACACCTATGTGCTAAATTCATCAATCAGGAATTAGGTGTTAAGAGGGAAAGTGATGAACATTTCCTAAAAGGTTTTAAGACACAACTCACTGAGAATTAACCTTTACAGCAAATTCAAATCCATATAGCATCCTCAAAAGACTCTATATCAAGTTAAGAATTTTAAGTATGTGCCCACTTGCATAATTGCTTACAACTGCACATCTCTATAGTTCCCTTAAAAGGCTTTATATTCATAAACATTTATATTTGATTAAATTCATCTTCACATACTTACTCTTGCAAAGAAATATTTTCTAGTGCTACAATTATCACAACCTATTAGAAATTGAAAAATAGAATCGTAGAATAAACAGAGCTCACTTTTCTGGTTAATCATTAACTATGCACATTTGGATTTAAAATCTTGACCCAGGGATGTTTACTGCATTTACCTTCAGTGGCCTATAAAATCCAGCAGCTAAAATTATGCCAATTTGTTACAAACATGAGTCAACTAAATAAGACTAGAAAACATACATTTCAGTTTCCTATTAAGTCAAAGTGTTTAAAATATGAAATATTAAAGTTCTAGAACGCGTTAAGATCTACCCTAAAGTCCAACTGCTAAACTCTGTATGTCCTACTTATTTGTGTTCACTAAGAATGTACACTAGAAAACACCTAACTTAATGTGAGGTCTGAAAAGATACATTTGGGAAAATGTTTTTTTCCCCTTTAAGTTTGCTTGTCTCAATTCTGATCAGGTTAGAGTAATTTTTAATGTAACTGCTGGGTCTGTATCACCTTTCAGTTACTGACATTCATTTCTGATAGGTAAGAAAATTAATTCTATTTTGGAAAAGATACAGAAAGGCAGACAATAGAGCTGTTCTCTCAAATTTCAGTTTGGAATATAAAAGAATTACTTTAGAACTTTGTAAGATATGAAACAATCCTAACATTTTTCATAATTTAGAACATCATTTTAAGGTAATTAACTACAGTGATTCTCAATGAAGACAGAACCTGATTTTCATAATCAACTTGGGGCTTCTTCAAGCTACACAGGTACACAAGCTAAAATTGTTATTACGTAATTTTTTTTAACTTTAGTCACTCAGGCACAACTATAATCTCTTAGAACATAACTCAGTAACAGGCATTTTACATTCCTTTTAGTACCATGGGCTGTAAAAGATTGTTGCCCTGTATCACTATATGAAAGGAAGGAATGGAACTGTATTTTGCTAGGAACTTGGTCATACAAATTTGACTTAAATTGTTGGAAGAATATATCTGAATCAATCCCTGTCCTTGGGGCTCTAACTACTCTGTGGCTAATTTTTAAAAACAGCCAATAAAAAAATTATTTACCCAACTGTTAAAAAAAACTGAAAATTTACATGTTCCAAAGTCCTTTGCTAAACACTTTACACAGATTATTTTGTTTACTCTTTATCAACATCCCCACAGAGGCTGCTATTATCAATGAAGCTTAGGATGTTACTAATGTCTGTAATACTGAGCAAACCATTTAAGATAGATTTCAAACTGAAGCAGCAGAATCCAGGCCAGTATTTCTCAAAATACTAAAGTCAATCTTCATATTCCATATATCCAAGACGGCTTCCCTCCTCTAAAGATAGATCCATTAAGTGCCTGAATCCTAGGGCTGCATTAATCATTTCAAATGCTTGTCCTCTTGGATCTTGTATTTATTCTTTAGCAGACATACATGACATAATGTTATAGGATTTTGAATGTAAAGAGCCCATATTCAGTACCAGATTAAAGGATATGGAGCTTAAAAAAAAAAAAAAGGTACTCTACTGTGTATCATTTTCCTAAATATCAAGAATACTAAGATAACATCAATAATTTAAAAAATCTAGGATTCAGGGCAAGGAAAGGACTTACTGAAAAAAAGAGAAAAATTATTTTCAGAAAATCCTAGAATCTTATTGCCTCTTTCTAGATACTTGATTCTGTTAAATATCTGAATAGCTTTATCACAATCTTGTGATAGCATGAGCTCTTACTTGGACAAGTGTCTCTTATCATTACTTTCTTGGTATTATGCTAAACTCTCTCTAAGAAATATCTAGGTAAGTCAGGATATCACAGTACTCAAGGCTAAACTGAAATCTTCTCCCCCAGTCCACCTCCTCACCAATGTATAAATTGATCTCCAGATCATTTCCTCATCTACACATTTTCAGAATTCATTTATGGGTATAATTAGTAATAAAACTAAAATCTTTGCCTAAACTTTTGTTATTACTAGTGTAATGCACCACAATAAACACCGATACAGGATGTAGAGGACAACTGTACCCTACCCCTGTATACTCAGTTTTAAGAAATAGAGAATAACTGGTTCCAACCTGGCAGAATAATTCAACAGGGATGAGTGGATGATAGCTATACATTTTTAGAGTTCTACAGGTGATTCTGACACTTAACGCTGCTGAAAAAACTCTTGCCGTAAGAGCAAATGACTCAATACTCTTTAATGAGCTACCTATAATTATAATACAAATCAACACCCTAATTGTAAGTTGTTTTATCCACCTAAGGCATTCTTAATCCCACTTTTCAGTTTTTCTAACCCAGTGTTTTCTCTGGGACACTGAGGTTATTCTTTCAGAAGCTGGTGTCACCAACTCCTCAAATACTAACTTTGTAAAAATTTCTAAGGAAGAATGCAGAATTTTTTCCCTGAAAGTTAAAGATTAAATCATGGAGTTTTTTTTAGATATTAAATAGATGCTTCATTTTATTATGGTTAGATGTCCAATGGATATAAGCCTGGAAAAACTTCAAACTACCCAAACATATGACAAATTATAAATTACAGAAATCACTGCATTATATAGGTCTAGTTTCTCACCCATAAGATATCTAAGCAATCTGCCCCACCCCCAGAAAATTTGTCTTCCATAGTAACTCAGACTGAGGTTATTGCTTATATAAAGAAATATTTTATATCACGACCAAAAGTCACTATAGGTTTGTAAAAGAAGACATACCAGCGAACCACCAACCCATAAAAATAATTTAAGAGTTTGAAACTAAGCCTAAATGCAAAGCTGTCCACTGTTTCCTCTCTGTTAAATGTAAAATACCTCTATAGTTACACTGAAGGGCAGAAAGAAAACAACAAACATTTTGTTCCCTTTCCTATACTTACCACAATTACTTGCAAAGGTGTTTCTGAACAACAGAAATATTTGTATGAACCTTTCCCAGTTTGTACTGCATGGATGAGACCAACACATATTATATTACCTTTGTTAAAAATGAAACAAAGCCTTGTGTCCAGAAACATGACAGACGATGATTCTTCTGTTTTTGTAGTTATCATCTGTATACATCTGAAAGACTGTTTCTACCATGTTTTATTATTTTCAATCACTCTGCCTAGCTTTTCCGGATAGGAGAATCCATCCATCAGCTGTAATATTACTAACTACTAACAGAGAGGTGAAATGCATATCCTTAATGACCCAAAGTAACAAGTTAATAATTTTGTTTTCAGAATAACTGTGCAAAAGGGAGGGAGAAAAACATAAATATATCGCATTTTTAACCCTTCAGACACCCTCAGGAGGAAAAGGAATTTTCCATCTTTCATAGTGTAGACAGACTCTGAAAAAGAACAAATACACAGCATTGTTTTAGTAACACAATTGGAAAAAAAATACAGTTCATTTGAGATACTGAGCAAGGCAACTTAAAGACCAGTAAGTTTGGTTTCAGTTACTTAAAAATAATTAGTTCTTAAGGTAATTGTATATATAGAGTACCACAAATTAAACACTGTATTTTTAAAATAAGTTGGTGATCCATGCTAACGAACATCCTGCCTTCTCAGTATTTTAGCGTACACTCTTAAGTTTATCCAGGAACCCACGTTACTTCGAAACCGACCGCTAGCGGTCAATAGGGCTATCATCAATAATATCCCTGGCACTTTAAACCGGCTGTTACTCCTTTAGACTCCTTTATACCTTAGTCTTTTCTTAATTGGGGCGCCAAAGCACCGTCCCTTTCCAGGTTGGCTACTAGAGCCAAAATCGATTTCTTTGGACCCTTTTGGCAAGTCATTCTTGTATGAAAAGCCAATGAGGGTCCGAAACCTTGCGGAGGAGTAAGGAAGGTTGGAATATAAGTGACAAAAAGATAAAAATAAAATCGGGAGGTACAACCCAATTCCGTGGGTGGAAGCTGGCTTCTCCGACCGAAGTGAGAAGGGTCGCCGTCCCGGGTCTCCGCAGCCCAACAAAGACGCCAACCGCTCCGAGGGTCCTGTTAGCGGGCCTAAGTGATGCTCTGGGCCCAGAAGTAAACTGACAATCCCTTAGTAACGAAAAGGACCATGACGGGTAGGGTGCCTATACAACCTGCTGGACCGTAAGGCCGAGGCCCAGTCGACCTCTTGATACTGCCTCCAGCCGGATCCGCCCTACAATGTCCCCAGTTGCCGCGGCCACACCCGGTTCCCCAGATTTGGGCCCTAGGCTCTCCAACCGGTTTATCCTCCACCTCACCGTCCCTACCGCATCACCATTCGGCTCGCGCGCTGCCTAAAACCTCTGCCAGCCTCCGCCGACTATTCCTGGCACTCCTAACATGGCGGCCACGTCCCCTTCGCTCCTTTGGCCCACTCTGGGCGCGACCGACTTTGGCGCATTTTGGGCATTGTAGTTTCCGCGATAGTCTCGGTGTCCTGCCAGGCCTTTAGAAGACTACGATTCCCAGAATGCACCGCTCCTGAGCATGGCTATTGGGGCCTTTCGGACAGAGGGATGATGTCATTGCAAAAACCCCACTGCATTCATTGTGCTACGGTCTATCCACCCCCCTGCTGCTGCTGGGCTTGCGATTGCCGCTTGCTCCAGCTGAGCTAAGAGTAGCAGCAGCACCAGGGCAGGGACTGACTCCAGCCCTTCGACTTAGGACATCGCAACACGTTCCCTTGCCTGCGTGACTCATTCGCACATCAGTTCTGTTTATGCCTGGGGTGGGGAGAAATATCCCAAACCAGGTGAGTTGAAGTGATTTATTCAAAGGGTTCTACCAAGTTATTCCTCCCGCTTAATTCTCAAGGCTTTCTTTTGGGAAGATGGGGGCGGGAGGATTGGAGAGGTGTTCTCAAGTGCTGCTAAGTGAAAAGCTCTGTGCAATTTGGGTCACTGCAAAGAACAACTCTAGCAACCTTCCCCCGCCGGAGGACTGATTCCTGCCAATTCCCTAGTCGCAACTCCCCTCAACCTTTTTGAGGATTGGAGAGGGGGGCTGGGTTGGGGAGGATGTTGGGAAGTGCTCTTAGAAAATCAGAAGACAGAGGTGGGGGACTGCAGTCCTGTCACATACGGCCCCGAGTGCTGAGGTTTGAGTGGGAAGGGGTGATGCGTGGGGAGAAATGGAGACAGTGATTTAATGTGGTTGCACTACTTTAGAACATTTCTATGTCGCTTGGGCAAGTACACGCTATTTATTTTTAAGATGAGCGTGCTTCTGAGTAGGTTAAGTTTTGTGGGGCTCTATTTTATGTGTGTGTGTCTGTGTCGTTTGTCTCGCCTTTTCTGCTGATTTGAGGTGACAGTGTCCTTTAATGGTGCACTCCCCTGCCAGTCAGAAACATTTCACGTGTCTGGGGAAGCTTCTTTTAGGCTGCTGGAAGCAGCATTTTTGTTAAGTGTTTTTCTTCTTCCCAATGCAGGATTGTTTGGAAGTGGACAGATTTGTGCTCGTGTGAGTGTTTTAAATTATGTTGCAGTAGGCTCTTTGCCACTGACAATGGTACCATAATTAGCTGCCTTTTCGTGAAGCACAGTCACCTGTCACAACTAACGGTTTGGAGAAGGGGTCATTAGGGAAACCCTGGTTCATTTTAACGCATTAGGGAAAGGGAAAGTTAGAAGCACTGTTAACCTTCATTTGCCATTACTGAAAGGTACCCAAAAGGTATCTTCTGAGAGGAAGAGTGATCCTGGCCAGGGAAACCAAGGCGCATAGAAGTGGGGGTTTTTTTGGTTTGTGTTTTGGGGTTTTGTTTTTGAGCGAACTGACACATTTAATAGGACGGAAAGCATTCTGGCTTACATGATTTTGGCTCTTGTGAGAGTTATTAGGATGATTAGTGCAATAAATGTTACTTTGGGATAAACAGCTGGCTGACTCCAGAACAGATGGGGCCAGTCTTAGCTGAGAGATCTACAACCTTGGAAATGAATGGACTTGGGGTCAGCCACACCCCCTCCTGGAATGTCAAAAGAAGGAGAAATGTCAAAGCATTTTATGCTTAACTCTAAAATGCCAAACCTTTTTATAGCCAGGTCAGGCATTGGGTGAAAGTCATTCCTGGTTATCTTCTGCTGCTGAACAAATTTTCTTCATTTTCCATTCAGACCCTTAGGTCTCCAAAGTTGCAGCTGGGTGATGCTTCGTTAAACGCTGCTTGTTACTGAATGCAAAGGACAGTCCATTGTATGGGCTTTGTAGTAGAGAGATTTATTGAGATGCAATGAGCAGCTTTGGGATTTGGGAAAAGACTGCCTGGCTTTGCTTCTCTGTATGTTTTTCTGATGCTTACTGTCTATTCTCCTGGGCACCTTACCCTTTTTGTCTGTACCTTCCTTACCCCACCCCTCTATGTCCCTTGAAGTTCTTTCGGTTTCTTTTCCTGTTTCTCCATTTACAATTCTCACTTTTCCTCTCTGTTTCAAAATTTCCCTCTTATCACCAATACATCAAGTCTCTCTAAGTCTTTTTCCAATCTCTGAATACCCTCCTCACCCCTTCTTTACCTCACCCAGAAACTCCAGGGTAGAGGTAGACTGTGCAAGTATTTATTCCACAGAGTCCTCTTGGAAGCTTTGACTTTTCTTTTTTCTTGCAGTGGGTGCTAGGCAGGATGAGCAGCAATGAGCCTGACCCTTTGGCCTGGTTTGTGGCTTCTGTGACAGACATAATTTGGCCTCAGCAGCTTGTGGACAATGCAGTGTTGCAGCTGAGCCATGTCACTGTAGTTTTCATTGGTACCTGTATTAAGAACTGCCAGTGCATTAGCAAGGTTTTAAAATACTATATATGAGGGGCACCTAGCTGGCTCAGGAGGAAGAGCATGTGACTCTTAATCTTGGGGTTGTGAGTTTGAGCCCCACATTGGGTGTATAGAGATTACTTAAATAAATAAAAACTTAAAAAGAAGGGGCACCTGAGTGGCTCAGTCAGTTAAGCATCTGCCTTCGGCTCAGGTCATGATCTCACAGTCCTGGGATCGAGCCCCGCATCAGGCTCCCTGCTCCACGGACAGCCTGCTTCTCCCTCTCCCTCTGCCACTCATCCTACTTGTGCTCTCTCTCTCTCTCTCAAATAAATAAATAAAATCTTTAAAAAAGAAAAAAAAAACTTTAAAAAAATCAAATGCTTTACACGAAATGTTCTCTTAATTCCCAAAGGAATAAAAAGACTTCAAAGGGCTTCTTCCTCATTTAATACTTTTTTTTCCCCTGATTCCTGCTCCAGTAAGTGGTGGGAAAGCCATCTTTTCTGTTGATTGCTGAGGAGCAATCCAGGTGGACAAACTGCCCATTTGTTTTATTTTTTTGAAGACACTTGGAGTAGCAACAGTGTTCCCTCCTGTGGTGTCTTCTTTATGGGTGAAAAAAAATTTTTTTATTTGTTCTCTTAAGGAGAAGGGTGTGGTGGTGGTTATGTTTGCTGTTTAACGTTAATGCTTTTCCAGGCATAGGTCTAACTGTTGTTGGTATGGAGGCAACTAGTGTGACAGGCAGATTCAGAAGTTGTCTTCCTAGACCTCTCTCTCACCACCTTCTCATTCCTAATTTTCTTATTTTAAGATGCTCCATCTCCTACCCACACTGTTTAGTGTTTTGGGGGGACAAATGAGCTGAATGATGGGTTAGATTTGTCTCCATCACTATGTCTGTGACCTTGAATAACTGTGCATTTCTTTCTGCCTCTGTTTACATATTTGCAAATGGATAATGATCCTTGCCCCTTGGCTTACTTAGCCAAGTAGTTTGCTCCCAGCCCATAATTCTGATGACAAATATTAATTGAACAGCTACTGTGTTTTAAGAACTATGGATACATCAGTGGAAAGAGAAGCTTCCCTGGGTGCCTCAGTTGGTTAAACGTCTGACTCTTGATGTTGGCTCAGGTCATGACCTCAGGGTTGCGAGATGGAGCCCCACATTGAGCTCTGCACTCAGTGTGGAGCCTGCTTGAGATTCTTTCTCCCTCTCCCTCTGCCCCTCCCTCTGCTTGCTCGTGCACATGTGTGCTTTCTTTCTTTCATTTTTTTTAAATTAACATATAGTGTATTATTTGTGTCAGGGGTACAGGTCTGTGATTCATTAGTCTTACACAATTCACAGCACTCACCATAGCACATGCCCTCCCCAATGTCCATCACCCAGCCACCCCGTCCCTCCCACTCCCCTCCACTCCAGCAACCCTCAGTTTGTTTCCTGAGATTAAGAGTCTCTTGTGGTTTGTCTCCCTCTCTGGTTTCAACTTGTTGCATTTTTCCCTACCTCCCCCTATGACCCTCTGTCTTGTTTCTCAAATTCCTCATATCAGTGAGATCATATGATACTTGTCTTTCTCTGATGACTTATTTCGCTTAGCATAATACCCTCTAATTCCATCCACGTTGTTGCAAATGGCAAGATTTCATTTTTTGATGGCTGCATAATATTCCATTGTATATATACCTCACATCTTCTTTATCCATTCATCTGTTGATGGACATCTAGGCTCTTTCCATAGTTTGGCTGTTGTGGACATTGCTGCTATAAACATTGGGGTGCATGTGCCCCTTCGGGTCCCTACATTTGTATCTTTGGGATAAATACCCAGTAGTGCAATTGCTGGGTTGTAGGGTAGCTCTATTTTCAACCTTTTGAAGAAACGCCATACTGTTTTCCAGAGTGGCTGCACCAAGCTTGCATTCCCACCAACAGTGTAAGAGGGTTCCCCTTTCTCCACATCCTCGCCAACATCTGTCGTTTCCTGACTTGTTAATTTTAGCCATTCTGACTGGTGTGAGGTGATATCTCATTGAAGTTTTGATTTGTATTTCCCTGATGCCAAGTGTATCTTTCTAAATAAATAAATAAATAAAATCTTCAAAAAAGGAGAAAGAAAGAGAATCATCCCCTGCCCTATGGAATTTCTGTTCTAATAGGGAGACAATCATTGGACAAGTAATCACAGTGTGATGAGTGTTATTACCAAAAGGGGATGTACTATATGGTGGAATAGGAGTGCCTCACTGGTACTTCACCTTCTCTAGGGAAATCAGGGAAAGATTCCTGTAGGAGGTGACACTTCAAGAAACTTTAAGAGTGAGTGGAAGTAATTAGGGTTGACAATGAGAGGTGCTTACAGGGAGACAGAGGATTTCTGACAAGGGAAACTGCATGTTCAAAGTACAAAGGAAAGAGTGGTAAATATGAGGATTTGAAAAGAGGTCAGTCTGTATATGGGAATAGAGCAAGGGGAGAGACCAAACCAGACTGGAGAGGTGGCAGAGTCTAGAAAGTGGGCAGTTTTCTGAGCCTCGCGTGAATTTTGGTCTTTATCCTAAGAGCAATGGGAACCTAATAAAGGGCTTTAAATAGCTAGGTGAATTATATATGTAGAATGATATGAAAAACATCACCTTGGCTGTTAAGTGAAGAAGAGATTGGAGAATATTGGCCAAAGTCAATGTGTGGAGGACAAGTAGAAAGTCATTCTTGTAGTCTATGTGAGGGATAATGGTGGCTTGGATTTAGGGTGGTGACAGAGGGCTTGGAAAGAAGGAAAGAGATTAGGGAGATGCTAAACTTGAACATTATAATTGATAAGATTACTGATGGATTGGATGTGGGGATAGGGAGAAGGGGGAGTAGAGATGTACTTGAATTTTTCCTTGAGCAACTGGGAATGCCATTTTCAGAAAAAGAGAACACTGGACAGAGACCAGATTTTTGTTTGTTCAAGAAGGAGGGACTTTTGGCCATGTTGAGTTTGAAGTTCCAGACAGACATCTAAGATCTTTCTCTCCTTCACCCTGTCTAAGTGTAGGATGTGGCATAGTGGACTTGAAGGGAGCTCTGGTGAGGCTTGCTACTTTTTTATTAGCTGTATGATGTTGGACATATTATATTCTTTTTCTGAACTTTAGTTTCCTTATTTGTGAAATATGTTAGTCTTCTAATTTATACTGATTTTCCCCTAGCTGTATATGTATGGTGCTAAGAATACAGAATTGAATAAGATAGTGTTTCCTTTGAAAGAATTCACTCAGGTGAGGGAGACAAACATAAGTAGCTACATAAAAAGAGTTATGTGGGCCATGCTAGGAGAGCACAGCCCCAAGGAAGGCTTTCCTTCTTTCTTATTGGTGAGAGGGTTAGGAGACCTTTGACCTGAGACATGAAGCAAGAAGGAGCTCTCCAGACCATTCCCAGGCACCTCATAGCATGTCTTGCAAAGATTAGGGACTCCGAATGTTTGTTGATTGAGTATATTAACTTAAGCCACTGAGGGTCCATTCAAAGGAAATATCAATGCATTGGAAGAGGGCATTTAGTAATGCAAGTGTCAAATCTGAGACACTTTTAACAAATCCATTGAAATGTATTCCTGATACCTGCACCCTTTGAGGTGTTATGTAGATGACTCGTAGGGAAAGTGAGAAATATTTCAGATCTGGTTTCTTTTTGGGCTGAACTTCCTTTATTCAAGTTAGTTTCTCAAAAAATAATTTTATAATTGTATAGAGTTCCCTAAATCAATGGGTCTCACACTTATGAATTGTATAGATAAGCAAAATGACAAAAAATAAGGTAAAATTGGCTGAGCTATTGACAATAGTTATTTTTCTATAGTAGAGATAGATTTTTTAAAAATGACCCCTTCACTTTTATCTCATAAAATAAAGGACATTTAATAACACAAGTTGAGGGAGACCATACTTTTAAAATTAACAATATATTGAACTTTATGAAAAATTCTCTACATTGTCTTTATTTTTCTCATTTTGTTGCAGACTAGTAAAAAAAAAAGATGAAAAAAACATTAGAATGTTATAATAATTTATGGAACCATTGCCGTATTTTCTTGGCTATGGTGGAAATGTGGCCCATCTCCAAATAAGAACACTTCCAAGTATGGAAGAATTTTGTATAGACCACAGATAATTTATTTTCAGTTCCTTCTCCATAGTAATCTAATTGCTGAAAACTAGATAGGTCTACTCAAGGTGTGTCTAAGGTCACAGTTCTTCACTTGTCCCTGGAGGATCCTCACAAAGACTGTGATCCCTGGGATCATATGTTAAAGTGTGTGTGTATGAGAGAGAGAGAGAGAGAATTCACATGCATATATTTTTCTATCACTATATATGTGTCTTTGGGCAAGTTATTTAACTTCTTTGAACCTCAGTTTTTTTGCAAGATTGTTATGAGGTTTAAATGAGATAATACGTTTTAAATGTCTGGCACTATGCCTGGTATAGCTGATGCTCATAGTAACTGTTTTTAACATTATATTTATTTCTTGGTTTAAATATTTTATTTATTGGCTGATCCTTGCTCAGTACCTATAGTGGTAACACAAAGAAAAAGATAACAGTGTAACTAGACAACCTGATGCAATGAGAAGTAAACAACATCACTGATGCAGAATTCTTGCCAGAAATGCTTAACCTAAATCTAATCATGAAGAAATAATCAGGCGAATCCAGACTGTGGGACATACTGCAAAACAGCTGGCCTGCGATCTTTGAAAATGTCAGTGTCATGAAAGACAACCAAAACAAAATAAAACAAGATATATAGGGGACTGATCTAGATTAAAGGAGACCGGAGCTATGACAACTAAAAGCAACATGTAACCCTTGATTGGATTCTGGACTTAAAAAGAAAAAAGAAAAAAAAAGCTGTAAGGGACATTTTGGGGGCAAATGGGGAAATTTGAATGGGAGTTGTATATTAGATAATCAGTAACAATGTTAGTTTTCTTGGATGTGATAATGCTTCCATCTGCTTAGCCTGACATGCTATGGATATTGGTGTCTAGATCAGTTGCCATTCCTGAATGTCGTCGTTAGGAATGTCACACCAAAGCTAGAAGACATCAAGGGCTGCTTCAGAAGGTAGTGATTTTCTTGGTCACTGCAAGTATTTAATCAGCCTACAGGCTGTAATACCACTTACTGGGAATATTGTAAGCGATTTTTAAATGTCCTTTCTAGGGGTGCCTGGGTGGTTCAGTTGCTTAAGTGTTCGACCCTTGATTTCAGCTCAGGTCATGATCTTGGGGTCCAGAGATCGAGCCCCACATCGGGTTCCACACTCAGTGCAGAGACGCTTGTGCTCTCTCTCTCTCTTTCTCAAATGAATAAATAAACAAATAAATAATATTTTTTAAAAAGTGTCCTTTCTAAACACTATCCTGTCATTCATCTGCAAGAAGAATGCAAACTTCTAGAGCTGGTACTCTACCTTTGATATCACTAGAGGTAGTAATACAGGTGGAGTACTAGCTGCTTCCAAAGTGAAGAGGAAAGAATGGCAAGGGGCACATAAATATATATATCTTAAATTTTTTTTGAGTCTAGACATAACATAAGATTAATCAAAATTTATTTTAGAAATGCACAAGGAACTGGATAGGGGAAATTCCCCTTAATTCCACCTCATAAAGTTAATCAACTTTGAGGTTTTGATGTATATTCCTCTGTCATTTTTTCCCCACCCATATACTAATGATATTATTATATATAATTCTGCTTGCTGTCTCTTAATATATTTTGAGCAGTTGCCCCACATATTTGCATGTCGCTCTAACTTACCTGTTTTCATGGCTATTAGGCACCGCTTCAGTGAGCATTTGACAAGGCATCCTTTTGTGATGAACTTGTGGGAATATTTCTGTAGAATACATTTCTGGGGGTAGAAATGCCGGATCAGAGTTCCTCTTTAATTGCCCCCTGATTTAAATTCTTATCATTTCTACATACCTTTGCCAAGTCCATTAGCCACTTGAGCTAAACTCTTACTAAAGGAAGGAAATTGTGATGGGTGAACAGAAAGTGGGCAAAAATGGAATCACAGAGTTCCTGCTGGTTTTTGTGAAGGCTATAATAATAAAGGTTAGTATATAAATAATATGGAAACCTCTGGAAGAGAGAAATAAAATACATCATCTCTGCCTACAACACAGTATGATATTTAAAAAGTGAACTGAAACAATAAAGCAACCAAGAGTTTTCCCCAGAAGATTCTGCAGAAAATTTTTATTTTTGAGTTATGATTAGCTTCACTAAAATGTGGCAGCATCAACCTTGAGATGAAAATAACCCCTTCTGCTCACTTCCTCTCTATCTCAGTCACACCACCACACTAGAAAGGGGAATTTAAGCTCCACTTTTTAAATATCTGAACCAGGTGGGTAAAAGGTCTGATTGTTCATCTTTCTGAATATTGATAGAAGCAATCCCAGGCAGATTTTTGGCATTTTTCTGTAGAACAGGTATGAATTTAGGAGTGGTCATCAGTGACTCACTGTGCCCTAGCAGAGACCCTAGGGAAGAGACTGTGAGAATCACAAGCTATGAATTATTTCTGTTCTTATGTGGCTGGGTGGAGCAAACACAGATTTGAGCTCTGCACTATGTGGAAATTTATCTTTTCAAGTCTCAGTTTCTTCTTCTGTAAAATGGGGGTTATTGTGACACCAAGATGAGATAATGTATATAAAAGGACTTTGGCAAATTTATATGTACATAAATACATGCTGTTGTTAAGGTGCTGCTGTGTCTGACTGGGCCATCTCATGTCATTCTTTCCTTTAATTCCAATGGCATTTATATGCCAAAAGATTTTTTAAGGCATTCTGTCTCATAATGTCTTATTGTTACTTCTTCAACATTTGTGAGCATAAACTAAATGCAAGATTCTGTGCTGGGTTTTCTGGTAAGTAAATAAAGATGAAACCATCAGGAGCCTCTCTTTATCCCCACTTTTTTTAAAAATCTTTTAATTGTTATGTTAATCACCATACATTACATCATTAGTTTTTGATGCAGTGTTCCATGATTCATTGTTTGTTCATAACACCCAGTGCTCCATGCAGAACATGCCCTCCTCAATACCCATTACCAGGCTAACCCATCCCCCTACCTCCTCCCCTCTAGAACCCTCAGTTTGTTTTTCAGAGTCCATTGTCTCTCATGTTCATCTCCCCCTCTGACTTACTCCCCTTCATTCTTCCTCTCCTGTTATCTTCTTTTTCTTTTTTCTTAAAATATGTTGCGTTATTTGTTTCAGAAGTACAGATCTGTGATTCAACAGTCTTGCACAATTCACAGCGCTCACCGTAGCACATACCCTCCCCAATGTCTATCACCCAGCCACCCCATCCCTCCCACCCCCAACCACTCCAGTAACACTCAGTTTGTTTCCTGAGATTAAGAATTCCTCATATCAGTGAGGTCATATGATACATGTCTTTCTCTGATCGACTTATTTCACTCAGCATAACACCCTCCAGTTCCATCCACGTCGTTGCAAATGGCAAGATCTCATTCTTTTTGATGGCTTCATAATATTCCATTGTGTATATATACCACATCTTCTTTATCCATCCATCTGTCGATGGACATCTTGGCTCTTTCCACAGTTTGGCTATTGTGGACATTGCTGCTATAAACATTGGGGTGCACGTACCCCTTCGGGTCCCTACATTTGTATCTTTGTGGTAAATACCCAGTAGTGCAATTGCTGGATCGAATGGTAGCTCTAATTTCAACTGTTTGAGGAACCTCCATACTGTTTTCCAGAGTGGTTGCACCAGCTTGCATTCCCACCAACAATGTAGGAGGGTTCCCCTTTCTCCACATCCCCACCAACATCTGTCGTTCCCTGACTTGTTAATTTTAGCCATTCTGACGGGTGTGAGGTGGTATCTCATTGAGGTTTTGATTTGGATTTCCCTGATGCCAAGCGATGTTGAGCACTTTTTCATGTGCCTGTTGGCCATTTGGATGTCTTCTTTGGAAAAATGTCTGTTCATGTCTTCTGCCCATTTCTTGATTGGATTATTTGTTCTTTGGGTGTTGAGTTTGATAAGTTCTTTATAAGTTTTGGATATTAGCCCTTTATCTGATATGTCATTTGCAAATATTTTCTCCCATTCTGTCGGTTGTCTTTTGGTTTTGTGGACTGTTTCTTTTGCTGTGCAAAAGCTTTTTATCTTGATGAAATCCCAATAGTTCATTTTTGCCCTGGCTTCCCGTGCCTTTGGCGATGTTTCTAGGAAGAAGTTGCTGCGGCTGAGGTCGAAGAGGTTGCTACCTGTGTTCTACTTTAGGATATTGATGGACTCCTGTCTCACGTTTAGGTCTTTCCACCATTTGGAGTCTATTTTTGTGTGTGGTGTAAGGAAATGGTCCAGTGTCATTCTTCTGCATGTGGCTGTCCAATTTTCCCAACACCATTTGTTGAAGAGACTGTCTTTTTTCCATTGGACATTCTTTCCTGCTTTGTCAAAGATAAGTTGACCATAGAGTTGAGGGTCCATTTCTGGGCTCTCGATTCTGTTCCATTGATCTATGTGTCTGTTTTTGTGCCAGTACCATACTGTCTTGATGATGACAGCTTTGTAATAGAGGTTGAAGTCCAGAATTGTGATGCCGCCAGCTTTGCTTTTCTTTTTCAATATTCCTCTGGCTATTCGGGGTCTCTTCTTGTTCCATACAAATTTTAGGATTATTTGTTCCATTTCTTTGAAAAAAGTGGATGGTATTTTGATGGGGATTGCATTGAATGTGTAGATTGCTCTAGGTAGCATTGACATCTTCACAATGTTGGTTCTCCCAATCCATAAGCATGGAACGTTTTTCCATTTCTTTGTGTCGTCTTCAATTTCTTTCATGAGTATTTTATAGTTTTCTGAGTACAGATCCTTTGCCTCTTTGGTTAAATTTATTCCTAGATATCTAATGGTTTTGGGTGCAATTGTAAATGGGATCGACTCCTTGATTTGTCTCTCTTCTGTCTTGTTGTTGGTGTATAGGAATGCCACTGATTTCTGTGCATTGATTTTATATCCTGCTACTTTACTGAATTCCTGGATGAGTTCTAGCAGTTTTGGGGTTCTTTATCCCCACTTTTATTCTAGGAGACTAATATCTTTTAATGAGAGTCTTCAATAAAAGATGTTTTACAAACGTATATTATGTATGCTGTTTTATAATTTTAAACTTAGGTGGTAGATTTTAGTTCCATTTTTTCCAGATAAATGAGGAAATAATTCTTAGTGAGGTTAAGTAACTTTTTTTTTTTTTAAGTTACCTAGTTTAAAAAAAAGTTGCAGATGGCGCTAGGTGGATTTTCTGGAAACAAAACCAAAAGCATCTCCAGCTGCTTCCTATTTTTGTCTTGCCTTCTGATCAAAAGCATAAGCTTCATGAAGGCAGGACTGGCTGGTGGCATTTACTTTGATATGGCTCATTTTACCTGCAGGCACACAGGAAGGAGCTTTCCTTCCGTCTGTTGAGTTTGTTGAGTTAGTTGAAGCCATGATGTGAATTATCATAGCATCTACTAGGTGCCAAATGGTTTACATGTTTTATTTGATTTATTTCCCCCAACTCATTTTGAAAAGTTTCAGATATGTAGAAAAATTGCAAAAATTTTACCGTGAACATTCCATATACTCTTCATCCAGATTAATTTGCTTTCTCTTTCTGCATCTGCGCACACACATACACACACACACACAGTTTTTCCCAAGAAATCATTTAAAAGTGAGTTGCAGACATTATAACACTTTAGCTCTGCCCACTGGAGCATGTATCTCTTAAGATACAGGAAGTTCTCCCATCTAACCGTAATACCGTTACCCTGAAACATTGAAATTTTGAAGAGTCCAAGTCTGTTGCCTTGGTAAATTGGATTGGTCTGATTGTTTTCTCTTTATCAGACTCAGGTTAAACACTTGTAGTAGGAATTCCAAATAGACAGTGTTGCATCTTTTTCTTTGTATCACATTAGGTCACACATAGTGTCAGTTTGTAACATCACTGGTGATATAAGATTTGGTCATTTGGAGGGGTGCCTCGGTGGCTCAGTTGGTTAAGCGACTGTCTTCAGCTCAGGTCATGATCTTGGAGTCCTGGGATCGAGTCCGGCATTGGGCTCCCTGCTCAGCGAGGAGCCTGCTTCTGCCTCTAACCCTCCCCCCCTCATGTACTCTCTCTCTCATTCTCGTTCTCTCGAATAAATAAATAAATCTTTAAAAAAAAAGATTTGGTCATTTGGATGAAGTGGTATTGCCTGGTCTCTTCATTGTAAAGGTACCTGTTTCTCTTTGTAATTAATACAGTAGTCTGTGGGGAGATAACTTTGAGATTGTTTGAATATCCTGTTCCTCAACAATTTTTATCCACTGGGTTTAACATCTATTGATAATCATGGCCTAGGTCAATTGGTATCTATAAAAGGATGATTTTCTAATTTGCTCTTTCCTTCTATATTTATTACCAGGCATTTTCTGGTAGATGAGCTTTCAGCTCCTTCTTTTCTTCCTCCTCCCCCTCCTCCTCCTCCTTTATTTAAGCATCATCTGGACCACTGGATTATTTTTTATCCTCAGGGTGTTATAATCCATTACCAACCTTATGCCTTTTTCCTCAGAGATTTTGCCCATTTTACAAGTGAGGAAATTAAGACTCAGAAAATACAAGTAACTTTCTGAGAGTCACAGCTAGTTAGCAGAGGAGGCCAGTCGCAGACCCAGTTTTGATTAACTCTGAGGTAGTTTCTGCTCCTTTTTGCCTCGCAGCAGTCCAGGGATAAAAGATTACTTGATGAAATCAAGTTAAAAAGAAAAAACAAGCATTGCATCATTGTTGCTAATAGCAAATGATTGGAAACAACCCTAAATGTGTCAGTGGAAACAGGTTAAATAAATGGGTATGTTCACACAAGGGAAAACTATTAAACCACACACAAGAATTAGGGTGTTCTCTAATACTGATATGGAAAGATCTCAAAGGATATACTAAATGAAAGAAGGAAGAGTGTGTATTTTGTGAAAGAAGTGGGGAGAAGAAAGTATATTTGAATTTGCACAAAGAAACCCTGGAAGTATGTAAAAGAACAAAGTAACTTGTTACTGGAATAGCGCTGTAAAAGTGAGCGGGGTGTGTGTTGTGAGATTTCTTAAGATTTACTATTTTATAATGTTAACTTATAAAATAGCTTTATTGAGATATAATTCACACATCACACAATTCACCCATTTAAACTGTACAATTCAGTGGTTTTTAGTATGTTCATAGATTGTGCAACCATCACCACAATCAATTTAGAACATTTTCATTATTCTCAAAGGAAACCTTTTACTCATTAGCATTCATTTATCATCTCCCCCACTCCTGTACCTCCCAAACTGCCCCAAGCAACCACTTTCTTGTCTTTACTTTCTGTCTCTATAGATTTGCCTATTCTGGACATTGCATATAAATGGCATCAGGTAATATGTGGTCTTTTGTGACTGGTGTCTTTCATCAGTATGATCTTTTCAAGGTTTATCTGTGTTGTAGCATGGATCAGTTCTAGTTTTATTACCAAATAATATTCCATTGTATGCATATACAACACCAATTGATGGACATTTGGGTTGTTTCCCCTTCTTTTCTTTTCTTTTCTTTTCTTTTCTTTTCTTTAATTTAGAGAGGAGGGGAGAGGCAGAGGAAGAGGGAGAGAAAGAATCTTAAGCAGGCTCCACACCTAGCATGGAGCCTTATACAGGGCTCGATCTCAGAACTCTGAGATCATGACCTGAACCAAAATCAAGAGTTGGATGCTTAACCAACTAAGCTAGCCAGGCACCCCTCCACTTAAAAGAAAAATTATTTAAGTAATCTCTACACCCAACATGGGCCTTGAACTCAGGACCCCAAGATCAAGAGTCACATGCTCTTCTGACTGAGCCAGACAGTTACCCTGGCTTGTTGCTACTTTTTGACTATTATGAATAATGCTATCAACATATACATACAAGGTTTTAAATGTACATTTGTTTTTATTTAATTTGCATCTGTACCAGGAGTGGGTCAACTGCTAACTCTTATGAGTGAACTTTTGAGGAACTGACAAATTGTTTCCAAAGCAGCTGTACCATTTTACATTCCCTCCAGCAATATATGAAGGTTCCATTTCTCCACATCCTTGCCAACACTTGTTATTATTTGTCTTTTTCATTATGACCATTTTAGTGGGTATGCCACATTGAGTTTTGAATCATAGGAATGTAATACCAATGTATTTCAAAAATAAAATTAAAACAAAAAATTTAGAAAGAAATGGCAGCTCAAAAAGAAAAGTTTCAGCTGGAGAGCCAGAGGTCAGTTTGTGACGAGATGGCCTTAGGGTAGGGATAATTTTAGGTTTTCCTTGTTCAGCCTGGTGTCCTGATGCATATACATTTCCATCTTCTGTGTTTTAGTACCAGCTGACTTCTCCTCCAGTGCTCTCCTAGATTCATTGTCCAGAGAGTAGGGGGCTTGGGTATAAAGTACTGCCCTCAGGATTTCTAGCACTTTAGAAGCAGCTCTAGAGATTCAGTGGCTAGGACCATGCCAGTTCTTAAGACCAGAGAAGTACCAGGATTCCGTGGGCCATGATGTCCTCATACTGTTTTCCTCAGTGCTCATAGTAAGGGCATTACAATAAGATGGTTTAGCTATTGGTGACTGATCTAGGAAGCAGTGGGATGCTTTTGAAGAATCTCAAGTGTGGGAGCCACAAAATGGACTTTGAATTTGTGTTCTGGAATGTTTAAACTGTGTGATCTTGGACAACTCATGACTTCTCTGAGCCTCAGTTTTTTTCATCAATAGTAGAGGAGCCTACCTAAAGTATCTCCTCGCAAGATACTTATTGGGTATAAAGGAGGCATGAGTGACTTTACAGTGGAGAAACATGGCAGACACCACTTTTACTAGATGATTAAAGTCAATACCAGTGATGGGACAAATCATCATCTGAGAAGGACATCACCTGTGTGGCATTCCTGCCAAAAATGCATAACTTGAATCTAATCACAAGGAAATATCAGATAAATATAAATTAAGAAACGTTTTACAAATCAAATGGACTGTATTTTTTAAAAATGTCAACGTCATGAAAGACAAAGACTGAGGAATAGTTCTAGATTAAAGGAGACTAAAGTCACATAGAAACTAAATACAACATATGATCCTGGATTGATTGGATCAGAGAAAAGTTTTCTCTTTCTTTTTTAAGATTTTATTTAT
This sequence comes from Eumetopias jubatus, assembly GCF_037043125.1. Taxonomy (NCBI): domain Eukaryota; kingdom Metazoa; phylum Chordata; class Mammalia; order Carnivora; family Otariidae; genus Eumetopias; species Eumetopias jubatus. Next base: position 64,167,587 of record NW_028274819.1, on the reverse strand, counting down.
TTGTGAGCGGGAGAGCATGAGCACACGAGTGGGGCAGGGGGCGGGGGGAGAAGCAGAGGGAGAGGGAGAGGCAGACTCCCCACTGAGCAGAGAACCCAATGCAGGCCTTGATTCCAGGACCCCGAGATCATGACCTGAGCCAAAGGCAGCTGCTTAACTGACTGAGCCACCCAGATGCCCCCCAAAATTTTTTCTTTTGCCATAAAGGACATTATTTTATTTGGTCAATTGATGATATTTGAATAAGGTTGAGATTAGATTATATAGGTATTAATATTAATTTTCTGATTTTGATCATCATATTGTGAAGATAAAAGAGTGTGTCCTGATTTTTAGGGAGATACTATGTTTAAGGATAAACTAATAACTATATCAGAGAGAGAGATAAAGCAAAGTGGTAAAAAATTAACATTTGGGTAATTTGGGTGAAGGGTATATATGAATTCTTAGTAATTTTCTTGAAGTTTTTTTCTTTTTCAGTTTAAGTCTGAAATTAATTAAAAATAAGGAGATAAAAAAGGAGGGAAGGAAGATGCCAGTACTTAAGAGCATAGGGTTGCCGTGAAGATTAAACAAGGCCCTGTATGTCAAGGCTCAGTATGGTGCTGTCACCTGGCAGCCTTCAAGTACATGTGGACATCCTGGGATGGGCATGGCAGCCAGTTGCTCTTAGCTATTATTGGGGAGCCAAATTGAAATTGACATGTGGCATATGGTAACAATATTGTTCCGAATCCAAAATTGGGATTCATGGTCGGAGAAAGAATTTATTTATTTAATTGCAAAGTCTTACCAAAAAGAAATACATACATACATATATATATATGTATATATATATGGGAGAGAGAGAGAGAAATACAATCATATTTGGTTACCCATTTAATACATTATCTCAGTATAGTGTTAAATTTACAAGAAGGCATGATTGTCCTAGGAAAGTTAGGGGTTATGCTCCCTTAGGGCTATTTTTGGACCAATATTAGCATTTGGGTCACTTCCTCTTACCTTCTCTTTTTTTTCTTTTCTCTTCCCCCAACTACACAATCAAGTTTCTGATTTTGTCTGTGAGAGTCATTTGAATTAGCCATGTCAAATGTTAATTGTTTTGGCAGAGAAAAAGAAGCTTGGACAAGCTTTTCCTTCTAAGACTCAAAAACTTGCCTTTCTAAGAGCTAACTTTGGAAGGAATGTTTCTGGTCTGGAAAATTCGGATAGCAACCTCAAAAGGAATTTATGTCCTAGAGGAACTGGGAGTGGGGTGGGGAGCTCAATTTCCTTTGAGACAGATTGAAATAAATACTTCTGTCTGAAATAGTAATAAAGATCTATTTATTTCTTTCATCTTTTTACTAAAAGCTTCAAAACATGAATTATGATTAAATTCAAAATAGATTTAGCCCAGGCACCAAAAAAACCTCAAGTAATCCTGATTAAAAAACATTTATGAGAATTTGGACAGGCTGCTTTGCTGAATAAGATGATCCTTAGTATAACGTTTAAGTCTGCCCCTTTGATGTGACAAAATTTCCAGCTCATGAGCTGCAATTGTATAATTCAAGATTCCACATTCAGTGACACCAATCGAGATTAATTGTTGCTGCTGTAGTAGGGGCTTTCTGCGTTGACTGTTACCTGCTGTAAATTGTTTGGTCTCAGAATTTTTCATGTTCTTTGCTTTTAAAGTTACCATGGCCAGGAAGCTAAATGGCATGTTGGTATGTGCAAGTTTGTTTGTTTGTTTGTTTGTTTTAAGTAAGCTCTACGCCCATCGCGGGGCTCGAACTCAAGACCCTGAGATCAAGTGTCCCATCTTCTACCAACTGAGCCAGCCAGGTGCTGCCAAGTTACTTTTATTATAGAACTTAATAATAATAATAATAATAATAATGGCAAACATTTTTTATGATCTGCCAAGTGCTGTTCTACTGCTTTCCATAAGTTATAGCATTTAGTTGTGGCAAAACCACATGAGGAATCCGAAGCTCTGAGAGCTGAAGTAACATGCCTAAGATTATATGACTAGTAAGAAGCAGATCCAGGGCCAGAAATCAGGGCAGTCTTACTGCAGAGCCTGTGCTTTTCTGCTGTGTGATTTGCCATTTTGCAGATTTTTTGTGGAAGATGATTACTTTTTCGCTTCATCTTTGGAGCAGAATTCTGTCTTTAAGTGATGGGTATTTATTGAGTGCCCATCATGTATTAGCCACCCACAGAAGATTGAAACCTAGGCTTTGTCATTAAGAAGTTCACATTCAAGTAGAGGAGATAAAACATGTTCATCCCTATATATATCCATGTTCATAACAACATTATTCACAATAGCCAAAGGGTAGAAGGAACCCAAATGTCCATCAACAGATGCACAGATAAGCCAAATGTGGTATGTACATATAGTAGAACATTATTCAGCCTTGAAAAGGAAGGAAATTCTAACACATGCTACAACATGGATGAATCTGGACGACAATATCCTGAAATAAATAAAGCAGACACATATGGATGAATATTTTATGATTCCACTTATATAAGGTTCCTGGAATAGTCAAACTTATAGACAGAAAGTAGAATGGTGGTTGCTAGGGGCTAGAGGGAAGGAGAAATTGGGAGTTGTTATTTAATGTGTGTAGAGTTTCAGTTTTGAAAAATGAAAAAGTTCTGAAGATTGGCTGCACAGCACTGTGAATATACTTAACACTACTGAACCCTACACTTAAAAATGATTAAGACTGTAAATTTTATATTATGTATATTTTATCACAATTTAAAAAACGCAAACAGACAATATCCCACTACTGTGTGGTAGAAAGCAATTAGTGAGACAAGAAGGACTGATGAAGTCTTAAGAGTTAGAGAGGCTTTCTAGACAAGATAGATCTGGCTAGGCAATGGAAGATGGGTCAGATTTATGTGGCAATGAGGAAGGTGGAAAGAGCGACCCAGGTGAAGGGAACAGTGAGCAGTTATAGAGGTTTGGTGCTGCTTAAAGATCCAATCCTAGCAAGGAACAAGTCTCCAAATGGCTCTGTAATTATGGGTGTCCCAGCCACCTTCCATGTGGGCAGAGACTTAAAAGCAAAGTCTAAACCAGGTTCATGAAGTTGTGGTATGCTGGACAGGGACTCATTCATGATTCATTCAGTCAACATATATTTAGCACATAGTGCCCGTGCTATGCTAGTCACTTTATGTATGTTGGCAGATGCAATACTCCCAACAACTCTGAAGTTATTAATAGCCCTAATTAACAGATGCAGAAATTGTGACTCAGAGAGATGAGGTAACTTGCCCAAAGTCACATGACTGATAGGTAGCCGAAGCAAGACTTGGCCTGTGGAGCCCGTGCTGTCTGTGTCCACGAAGCTACACTATCTCCTCTTGGGGGTGAGTGTGAAGTGATGTCTGCCTTTGAACTCACAGTAAAAATGGCATGTGACTGCTACCACTTGTCATTCTCTTGCTGCTTTTGAGACTACCTTGGCTGAGTTACCGGCAGCTCTGAGACTCTGCTTCCCTGTCTGTGAAATGAAGACCTTGTATTGGACTAGATTATTTCTAAAGCTTCTCCCAGATCAAAACCCCCTATTTATTCATTCATCTATCCATCTATCCATCCCCCATCCAACACCAATTTGGTATCTATTACATACCAGGTACAAGCTGGTGGGTGCTGGGACTGGTAATTGAGGTTTGGCCAAACACTGTTCTTGCCTGAAAGGAGGTTGTAGGCTAGTGAAGGAGATGAAACGGATGGTTATTGTACAGTATGGTCATAGCACTGGTAGGGGTATAAACGGAAGACTGGAGCATAGAGAAGAGGCACCTGTCCCTGTCTTGGATAAGGGGATGTCAAGAGGAGAGGAAAGCATCCCAAAGACGAGGAAGGTAATGAGGAAGACTGTAAGAACCTCATCCTTCGTGTTGTTCCAGTGGTTGTAAGCACAGTACAAATTTATTAAATTCAGTTAAGCTTTCTTTTTTTTTTAAAGATTTTATTTATTTACTTGACAGAAAGATAGAGAGCACAAGTAGGCAGAGCAGCCAGCAGAGGGAGAGGGAGAAGCAGGCTCTCCGCTGAGCGGGGAGCCCGATGTGGGGCTCGATCCCAGGACCCTGGGATCATGACCCAAGCCGAAGGCAGCCGCTTAACCAACTGAGCCACCCAGGCACCCCTAAATTCAGTTAAGATTTGTTGACCTTAGAGCTCCTTTTGATTTTAAGCCTTCTGGAAAGTTTAGTTGAATTTAACAGTTAAGTGCAGCCAAATATTGATATAGTTTGGATTCTCTTTCAGATTGGAGAAAGATTATAAAGTTGAAGAGAAACCTAGGAGTTAATTTTTTTTTAAAGGGAATTTAGGAAGCATGGGCTAGACTAGTAAGAGTCCCAAGGGCCCAGGGTTATTTGAGGTGTTCACAACTAAAGTCAGATGATTATATTTCAAAGAGACGAGTGAAATGGCCAACATACTGGATAACATATATAATTCTTTCAAGACTACTAAGGACAGGTGAATTGCTAAGAATTAGAATGACTAAATATTAGAATTCCAATACCAAGGAATTGAAGAAGGGAAGTTAAAAGAGCTAACGTTTATTGTGCAATTAATATGTATACGCATTGTGCTATGCCCTTTACATTTATAATTTTGTTTTATTCTCCCCACAGTCTTACAAGGTAGGTGTTCTTATCCTTCACAGATATGGAAACTGAGGCTCAAGGAGGTTTGACTTGCTTGTCATAGCTAACAGGAGACTGAGCAGGGACTCAAGCCCAAGTTTGTTAAGATCAAGGCCTTTGCCTTTTCTACCCCATGCTTCTTCAGGTTTCTGGATTTTCTACTTCTGGAGAAACTGCACCAGGGTACAGGGCTTCCCTCTCATCGTTGGAGCATAGAAAGTAGTGATATTTAGGGGTGGCCAGCTCTTAAAATTTTCCAACATGCCAAAGGACAGCTCTCCCAATTTCCTGTGTCTTCCTTCTGAAGTGGTGGGTCGCCAGCTCCCAGAGATAAATGGCTCTTACTAAAATACTAATCCCCCCACTCCTTTTTTGCCTTTCCCAGGTAGTATATGAGTGTTTGATCTTGGCAATTTGTGTCTTTGAAGTGGCTCATAAAAGTCATCTGAGAGAATGCTGATTGAGGCCAGCTCAGTTTATGTATTTGATCCCTTCTCTTTCCCCAACAAAGGGTAACTTCAGGTCATTTGCCCCAGATTCTGTCTTTGGGTCCTGAGAGAGCTTGTTGCTAAGCTCTCAGAGGCCTCCAACTCTGAAGTTCTGACAGGATCACATAGAGGTCTCCACTATTAACCCTTTGTATTTTAGGCTCCTTCCTCCTCTCTCTCAAGGTTTCCCCGTGGGCAAAAGCTATAGTGTCTTCTCAGGGAGCATTTTCCCAGTTTATTTTGGAGGCAGGCCAGGCATTTGGCCCTGGGCCTTTAACCCCCTAGAAAGTTCCCACATATGGCTGCCCAAATAACAAACTGTTCCTCCAAATGGGTTGATGAATTATGGCAGTGGGGAAAAGTCTCTAGCAGGCCATTTCTCTGCCCTCGTATTCCACAGTTTGGGCTACTACAGTGAAATGGACAAAGGATATGGGGTAAAGAGATTGGAGCTCAAGTCTTGGCTCAAGACACAAATCCTGGGGCTGTGAGACTTGACCTGTCTGAGCCTATGTTCTTAGCTCTAAGTGAAGGACTGATGACAATCCTAGCTTCATACTGTTGTTGTGAGTGGCAAATACCTCGATGTATAGTATTGAAGTGCTGTATAACAAGCCCATAGAATGTATAACAGATGTCAGTGCTTGTTGTTATAAAACACATTTGGCTCAATGAGAGACATTTCTGGAAACTGAGCAGGATGCATGCTCTGTCATCTCTGGCCCCAGTTCCTGGCAAATCTTTTCTTTGCTCAAGTAGGCATGCATGATATTATTCTCATGTTTATTTTTGTAATCTTTTCACTTATAGTCATAAATACTCCTAGAAGCTTTGGTGATTCTTGAATATTTATCTTTGAAAACTGGTCAGGGTTGTACACTCATACCCAGAGCTAGTCGCCCCAGAGCAATTATTTGGATTCTCAGAGCTGTATGTGGATCCATTTCCCAAGAAATCCTGGGACAGCAGAGCTGGTTGTGTATGATAAATGAGGTTTGTCTTACTTGCTAGGATTCAGATGGTTGAGAATTCCTAAGGATATTTGATTGTAGGTATAACAGGACTGTTAAACTTCGTATATGTTTCTGGTAATGAAATGAGAATGGGAAGAGAGTACCTTACTATAAGTGGTTTGTGAGTTTAGAGCTAGAAGCCCTTGGAAACTGATGAGTCTTTTGTGTATTGTCATAAATTTGTTCGGATTATTTGTTCTGAGAAATTTTCTAGGTATTCCTCAGACACTTGGGGATTGTTGCTTACCACTATATTCTTGCCATTTCAAATGGTTGTAATTCATTCTTCTTGGCTATGTTTCTCAAACTCTTTGAGTTGGTAAATGAAAGAAACCTAACTCAAACTAGCTTGGGCAAAGAGGAAATTGATGGGAAGAATACTGGGTATTTCATATAACCATAGGAAGGATGGGTGCAGCTGGAACCAAGACATATTAGAGCAAGTAACTGCCCTAACAAACCCCAAATTTTGGTGCTTAACACAAAGTATGTTTCTTGTTCATACAGCAGTTCAGCATAGTTTCTCCTGGTTAAGCCACTTTCTGTGTTTTGGGAACACAGGCTCCTTCCATCTCCCTTCTCCTCTAGATGTGTCAGAATTCTCTCCTTTTAACCTGCAGATGGAGAGGGAAATTCAAGGATCTCATGTGGGAGGTTTTCATGGGCCAAGTCTGGAAGAGGCTTATATTATTTCTATCCTCATTCCACCAATTATTATTCAGTGCATGCTTCCACGTAATGGTAAATGAGGCTGAGGACTATGGCCTGTTTGCCCAGGAAGAAAAAGACATTTTCTTTTGGTGACCATGTAGCTAGTTTGAACCCCACAGGCAGTCAGATAATGTCAAATTCTGTCTTTTGCCTTTGCTTCTCTCCTACATGGCAGGGAGTATGGCCACGGAAATCCCTTGAACTTTAAATCTCACTATTGTAGAAAGAAAATAAAAACAACAACAACAACAACAACAACAAAAATCTCACTGTTGTTAAAGCAGAGATGTGACCTATATTCCTCCTGGCTCTCAGTAAAAAAATTCAGAGTGATTGGCTCAAGTTTGGATCATGTGACCATCCCTGAACCAATCAGTGGTGGGCAGTAGGGCAGGGTTATTTCGCATGGATGTGACCACTGGGAGCCCCACTAGGGCTGCTCTTAGAGAAGGGGAGTCCTTGTGAGACACATAACCTCCCCATTGACCCAGCCACTAAAAAGGCCCATCCTCTTTTTTTGTTTCTACTCTTGTGGAAAATTCAGTACAATTTTATAGCATCTTTCCAGCCCTTCTTACTACAGCTACATCAAATGCTTTTATTTCCCTGAATTGGTAACAACCATCATTTCTTTTTCTTTCTTCTTTCTTTTGTGATTTTATTTTTAAGTAATCTCTACACCCAATGTGGGGCTTGCACTCACAACCCCGAGATCAAGAGTTGCATGCTCTTCTGACTGAGCTAGCCAGGTGCCCCAGACACCATCATTTCTAGCATATATGACTGTTCTATGCACCACTGATAAAGAAAGAAAAAATAAGGTTCCAAATAAACTATGACACCATGCCAAGATGGCATCCACTGTAAAAATGCATCCTAATTTCCTGTCAAAATGTAAGAAAAAATGTTTTGGAATTGATGAAAGTTGACATTCATTACTCTACAGCCAAGCTCTATACTTCCATGCCTTAGTACTGCTGTTCCTTTGTTTCTTCAGTCCATCCATTAATTCCAAAAATATTTATAGGCCAGGCACCAAGGAATAAAACATTCAGTTTCAGCCTTCTTAATGTTTACTGCCTATTCTCCTTTCCCATCCTGTTGCTGTGAAGCGCCTGCTGTGTGCTGTGCTCTGTGTGCTATTGAGCATTGAGGGCTCAAGAAGGAAGATGAAGTCTTTGTCCTTAAGAGACTTAGAGCCTGGGGGAGTAGGAACAGTGGGGTGCAGGAAGACAGTCATACAAACAAAAGGGTAAATAAAGGATCACAGGTCCCATTATTAAGGCCATTGCAGGGTACAGTGGGCCCCCAAAGTAGAGGGGATGGTCAATTCTGCTTTGAGGAGTGAGAATGGTTGTACCGTGTTTAAGATGATTGTGCACTGTTGAAAGAGGAAGCAAATCTATTTTGATTAATAATATGCAATTTTCCATATATATATGTATATATATATATATATACATATATATATGCCTGATAATAACTAAGTAGGCCAACATGTTTTCCAGTGCCTATTTGCTCAAACTTCCTATTAAATTTCACAATCAAAAGGCACATGTGGGTCTCTTTTCTTTGTGCAAACATTAATGAATAGTCTGCAAAGGCTTTTTTAGAGACAAAGTGAATAAATATCAGATTTACTCTATGGTGGAGGCAGCCTGCACTTCTGTACATTAATTACCTAGACTCCTTCCAGGGATTCTTTTTAATGGTGTGATGATTTTTCAGTCCCTAGTGGATGCTCTGGATCACATCCAGGGGGAGAAGAGCAGGAACATCCAAGGGCTGATGCAGTTACTCAGAGCCATGCTGGGTCCCCACAACAGGGTTTACAGTGATGGGGTTTGGAGAAAATGGGGTTGAGGCTGTTTGGGCCTGGGAACAGAGAACAGCCATTGCAGGACTTTTTTTTTAGACGGTTCCAGAGCTCTGACACTATAACCTGAGTGCTGGATCCTTGTCTCTGGAGCAAGGATGCCAGCGAAGGTTAAACCCATTTTTATTGGTTGAAAAACATGAAAACAACACAACTCTGGGAAGTGAAGAGTTTTTGTTTTTGTTTTTGTTTTTGAGGTTCATGCAGAGGTCCGCAGAGGATTAGTGTCTGTTTGACTGTTCTGGCGGCTTAATGAGTCAGGAAAAGGGGGTGCCTGGCTGGCTCAGTTGGTGGAGCATATGACTCTTGATCTCTGGGTTGTGAGTTCGAGCCCCACATTGGGTGTAAAGATTACTTAAAGACAAAATCTTACCAAAAAAAAAAGTCAGAAAGAGAATCTAAATTTAAACTATTCTTCACTCCTCTGGTTTGTGAAGAGCCTGGAAATGAGCATTGAGATATACAGGATTTTTTTTTTTTAACTTTCCAGGCCAGTATGTCTGGAGCATAGTGCCTGGGGGTGGGGGTGGGAGTGAGATGTGTGAATCCACTCATCCTTGGGTGTGGGGTGGGGGTGCTTCCGATTTCTCAGGTCAGCTGAGGAAAGAGAGAGCTCCAAGTAGCTTCTTTAGAGGAAAGTAGAGAGGGTGGAATTTGTCCATCAACTTTGTAATTCCTGTAATAGTCTGACAATGAAATACGTGGTTGGGGTTTACTCTGCCTATCCTAGAGGTGCTTAATTGAGGGATGGCAGAAAAGCATCCCCAGTTCCTTTTAGAACTCCTTGTAGGCATACAGAAAGAGGAAGAGCAAAGGGGAGGTTTAAAAAAACCCCTCAAGGGGTGTCTGGGTAGCTCAGTTGGTTAGGGGTCCAACGCTTGATCTCGGCTGAGGTCTTGATCTCAGGGTCATGGGTTCGGGCCCTACCTTGGGCTCCATACTGGGCGTGGAGCGTACTTAAAAAAACAACAGCATAAAACCAGAAACCCATCCTTTGAAATCAGCACAAGGTATATGCCCAGGAGTGATTTATGGGTGCATGGAGAAGGAACATTAAAAGAATAATTGTTGGCTGTTTATTTTGGAAAAGTATGTTACTGAGAGCGGAACCAGGGAGCTTTATTTTCTCTTTTGCCTTGCTCCAACTTCCATTAGTGTTAATAGGATCATATATTCTAGACCTTACTTGGCTTGCTGCCTCACATAAATGTTTGAATTCATTGTTTTGGTATTATATATGAACAGCAAAAGGGAAGGAGAAACAGAATGTTGAAAGCTCAATTATTCTGTATGCCTTATTGTGAATGGGATTTATTCTCTTGGGTCCGCCACCATTAAGCTTATCTGATCAGATGATCTGTGTTTCTGATAGCTACATCTAGACAGCTTTATAACTTGTTTGTTTGAAGCAGTTTGTTCACGGGATGGTTAAATGTATTTTTTATTTGGTGGAACAAGGTGAGTCTTAATCCGGGTTATCTGAGCTCCGGGCCATCGCAGGTGTCACTGTTACCCAAAGTGCCAATAGAACTGTGTGTTCCCCTGTGGCGAGTTGACCCTGGGGGCATTTGTTAGGCGGTCATTTGATATACATTGACCCAATTTACCCACCTGGTTTGGGATTCAGTTCCTAAGGTTGCTGCTACAGATCCATTTATTCAATTAAACAAATAACAATTGAGGTCCTGCTGTTCCTTGGGTATTGTTTCAGTCTTGGAAATACTCCGTGCGAGGAGCCAGAATCAGACTGTTCAAGGAAACCAGTAGAGTTAGAATGCTAAAATTTCTGGGTTTGAAGGGACCTTAGAGATAATCTAATCCAGAGTCAGCAAGCTTTTTCTGTAAAGGACCAGAAAGTAAATGTATTTGGTTTAGGGGGCCATATATGGTCTCTGATGCATATTATTATTATTTTTTACTACCACTTGAAAATGTAAATACCATTTTAAACTGGAGGTGAGAGACATAAGCAGGATTGGGCCCATGAGCCATAGTTTTCCCACCCTTGATCTAACCCATTCCCCCCTCCCCTTTTTTAATCAGAGAGGAAACGGAGAGCCAGGGGGTGAAATAATCCCTCGTTGTACAACACTTCCCACCACCACCAGCAAGAACACAGCCAGTTCTTGACACTGCTGGATTGTTGACCCTTAATAAAGGATCCCCAGAGGTTCAGGCCCACAACTCAAATTGCCTACTTACTTTGCAAATATATAGTTTTGGTCCTGAGGGAAGTATGAATTTTTTTTTTTTTAAGATTTTTTACTTCTTTAATTACAGAAACAGGGAGAGAGGGAACACAAGCAGGGAGAGTGGGAGAGGGAGAAGCAGGCCTTCTGTGGAGCAGGGAGCCCAATGTGGGGCTCCATCCCAGGACCCTGGGATCATGACCTGAGCTGAAGGCAGATGCTTAATGACTAAGCCACCCAGGTGCCTTGGGAAGTATGAATTTAATTATTCAGTAAGTCATTAGGTGCCTACCACATTCCGGGCACTGTGTTTGGAACTGAGGATGTAAAATTAGCATGACAAAATCCCAGCCCTCCATCAGTTCAGGCAGATAAGATGGTTGAATGGAAGGAACCATGTGGAGATCAGGAGTGGGTGTCTTTGGAGCACAGGAAGGCACCCCTCCCTCAGTATGTGGGATGCTTCCGTGGGTGTATAAGGAAATCCACTTATTCATGGCACCTCCCACACTTGTGTTTTGGAAGCCACTACCCAGCCTAAAGAAAGGGGACAGAGACATGGCTTCCTCCATACTTGCTTATTTTTTTCTGTGGGGACGGATACCTTATGTACATCCTATGTATGCATGGGTGGGTTATGAGATTAAAGGAACTAAGGTGAAAAAGGATAAAGACAGTTTATCTGGCTCTTGCACCAGTTTATCTAGGCAGTGGCACTGAGACACAGATGAAAACATAAAAGATCGATCATAGAGCCTTTTAATATTCTTGAGCTGGAAAGGATTTTACAGGTCACTTGGCAGATAATGAGCATGAGGCCCAGAGATGTCAAATTTCTTAGTGTGGGTCAACACAGATTCTTGGAGTCATAAAGGCCCGTAACAGATTTAGTATAGCTACCCAAATAATAATAGAGAATAATAATCAGAGCCAACATTCTTGAAAGTTTTTTGACATGTAATATATATTACCTCATTTAATTCTGACGATAACTCAATGTAATAGGTAAGATTACCATCCCCATTTTACAGCTGAGGAAACTAAGCTTGAAGAGATTAAGTAAAATTTGTCCAAAATCACCCAGTCATTAAGTAGCAGAGCCGGGATTCAAGTACCAAGCTCAAGTGCTTAACCTGCTCAGAGCCCTTTACTCCCACTTAACTGTGACAACTGAATGGGAACTCAGTGGCTGAGGAGACACATGCCAGGTCTGCGGATGTCTCATCCTTTCACCAGATGTATACGTTAATATGCAGATGTGGGCCAGGAAAGCCTCTTGCTCTGAAGCTGTCTTTACAGTGGCACAGAACAGTTCTGAGAATTAATGTGCACAGTAGAATTCTGTTTGAACATCAAAGTTCCCTTGAAGACGGGAGAGCCTGGTTGGTTTCCCTGCATCTGATGAAGTTTGTGGAGGCAACTGGAAGATTCTCTCTGTATGTGTTACCTTCTTCCTTTTGCACAAGCATTTAGATTTAAAAACTGTAGTTTCAAACTGTAGTCTGAGGCATCCTGGGGTTTGTGGGCTAAAAAACTGAAGGATTCTGTAGGAAAAGTTGGGCATGGATTTGACTTTGATCCAAATGATGTCTAAAACAAATATCTTTGCTGCATTAATTTTTTAGGTCTGACGGATGAGAATAACCGACTATTTAGATGTATGGTACCTTGTGATGCTTGTGGTATTTTCTTGCCTTCTTGTAGAAGTTGAATGTTTTTCTCACCTGACAATGGTAATACATGGATTTGCTTGGAGTTTTTTTGTTTGTTTGTTTGTTTGTTTGTTTGTTTTGAAGTCAAAGACATTTTTACAGATTTGTAGAGGTAATTCTAAGAAAGCCCTCGTTACCTAGATCACTTCTTTATATAAGGAACATTGTGGGTTTGTTTGCCATTCATTCATTGTAAGCAGGTTTCTCTGTATGGCATAGGAAAGCCAAGGTTCTTAGATTTCAGCTCAGAAAGCTATATCCTTTGAACCTAGGCCCCTGGGTTGGTATGTATAAGTCAATACACAGCATTAAAAATTGCTGCATATCACTTGGAGGAAGATCCAAATTAAATAAAGAAGGCTTTCATTAGGTCGTGAAAAAATAGATTTAGGCTATCTTGGTAAGAATCTTGAGGGATTTTGCAGAGGGAAGAGATGTAATGAAGATAGTCTTCTCATTTGTAGGCATTTGAGAAATCCCTTAAAATAGAGAAACACATGAATATTTGTTTTCTAACAGAAAATAATTCAAAGACCTGCCCATGTGTCTTGCCAAAGCTTTTTTTCTTTTCAAGCCTCAGCCAACCCGCCAGAAATTTTTTTCTGATTATATCAGGGAGAAACCTCACTTAGTGACTGCGTGCTGTTAATACCTACCTTATTTTTTTTAAAAGATTTTATTTATTTGAGAGAGAGAGCACATGAGCACACAAGCGGGGGATGGGGGGCAGGGGGAGAAGGAGAAGCAGACTCCCCTCAACTCTTGATTTCAGCTCAGGTCATGATCTCAGGGTCTTAAGATCGAGTCCCATGTTGGGCTCCACACTGGGCATGGAGTTTGCTTAAGATTCTCTGTCTTCCTCTCCCTTTGCCCCTCCCTCCCCAAAAGAAATGGAATATTAAGCACATCTCAGTAAGTCTGATTTTTTTAAAAAGATGCAGGACTTCACCCCAGGACCCTGAGATCATGACCTGAGCCAAAGGCAGACACTTAACCCACTTAAGTTTCTTACCTATTAATGATTGTTTCTTTTAACTATACCAGGGCATATCTCTGCTTTACTGCAGCTTCTATCTACTCCACTTCCCCCTTGAGCAGCAGTGATCACCTTCAGAAGGAGGAGTAGGAGGTAGACGATAGCTAAAAGAATGAGAAGGGTCTGTTCAGTACATGGTAGTGTGCTGTGTTACCCCATAAACATTCAGCATCACCATGTTCTGGAGATAGGTGTGCGTTTTTTTCTTTCTAACTTTTTATTCTGAAAAATTTCAAACAAGCAGATTAGTGAAAAGAACATCTAAAAACTCTTAGATCTATATAAGTTGTTAACATTTTGCCACATAGGCTTTATTTTCCTCTCTGTAGGCAGATTTACATTTGGAGGGGGGGCAAGACATCATGTTACTTGGTTTCTAAACATATTCGTATTTCTCTCCAAAGTGTACGGACATTCTTCTTCATAACCACAATAGCATTATCATGCCCTGGAAACTTAACATTGATTCTATAATATTGTCTAATACACAGTCTATATTTAAATCTCACCTTCAATCAGTTGCTTTTTTGCTATATAACAAACTATGTCAAAACTTTGCGGTTTAAAACAACCACCATGTATTAATACTCATAATTCTGTGGGTCAACTGGTTGGTTCTTCTAATGGGGATCAGGTTCAGCTGATCTTTGGCTGGGGCTCTTCAATGTCTGCAGTCAGGTGCTGGATCCACTAGGGGCTGGCTGGTCTAAGTTGGCCTCAGTTTGGATGGCTTGTCTCTTCCTTAGAGGATCTCTCATCCTCCAGCAGGATAGCCCACACTTGCTTCCATGGCATTGAGGCAGATTGCAAGAGAGAGTGGAAGTGTGCAAATGTTTTGAGGCCTAGACTTGGAGCTAGCACAGCATAGTTTTTGTGTCAGTCTTTTGGCCGAAGCAAATCACAAGTTCTTGATGGGAGGAACTGCAAAGTCGTATTACTCAGGGGCATGGATAGGGGGGAGTGAACAATTGCAGGCACCAATCTATCATCCCCCTGTTGTCCAAATAATATTAATAATAATAATGTTAATTTGATAATGCTAATAATATAATTGTTGATCTGTCTTCAAAGATCCAATCAAGGATTACACATTAAATTTGGTTGTTATGTAATCTTTAGTCTCTTTGTTTTTTAGTCTTTTTAATCTATGATTTTCCTTTTTTATATTTTATGAAATTGATATTTTTAAGATTCTTAAGAGTATCTCACAACCTTATTTGTCTAGTTATTTCTCCATGATTATATGCAGGTTAAACATTTTTGGCAAGAATTCTAAATAGCTGATTTTGTATACTTGCCATTGCTGTGAGAGGGGAAGCACATAATGTTAGTTTATCCCCATTATTGGCGATGCTCAGTGCAATCACCTGGCTAATGTGGGGTCTACCAGATTTTGCAATCATAAAGGTGCCATTTCCTGGAGATAGATTTGCTTAAGTCTGGTGCTAAAGTTCTCCCAAATATGTTAACATATATTTATTTTTTTAGAAGATTTTATTTATTTATTTGAGAGAGAGAGTGCATGCATGAACATACAGGGGAGGTGGGATGGGCAGAGGGAGAGAGAGAATCCCAAGGAGACTCCATGCCTAGTGCAGAGCCCGATGCGAGGGCTTGATTTCATGACCCTGAGATCATGACCTGAGCCAAAACCAAGAGCTGGTGCTCAACCAACTGAGCCACCTAGGTGCCCCTATCAACATTTATTTATTAGATACCTACTGCACATCTAGCCTTGCATTTAGTACTGTGATGAATCTAAAAGAATTGCAAAGAATGTTGCCTGTCTGAAGGAGTATGTAGTTTTCTTGAGGTTAAGTTACTCTTTTGAAAACTGACAAAAAGTATAGGAGTGGTGATTCTAAGTTAATAACTAATTTATAAAAACTTTTTATTGATATATATGTAGAGAAAAGTGTACTTGTAAGTGTAATAGCTTGATGATGTTTTCAAACTGAACACAACAATGTACCCACCACCCAGATTAAGAAATGGAATATAGGGGCACCTGGGTGGCTCAGTCAGTTAAGCATTCAACTCTTGATTTCAGCTCAGGTCATGATCTCAGGGTCTTAAGATCGAGTCCCATGTTGGGCTCCACACTGGGCATGGAGTTTGCTTAAGATTCTCTGTCTTCCTCTCCCTTTGCCCCTCCCTCCCCAAAAGAAATGGAATATTAAGCACATCTCAGTAAGTCTGATTTTTTTAAAAAGATTTTTATTTATTTATTTTGAGAGAGAGAGAGCATGAGCAGATAGGAGGGGCAGAGGGAGATGGAGAAGCAGACTCCCCGCTGAGCAAGGAGCCCTATTCAGGACTCAGTCCCAGGATCCTGGGATCATGACCTGAGCCAAAGGCAGACGCTTAACCAACTGAGCCACCCAGGTGCCCATCAATAAGTCTGATTTTTAACCGTGTAGAACTATATCCAAATGATGGTTGACTTTTTGTATACCAACTTATTTATGAGTGACCCAAGGAAATCAATATCATTTTAAGCTTAAAATGGTGTTCCCTAACTTGATTGGTTTGGGGATCCATCCAGCTTGATTCAGAGTAATTTTCACAGTGTCCATCCACAATAGTCTCTCCTCGTTCATTCCTGTCTCAGAACAGAAGATGATCTCTCCTTTCCCATGGGTAGCCTCTCCCCTGTGCATTCCATCCCACCCCTCTTGACTTCCCTGGGTCTGGTCTTTCTTTTTCTTCCTTGTGTTTCTTCCATGTATCATCCGTCTTTGGTTTCTCCTTTCCTTTTGATTCCTTAGCAGTAGTCCTTCTGCTCCTCTTCATGAGGCTGCTATTCTCTCTCTTTCTTTTTTATCACCAAACTTCTTAAAAGACAACCTCCTCTTCCTCTTTAAACCATTCATCCAAATGCCCTTTGAGACTTGGTTTCTTTCCCCACAATTCTAGTGAAGTTCATAAGCAAACTCCAGGGTGTTAAGTCAGCCTTTTTTAAAGCCTTTGTTCTTTTAGATTTCTCCTTCCTATTGAGGTCTTTTTCATTTTTTCTACAAGACTGTCTCCTCCATTGGCTTCTATTTGTGTGCTCTTAGTTTTCAGCTACTACTCTGAGCACCCCTCTAACATTGGACTCCCAAAGAAAGAACAGTAATTCTGGCTTCTTTTGGTATGTCTGAGAATGACATATCTTAGGACCTTTCTTCATGGGTTATGGATCAATAATCTGAATTTATCTATGATTGGAAGATAATGGTTTTAATGGCAACCTCTCAATGAAATGAATGTAAATTCTGTGTAACCGTAGTTTCTTAATGCTGTGCCTGGTAAGAACTCAATATGTGTTTGTTGGAATCATTTAATCATTCAGTTATTCATTTATATGTTCAATAAATATTTACTAAATGTCTAGTCAGTGAATTGATTGTTAAGTTCCACAGTAGGTTACATTTTTTAAATATCTAAACATCTATCTAAATATGTATTCTTTGTCTTTTTTTTTTCTTTTCATTTTTGTTGACTTTTTTTTCCAGTTGAGCAGTTACTAACTATATGACTCTTAGGCAAGTTATTTAATCTCTAGAAATCTTTACTTTTTAAAACAGGGATAACAATGGTATCTCCCTCCTGGGTTGTTGTAAAGATTAGGTGAAAAAAAATGCACAGAGAGCACATAGCACATACTAGGACACAGCAATGACTCGATAAATGTTAGTTATTATTATTCTTGCTGTAATGGGTCAGTAGTGGACTTTGGGCCTCACAGCAAACATCCTGAATTAGGCATTAGTCTTCCCATTTTTCAGAGAGAGTAATGGAGACTCAAGAGGATTTAAATAACTTGCCACAGGTCACAGAGCTAATAAATTGCAGATCTGGGATATCTGATTCATAGCCTGTGCCTTTTACAAAACTATGCAAAAGTATACCAGTATATACTATACTTTCAGCATCTTGTAGGACACTTAGAAGTAAACTAGAAGTCACTTTATAGTGGCTGAAATAAGCTAATGTTGTTCTCATTTGCCTTCTAAAAGGACATACCAAGGAAGTTTTGCCTGATTGGGGTAACTCCAGCCCTAATGGTCAGATTAACAAAGATTGTATCTTAAAACCACAGGATCCTAGGGGTTAGAGGATTTTAGGCTTAGAAGGATTTGCCCACCTGATTATTGAATTTTCTTGCTAACTGTCCAGCCAAGGGGTCATTTGATTTATTCTTTAACACTTCCAGTGACAGGGAAGTCATTGTCACCTGGAGGCAGCTCATTTCCCTTTCCACAACTCTGACTGTCTTTCTCCATCCAACATCCATCTGAGCTTCTCCTATGTCTGCCTTCCACCCATGGGTCCCAGCTTAGTAGTGGATGCCCACATGAAGTACGTGGAACCCCTGTTTCTTAGATCAACCTTTCAGGTTCTTGCTGTTTATTCTCCATTTTCATTCCCAGCAGCTCTTCACCAGGTTGAGCAGCTTCAAGCCTTTAATTTACAGCTTCCCCAGAAAAAACACAACTGGGTCTACTCTTTCTTCTTGGTGTAAAAGAGAATAAAATGCATGGCTATCTCATGAGCATTTTGCTTTTCCTTCAGTCTTTCTCATTATACTTGTAGTACCACCGTCCACCCAGTTGGTCAAGCTAGGAGCCTAAGGGTTTGTTCCCTCACTATTTACATACAGTCCATCAGCTACTCTTTTCAGTCCTATCTCCAAATATAAAATCCATCCCTTCTACCATCACCCTGGTCTAATCCACCATCATCTCTCCCCTGATTCCTAACTCCGGCCCCTTCCTTGCACACAGCAAGCAGAATTATCTCTTTAAAGCACAAATTCCGGGTGTGTGGGTGGCTCCATGGGTTGTGTCCGAGTCTTGATCTCAGCTCACGTCTTGATCTCAGGGTTGTGAGTTCAAGCCTTGCCTTGGGCTCCACATTGGGTGTGGAGCCTACTTAAAAACAAAACAAAATCAAAATCAAAAGCACAAATCAGATCATGTCAGTCCCCCAATTAAAACTCTTCTTTGATTTCTCATTGCCCTTACAACAAAATCGAGATTCTTTTCTGTGGTCAACAAGACCCTGCGTCATCTCAAATATTCTTTCTTCCCCATTATTCATTCAGCCTTGGTCCCTGGTGGCCTTTATGTTCTCTAGACATGACAAGCCTTTTCCTGCAGCCAGCCCTCCCACTTCTTGTAACTTCTGCCTGATCTTTCAGGTCTCAGCTCAAATACCACTTCCTCAGAGAAGCCTGCTCTGATCACTCATCAAAGGCCCTAATCTCATTATTTTGTACCTGTCCTTCAGATCTGCACTGCCTCTCTCAAGAGCGTAAGTTCTTTGGTGACTGGACACAGGTTATCATGTTAGCAACCATATTTTCTGTATGTGGCATAGTAGGTGCCCATAGAAGGTGCTCAATAAATAGCTGCAGAATAAATAAATAGCTCATGATTGACTGGGTGTAAGGGTGTTGGAGTCCTATTAAAAATGGATTCAATTCTGAAGTTGCCATTTCCTGTGTGATTTTGGGCAAATTATGTTACCTCTCTGGGCTTCAGATGCCTTATCTGTACAAAAGCAATCCTATCAAGAGAAAAAGAAAAGCAGTCCTATCTACCTCATGAAATGTTGTGAATATTTTCTTTGGATGTTGTATGAATTAAGATATTGGCTGCAAGTGGTACCTGGCACATCTTAGGAACGGTTTCTGTGGTGTGCCTGGGAGTGCATGACCCATAAGCCTGGGTGTATCATGCCTGTATCTTCTCTCAGGTAACGCTTGCCTGGTTGGGAAGACAGTTCTAACCCTGGATATCAGCTGTTGTGCTGTGTGATGTTCAGTCTGATAACCCAGAGGTGCCAGGGCCAGAGCCTTCACTGGGGTGCTGAAAACAGACCCCAAAACCCTAAACGATCAAACCTGACATTGTGTGGCCCATTTCTTGTCAAGATGGATTGGGATGCTCTGTCTAGACAGTCGTCTCCTTTGGGAAATCATGGTTGCTCTAAGAGGAGGCACATGGTCTCCTGTTAAGAATACAAAATAGGCCTGTGAGCTGCTGGGGAGGGGAGGAGTTGCTGTGAGGTGGGTGGGCCGGTGCAGCAGAGCCTGCAGAAAGGAGCTGTCAGCTTCTGTACTCACAGGCATCTGGGGATCATTGCTGGGAGCCTTCTCCTTCACCCATGCAGTGTCAACAGAGCCCCCCAGTCCATAGGAAGGTACAGATGTCACTGTCAGGCTTCCCAGAGCCAGTGACTCTGTGCCTCCACTGAGGAGTGCTCGGACGACTTGAAAGGTAACCCTGGAACGTGGATAGCCTGCTGGGAAGGGGGGCTGAAGTCTTCGTGCAACTTGTTTGGTCGGTACGATGACCTACGTTATTCTCCTGTCAGTTGTTAAGAGTGAGTATTCTAACATGGGGCTCTAGAATTAGATAGACCTGGTTCAAATCCTGGCGATGTCATGACCTTGGCTGAGTTACTTGACCTCTTGCCTTAGCTTCCCCATCTAAAATGGGGATAATAAGGACTCTCTATCTTATCTGGTCACTGTGAGGTTTAGATGATATAGTACATGCAGAAATCTTAGTTGAGTTCCAGGCACAGCTGATGTTCAGAAATGATTGTTCTCTTTATTAGGCAGGACAGGTTGGAATTTTGAGTTTATTCCTGAGGAGCCTCACCCATATTGAACTTTGGGCCTTGATTCTCTATTTGCCAGCTAGGTCCCTGGGACAACTTATCTAACCTCTCTGTGTCAGTGTTTTTATCTGTTACATGCAGTTTATAATTCCCACCTCACAGTGAAGGTTACACGAGATCAAAGTGCCTGACACATAATAAGTGCTCACAATACTCATTTCTTCCACTTTTGGTTATGGAGTATCTGAAATACGGTCCCTTTAAGCTTGTTAAGATTCCCCACTAGCCTGTATGCAGCTGTGTTCAGACAGCTTTGGCAGAAGGAAAGGCTTTTTTTTTTTTTTTAAATAGACTGTTTCATAATCTGTTGGCTCAGATGTGTTGCTGCTGCACCGTGTGCTTCTCAGGGTCCCTGGGTCCTCCTGCAATCAGCATGTACCTTGCCTCTCACCTAAATGACCCTGGAAAGTGACTGCCTTGGAAGATGTTGCTGAATGCAGAATGGATTTTCCTCCCTGCTCTTTGGGGTGAAACTGGCTCAGGGATTCTAGGCTGCAGGGGGGGAAGGGCTGTCGGGCCTGGACTGCAGTTGGACTTAGTGGCCAAGAGTTTTCTGGTTTTCATTAAAATTCTCTGGCTGTCTTTCGGGATTGCTCATTGGATATGACTGTGCATTGGAGGTGGTTGTGCTGTTTTCTTGGCTACACACACCCAGCAAATCACAGTGGCCCTGAGGATGAGAGAAAATTGAAGGTGGAGATCAGGCTGGCTCAGGGGTCTTGCTCAGCAGTCTTTGTGATAAGGCTCCCCTGTCTACAACTGCATATCATGAGTTTTACAAACTCTTCAATACAGATGGGGAAGCAGGCATAGCCAAGCTGGGAATGGGGTGCAGAAAGAATCCTCTCACACCTTACTCTTGATGACAGACTTGCTCTTCAGGGCAGATAGAAGTTTCCTGGCAGCTGTCAGAGGGTCCCCCAAATGTGACATCAATGACTGACATCAGTCTGATCTAATCATTTTTCCTGAGGTGCTTATGCCCAAGGGGATGGGGGTTGAGTGGCAGTTCTCTGAGGGTGACAGACTGATGTAAAGAAGATTCTGTTTTTTGGTTTTTTTTAAAGATTTTATTTATTTATTTGACAGAGAGAGACACAGCGAGAGAGGGAACACAAGCAGGGGGAGAGGGAGAGGCAGAAGCAAGCCTCCCGCCGAGCGGGGAGCCCGATGCGGGGCTCGATGCGGGGCTCAATCCCAGGACACTGGGATCATGACCTGAGCCGAAGGCAGACGCTTAACCACTGAGCCACCCAGGCGCCCCATGAAGATTCTGTTTTTTAAGAGTGAATTGCTGGTAGTTGAAATCTCACTTGAGATTAGAATTTGAATCTGAAAATCTGGTTTCAAATGATGACTTTGCTATTGACTTGCTTTGTGATCTCAGGCCACTTACTTCTGCGGGATACATTATGTAAAGCTTGTGGCATATCATATGGTCTCAGTAAGTGGTAGATGTTAGTATAAAGTGCACTAGATTTGACCTGTCACTCCAGCTCACCAAGATGTATCCCAGTTCTGTCATCTAAAACATTTGTTCTACATCCCTCCCAGCTTTGTGTCACTTAAGAATTCGAGGCAAATGTGTTCCCTAGGGCAAGCTGACTCTTCTTTCACTGGAAAAATACATCAAAACCATATTATTATGTTTCCCAGTGAGACGCTTACGACATTGGATATGTCATCTCTAGGTAACTTAGTAGAAACAAAAAAGGATTTTTTTCTGTCATTCTTGATGGATAGATTGTGAGAGGGCTGTTTTAATTGATCTTGGGTATAAATGCCATTGACTCCCAAGAGATCATCACTGAGGCAGCCATTTGCCTTCATCGTAAACTCCATTTCTAGTCTTTTCTCCTTTTCTCTACTCTTCAAACCCTGTGTTCTAGCCAGAGTGGACTACTCACAAAAAAAATAATCACTATGGAACATATCATGTATACCAAAAAGTGTTCTAAAGTGGACTTACAGCTTGAAGAAGAACAATAAAATGAGAATTGTGCATCCACCATTCAACTTATAAAATTGAATATTATTGGTCCCTCAAATGCTGCTTTTGTATCTTCTACCCCCAAATCATGTCCCCTTCTCTCCTTGCCAGAGTCAGTGTTTATCCTGACTTTTGTGTTGATCATTTCCTTACTTTTTTTATGATTAACCACACATGTTTATATTACTAAACTGTTTATTAGTTAGTTTTTTTAAAATAAGGAGCAAGTACAAATCTAGCAAGCTTTGTGAGGAAAGGGCAGTAGTGCCACTACTAGGTTTAAAAATCAGCTCATTTGGGTTCATAGTCTGGCTTTAGCTTCCCTAGAGGTTACAAAAGGTCCTAATGGGGAAGTCATTGGGTGGATCCTAGGAAATTTAAAGCCCCCCATTATTAGGGCATCTGATGGGTCAGGCACTGAATATCTGGTAGGGTGTGGTCACGGAGAATGGACTATTCTGTCTTCTCTACCTCTCATTTCTCCAGCTGTCAGGGAGTAGGTCCGAGCAGAACTCCTCTGTGGGATGAAGTGAATGCCATCAGCTAACCCACACAGCCAGCATGGAAGGGATGATCGAGTGTTCATTAGCACAAGGTCAAGACAAATAGAGTCAGAAAAGAGTCTGGACCAAGTTTACCTATCATTCTTTGGCAAGTTAAAAAGAGAGTATGCAGTTACTATCTATGGAATTTTCTTACCCCTAAATCTAATCAAGCCCTTAAAGCTAACTTTGATTTATTGGAAAGATGGAAGAAATTACACGACACTCCAAGGAAGCAAACAGATAAATGCAGATTGTTGGACGACTGAGTTGGCTTTTGCAACAAGTCAGTGGCATGAAAAAAAATAATGTAACTTAAAAATTATAATCAGCTTTATGTATGAATCTTTTTTTGGTTCAGATACTCTCTGTATTAGTTTGCTAATAACAAAATACCACATATTTAACAGAAATTTATTTTAAATTTTTTAGATTTTAATTTTTTTTTTTTTAGGGAGACAGGGATTAGGAGAAAGAGAGAGCACAAGCTGGGGAGAGGGCAGAAGGAGAGAGAGAGAGAGAATCTTAAGCAGGTTCTATGCCCAGCACGTAGCCCGACTTAGGGCTTGATCTCATGACCCTGAGATTATGACCTGAGCTGAAATCAAGAGTTGGACGCTTAACCAAGTGAACTGCCCATATACCCCAGAAATTAATTTTCTCATTGTGCTGGAGGCTGGAAGTCCAAGATCAAGGTGCTGGCAGGTAGATTTTCCCTGAGGTCTCTCTCTTTGGCTTAGAGATGGTCTCCCTCTTCCTCCTTCTTCCCATGGTTGTCCCTCTGTATACATGTGGCCCCAGTGTCTCTCTATATGTCCTAATCTGTTTTCTTCTTATAAGGGTATCAGTCATGTGGGATTAGAGACCACCCTGAAGGCCTCATTTTAACTTAGTTCCTTTTTTAAAGGCCCTATCTCCAATTATAGTCACATTCTGAGGTACTGGGGCTTAGGGCTTCAACATATAAATTTGGGGGTCAGGGGAGACACAGTTCAGCCCATAATAGTCTAATCATAAAAAAGCATTTTTGAGATGTTGGGGAAATTTTATTATGGACTGATATCAGGGGGTTGCTGTTAATTTTTCTAGGTATGATAATAGTATTGTGATGTTAGAGAATGGATAATAGAGAGGTGGGTTCTGAAGTACATTGAAATGAAATGATATGATATGGAATTTGTTATAAAACATTTGAACAAAGGAAAAATAGAAAAAAGGGGGTAGATTAAGTTAACAGACCAAAATGTTCATTTGTTGAATCGGTGATGAGTATCAAGGGCCTGCTTTTCAGTATGTTTGAAAATTTTATAATCATATATTTAAAATATTTAGATCAACAACACCAAAGAGGGTTTAATGGCAGTAGGGTTTTTAGTGATGAACGTCTTCAATATGTCTGTCCCTTGAGCTCTACTTCTTCCAGTATGGTGGTAGTCATTTTGGGGTCCTCCACTGATGGTCTGTACTAGTCCTCTGTTTCTTGTATACCACTTGGTGAAAGATATCCTTCAAGAACTTCTTAGGTGAATGGAATGTGAATTTCTGAGATCTCGTATATCTGAAAATATTTTTGTTCTCTTCTCACACTTGATACATAGTTTGGTTAGAAGTCATTTTCCCTCAAAATTTTGAAAGTATTGCTTCATTGTCTTGTTTTTATTGATTATGGTGAGAAGTTGGAAATGTGTTAATTTCTCATTCTTTGAATATAGCCTGTTTGTTTGATTTTTCTCCTTTCTGACAGCTTATATAATCTTTTCTTTGTCTGTGGTTTTCTGAAATTTCACAGAAATTTCACACTGTGTTTAGTGTGTGGGACCCTTTGAATCTGGCAACCTGCATGCCTTAGTTCTCCAAAGTTTTATCAAATTATATTACAATTTTTTTCTTTTTTTCTCTTCTTTCTTGGGAATTTTATTTTTTTTTAAAGATTTATTTTTAGAGTGTGTGCACACATGTGCAAGTGGGGGAGAGAATCTTAAAGCAGACTCCCTGCTGAGCAAGGAGCCTAATGAGGGGCTGTATCTCATAACCCGTGAGATCATGACCTGAGCAGAAACCAAGAGTTGCTGCTTAGCCGACTGAGCCACCCAGGTGCCCCCTTGGGGATTTCTTTTATTCAGATATTGGACTTTCTATACTGGTCCTCTAGAATATTCTTAACTTCTGCTGATTTCCATATCTTTGTCTTGTGATTCTACTCTACAGAAGATTTTCTCAACTTAATCTTTCAATCCTTGGGGCGCCTGGGTGGCTCAGTCAGTTAAGCGACTGCCTTTGGCTTGGGTCATGATCCCAGGGTCCTGGGATCGAGGCCCGCATTGGGCTCCCTGCTTGGCAGAGAGCCTGCTTCTCCCTCTCCCTCTGTCTGCTGCTCTGCCTACTTACGCTCTCTATCTCTGTTAAATAAAAAAAAAATCTTTCAATCCTCTTATTGAGGTTTTTTTAGTTTCTGTTTTTGTTTTTAAATTTCTGCTACTAAGTTGTCAATTTCCAAGAGCTCTTTTTTTGTCCTGTTGGTGTTTCCTTTATATAGCATTCTATTTTCATTTCATGGCTATAATTTTATTTCATTTTTGTGAGAGTATTAATGGTATCTCCCTCCTGCCCTGCTCCCTGCCTCGTATAGTATCTATTTCCTTCAAGCTGTTTGTGTGTGTGTGTGTGTTTGCTGTGGTCTGTATCTTCATTAGAGGCTTTCCCATGATGTCACTCTGAATGTGATCCTTGGCTGTGTGGTCTAATTAAGGGTGGGGGTAGGGAGAGGGTAGGTTAAAAAAACAAAAAACAAAACCAACTGTTAAGACCTTGAGTGGTAAATGAAGGAAGCCACTCACAAAATACCACAGAATATGTGATATCATTTATATGAAATTTCCAGGATAGGCAAATCTGTAAAGACAGAAAATAGATTAGTGGTTGCCTGGGGAGAATATGGATGGAGTGACTGCTAATGGGTAATGCTTTCTTTGGGGTGATAAAAATGTTCTAAAATTGATCATGGTGGTGGTTATAGAACTCTGTGACTATACTAAACACCACTGAATTGTACATTTTAAAAGAGTGAATTGAGTGAGTTTATCTTAATAAAGTTTAGTATTTTAATAAACCATTCCAGTGGTGATGGTTGTACAGCTCTGTGAATATACTAAAAACCATTGAATTGTACACTTTAAAAAGGGTGAATTGAGTATGTGAGTTATATCTTTATGAAGCTGTCAAGAAAACCAAAAAGCTGTCAGGAGACTGAGTATGGGCTGGAGATCATTAACTGGGGGCCTCACTGAGGTGTGATGGGGGTGGGCTGTTTGTTGGAAACCCCTGAGGCAGCATCTTCAGGTTTAGGAGTCTTCCCATCTCTTTGCTGGGAGGGGGAGGAGGGAAGTCTCTAGAGGAGAGGGCCTAGGAAACTGTTGTACTTCACCTTCACCAGACATAGTGCCTTTGTCTTTTTTATATTCCCCGTTAACCATACTGGGTACTCCTGGACCAGAGCCATTCTTACTTTTTATTATGGAAAATTCCAAAGATTACAAAGTAGAGAGGATAGTGCAACGAATCCTCATTTTCCTATCACCCAGGTTCACCAGTGGTCGCTTCATGGATATTTTTGTTTCATCCGTGTTCTCCTACCCCCTTTCCCCAGATTATTTTAAAAGCAATACTGGGCATTTCTGTTTTATGCTCCCTAGCATCTAAGCCTCCAGAGTTCTGTCAGTGAGGAGAAGGATCTAGGGATTTAACTTCTGTTCAAGCAGCTCTCCCTGTTTTCTTCTTCATCACATCCTGCCCTGCTGCTCTAGGACACGCGATTACTGCCAGTCCTGGGCCAGGTAAGGACTCCGTGGTTCCCAGCAGCTGCACACTCAGCTTTTCCTGCCTCTGTTTTAGGATTCAGATTTCTTTCATCTGCGGTCAGTTACTACTTGTTCGTCTGTTTCCCAAACTTCCAAAATTTGACACCATTATCTTCTCTTTCCCTGAACTTGAACAGTTTTGTTATTCAGACAAAAAAGTCTCTACTGGATTTTTGTAGGGTTTCAGGAGCAAGTGAAATTAGATGCAGCTGTTCAGCATGCTACTTTCTCAGGAAGATCAGCTGCTCCTTTTTTTTTTTTTCCAGATTTGCTCTATCCTACCTGATTTGACTCAAACCTAGAACCCTATTGGTAGGTAGGTAGGTAGGTAGGTAGGTAGGTAGGTAGATAGATAGATAGATAGATAGATAGATGATAGATAGATTTGCCAGGAAAGCTCCTTTCCAATCTTTTGAGAACTAAGAGGAATCTTCTTATTTCTAACACTCCTCTCTTTTGACCTGAAGCCCAGGCAGAGTTAAGGAGTGCCTGCCTTTGTGTTTCACTGGCATTTCGCACCCATCTCTTATTATAGAATTGTCTGCTTGGGAGCAGGACTATGTCTTGTTTCTCTGTGTCCTGAGCACAGTGCCTCACTCCCAGTAAACACTGGTTAACTCACAGAGTGGAGAATTGAGCCCTGCGCCTCCAGGGTGGCGACAGACAAGCGTACTATGCCCCCTTCCTCCTGGTCCCTTGCAGGCACTACTGTTTGGTAAATATTAAGGAGGGAAACATCCCTAGTTGGCTCGTTATGCAACGCCGTTCCCTTTGCTTTTAAGTCTGGTGTTTTTTTACCCAGTCAGCATGTTGGAGAGGGAGGGGGGCCCATATATGAGTATAAACATCCTACCATAGAAGGACTCCAGCAGAGATGGGTTCTTTCCCTCCCTCCCTAGATAGAAAGGCTTGTGGTCTTCACTAAAGGAGGCGGTTTGTTCTGTCTTGACAGCTACTTCTGCAAAGTCTCCCATTACTTTTCCTTTTGGACCACGTACCAGGAGAATTTTTTAAATTGCTGATTACATTGTTTAAAAAAAATCTGATGTTAAAATATTATCTAGGAGAGGTCTTGTTCAAGTGCAAACATACAACTTTAAAAGGGTAACAGTGACCTCTTGTTTTTTTCAAATACATTCCTTAAAATGCTACAGATAGCCTCCAGGGGGAAAGGGACAGAGAACTAGTGGGCAAACAAATTTGGGATACAGGATTAAACACACTTAAATAGGGTTCCGTACTTCAGGACTTGTCAGAGCCTCCCTCCTGTGAATTGTGAATCTCCTAGAGGGGCATGCAATAGGCTGCATTTTCTCAGTTTATCTTACTTTCCGTCAGAGGATCAGGAACATTTTGGTGTTAAGTTTTGTGGAAAACACACAACTCTGGAAACAGCCCCTTGGCTCTTTAAGGTCTGGGTGAAATGCCGCTTCCTCTAAGGCTTTCCTGAATTTCCCCAGAGATATATAACCTTTTTCTTCTTTGAATTGTCTTGCCTTCATCTGTCTCCCTGCCTCTTCCGTTACCCCCCCCACCCCCGCCAGTAGATCATAAACTCCCTGTGCATGTTGTGTCACTTCTGCATCTGGGACCTTACCTGGCACAAAGGTGCTCAAGACATGTATTCGGTACTGCACTGGTGCCTTAGCTAAGTCATCCTCAGAGTTCAGAGGACACGGTCACGGGTGGGAACTCAAGACAGGTCTGGAGCTTGGGACCCTCACTGATCAAGGATATGGATGGGGGAGGACAGCAACGACCCAGGGCCAGTGTCCTAAAAGGACAGAATAGGAAAGCAAAGGACCCAGGAGATGCTGAGAATATAAAATCAAATGTACTGATGGCTGGTTATATATACCAGACACCTGTGGTCAACTTTGAATATTTAAACTTCATTCTATCCCTTCAAGTAGGTGATATTCTTCCTACTTCATAGATGAAGAAATGGACATCAGAATGGTGAAGTAGAAGTAAGTACTGGGGCGCCTGGGTGGCTCAGTCGGTTAAGCGTCTGCCTTCGGCTCAGGTCATGATCTTGGGGTCCTGGGATGAGACCCTTGTCCTGCTCCCTGCTCATCAGGGAGTCTGCCTCTCCCTCTCCCTCTGGCCCTCCTGCCCTGCTCATGTGTGTATGCGCGCTCTCTCTCTCACATACATACATACATACATAAAATCTTAAAAAAAAAAAGGAAGTGAGTACCTATATGCAGCAGGCACTGTGTTGCTGAGGATACAAAGATGAATAAAATTCAGTCTTTTCCTTCAGGGAACCCTTGTTTTATGGCATAGATAGTCCTGTAAACAAATAAGCAATGGGGTGAGTGCAGTGATGAAGCTATGATTGGGGTAATATGGGAGAACCTACCTGAACAAGGTGGAGTGAGGGTGCAGAGACTGAAGGGACCAAAAGACAAAGCATGGGGTGAGAGATATCACGGTAACTTCATTGTCCTCGGCAGGAAATGTGAGGTAGGCTAGGAGTGAGGAGAAGCTGATAGGATGTTGTGAACAGCTTGAAGCATTTCAGACCTGGTTTTGAAAACCACGGGTTTGTAGAGTTTTCAGCCAAAGAGCAAACTGTCCAGCATGTTTCAGATACATACCCAGGGGGTGGGAGGTGGTTGTATTATTCCCAATTTCTAGGTAGGGGAGCTGAGGTTTGGAAAGTGACTTGCCCAAGTTTACTTAGTGTGTTAAGAGTTGGAACAGAGCCACAATTTCAAGCCAGATCCACCTTGATCTTTGTACTACTAAGCTACCTCTCAGAGTAACAATGGACAACAACTGTATTGAATTTCTGACTGAAAAGTACTCTTACTCTCACTCCGATACTTGAATCAGAGAATAGTTTTAAGACTTCATATGATCAAGAGCCAAATTTATGTGGTACTAGTTCTTAGCACTATAAAAGTTCAGAGAAGGAGAGATCAGGGAGCAATTCCTGGGGGAGATGACATCTATATTGCCCTGAAGGAAGAGATAAACTAGAACAGGTAATGGGAAGCCACGTGTGAGAAAGGCGATGCTGTGCCACCGTGTGGTGGGGCAGGAGTGGGCCTGGGAAACAGATGACGAGAATCCACTTCTTGGCATCATCACAGTCTCTTGCTTCCTGAGATAGCTGTGTAAAGAAGAGAGAAACAAATGACCATGTACCTCAATTCCCGTCTTTGCTTTTGCTGAATATAAACACACAGCTGGTGTTAAAAACATATTTCTTACTTCCTTCTTACAACCGCGGGAGAGTTGATTCAACAGTGTGCCCCCTTACACTGCCCTGTGATTTATCTCAGGGTCCCTGTCCTCTCCTCAGTCCCACTCTGAGTATATAAGGGAAACAACGGAAGGTCCTACAGCTAGTAGAACCACAACCAGGTGTGCAAATAGAAATGACATTTGCCAGTCTGTGGGATGAACAGAGCTTGCTTATATAGAAAGGGGTGTATGTTTGTGTTGGTGCCCCAGGGTTCTCTTAAGATTCCTTCTGACTCTGTTCTGATTATCTTGAAGCCTGGAATTGGGATCTTTTGTAAATGCTACTGTATTATATTACAGTCAGTGGTGTGGCGAAAAAAGAATGTGCTTATGAGTCAAAACAGTTCTGGATTAGTATCCTAGCTCCCCAGACTACCAATTCTTTTACCTTGGGCACATTATTAATTTTGTTAAGATTAAGTCTTGTAGATTTTTGATCTTGTAATTATGCCCCTTCTCTCGGCCATCAGCAGATTTACCCTCATCACTGGATAATTCTCAGTAGCAAATAAACATGCCTCTGTATTTCTTATCTGAAAATAAATAACAACCCCCTCCCCCCACCATCTGAAATCCCAAAATGTTTTCTAATTTTGTCCCTTAACTATTCCAAAATAAATTCACTAATTGGTTTACACCTCTGTTGACATTATATCCCCCTCTAGCTGTCTTCAAGTTCCTTTTCTCAGTAAAACTTACAGGTTGTCCATAGTTTGGGTTTTGACGCCTTTCTCTCACTCTAATCTCTTCCCATTGTTCCACCAGGACTACTCTTGTCAGTGTCAATCAGTGAATGACCTTCATGTGACCAAGTCGGTTTCTTTTAATCTTACTTTTCTCAGCAGCATTTGACAAGGTTTATTGCTGTTTCCTTGGACACTCTACTTTCCTGGATCTCTTCCTACCTCTCTGGGCTCTCCTTCTTCCCTTCTCCCCCTCTAAATGGTGATGTGCTCCATGT
The DNA here is from genome assembly GCF_037043125.1 of Eumetopias jubatus. Lineage (NCBI taxonomy): Eukaryota > Metazoa > Chordata > Mammalia > Carnivora > Otariidae > Eumetopias > Eumetopias jubatus. The sequence continues at coordinate 64,136,608 of NW_028274819.1, read as the reverse complement.
TCGGAAACAGCCCCCTTCTCGTCTCTGAGATATAGATATCCTCGTCTAATCCAATGACTTTCAATAGCATCCATTTGCTAATGACCTTCAAATTTGTATCTTTATCCTCAGACTTTCTCTGGAACTCCAGACTCATGTCCAGGTAGACGCCTAAGAGGCATTGTACAATTCACGTGGCTGAAAGAGAACTCTTGACTTTGTCTCCCCTCAAAACTTGTTCTTCCTTCAGTCTTCCCCACCTCAGTAAGTGGTGCTACTATCTCCCCCGCTCAAGTGCTCAAGCCAAAATAGCCAGGCATTGCTTTGATTTCTTTCTTTCTTCCCTATCGTTATCCGCTCCGTCAGCAAGTCCTATCTTTTCTGTCTTCAGAAGCATCCCCAAATATATCCCCTTCCCACCATCTCCACCACCCCACACCCTAGTCCAAGCCATACCACCCTCTACCTAGACACTTGCAATGGTCTCCTAACTAGACGTCTTGCTTCTACTTGTATCCATACCATCACACCTTCCATCACAGAGACCAGAGAAATCTTTAGCACTGTTTCTCAGTTTGTGCCACACTCCCCTCCCCCCTCCCCACCCCAGGTAGCCTCCCATTGTACTCAGAATGAAATCCACACTCCTCACCCTGGCCGACCTAGGTCTCTGTGGCCTGCCCTGTGTCACTCACTCAGCCTGCTTCTCATGGACAGTGCAGCAGCCTCACTGTGCTGGCTTTGGTTCCTTCAACTTGCCGAAGTCCATTCTCATTTTAGGGCCTTTGCCCTAGTTCTTCCTTCAGCGGGAAATACTCTTCCTCCAATCTGCACGTGCTTGATCTTTCTTGTTCAAATCTCATCTTAACTATAGCCACCTCAGAGACCTTCTCTGACCTCCCACTTGAAAATCGCTATCTAGTCTCTCCGTTCCCTTCTTCCTATTTTAGTTCTCACCCAGTTCTCTACACGTGAGAACTTGGCAGTATCAGATACTTTCCTTGTTCATTAATGTATATGCTCATTTCCCCATTCATTCATTGCTCTTTTTGTTGCCCAACTGGAATGTATACTCTCTGAAGTGGGGGGACTTTTTCTGTTGGTTTATTGCTGTATCCTCTGCTCCTGGATCAGTATTCGCACATGGTAGGTGCTCACTAGAAATATGTGGGGTGGGGAATATGTTTTCCTCATCTGTAGCACAGAGAGGCTAATACTTATGTCTCAGACTTGTTTAGGACTTACACTGTCAAACTTGATAATGCACATGAAGTGAATAGTTCTGTGTCCAGCGTATTGTATTTAATAAATAGAAAATATATTATTTTTTAAGGATCTGGCTTATCATAGACACCCAACAAAGATTAATTCTCTTTCTTTCTTACAGTCTGGGTCTCCTGTAGTATTTTATTTTATTTTATTTTTTTTTTTCAGAGACTGTGGACTCCTGTGGTATTTTATATTGAAATAGCTTGCATTCTCAGCAAGGTGAAAGGTAGTCCCCAATCAGCTATGACACTACATTTTTCTGAAGAAGAGGTTTAAAAAGTACTACTCAGTGAATAGTCAGCATCAGCTAGTTTAGAACCATTACTAATGTCACTTCTGTCCCCATCCCCTAATACACACAGACACTGCATTATAACAAGGTTTGGCTTTCTCCTGGGAAATCATAATTTTCTTCTTCTCTTTGGTTATATGATCCTTTCCAATTAACTCTCCTTAGAGTCAAAGTGTTTGGGGATTTGATTTCTAAATCCTGGTGTTTAGGTTCTCTGAAAAGTATTTCCAGCTTTGTGGGTTCTGATGAATATTTCTTTTGCATTTATATAATAAATATTTAGGGTCGACTGAATGCCAGGCAATGGGGATACGGTTAAGAATTCATGGGGGCCTCTGTCTTAAAGGTCTAGTGGGGGAAGTAGGATACGTAAATCAACGAGGATAATAAAGTGTCTATGAAGAGTCTTAACAGAACTTCGTGGAGGCAGAAAGGAGGGAGTGGCTAATCCACTTGGAGGGGGAAGGAAGGTTTCAGAGATCTGTGGTTGCTCACCAGCCAATAAGGAGAGAATGGCTGTGTGAGTAAAGGTGTGGAGGAGTGAAGCTGCCTTTGGGTCTGCGCTCTGGGAGCCTGGCATGGCTGCATGCTCACAGTGGCAGTGGTCACTCAAAGGTCACGAGAAACAAAACTAGAGAGAGGAGCAGGGACTGAGTCATGGATGGCTCTGTATGCCCTGCTAGAGAATTTGAACTTTCTCCAACAATAGCAATAATAGGAACAGCGCGTAACTCTTGCCGAGTACTTCCTACGTGCCAGACTCTTTTCTTTGTTCTTTATTGATCCCTTTCATCCGCACCACGACCCTATGAGGTGGGTACTGTTGCTATCCCTGTTTACAAATAAAGAAACGCAGGCACTAAGAGGATAGGGAATTTGCCCAAGGCCATTCAGTTCATAAAGGGCAGAGGCAGGACTCAGTCAGGCAGTTTGGCTCCAGAGTTTGCTCTCTTCACTGGGGCACTGTACTTCCGCTCACAGCTTTGTGTGGGCAGCCAGCAGCCCCTGAGGAGATTTAAGTGTGGGAATGATGCGGTCAGATTGGTTCTTTGGAAAGGCTGCCGTGGAGGTGCATTGCATCTTGTACCTGGGTTAGCTTCTAAAAGCCTCTAAGGCGAAAGATTGCAGTTACCTTTGTCCTTGAAGTGAGGAGTATTTGAGTGAGGCTTGCTATGCTAGCAGTAGCATCTCATGTCTCACTCAGCTCAAGGCCCCAGCCTTTCCCCTAGCCTTGGAACAGAGGGCAGTCTTTGGTAGAATGCATGTACGAGATGAATAGTCGGTTTGTGTTGAGGGCCCCTGTTGTTCAAAAAGCACAAAAGCGTCACACTCCTGCAGAAACTGAGCCCCTCCATAGTGACAGCCGACTCAGCCTCCCCTCTTACTCTTTCCAGGCCCACACTCACGGAGGGGGCGCAGAGCTCATGCTCTGTTTGGTGATTTTCCCCATCTCTGTGTCTCTTGTGGAAAGAGTCCACGTGGCCTGGATGTGGGTTGTGGGCAGCTGCTGCCAAGGTAGGAGAGGCTGGCCTTAATGAAGGTCAGGACGGTGGACAGGAGAAAAAGGATGTGAGAGATAGAAAGGAGGTTAAATATTCTGGGCCTAACGGCCAACTGGATCTGTTCCCTTCATGCTTTTTTCTGATGTGAAAGCTTGGTACATTGTTGTATTTTTTTGTTTTCAAACTCTGGTAAAATTGCTTCCAGTTTCCAACAGTGTCAGCTTTGGTAGCACAGAATTCTCCCTGCTCCTGACTTACGGTTACTGAAATAGGCCTAAGAGTCTCTGCAAGTGTTGAGGAACTTTGATCAATCCATCTGTTGTGACAATGGCGCAATAGGCCCGTTTTTTGTTTACAAATAGACATTCTGTTAGGTAGATTCTCCTGATAACGCTTGAGAATACCCACTGCTGGGTTCTCTTGCAGGTCTTATGGGAAGTTCACTGAGTTTTTAAAAAAAAATTGAAATGATTTTGTAACTGCTTTAAAGAAAACATTGACATGATTACAGTGATAAAAACCAAACCAAACCACCTAGTGCATAGGAAAAAGAGGGAGGAACACATCAAAATGCTGACAGTGATTGTGTTCCTTTCGGTAATTTATTTTCCCCTTCTCTGTGTTTTCCATGTTTTAAAAATGTGCCTCTGGTACACACAAAATGTCAAAAACTTGTAAAAAAAAAAAAAGGACAAAACTTAAAAAATAAAAAAGCTCCCTGTGTTCCCCAAATCCTAACATAACCCATTCTTCCTTTTGAAATGTCCTTGTTCACATACATGCTTATTCTTCATAGCTGCAGTCCTGAGAAATGCAGCTTTGTGTATTCTCTTTATTTTATAGCCTGTTGTCAACATTATTTCATATTTCCACATAGTTTTCATAATTGGCATTTCTAATGGCTGCCCCGCATTCCATGGTGTTGATGTTCCATATTGAACGATCCCTTGTTGGACATTTGGATTGTTTCCAGTTCTTTTAGATAAGACGTAATGAACACTTTTGTTCATTTAGCATTTTGAGTTCAGTTCTTTCCTTAAAGTAAATTCCCAGCAGTGAGCTCACTGCATGAAAGGTTTGAACTCTGCTACGGTTTTTGGTTTGTACCTATTAAGAGCCTGTTTCCTAGAAGAGCAAATTGAATGTGGATGGTCACTAGCTGTGTACGTGTGTGTCTGTCCCATGTTTCCCTCAGAGTATCGAGCCTCGATGATATTTTAATAAGGTATATTATCTCTAAATGTCATGTTTATTGAAGAAAATTTAGAGAAGATATAAATATATAAAGAAGAAAATAAGCTATCCATAATCCTACTACTCAGAGGTGAGGTAAGCATTTTAAAAATGTATTTCCTTCCAAGTATATATTTCATAATGTTACATCATGTGGCTCAAAGAAAAACCAAAACAAAAATATAACCTCTTCTCTGTCATATAGAGGTTTTACTCCTTTCTCCATTCTGGAGCCAATTCTAAGTAATACTGGAATGAACTTTCTTGGGAATAAATCTTTGTACACATCTTGGCATCATTCCTTAGGAAAATTCCCAGAAGCAGAATTGTTGGATCAAAGAGTATGGACATTGTTAAGGCTTTTGATGAATATTGAAAACTTGCTGTTGAGGAATGTTGTGCCACTTGATATACTTCACCTGTTTAGAAATTCATGGTAGTCTGGCTGGGTGACATGGAGCTTCGGGCTGGGCCTGAGCCAGCTTAGTGCGGTAGGGACAAAGGTGGTGCCAAGGAGGAATTCAAGCTACATTTCTGATAGAACCTCTGCAGGCCTTGGTGACAGATGGCTTATGGCATGCTGTGTGTGTGTGTGTGTGTGTGTGTGTGTTTTGAGGGGCCATGTTGAGGGAGAGTTTCACATAGGAATTTGCCAGGATGCAGGTAAGATAATTTACAGGGAAGCATTTGCAAACCTCCGTTGCTTTATAGATGTAAAAGCTTATTGATAGTAACAGTAACTAAGAAATCCCCTCCTCCCCCACGGGGCTGTTTCAAGGATGAAATGGCTGGTGTCTGTAAAATACATAGGCCCAACACAAATAGTCATTCTCATGAGGACCTGGCACAAACTTGAGAGCCAAACTTGGGAGAATTCCTGTATTTTATTCTCATCCATTTGAGTCCCAGACCATGTGGACACTTGCTGCCCTTTCACTTTTTCTCATGCTTCCAGTGAGGAGGGAATCTGTTTAAACAGCTGAAGGGAAGGGTCCAGCCTGGAGTGACAGTCTTCTGGCTGGGAAGGAGACACCTCTGTCCTCGAAAGGCTGTGGGTCCCCAAGGCTTGGGAAGTGCTGGAGCCCACCTGTGGGCTGCAACCCTGCCCCCTGGCTGCCTGGCAAGGCTGCTTTGTGTGCTCAGCCTGGGGGAGGAGACTGAGGATGCCGATAAGGAGGCCCTTCCGGTCCAGCCAAACAGGCACAGGAAGGCTTCTGCAGAGGAGAGATTAGACGCAGTCTCCAACTTAGAGAACACAACGGGGCGGGCATTAGAACAAACCCCCGGAGCACTTTGAGGGCGATATTGTTTATTGTTGGAGAGGGACAGTGGAGGGAGCCCAGCCTGCTTGTGCAGAAGACGGAAACAGCAAGTTGGGTCTGGAAAGACCTTTTTTAGAGCAGTTCCACAAACATGTTTTGCATAAAGAAGCTCCCGTTTTGGAAAGGGATTAATGAGTGGGAAAAGTATCTTTTCTTTTCCCTCAGGAAACAAGGTGCCAGTATTTCCTGGCGCATCTGAGACTCTTTGTCAAGCACCTGGGCCCGAGTGCTATGGTGCAAAACAAACTAGTTCTGCCTGGGGAGCTAAACGAATGGGGGACCATCTCTCCTCCTCTCACCTCTGAGGAAAATCAGATCTGTGCTCAGTGCAGGGACGCTTTCTCACTAGGGAAGGGGAAAGAGCACTATGACTTCAACAAGAGAATTCAGACATTTGCTTCGGGTAGTGCCGAGGAAATGCTGTTTCATGGATTAACTTTCATTTTCCCTACTTGCCTGGTATCCCAAATCTGTTGCGTGTTTCTGGGAAATAGGAAGATATAAAAGGTGATATATACAAAGAATAAAAGGAAATGTTTTATTGTGGAGATCTCAGGCCTATTTTATTTTTTATTTTTATTTTTACCATGTCTGAAAAAATATTCCCCGGGGCTGCTTTTGAGCTCTCTCCCACCCATGGGTCCATGGCAGCCTCCTCTGGTGTTTATGCCTGCAGCCTTGCCCAGTAGGGATTTATACTTGCAGACCTAGTTTGTCTGGGTGGCAACTCTGAGCTGGAGTCAGGGGACCCAGGTGTGTGCTCTTCTAGCTCTGTTGTTCACATGCTGCGTGGCCTGAGGCAAGTCACTCTTTTGATTTCAAATCCCATTTCTGTGAAATGGGGAGAAAAAGATAGGCTCCTCCTCCTTCCTCAGGAGGATTCTGTGTCGGAGGCAGTGAATAATTTCCGAGCTATGATTCCTGATACATATGTGGGAGAGTTTTGTTTTTACTGGTGAAATAAACAGACTATGGTTCTATCCTTTGGTTTTGGCTGCCATGCAATGGAGGCTTGGTTTTGAGGGAAGCTGGTATGAAAGAATGAGTCCGCCATGTAGGGACTTACTGGGCTGGGACATGATTTAATAGAGAAAGCTGTGGCACACACAGTGAGCTGGGAAGGGCAGCCCCACAGGCTGGTTGGGACATTCCTTCCCTGTCATGCAAGGGGGTGCAGCAGAGCAGAGAAAGAGAAAGACTGAAAGATAGAAACAGAGCACCCCAGATTTTTTTTTTTAAATAAGGACTTCTCTCACTGTATTAGGAAAACTGTCTTGCCTTGCATGCACTACCGCAGACTGAGAGGAAGATCAGAATACAATTTGTTGAGTTGGAGGTTACCCTCCTTCCTACAGCTAGATATGACAGCCTCCCCAGAAGCAAACACTGTTGCTAGTTTTCTTGTGTCTCTTTCTGGAGATATTTTATGCATATGCAGATAAAAAATTAAATGCCCCCTTTTCATACTATGCACACCATTTTCCACCTTGCTTCTTTCACTTAATGCATCTTGCAGATGTCCACAGCAGGCTGCATGGTATATTGATGTATAGTTTCCTAATATTACAACCGTTTTCCTGCTGATGGACTATTGGGTTGTTTTTCATATTGGTTAGTACAGACGTTGTTGTAATGAATATCCTACTACATGTGTCTTTGTGCATGTGTATTATGTAAGTGTAGGATAAATTCTGAGAATTAGAATTGCTGGGTCAGAGGGTTTGTAATAGCCTTTTTAGTTTTTAATCAATATTGCCCTCCATAGAGGTTGCATTGATTTACCTCCTACCAGTGGTATACCAGCACCCCATTTCTCCATACCCTCTCCTTCACAGAATGAACTCTGGCAATCTGAAGTGAAAAATGGCTTCTGATTTTGAATTCATTATAGTTTTCATTATAAATTATCATCTTAATTGTTTAAAATTGTAATTTATAATTATCATCTTAATTGTTTAAAATTATAATTTATAATTATAAATTATACATTGGAGTTTGAATTTACTCTCAGGAGTAAAGCTGATCATTTAAAAATATATATAAATGCTATTTTTATTCCCTTTCTTATAAACTATCTGCTCATGTCCTTTGTCCATTTTTTTCTATTGACTTATTCAATTTTTCTTATTTTTTTTTTAAAGATTTTATTTATTTGACAGAGAGAGCACAAGCAGAGGGAGAGAGAGGGAGCAGCAGGCTCCCCGCTGAGCAAAGAGCCCGATGTGGGACTCAATCCCAGGACCCTGGAATCATGACCCAGGCTGAAGGCAGCCGCTTAACCAACTGAGCCACCCAGGCGTCTCTCAATTTTTCTTATTGATTTGTAGGAACCCTTTAAGCATGTAAGGAAATTAGCCCTTAGTTATATGTATTTCAGATATTTTAATCAGTTCATCTTTTCTTGTTCTGCCATGCAGAGTTTTTAAAAATTTATTTAGTCAAATTTGTCAATCTCTTTATTTTATGGCCTTGATTTTGAGTAATTCTTAGAAAGTCTTCCCCACTTTAAGATTTTATATAGACCCTGCTTTCTTCTAGTACTCTTATGTTTTCATTTTTCAAAATCCAAATCTTTAATCCATCTGGAATTTATTTTAGTATAAGGAGTGAGATAGAGTTCCAACTTGATTTTTTCCCAGAAAGATGTGTGGGTTTTGAATCCTGGCAGTTTTGCTCATTAGCTGTGTAATTTTGATGGAAGCTTACAGTGTCCTTTTCTGTAAGCTGGAGATAATAATAACAGTACCCACCTCCCAGGATTGTTGTGAAGTTTGAATGAGCACAGACATGAAGAAGAGCCCCTGGCACATAATAAGCATTGAGTAAGCGTCAGTTATGATTACTGGTATTAACAATGATAGAATGTAAATTCCTTACATCCTCGGTGGCTAGGATGGAGAGGCCACGTTGCACCTCACTAGTGTGGGACTTAGGGTGACACTTCATTACCTCAACTCTCAGTTTCCTCTCTTGCATAATGAATGATAAGAAGCAGCTCATGAGATTGTCAGCAGGTGCAGATGAGATCATGTCTGTGACCACATTTTGTGCACGGTAAAGGTCTGGGTCAGAATGCTGGAGACAATGGCCTGCTGAATGAGGAGCAGCCATGGCACAGGTGGGTGTTTGACATCCCTGGCCAAAGAGAATAATTAAATTGCAATAACATGAAATTAGCAGCTTATGTAAAGCAAGTGAGCTTGCAGCAGTTGATTATAGTAATGTTTAGTAATTGCCTCCTAGTAATTAAGCACTAATGAGCTTCCTGAGACAGAGCCTTGTTAGAGTGAAAGATCAAACACTTTGAATTCAGTGTCTACTTGAACGTGGCCCTGGAATATGCTGACACAAGTGTCTTGTTGAAGCGTGGTCCTTGTCCTTAAGGACAGTCGGGGCAGCAGATGGGTAGAGCACATCCCCCTCCACCAGGCAGGTGCTCATGTGGAGATGGATGTAGAGGAAAGGCCACAGTGCTCTGAGACTGTCCAGAAGGGAGAGACTTCCCTGCAGAACCCTGTTCTATGCAAGTCTGAGCCTGGTCCCTGGAGTCTGGCCTAGATTCTAAAGTACCCAAGCTCAGTAATGCGTTCTGCAAATGTTACTTGTTGCCCTTTTTTATTCCTCCATTTGCGGTTTTGGATTCATCAGGCATATCTTGTTTCTCATGCCCTGCCCGTCTCCCTCCACAACTTCTGGGTAGGAGTGAGATTGTGTTTAGGGCCTCTGGTTGTAGTAGATCTGACAACTCAGATTTTCTCTGGGAAGGATTGCCCAGTAAATTTGAATTTCAGATAAACAACTAATTACTTTTTAGTGTAAGTATATCCCATGCAATATTTGGGTTATACTTACATACTAAAAATTATTCATATGTCCCATGCAATATTTGGAGCAAACTTATAATATTAAAATGTATTTGTTGCTATCTGAAATTGAAATTTGTCTGAGTGTCCTCTTTCTCCGTTCCCCTTCCTTTTTCCTTCCTTTCCCTTCTCTTTATTTTCTTTTCTTTCATGTAGCAACCCTACCTGGGTGCCAACCCTGATTTCAAGTGCTATAAAATAACATTTACTATACTGATGTTTCATGAAGCCCTAGGAGCTAGAGACTTTTTTAAGAGGTGTGATATAAGACAAGAATTCTCAGCTGAAATCACATTTGGTAAATCCTAGGTTAAACAAAGCCAGTTTTCTTCATTATGGGAATTTTTTGGACTTCTAAGTCTTTAAGATTGGGTTATAGTATTTAGTATTTCTTGAAGTTATATCACTATGAAGCTATCCTCTTGCCACCCCTTTCTTGAGTATTAGGGTCATAGGAGCAAATGTTGAAGGAATGCTGAGGGTCTTTGGTAATCAGTTCTGTTGATAGACCATGAGTTTTGATTTTTGGGTTTGGGGAAAATACCACTCTATAGAAAACAAAAAAAACTTGTATAATGTTATAATTGTTTTTGTTTTTAAAATCCATACATTGAAAAGTCTACACACATACAGGTGAGTGTATATAAACAAAAAAACCTAGAAGGATGTATACCAAAATGTTAACTGTAATTATCCCCAGGAGGGGATTTGCTTAGGGAAAGAGATTATAAATGATTTTCTCTTTCTTTTTGTTTGGCTGCATTTTCTACAATCAGTATATATATAACTCTTGTCATATATGACTTGTCAAATATGACATTTGATTATTTTTTTAAATGTCACTTTCCATGTATTATCTTATTTGCTTCTGAAGCAGCTCAGTGATAATAGATTCTATTATCCCCATTTTATGGATGAGGAAACTTGATACAGCTCTCCAGCAGACCCAGGTCTCTCTCTCTCTCTCTTTTTTTTTTAAAGATTTATTTATTTATTTGAGAGAGAGAGAGAGAGACAGAGTGGGGGAGGGAGAGGGAGAGAATCCTCAAGCAGACTCCCTACTGAGGGGAGCCCGATGTGGGGCTCAATGTGGGGCTCCATCCCACGACCCATGAGACCATGACCTGAGCCCAAACCAAGAGTTGGACGCTCAACTGACTGAGCCACCCAGGCGCCCCCAACCCAGGTCACCTGATGTCAGTACCCATGCTGCCTCTTTGGTAGGAGAGAATGGTAGCACACGTTGTCCTTAGAAGGACCATGGGGCCTATTCACCCAGCCCCTTCCATTTACTGTTCAAGGTTGAGACCCTGAAAGGAAAAAGGATTTAGTGAGGACACATGGTTTTTGAACAAGGACAAGTCCCCAGAATATAATTTTCTGGAGCAGGGCTGGGGGAGGGGATCAGGCCTCTGTTCGCCAGAATCCTTGAGTTTATCTGTTATACTGAGCCCTGAACGGCGAGGGGAAAAGTGTACTGATGTGCAACAGTGAATACAGTGTCATTTTTTTTAAAAGGTCACTTTGATAAATGGTTTATATTGCAAAAATCACATTGTTTTAGAATTTTTTTTCTTTTCATAGTATATCTTCTTTCCTATATCTTTTCTAAACTCATTTTTTTTCTTTTTCTTTTCTTTTCTTTTTTTTTAGGGGAGGGAGGGGCTGAGGGAGAGGGAGAGAGAGAATCCCAAGCAGGATCCATGCCCAGTGCCAAGCCCAACGCAGGGCTTCATCTCCAGACCTTGAGATCATGACCTGAGCCAAAACCAAGAGTTGGACGCTTAACCAACTGAGCCACCCAGGTGCCCCCCTAAACTCAGTCTTTTCTTTTCCTCATCTATTTTTCCTTTTTTGAATTGTATTCATATGTCCATTTATTTTGAGCTATTGTGGTAATTCTGAAATTTGGGGTTTTGCTGGTTCATCTGAGTAGTCTTCCTGTTTATTGACCTTGGGCCCAGTACTTAGTTACATGAATGAATGAATGATGGGAGTGGTATTTGGGGGAAAGTCAGCGTCCAGCTCCTAAAAGAGACCTGGACTTGGAGGGCACAATGAGGAGGAGCAGTGCTTGTATGATCTGGAATCAGTGTGTGGCCCTATCAGTGCGGGTATGCTGCTTCATGAGGAGGGAGATTCTAGAATATTGCAGCTCACAGGGCCTGGGGATTCCATTCAACTGTGCCTCCAGCTCTTAAGACAGGTACAGCAGTACTGACTACCATCGGGCAGGGGACAGTAGCAGCCTATTTCAGGAGGAGCCAGGCGTTGGAGTCAGACGGATCTGGGTTCGAATCCTGGTCCTAAGACTAACTAGCTGTGTGACTTCAGGATAACCTCTCTGTGCCTCAGTTTCCTCTTCTGTAAGCTGGGGATGATGATGGTAATAATACCTACCCCATAGGGTTGTTGTTGAGAATTAAATGAGTACATGCAGAAGAGTGCCTGGCACATTATAAGCATTGAATAAGTGTCAGTGATTACTATTATTAACAATGATAGAATATAAAATCCCTAGAATAGTGCTTGGTCAGTAGCATATCTTATGACATGTTTGCTCCCCAGACAAGGTGTGACTTTTGTTGTCAGCTTAGCATGTCACTACCTGATTCTGAATGGTTTCCCCCTCCTGGGATGCTGTCTTATCCCATGGTTATTGGTGATGCCTGAGCTGTTACCTTACTTCCCGATCAGAAAGCCTTCCTCAGAGCATAGTTTTCAGAGAATCTTGTGAGCTTTTCACAGAACCATGTGTTTTCTATTAGAAACAGAACAATAACCACCACAGGTAACCCAGAGTTTACAGTCCAGCCTTAGTCACAGACGGCCTGCATTTTTAAAGAGACCAAACATTTTCCCCAGAGGTTTATTAAACACACACACACACACACACACACACACACACACACACACACACACAGAAACAAAAAAGCCCAAAACATTCAACAGAGCATTATAAAGTAATTTCTTAGAGAAAGGAGGAGGGCCTTACCTTGTCTCCTGTGGCTCTCTCTCTCCAGGTGGTATCCACATGAGACCTGACTGTGAGCACGGACTCAGACCGAGTAACTCTTCCCCTTTTCCTGAAGGTGCAGAATTCGGGCACTGTAAACTGCTTAGGAGCCCTGTTTCTCAGGCCTTTCTTTTTGGACATTCTCCTCCGAATGCTCTGCTTTATGTCTTTGACTTCTGCCAAAGATGGAGGAGTAAATGTGTGGCAAACAACCTAAGCACAGAAGGATGCTGTCCAGGCCTATGCTTCCCGTGTTCACTGGCTAATGACACCTGTGAGTTGTGGTCCATGTGGGGCCCCCAGAGCCTCGCGTCCTCCTGCTTATCCTTTTCCCTTTCCCTGAGTTTTATTTTCTTTTCACTTTTAACAGATTTCTTGAATTTTAGTTAACATACCACGTCCCTGGGTTTTCATCCGGAATCTGTCCTTGATTCTTATTTAAACTACTACAGTGTGGTGGAAAGAGTTTTGGATGTGAAGCCAGAGGGGAAGAGAAAAAGGAAATCACATTTTATTGAATGCTTGCCCTTTATCATTCAATTCATCAGATTTTTCTTAAGTGCCTGCTGCAAGCCAGGCATTGGGAAAGGTATCACAGGTAGTGTGTCAAGGACGTCCACTGGGGCTGGACCTAGGCTACGTGCGTTTGAATTTCAGCTCCACCAGTTAAGTGGAACCTTAATGACTTCTTATTTAACTTCTCCTGTGCCTCAGTATCCCTATATATCACATTAGGATGCTAATAGTGTCCGCCTATTAGGAGTGTTGTGAGGATTAAATGAGTTAATAATGTAGAATGAGATGATGATGATGATGATGATGATAGTGGCAAGGATGACAGTGACTATAATGGGGAGGGGTTAGGATGGGGACTCAACCAGATAGACACATCATTGCTTCCATGCTGCTTACAGTCATGCACGTGTGTGTGTGTGTGTGTGTGTGTGTGTGTGTGTGTGTGTGTGTGTGTGGGATGGAGATGCTGAGGGATGGACTTGGAGCATAAGACAGCTGTCAATAAATAAGTACAGTAAAACATGCTGAGTATGACTATAGGATGGGGAAGGGTATCATGTGAGCTTATAGAAGGGGTCGGCCTCCCCCCAGGTCAAAGAAGCATACTAGAGAGTGATGTTTAAGTGAAATTGAAAGAACTCAAAGTTAGCTGGGCTGGAGGTGGTGAGGGGAGGTTGTGTCCTGTGTTCTGGGCAGAAGGAACAGTATTTGTGAAAGTCTGAAGGGGAAAGCTGACCTATGGCATTTAAGGAACTAAAGAAATCCAGTGAGCCTAGAGCACAGAGTGTGAGCAGAGTGGTGAGAGGTAGGTGCCGGGAGTGAAGGCAGAAGCCAGACCATGGAAACCACTGTCATATTGAGGAGTTTGGGTGACTAAGAACCAGGTACTGTCCTTGGGAGACAGAAATCCCTTCAAGCATCACAACTCTGTGATAAAGGTGTTATTAGCCCCATTTTGTTGATGGGGAAGTTGAGACCCCCCAGAATTTTCACTTACCCAGAGGCATAGACTTAGAAGATAGTAGTGCCAGGATTTGAATCTAGGTTTCTCCAACTCCAAGGCTAGAGTTCTTTTGGTGACACCTGGCTATTAGCTTTATGACTTCAGGGTCCCCTCAGTTTACTTACCTGTAAACTAGGTAACATAGTAATAAATACCAGCCTCAGAGACTTATAAAAACAAATGGAAATATCCCTAAGGTGCCAAGTATAGTGCCTGGCGTATTAGTGAACTCAATACTGCTTATGGCCCCAGATTCTTGACTGAGAACTATTTTTCCTTCACAGTCCCAGCGAACTGAGAAAGAACCCCATGAGCTGCCACATGCATTTTGGCTTGGTTGTCAGTCATCTTTCCAAGGATAAGTTAAAACCCACACAGAAATCATCTGTCCACATAGGGATCTGCTCCCCTAGCTACTTGTCTGGTCTCCGTGCACTGGGCTTTCTTTCGATTCTGTGACCCTGCAGTCACTTGAGCTTCAGCTCTGCTGGTAGGAGTGAACCTGGGGGCTTCTTCCAGCTCTCCCAAGCACCCTTTCTCTCCTGGGCTCGCTGGTTGTCCTCCTCTTCCTCCAGAGTCCACGGGCTTGTTCTGCCTGTACCTTATGAAATGAGCTCCACTGCTGGTTTGAGTTGTATTTAACTTTGTGGTGGTTGTTTAGCTTTTCTCACATTAGTCTCCAGGGCAGAGACTGGCCCATCTCCATATTTCCTACCACGATTAGCATAGTACTATAGTAGGTACTCAAGAGATAATACTAGTTTTCACCAGGATGGAGCTTTGTGGATACCAAGGCTCTTTTGTACAGTTTTTAAAAAAGTCTTTACAACTGTTCTCTGAGGTAGAGCATGTGGTATTCTTTTTAGCACAATTGGAGAAACTAAGACCTACGCTTCAGCAGTAGGCCTATTAATTAACTCTTTAATTCTACAGAGTACACATTTGCTAAATATAACTGTCCCGTGTGTGGGCTAGGAAAATAGAGCCGAAAAATATAATCCCTTCCCTCAAGGATGAGGCAGACCTTTGAAGTTTTAGGACAGAGGAATGATGAGAGTGTTTCACTTTATTTGGGGAAGAGCAGTGGAAAAGTCAGAGAGAAAGAGATGCTTGCATTGGGCCTTACAGGATTGACTTGGTGGCACAGAAGGGGTGGGAGGGAGGGCCTCCTGGGCAGAGGACGTGACACATGCCACAGCCCATAGGAATGAGCAGACAGGCACTTGGGGAGGTGCTGCAGCGTCAGCCTGGCTGGCAGAAGGTGTATAGCCGCGGGCTGGTGGTAAGGGGAAGATGGCCATTACTCCCACCGTTAGGACCCCAAGACGCCCAGGACTTGCAGGGGACTGAAAGGTTTCTTCCTAGTTCCTTCCCCTTCGTTCAGTCTCCCGGTCCCTTGGCATACACTGTACGCAAATAAACGGCCTTGAAGCTTTGGATGGGCTCCCCCTTTGTTCCTGCTTCCTTGCACCCCCAGCTTGTCTGCACATAGGCCCTATGTAATCTCCTTTCCATGCTGAAAGAAAACAGATCTTAACCACAGAAGTGACCTGATGACTTAGAAGAATAAATGTTACCAGGTGAAAGGACATTTGTGTCATATACTCTGTGTGGCATGAGGTGACTGGGAAGGAGTAAAGTTCATCTGTGACCAAACACCTGTGTTCCTCTCTCAGTGTCGAGATCACCAGAGGGAAGCATTAAATTGCTCTTCACATGAGTCAGATCTGTTGTTCCTGAGGAGACAACGCTGGTGCAGCTTGAGCGCTGTGGGCAAGTCTGACCAGGCCCCATCTCACTCTTGCCTGTGTTTGCCTTGCAGCTGTGTAAATGAGTATGGAAGATTATGATTTCCTGTTTAAAATTGTTTTAATTGGCAATGCTGGTGTGGGAAAGACTTGCCTAGTCCGACGATTCACTCAGGTAAGAGAACTTGGAAGTCTGGGTTTGGGTTTCTCAGTCTAACCTGTGGGGTTAGGTGAGCGTAAGAGAATGGAGGACTGGTCCCAGCGCTGGCCTCTCAGCTGCTGGTTCTTAATGTGCCCTTTGGAGTGTGCTGGCTTTATAGCCTAAGCTAGAGATTTTTCAGCCATCTCCAGGGAGTCTGGCTGTGGGGGTCACCACCAAGCCTCCCCCATCTTGTGTTGCTTCCTTTATGAAAGGAGCAAATGGTTTTGCTTTCAGTGTATACTATCAAAAACAGATTATTAGATTAAAATTGATTATCAGTCAATAATCTAAAGGTGTTAACAAATGAATCTGGACTTCAGACTAAACCTAAATATTAATTTTTTTAAGAAACTCAAATACAAATTAAACCAATCAAACTTCCTGCCTATGCCCTCTCACATCCTCCTAGGCAGCTGAGTGAGTCGTTCTGGTTTAGAACCAAATATGCTGATGTTTTTAAGTCTATTAAATGGGAATGAAACGAGAACAGTGAAGGACTATCTGGATGAAATTAAATGTTCCCTCTGGACTGAGTCCTTATCGTATGATCTAAGTACAAGTCCCCTTTGGGGCTGCCCTTTTGAGAATTACTGCCAGAGATCCAGAGATTATATGCCTGTTTTTATACAGAAATGAGTGAGAAATCATTCTGAAGTTGACCTTCTTTTGTGTTTTCCCTGGAAAAATATGAATGGCATCCTTTTCAGGATTATCATGCATGCATCTTACATTTTCATAAAGTGCTAGTTGGGAACGCTGAGACTAGCCCCGCTAAGGCATAAGACGGCCGGGTGCTGTGGAAAGAGTACTAGCTGGAGTGTGGAGACTTGGGTCCTGGTTCCAGCTCTGCCCTGGCTCATCCTGTGAACCTGGGTTCCATTCCCTCCCCTGTCTGGCCTCCCTGCCTCCCTGCCACACAGGAGAGGCTTGGTGACCTGCAAAGCTACTTCTAACACTGACAGTCTGTGGTTCTGTGCAAAACTGGACACGATAATACAGGCCACTTTAGGGCAGAGAGTCACCTTTGGAAATGCCAGGGTTTTTCCCAGGGTAAACGAACTCAGAAGAGAGCTTGTGCTTTTTACTAAGCCTGGGCCTGGAGAAATCAAAAGTAAGAAGCTACCAGGCATCCGCTTTTAGTCAGCCGCCATGCCGTGATACTGGAAACTCCAGCTGGTTTTACTTCCACCTAGCAGTAATCTTTTCTGCTTTTGGCAGGAAGACAAGCCTGCAGAGACGTGGAGGAGTTTTTAGTCTCTTTATCAAAAGTTCCCTTGACCTTGTCTTATTATTTAAGGAAAGATCCCTTAGAGATTACTCAGTCTACTCCTCCCGTTATATAGATGCAAAATTGAGGTCTACAGGGACAAAATGACTTCTTAGCATCGCACATCCTGTTAGTGGCGAGGCTAGGATTAGAACCCACGTCTCCTGGTTCTTAGCCTGATCATTTTTATTTTTGGTGGCCTAACCTCTGAGACCATAGGAATCTGGCTTTTCTCTTTAAAAAAATAAACTTTGTCATTAAAGGTAAATGACAAAAATGCTTCCATTTTTGAAGACTAATTTCTACCAATAAGCACACCACCCCTTTCTTTTCTACTTTTTACCCCTCCCAGCCCCTTACCTCCCCCCAAAAGTCACATTCCCTAGACAGTATTATGTTTGGTTTTGTTATTTAGCAGGCAGTTAAAATGAATTGGATTCAGCTGTTTTTGAGGCATGAGGAGTTGGGGAACAAAATGATGAGGGAGACATTGGGAAGGATTTGTTTTATTTTTTGGCATTTATTAGACTGCAAAACAGCTGGAGTGATAAACTCGAAACTTGGCAGCCTTGTGTTCGAGCCAAACCAAAATAGAGGAAAATTGATTCAATATTTTTTTACGTACAGTTATGAATGTTTATATTTACATCTTTTGCGGACATGCAGTGGAATATTTTCTGTGGGTTTGAAGCTCAGTCTTTTAAGTTCAAACTTTAATTAAAGAACTCTCTTGTTAGGGAACAGACTTAGTTAAAGATGCCCCAATCTTAGCCGCCAGAGCTAATAGAGTCCATTTTACTTTAATTTCTGGCAATTCTGGAATATCAGTGAGGAGGGAATAGAAACTAGGTAAAGAACTCTTCCTTATTAGAATTCCTTCCTACCTCCAGGTCTTTCCCTAAGCCTCCAGGAAATATTATATACCAGTAACCTACATTATACATGTAATCTTGCTAAAATCCTATCTTTCTAGCTCAGCATCCAGTTTGAGGTACAGCTTTGTTTTCTTTTGTTTTCTTTTGAAATGCTCATTGAATTCGAGGCCCAGAGAGGGGGACTGATTTGCCTGAGGCCACACAGAGATCCTCCAGCCTCCTGATTTAGTGCTGTTCCCACTTGACTTTCTCCCGAATGATTTTATTTTCTTCCATGATCTTTCCAGGGTCAAGGGCCCCGATTTCATGTAATTACATATGTGTGGTACATTGCACTGAGGGAAATAGTTCTCACCCTCAGAGCAGGGGGAAATTCAAAAGCTTCACTGCCTCGCTCATGTTTCCTGTAGCATGTTCTTGTTTGTTCGTGTCAGTGGTCCACTCCCATGGCTGTCCATGCCCTAGACGGATAACCAGTTTTAATCTTCCTGGATTGTACCTCTCTGGGAGCACCTATCCATTTTGCTCCTCTTCTAACAATCCTGATCTCATCCCTGCGGCTTCCTGCTCCTCGGTCTTATCCTTGTGTCTGAGTTCTGTTTCAGTCTTTGAAATTGGTCCCCTCGCCCTTTCCCAGTTCTCTCCCTTCACCCTCCCTGTCTTCCTCCCCCTTTCACGTCCCCCTTTCTCTCTCTTTCTTCTCTTAGCATTCCTCGCTCCTACTTTCTCCCTCCTTCCTCCTCCCCTCAAAGCATACATACAAAATTAAATTCAACACGACTCCCATGACTCTAAATCTCAACTCAGCCAAAGGAAGGGGCTGGTGGTGTGTAGTGAGCGGGGAGAAGGGAGAGAATTTCATTTAACTGAAAGATTTGCTTAATTATTTTCCTTTATGTTGTCTTTAGGGTCTTTTCCCCCCAGGACAAGGAGCCACGATTGGAGTTGATTTTATGATTAAGACGGTGGAGATTAATGGTGAAAAAGTCAAGGTAAGATGCTCAGTGCTCAATAAGGCTTTCATTGTGCTGAGAGGAAGTAGTGTTTTCATAACGCTTATTAAATCTCCTAATTGAAACCCACATTGAAAATAATACATTCAGCCATGGTGACTTATTTCCAAACAGAGTTCTTTTATTCCCTTTGTAGATGTTGCATTTATTGATGGGAAGACAGAGAAGATCTGAGGCAAGTGGGTCCTGTCTCCTATCATGTCAGAGGTGATATAAAAACAAGGAAGAAGTTTCTTTTCAAGAACTGCTGAGTTGCCAATAAGCAGTACTACGTCTTGAGAACAGTAGCCCCATGAAAGCCTACTGATTCCCACATTCGTTATGGGTCATTTGGTCATATGGGTCACTTATTGGAATTATTGTGTCTCCCACCGTATCCCCTATTTGTAACAAGGGAGAGATCCTAAATGAGAGGTCCAGGAAGGATCCATGAGCTCTCTCTTTCCCCCTGTAGCCTCTGGACAGTTTGGTACCTGTAAGAACCATGGTATGTCTGCTAACAGGAGAAGGGAGATAGTGTTTATTGAGCACCTAATATGTCAGTCACACTGCTAGGTGCTTTTATATGAGCTGTCATATTTAACTTAGTCCTCACTGTAACCCCTGTGAGGTAAATGGTAAGTTGCCTTCCTTTTATCGGTTTCAGAGAGATTGAGCCACTTCTCTATCCATGGCTACACAGTTAGGAAGGGAGGTAGGCAGGATCTGAACCAGTTTTGGGAGCAGGTGCATCCGCTTCCTCCCTGGGGTCTCCCCTGTCAGGAGAGAAGAGGGGGATGAAGGCACAGCAGGCCTGTCACTTTGAAGCAAGGACAGGAGGAAGGTGTTGGGAAGAAATATGGAATAGGACTGAATTACATGGAAGGAGGGGGGAGGGGCTGATCTTTGGCTCTGTGCTCTACCTGCCTCTCAGAGTTAGTGAAATTCCACTCTCAGATCTTTCAGAGCTGAGTCCCATGGGAAGAAGCAGTGGCCCTGGGATCAGCAGCACAGTGAAAACTGGCATCGGATTTCTAGCTGGATCCCAACCTAAGCACCCCAAGTTTAAATCCATGTCTTTTGCATCCTTCTCCTGGATGTACCTGCACTCCTGCCTTCAAATGCCTTGGGAAGGGCAGAGAAGCTCCAGTGTGCTCTTGCCACATTTCAGAGATACACCGAAAAGTGTGTAAAGTGAAGCTCCCGAGTGGGGGACAGAAGCACTCTCAGGGTCTCTTCCAGCCCTGACTCCTCAAAGTGGTTCCTTCTGCAGAGACATCCACACCAAATACAATAGTGAATGGAGAGCTAGGGGCGCTGGAAAACAAAGCAGGGTGTGAAATCCATGTCAATGCCAACCAGAAAGCTCAGAAAAATAGTGCACTGAGGTGGGGAGAAGGAGCTAGGGAGGGGGAGTAAGAAGGAGACAGGAGTGCGTGCATCCAGGAGGCATTGGCAGAGAGAGCCACTTGTAACCATGATTCCAGCAGGGTGGAGGTGATCGCCACCCCTAGGAGTTGAGTAGAGATAACTAGTGTTGCAGGCATTTTGCTTCCAGAAGTTTGGGTTTCCTAGTCATATACACATGTCTGTGTGAGTTCATTCCTTTGACCACAAGTGTTAGTGCCTCCTATATACCAGGCCCTGGGCATGAATAAGGGTGACTAAAAATGGTCCCTGCCATTAAAGAACAGGCTTATTTTTCTTTTCTGAATCCCCAGGTTCAGGGATTACATTTATTCCATTTTCTGCAAACCATAACCTCATTGTTAAGCGCTTATTACATTCAGCTAAAATCCATCTTTTCCCAACCTCCAATGCTGCCGTGAGACCCCAGGCTCCTCAGGAACCAGGTTTGTGTCTCACTCCTCTCCCCATCCACAGCACAGTTCCTGTCCTCTCACCGCTTTAGGCCTCTGGACCTTCATCTTTAAACAGGAAGGGTTGGTTAATCTCCTAAATTAATGAGTCCTAATTAATTTGCTTGAGTTTCTTTCTAGCCATGTATGTGGAACCAAGATTTAGAATGACCCTCTTTGACCCCATTAATCCAAGGGCCTCACAACACGTGGACATGTGAGGAGCAACGTCTTCAGTCTTTCTGTAGAAGAGGACAGAGCTGCCCAAGCTCCACTAGGGACACAGTTGTCTCATTGTTGTCCTTGTTCTTTAACATTTACTGAATCCCTCTTCTCGGTGATGTTTAAGTCTCTTTTTGCGAGTAGTTTGCGGGCTTTCTCAGAGTCCTGCAGAGTCAGTGGGAAAGAGAAGCTGCTGGTGGTTTGTGGAGGATCACCTGCCTGGTGAACGCCAAGGCAGCAGCGCACCCCAGGCCTCTCTCCTGACTTCTCATCGGCCCACCTTTGCCTCCCCTCTTCAGTCTGGTTCCTTTTAGGATGGCTTCCAGGATTGAAGGCAGGGAATCAAAGGTATTAGAAACATTCTTGTGGCTGTTAAGCCTCAGTGCCACGTCAGAAAAGGCAAAGTTGAGGCCCTTCTCTTAATGTGATCTGCCTTTTGAAATGACCTTGAGTACAAAATGCAATTAAAACAGATGTAGAATTTTCTCCTATCCATTTTTTTAAGTCTATCATAAATAAATGAGAAACAAGTAAAACTTTCAGCTCAGGCTACAACATTGTAACCTTAGGATATTCTTTATAATATGAATAGAAGATTTGCTGGCTGTCTTTGTAATCAAGTATATATGCAGAGATAAGGAAGTCTTGAACATATGCACATGTATTTACTCATTTGATCATCGGTCCGTCCATTCATCCATATATCCATCCTGTGGTATAGTACATGACGCGTGCCAAGCACTGTGTTAGGTAAAATATTTGCCCGCTAGGAACTCACTGTCACCAAGCTCAAATATTTTATCTGTGAAACCTTCTTTAATATCCTGCCTGTCAATCATTTAAACAGAATTATTCAGTCCTTTCTTTGTGATTCCGTTACCCTTCTTCCTTCAGCTAGCCATACTCGCATGTGTCCAGTATGTACCATGTACTCTGCTAGGAAGGCACTGGACTATAAGGTTCAGTAAGAGGCGGCCCTTGCCTTCAAAGGACTCAGTCTGGCACAGAGGTATCCCCAGTGTACCTGTGACTGCAATGCATGATCGCGACAGTGAGACAAAGGGTGTGGGCGAACAGGTAGCCCCTGCTGAAGAAGAGGACGCTTAGAAAGCCCGTGGCTGCAGCATTGAGAACATATTGACCAGCATGAGATTAAACCTAGGAGACACTCTCTCCTGCTGGTACGTCTTTATTCCAAGAACATCGCCTCTTTTATTATGGTTAGTTTACTGTGTTTGATCTCCCTGTAGACGGTGAGCTCTGTGAGATCAGGAATTGTGTTGTTTTCATCTCTGTATCCTCCCTGTGCCTAGCACAGCACTCTGCATATATTAATGACATATAAACGCTGAAAAGGAGCGAATGAGTTGCAGAGAAAATAGTGAAACCAAACTGAACGATAAAAGCAGTGGAATATGGATATTCTTTTTTTTTTAAGTTTTTTTTTTAATTTTATTTCCTTTTGAGAGAGAGAGAGAGAATGACAGAGAGAATGAGAGGGGGGAGGGGCAGAGGGAGAAGCAGACTCCCCACTGAGCAGGGAGCCCGATGCGGGACTCGATCCCAGGACTCCAGGATCATGACCTGAGCCGAAGGCAGTCGCCCAACCAACTGAGCCACCCAGGTGCCCCGAATATGGATATTCTTAAGACTCAGCTACAAGGCTAGAAACAGGCAGCCCCCTAGGAAAAATCAGCCTGTATCTTGGCAGGGCCATACAATCACTCTTCTAAAAACTATTTCAGTGGTTTTAACCTTCAGAGCTGTTCTCAAGATGTGCCAATCATGAGGATATAGTGATTTCTAATGATTGACAGTATTAAATTCAATGACAAGTGTTTTTCAAGGCTCGCTGTGGTATGAAAACAATAGTCTGTTGTTCTAAGACATATCCTGGCAGAGGGGAACCATGTCCCTAGGTTTAAAGCAGAGCAGAGAAATAGCTTTTGTCCCAGCAAAAGCCGTAACATCTGTATGGTTGCCTTCAGCACACAGACTTTCATGTACATCATAAAGAGCAGCTGCGACTTCAGATCAAAGGAGAGCCTTGTGCCACTGTTCGGGGACAGGGACCACCGGTCCCTCATTAGTCTTCTTAGCTAAACTGGTATGAACAGAGGGTGACACCAACTAACTCATCCTCTTTGGATGCAGATGTCTATTAAAATCAGGCTCTAGGGGCAAAGGCAGCATGGTGGTGGGATGCATCCTCAACTGGGAATAGAAAGCCTGGAGTCCGAGCCCCAGCCTTGTGGGTAGCCAGTTAGGAGATGGAGGGGTGGCATAAACTGGCCTACCTCCCTGGGTTGTTGTAAAGGTTAAATGAGACCCGCAATAAATATTTGAACATCTACTATCTGCCAGGCAGGCACTTTATTTGGTGCAGGGGATTCTGTGAGTAAAATGGACCACTTCCCCTACATGAAGCTTTTAGTCTAGTGAAAAAGACCGTTACCAAACATATTATTACAAATAAATGATTTACGTGTGTCAGGTACCATGAGGCAGAATTACAGGGTGGGTTGCAGAAGAGAAAATGCGGGGATGGGGAACCTGGCCTAATCTGAATGTTCCAGAAGGTTTTCCTTGAGGAAATGATGTTCTCTTAATGGGGTGAATGCATTTTGTGACATGATGTTTATGCAGTTTAGAAGGGAGCATTCTTACTATTGTTGATGTTATTTCTCAAGGCCTTCTGCATTGTTTTGCACTCAGGAGGCTCTGGAGTATGGCTCTCTGCAGTCTTCTGCTCTGTGCAGGGAAATCTGGGGAGAAGTGTTTTTTATTTTCTTCCTTATTATTAGAACCATCAGTTATTAGGTCTTAGAACTGGTAGATGACTTCAGAAAATGTGAACTTTCAGTAGGCTTGGATATTACTAATGTCTTTTTATAGAGAAACCACTGAAACCCAGAGATGAAGGGACTTGCCCACGGTCTCAGAGCTTAAAAGTGGTGGAGGGAAATTATTTTATCTGCCACGGCATTGTTCCTGTTTTCATTAACAAAGATAATATCTTAATAGATTCATTTGAATTTCGAACTGGAAAAGGTGGCTGAGGTTGGATGTTCTCGTGCTCCAGTTGCTGACTGAAATGGCAGCAATCACAGAATGACAGCTTGCTCTCTATCCCGACATTTGTAATATGTCACTGTGGTTACCAGCACGAGCTCTGGGACCACAATGCCTGGTTAAATTGGCTCTGGGACATTGAGCAACTTAATTAATCTCTCTGTGCCTCAGTTTCCTTGTGTGAGAAATGGATATAGTTATAGTACCTACTTCACTGAGTACGTTACATGTAAAATGCTTAGAGCTTGACACATAATTAATGCTCAGTAAGGTTTTTAAAAAATATTTTATTTATTTATTTATTTGAGAGAGAGAGAGAGAGAGCACAAGCCGGGGAGGAGGGGAAGGGGAGAGAGGGAGAAGCAGGCTCCTGGCTAAGCAGGGAGCCCAATGCAGGGCTCTATCCCAGGACCCTGGGATCATAACCTGAGCTGAAGGCAGTTGCTTAACTGACTGAATCACCCAGGCACCTCACAATAAGTTTTTTTTTTTAAGAATAAAAGAAATTCTTAGGTAATATAATAAAGAAAAAACCCCAAAAAACAAAGCAAGCCCCTCTCTGTAACCAGTTATACCTACCGCATTAAAAA
Organism: Eumetopias jubatus; assembly: GCF_037043125.1. NCBI lineage: Eukaryota > Metazoa > Chordata > Mammalia > Carnivora > Otariidae > Eumetopias > Eumetopias jubatus. The sequence goes on along the minus strand of NW_028274819.1, from coordinate 64,111,786 downwards.
AATTTTTTGTTTTTTGTTTTTTACGGCAGAAAATAACCATGAAATTGAGCGAGGTGTTTCCATTTCTAAACTAAAGCAAGGCAATGCTTTCTTTTCTGCTTCTCCAACCTGATCTTTGTCTTACGCCTTTACAGCTTCAGATCTGGGACACAGCAGGTCAAGAAAGATTTCGGTCCATTACCCAGAGTTATTACCGAAGCGCCAATGCCTTGATCCTCACCTATGACATAACCTGTGAGGAATCCTTCCGTTGCCTTCCTGAGTGGCTGCGGGAGATAGAACAATATGCCAGCAACAAGGTCATCACTGTGCTAGTGGGTAAGTAAGGACTAATGAGGAAGGAAATTGATTTGTGGCCATCGGAGAATTCATAATCACATAGTGCTTGTGCCTTGGTACCTTCCAATAACATAGTCTACAGCCATATAATTCATGAAATCAACATTCAGTTCTTCTGAAATTGAAGAGAAAATGAAATAGGTCATATCCCAAGGCGATGGTTTAGAAAAGTAAATTAGAAAATATTGCTGATTGATTTTTCTGTCAAGGAAGGCTCTAGGGAAGAAGGTGGACTGCCATGAAAGTTCTGTGGGCTGCTAAACATAAACATTACCCCAAAAATCTAGTTACAAAATCACAGAAACTGCTGGTCTAGAAGTAAAGCGTATCTCTTAAGTTAATAAAGAATTTATTCTTAAAGTAATTGCTTATTGCCTAAAAAAAATGGACTTCTTATATTCATGCTGACTTCAGAAATTCTAACTTCAGAAAGAATCCACTAAGGGAAATTCTGCAGTTTGTTTCAACTTGTGGGAGGGTAGAACCTCTGTTTAGTAAAGGGGTAAAGCAGAAAACAACCCATGATTTTCTGTGGTGACAAATATGCCCATTAACAATGGGATTGCAGTGACAGGATTGGATTGTTTAAAACTCCTCTAGTGTGATGAAAAGTGTTAATAACATAAGGCTGTTAAAATGTTTTCTTCCTAAAAAGGAACATTGCTGTATATTCCAGCAAGACTTGAATTTTGGAAATCCAGGTAGAGAATCTCAGAAACATTGTTAAGTCACAAATTATGGTTAACAGCAAGCTAAGTAAACACTTAGAGTAAGCATTAGAGCTAGCACCCATGTGCCAGGAATCATATTAGGAAATTTATGTGTAATGATTCCTAATTTACATATGAGGAAACCATGGCTCAGAGAGGTGAAGTTCTTTGCCCAAGTTTGCACAGCATGTAAGATCAACTCCAAACATTGTATTTGTCCAATTGTAATGTGCTGCTCTGTAACAAATTGCTGGACTTTTCTTTCAGGCTGCTGGGCTAAGTATCTGCCTCTCTATGAGCTAATGCTCTATGCCTGCTCCTGAAAATCCTCTTGCACACTGGAGAATGTTTGTCATGAAGCACTTGAAAGCACCCATCTCAGGACTTGGGCTTTCTTTCTATTCCACAGAAAGCCCCTGAGAACTTGAGTCAAAGCATTATTCCTTGGGATTCTAAGGAAGTGAAATGGAGATTTGATGGGAGATAATTAGTCCATTCAGTATGAAAGAGGCACTGTCTTTAAAAAAAAATCTTTTTATTATGGGAAATTTCAAACAAGCAAAACTAGAAAAAACGGTATCATGAACCCCCATGTACACATCTCTCAGCTTCGACAATTATCAGTTCATGGCCAATCTTATTTTATCTGCTCCCCCTCTATGTTGTCTCCCCTTGCCTTCAGATTATTTTGAAGCAAATCCCAGATGTTGTATTAATTTATCTTTCAATATTTCAGTGTATATCTTCAAAAGAGGATTTTTGAAGAAATAGAAACTAACCACAAATCCATTTACACACCTAAAAATTATTAAGTTCTTTAATAGCATCAAAAATTTAGACAATGTTCAGAGTTCCTTGACTGACTCAGATATTTTTTAAAAATTTGTTCAAATCAAAGATCCAAATAAGGCTCATATGTTCTCATTGGATTTTGTGTCTTTTAATTCTCCTTTTGCCTGTAGGTTATTCCTCCATTTTTTCTCCCTTGGAATTTATTTGTTAAAGCATATGTTTATCCTTCAGAGTTTTCAAGTCTGAATTTTGTTATTTTGCCACCGTAGTATCCTTTGACATATTCCTCCATCACCTGTGTTCCTTGCAGATTTGTAGGTAAATTTAGAGGCCTGGTCAGATTCAGTTTTTTTGTTTTTCCTTTTAGCAAATATACTTCCTAGTTGATATTCTGAGGTACAGTTCTCATAGGACAGCAAGAAAAATGCTTGATTCCCTTTTTTAAAATGAGTTCTTTCCCTAGTATCTTCCAGAAGTAACTACTAAAATTTGTTTATATTTTGAATATTATTATAGATTTAAATATATTCAGTATATTCTAGGCCCTTGCAACTGTTATCATTGATGGTCCAGTTGTTCCAACTCTGAGAGCGGAGCTGCTTCAAATGGTCTCCTAGTCCTTTAGATATGACCTTTTGACAATGACCATCGCTTGCTTTCTGGTGTAAGCGTTCCAGGCACAACTTGTGCGTTTCTTGTCCCAGACCAGGAATTAGCCATTTCTTCGAGAAGCACTGCTTATTATTAATGTGAAGTTACATTTAGAGGCCACAACTAAGGTGATAAGAATCTTCCTTATTAGTGGGTGGTCATTGCTTTTAGGCTTTTCAGTGGACAGAACTAGTGTGTGTGTGTGTGGTGCATTCTGTAGTGCCCACAGGGAGTTATCTATTAGGCTCCACCAAACACTTTGACTGACAAGACTACGATAGGCCACACTTGGCATGACATTCACTTAGATGAATACAGGACAGAAAATATGGCTTCATAGCAGGTCAGCATCAGACATTCCTCTCAGGGGAAGTAATCCTCGATAGCAGTCCACATAGCGGTCCAGGACCTTTCAGGCCAGTTCCAGTATAAGGAAAAAGGCTCATGTCAGGCACCTGATGGACCTGCTGTGACCTAGAAGCCTTAGCAGGGACCAGTCTCTCTTGTAACAACTCCATGGACCTAACTTTCAGGGTCTCTTCAAGTGAAGAGTCCCCCCCACTCAGGGATGCCCAAAGTTGTGGCTTTCCACTAGACGTTTAGAATTCATACATAGAATTCCCAGGCCAGATGGAATTTATCAGTCAGGGGTCACTTTTACCATAAGCTGTATTGCCAGGTACACAGTTGATGTACCACTTTTGTCAGGTTTCCAGGAGAACAGAGGTAGAAAAATTTTTAAAGATAAAATCCACCATGAATTATTCACAGTGATATTTCCATTTATAATTCAGGACTGTAAAAATTTTACTTAACCTCATTAATCGAGATTCTCTATTTCCTTTTTCTCATGCCCCAAATCTCAGACCCAGTGACACTAGCACAATTAACTCATTTGCTTTATCCCCTAAAGCCCACAGAGCAGCCTTAGAATAACAGTTCTCATACTGCCCCTGACAGGATGATTACTGTAACAGTTCAAGATGTTTTCTTTCAGGTCTTTTTGTCCTTAGAGTATATACCACTGAGGACGCATGGTTAAAATCCTAGATCTTGAACTCACTTGGAATAGTTCCTCTCTGTGTGGTTATGCCATTTCATGATAAACAGGTTCATTTGTTTCATTTTGCTTTTCCATTGGTAGGGGTTGCTTTTTAAATTTAGTTTTCTATTAATCATATAGTTGTAACTGTATAATTATGTGAAACATTTAGAAGATTCTGAAGTCAAATCTATTAGGACAAGGTATATTTAGAGAGGTCGAGTTTCTGTCCCTCCCTATCTCCTCAACCTTGTTCCTTTCATGGGTAGCCATTATTTTTAAAACTAAAATGTTGGCTTATTCTCACATCAAGAAAATAAAGTTTGTGAATGTGCATGTGTGTATTTTTTTAATCCCTTTTTCTTAGACAGTTGTATGTTCTATACCTTTTATGTGTTTTGCTTTATTTGCTTAACAGTATATCCTCATGTCTCATTCCGTGGCAGTATATGGAGACATTCCTCATTGGTTTTTACCGAGGCAAATCACTGCATTGCACAGATGTACCATACTTCATTCAAGCCAGTGCCCAACTGAGGGGCATTTGGGTTGTGTCCAGTTCTTTGCCATTACAAATGACATTGATATCTTAAACATTCCAGTAATCACAGCCACATTTGCTTTGCTTTACTTGCTCATGTGTCTGATTTGACTTCAGATATGAAATTGAATTTTGATGCTTCCGAGCCTGTACAAAGTCCAGTGATGTTTCCTTCTTTGATTTATCCCTGTTCTAGGAAACAAGATTGATCTGGCTGAAAGGAGAGAGGTCTCCCAGCAGAGAGCTGAAGAATTCTCAGAAGCTCAGGACATGTATTACCTGGAGACCTCAGCCAAGGAATCAGATAACGTGGAGAAACTATTCCTTGACTTAGCGTGCCGCCTCATCAGTGAAGCCAGGCAGAACACACTTGTGAACAATGTATCCTCGCCCTTACCCGGAGAAGGGAAAAGCATCAGCTATTTGACTTGTTGTAATTTCAACTAAAGGCTGAGGCAAGGAGAAGTGAAAGGAATCAGCAGCTGCCCCAGTGGGCCCCCAAATTGCTGGGGGAGATCTGGTGATGACTATGGCTCCCGCTCTCAGACCTTCTGACTCCTGTGGGATCCAGGCTTACAAAGCATGGCAGCCCAGAGGCTTTGTCCGCAGGCCAGCATTTAGCAGAACATATAATGGTTTCACCCTTTTGCAGTCAGGAGTTGGAGCAAGGAGAACATTGCACTAGGCGCTCCATGATCTGCAAAGCATGTTGCTTTTGTTCTTTCTTTCTTTTTTTTTTTTTTAAGCAGGTAAAAGCGCATTCCTGAACAGTCCAGGGGAAAATGTACCGTAGGGAGATCCCTCCTGCACGTCAGTGGGTGCATGTGGGGGCTGTGCTTTTGGGCTTCTGGGGGCCCTGGCTTTCTTGTCTACCAGATAAACCCAAACTGGGGAGGCCAAGTACTGCCTCTGGGGTGTGTGTCGATGACTCTATGGAGACGTTGAAAAGTGTTATTTCTCTTGTCCACAGGCACTTTCAAGAACTTTGCGATGTAAAAATGAAACCTTTTCCCATGACCAACAGTAACCATCACTGGTTTAATAATATATATAAGCTCCATGACTCCTTTTGGTGCTAATGAGTCCACTCTTTCACAGACCAAACATTTTAGTACATTGATGTCCTTAAATGTATTACATTGAAATAAAAAAAAAAAGGGAAGTCCATGAATCAACACTCTTTCTCAAAGTCTCATTACTACCTTTTCTAGGGTGGATTTGTTGGAAAATAAAATACTTTTCCTTTCGTGTTCTTTCCCCTCTAAATCTCTACCATTTTCTTCTTCTATTCTCTCATCTATCCAGCCCTTTAAGTAAATGAAAACATTGGAAAAATGAAAAAAAAAAAGGCTGGTGATATTCTAATATAAAAGACTAGCTCTAAGACATCATGAGTAGTACGAGAAAACAGACCTGATCTGACCCAAATACTGTGGATGAATGGACTGCGATGCAGAGTTCTAAGCAGAGCACAGTCCTTGATAGCAGGTGACATCTTTTACTTCCTGGTACTATCCATCTTGGACAGGCCAAGGCTTAGAATTTTGTACATGTTTTTGGTATGACAAGTGACAATAGCAACAGATGAAAAGTCTCATGAACCATTTTTGTATCTTCAGTAACCTTAGAAAAATTCTGCTTGTGGAAGCAGGTGGAGCTGGCATTTGTCACCTCCTTCATGTAGTGATGTTACTCTCAGACTCACGACCATACATTCTTTCCTATTTCCTTTTCTTTTCCTTTCTCTCCTGTCTCCCCATTCTTTCCTGTCTTTTCCTCCTTCCCTTTATATGCATGTGTTACTGCAAATCTCCAATTCAAATGGAGGTGTATATGCCTTTACTTAGCCAATTTTAAAACAAGACTCGAAATGGAAGATGTGCTGCTGGATACATGTTACTAATTTCTTTAGTGCCATACTTTGATGCCTTCCAATTTGTTCACTGATATAAATGCAAATTGGGGAAATAATTAAACCTGTACGCTGTTGATGCTGTTGGATGTTTCTGTAGCTTGCCGCTTGGTATCACTGAGGGATGCATAATGGAATAAGGGCAGGATATGCAGTTCTGTTGTTGTAGATGGTGGCAATCTCAGTCCTGATACGTTGATGTTTGAAAGCTGTTTAATTTTAAAGAAATGAGGCGCATAAAGATACGATATCGATAAAGCATCTCCAGTGTTCCTCTAGCAGATTTCAGAGTGACTCATCTCTTGTATACAGATTATACGTATTGTATAAGGGATTGATACTTTTGGTTGGCTTCACTGTGTTTGTTCTGATCCTATGGGTGAGAGAAAGATATCCTAGTAGTTTGAATTGCTTTTATTTTGAATCTGTTTCTGCAGGAAAGAAAAATCATTTTAATAAACACCAACCAAAATCATTTATAATAATTGTTGCTTTTCCCTCCCTGTTTCTCCACTAAGCCAGCAACTATAAAAGTTTTCAGAAAACAAGTTGATCAAGGTGGGAAGAAGAACTTGTCTGTTTAAACTGTGAGGAAATGTCCATAGGTTTAGATTTATTGTCTTTCATTTAGGGCAAAAATCCAATATCCCATATCATGACCTAACATCCACAATATCCCATATCATGACCCAACATTTCCACAGCAGCAAGCATGTTGAAACTAAAGCTGCTTTGTGAATGTAGACTGTTAGGTTGGACAAATTTAGTCATAGAACAACAGCTTCTAGAATCGCTCTTGCATTCTGAAATTCTTATTCCCTAGGGCCCTAGGGAATAGGCCATACTCATAAGGGGATTAGAAAATTCTGCTCTTGGTCCCTTCCTTCACTGTTATTCCTCGCAGCCTTTCCGTAAGGTACAGTCACCCATCTGTGGCCCATCAGCAGAGATACATGGGAATTTGGAGCTTTTCTCCCCGCCTTAGTTGTGTGAATTCCAGATTAGGCCTTATGGACACTTATTTACTGATACATCTCTAGTTTCAGAACAATCCCTGACCATATTGTAGGTGCTCCATAAATATTAGTTGAATAAATGACTTAGTGCCGAGTAGAGCTTTGCCGGTCACATGGAAATTTCTCAAATAGAACTTGAGAAAGGATACTAATTAAATGTGGTCATCTTAACCTAGACCAGGAACTAAACTCACCGGTTTGCTTACTGGTGGTTATTGCCATGGCAACATTTGCTTAGATGAGCCTTCTTAAATAAAAATGAATTCTTATTCATGGTGGATGAAAAAGAGTTGCTTTCTCATAATTCAGTTTGGCTTGATCTGCCTCACACTGAGTCCGTGTCTGCTTCCATTTTTTTCTTCTTTTAATAAAGTTACTAAATATATGGCAAAACTTTTCCATTTCCAATGAAAATGCATCCATCATATTTATGTCATAGAGTCAGGTTTGGGAGAATCTGTGAAATCATATAGCTCGCTGACATTAATGGTATTTTATTATGGCTTTGTGTAGACTGTATCCTCATAGGATTTTGTGCTTTTTCCTTTACCTATACAAGGCTTTTTATTTCTTTATATGCTTTTGTTATTTCTATTATATTTATATTTAATTTTGATTATGCAGGGCCAGTTGTCCTTTCTGCAGATTAGATTAGGCCATTAGCGTTCCTGGCCTTTCTTTTTCCCTGTCTTTTCTACTCATTTCATGTTACCATCTCTTCCTGAGTAAAGTGGCAAGAGTGTAACTAGAAATGAAAGTCAAATGGATTGATTTGGCAATGTGTCAATTTCTGAAAGAAGGGTAAAAACCACTGGCCAAAATAATATATTTGGATTAGGATTATTTGTTTTAAGCAATTTAGATTTGTTGGAGGGAGGAGGCAGATTTTAACAGAGGACTGGATTCTATTCATGAATGATACCTTTGGAGGACACTGGTGACTTCCAGTGTTAGGTCAATGATTTGCCTCATTTATCTTCTCGGCTATTCCATAATTCTTCCAGATTCAGCATCAAATTTCAGTTAAAAGCAACTATAATACTTCTGAGACTTAACTAGAAATTCAAAACCAGTGAAAAGATGTGTATCTCATTGTTCAGACGAACAGTACTCCACACAAGCAATCTGGTTGAGCACCAATTTTGGGATAAGAGGGGGATGTGCTCTCTTCTCTTTCTTCTTTTCGAATTTCATTTCTGTTCCATGAGTGTATTTGTGTTTAAAAGGAAAGCTGCCTTCCCTTACATTCATCACACTAGGTAGAAAGCATACTGAAAAGAAATGATCATGCCTTCAAACAGCTAATTGATATAGTGACCTTGGAACAAGAGAGATGACACTTCATCTTTCCTAAGCCTGTGATGTTGGAATGTTACAGTCATCTTTGGGAGCTATCCTTTGAAATTAAAAACAAATTGAAGCATAACAAAGATGGTGAAGGAATTTAAAATTTATGACATCTGAAGAATATTTGAAGGATTTGGGGAGATTTAGCCTGGGAAAGAGAGAGGAATACAATTAGTGAATTAGAGCAAGACTCTGGTTCAAAGGGGTGGAATGAGGTCCACTGATTAAAGGCCATAGGGCCACAGATTTGGGCTCTGTGTCAGGGAGAACATTCTCAAAAAGGTGGCTCACCATGGAAGGAGCTGCCTTAGGTAATAGTAACCATCAAACAGACTATATGATGTGGAAAGGATCTCAGCATTGGTTGGAGGTTCGACTGGATGACCTTTTAACTTATGTTGTAGCACTTTGCCTCTCACATGTTCAGTTAAGTATCTCTTGACCTACAGTTAATGTAGGTTTTTTTTTTTTTTTAAAGGTGTTGCTGTTCTGCCAATCCTCCTGGAAGGAGGTTGGTTACATGTTGTTTGGCTAAGAGACTGGTTTGTCATTGTGGCCTAGACTGGAATTGCTTTGTCAGTCCATTCACTGATGTCCAGTTCAAATCACAAACTGGCTCTTGAGTTAAAAAGAAGAAAAGATATTATTTTAATAGAAGTTACATAAAATCATAGAAATTATGTTTTTGTTACTTGCCAAACATGCTCAGCTTAGTGAATAACTGGTATCCAGGATTTCAGACCAGGCATTTTTAGCAGAACAGAATCTTCAGTTAAAGATCTCATAAATGGACCAACATGAAGTTTTGCAGCTTCCATTAGAGATGGACTGGTGCGTTAATGGCATAAAGCAGACCCTAAGATCTATTTTGGCAGAATCTCAAATGACATTTCATTAGTTGGTTTGATTCTCTTGAAAAAACATGTTCTGCAAATTATTTTAATAGAACCAAAGCCAAATTTCTTCATGTAGAAAAAGTAACAAAACATGGGTTTTCAGAAATCAGAGATAACTATAAGCAACACTTACTAATAAAGCCCATGACCACATGAGTCCACCTTCAAAATAACTTGCATCCCTGTTAAGCTGATAGATGGCTTTTCATTAGTCTTTATAAGAAGTCATTGGTCTTGCATCAGTATGGTGAGAAACACTTGAGTTTGGGTAAGACTTTCTTTGACTCCTTTAAATAAGAGGTTAGAGCACAAAAGTTAGCCACCTCTTTAATTGACTTACTTAGGTATATGAGACAAATTCTTACTTTCCCCCTGAATTAGAGCAGAATTTTTGGAGATGTTGTGTCCTAGTTCCTAATGGACTACTTGATGGGTTATAACTTCAACACTTCAAGTAGTGATGTAGGGAGGTGTGTGAAGGGGGAACACCAGGTTAGATATGAGGAGTCCTAGTACTGCCATGAATTAGCTGTATCTTTATGCAAAGTACAATCTCTTGAGCATCAGTTTCCCCATCTATGAGCTAGACTCATTATACCTGTCAGAATTATTGTGAAAATTAGGTAAGATAAATTGAAAGTTAGGACAGTGCTCAGTAAACAGTAGGCAGTCAAATATTAGTTCTTTTCTCCTTAATTAAGGGCAGACTTTGGATGGTCTGATACAAGTATAGATCCTTAGGACAAAACAAAGAACCCCTCTCAACTTCAAAGAAAAGAGCACCATTTCTGAAAGGGCCTTAAAGGAAGTCACTTATTTGATTGATCCATCTTTCTGCCTTTGGGCATTACCGTCACCCAAGAGTCTCTTTATTTCTTTACATATTTCAGGAAAGGCATTCTTGCCCTCTTTCCCAGTGGGCAATTCCAGGGTTGCAAACTCCTCATTATCAGGAAACTTAACTGTATTACTGAAATACCTCACAGTGCAATTTGAACCTCTTCTTGAGCCCATTCTCCATGGGAAGAAAAATGGGCTAATCCTATCTTCTTTTTAAGGGACCATGTTTGCCATTTATTATTGCCCTTTGCCTCATTTTTTTCCTTTAACGACAGTCAGAAAAAGCTCATTGAGGTGATAATCAATCACATTCTCTTGGGGAATGTCAGGCTAGGTATTTATAAACTCTTAGTTTCTTATTAGTATCAGATTTAGATCACAATCTTACTGTTGATTAACTCTTCAATTATCCATGTATTTTTCTTCCTTATATACCTGATAACAAAGTGTGCTTCTGAAGAATTATTCTGGTTGTGTGGTTCTTATTTTCTCCTCTTGGTAAAAATAGAGTCATGAATCCTAGTTTTGTCATCTGCTTTTAGAATTTCATTTTGTAGATGACGTATATTTGATGGACGTAATTACCAACACCCAAATTTAGCAGGGTTTCTTTCCCTTTCTACATGTGCACTGTATTCTAAAATAAAAATTGGAGTACCAAATGCCTAATAAAGCAAAAACTCATGTACAGAATAACACAAGAATCTGGTCTGTTAGGATAATTTATCATTAGTTGAATGGTCCACAGCTTTGTTTAAGGTTATACATTTATGCCTGGATTAAGTAACAATAGCAAAATTTGATAAGCCCTCTGAAAAACAGCTGCTAAACATATAGCTTTCTGGAATGTAATCATTAGAAATATTCTCTTATCCTATACAATTGCAGAATGCTAGTGGAACTTTCTTGTAGGCTATTTGACAATGAATGTCAATTGATTTAAAAAATTTTTTAATCCTCTTATCCCTTTAAGGCATGTTGGGGCTTTCATGTCCCTTTGTGGAAAATTTCAAATGACTGGAATGCTGGCTTCTAATTTCTGCTCACTGAAGTGTCCTCTAGACATACCAGATGGTTGGAGCTCCTTTGATGATATGTAAGGGAGCTACATAAATGTATTTATGTAAATACACTTACATAAATGTAAGTGTGTGAGTAAAGTTGCTGTTTTCAGCAACACACACACACACTCTTCCAAAAAACTCTGCTTTTAAAATTTTCAAATAATAAAGGATTAAGAAGAGATTTTTGATCATCTAAAGGGAAGAAGTTGTGCCCCACATATATTGTTACTATACTTTAGTGCATGACTTTTAGTGTAGGGATGAAATAAAATGCAAAATATATCATTCTGGAGGTCTCAGCAGCTAGTTAAAATATTTAGAGAAGCTGTTTTATGAAGACTTAGAGAACCCCTGATTTCCCCCCTTTCCCTATCTCTTTCCTTTAAAACATGGACCTTTAACATACACATAGTTTTAACAAACATGTTAATCATCAAATCTTATGAACTCAGTTATCAATATTTGGCTGGTTTTAAGCATAGGCTCTCAGTAATATCTGAATACACCAGTATATGAAATCTAACTATCTGATTCAACACAGGCATAATACTTGGTTTTAAATGTTAATATGCAGCACACTGTATTGTCCTGTGTTCATGTATTTTGTTTGTTTAATAAAAAGCCCGTTAGAAATATAAGCCCATAATGACCTGAGTGCACTTAGCTGAAAACACTCTATAAAGGTGATTGTATGAAAACTTCAATCAGCATTAAAAAGGGGATATCAGAAACAGAAACGTGAAAAATTCTTTAATGAAGTTGCATCCCTCTTTTTAGAATTAAGATATAATTCATACACAATTCACCCCTTTAAAGTGTTCAATTTGGTGATTTTAGTATTTTCACAAAGTTGTACAACACTCACCACTATCTAACTCTAGAACATTTTCAGTATCCCAAAAAGAAACTGTACTCGTTAGCAATTACTTCTCCACCCTCTCCCCCAGCATCTGGTAACCACTAAACTTTCTGTTTCTGTGGATTTGCCTATCTTGGACATTTCATATAATATGTGATTTTCTGTGTCTGACTTCTTTCACTTAGCATAATGTTTTCAAGTTTCCCGTTGTACCATGAATCAATATTCTTTTTATGGCTAAATATTCCATTGTGTGTATATTCCAGAATTTACTTGTCCATTCATCAGTTGATAAACATTTGGGTTGTTTCCATTTGGGGGTTGTTATAAATAATGCTGCTATGGACATTTGTGTACAGATTTCCTGTGTGGGTATATATTTTCACATCTCTCTTAAAAGCGATTAGTCTAACAAATCATTTGTGTTCACTTAAGCAGAACCTCTTAAAATCCCACTTGGAGAATGCAACTTACAATCTTAGGTCAATTGGTCAATTAGAGGACCCTGAATAATGGCTAACTTCCCAATATGTCCATAGGAATCTTTCTATGAGCCTACCATTTATATATGATAATCAATTTCATGAAGACTGTTTGTCCTGTAGAAATTGAGCTGTCATCGCATAGAGAATTTCTAAAGTCCTCTGCATTGTTTCAAGGGATAGCTACAAACCATGTTGGAAAGGAGTACTCATTCAATCTTCTAGGATTCAATGAAGGAGCACTTTTAATATATCCTTTACATATTGACTGTCTTTAAAGTTTGGGTTTTCCATCTTGAAAAAAGATTGTCAAATCGCCAAACCACCTGACTGTCCATTGTAGCTTAAGTTTTTATTAAGAAATAATTCATACTGAGAGTAAAAGTAAAAAGAATGTATTTTGTGTGCAAAGGATGAATGTATTAATAACTTTTTATTTGTAAAAATTTTTTAAAAAGATGAATGGAAATTGCGTTCTCATGTACTTGTATATAAATAAACATTTCCTGTTACCCACATGTGGAGTATCATATGCCATCAAAGTAGGTAAAAGTAAATAAGCTTTAAGTACATGAATGTCCTTCAGCATGAGGTGGAATGTGCTCTGAATTTGGGCACCTGAGTTTGTTTATGCTCTAATTGGCTCTCCTCTGTAAAATAAGGGACTAGATTAAATAATTTTAAGGCCTTCTGATTATAATACTAAATAAGGCTACTCTGCTATATTCAGGATAGTAAAGTTACACGCTAATTATTTCTAATGGCGAGAAAGATGCTTTATCTGAAGATACAGTGGAAGGAGTATTACACTGAGAAGCAGGAGACATAAATTCTAATCCCAGTTCTGACACGGACAAGCTGTGTGACTTTGGGCTAATCACTTAATTTCAAGCCTTAATTTTCTCAACTACAAAATACACAGTAGATTAGATATCTCTAAGGTCACTTCATCTAAAATACATTATATGGTTCTATATTCTTTAGAGACATCACTTAAGATCTTATCTTTCACAATTAGGAATGAAACTACTTACTCATCACTAATAAGGTATTTGTTCATTCACCCATTCATTTATTCACAATTTACTAGCATATGCTATAGGGCAGGTGTAGGAATCTGTCCCCACATGTTATGGCAGGAGTCATGGATTTGTTCTTTTTCTTGAAATTCATCCCCTCTCCAATCCTTTCCTCTTATCCTCTGTGTTGGGACATTCACTTGAAAAATGAGTGTCTTGGATTAAGAGTGAGTACAGTGGCATGGAACCTGGTAGAGTTAAGAGGATAATAAAAGAATCAAACCTGATTTTGGGCTCCCTGACAAGTCTTCTGAGCATAGGCAATCTGTAATCTTACTTGACATTATCATTTAGTGTTTATAAAATATCGGGCTTTACAAAATCACTTACTATAATTTTATGTTATTATCTAATTACAGCTTTTCTACAGTTGGTATGAGACTTATTTTTGCTATTTTAGCACCTTCATTAAAAAGATGTTTTGTTTTTGAATTTCTCTCCTGAATATACAGGCTGTGGTTTAAAGTACTCTATTATTAATATTAATTTGAACCATATGAAATTTGTTAAGTTAAAACCAGTCAGGTATGACAATTTCATATCATTCTAATCTGACCTAGTATGCTGTAAACTGCAAAGTTTGAGAGGCAAATACTACTAGCTAGAGAAATTTTGACTCTTATGTATGTGTGGTTTTTTTAAAGATTTTATTTATTTTATTTGACAGAGAGACAGCAGAGAGGGAACACAAGCAGGGGGAGTGGGAGAGGGAGAAGCAGGCTTCCTGCTGAGCAGAGAGCCCGATGCGGGGCTCGATCCCAGGACCTTGGGATCATGACCTGAGCCGAAGGCAGACGCTTAACGACTGAGCCACCCAGGCGACCCTCTTACGTGTTTTCATTCTATTTTGCTTTTTCCCACTAAGGAAATTTGGACAAGTTATTTCACCTTGAACATTGTTTTTTTCCATTAATTCAATGGGATAAATTGCAAATTTGAATAGGATTTTAAAATACGTGTGCATGTACAAATAATCAGATCATTGTAAGTATGAATGAGGTTTATTCTCCCAATATCTAAATGCTTAGATCATTGTGCTTCTCATTTGGGGAATGTAATGCTTCAGGTACAGAATTCCTTGGCAAATTGAAAGTGGTGTTTTGAAAAACTTTGAGGATAACTATCCTTAATTGACTCAATTATTCCACATCTGCTAACAGGCAGACTGTACCTCATATAAGCTATCTATATACCGCAAAACACATCTGCAGCTGAGAGATGAAACTGGGAGCTATGTTTAAACCACAGTCATGTGCTTGTGTTTTTGGCCAGGTGCTCACCTCTGAATATCTCAATAACTGAAATATCTTATTTCCATTACTTACTTGCAGGAAACCACATGTTATTAACATAAGACAGACTATCTAAATTTTCATACTTGGAATTTATTCACATTTCCTAGAAAATAGTTATATTTTCAATCTAGATAAAAATAAGCTTGAAGAAACAGGCTAGTCTGACTTTGATCTTAGAGATGAAACCACAAGAACTAACAACTATATGTGGCCTGACATTCTACAAAGTTTAGAGATGCTCATATTCACATTTAATCCTCATGGTAACCTTGTGAAGTACTTTCTGCAGCTGGAGTAGAAAGTACACAAGTTCTGATGGAAGATAAATGTTAAGACCCTGGTTTGAACATGGGAAGCATTCCAAACAAAAGGAATGAAGAGTAGAAAAGCTTTAAGTCAAAGTATCTGTATTGCTTGGGGCAAGTTACTTAGCCTCTTTTTATCTTGCTTTCCTCATTATAAAATGAGGATCTCAATGCTTCAATTATTTGTCAAGCACCTGCTATGTGCCAAGAAGTGTTCTAGTCACTGAAACTATAGCAGTGAACAAAATATAAAAACTTACTTTAATGGAAATTAAAGCATGGGAAGAATAGAAAATAAAGAAATACATAGTAATGTCAGATGGTGATAATTACTGAGAAGAAAATAAACCAGAGCAAGGGAGAGAAGCAGTGATGGTGGAGTGTCAATCTTTTATACAGGTGGTTAAGGAGAGGCCTCATCGATAACGTCATTTGAAAATAGAGCTGAAGTAAAAGAGGGAATGGTGTGTCTATTTTGGTGAAAGTGTTCTAGGCAGAGGGAACAGAATATATAAAGGCCTCAAGGTGAGAGAATTCTAGTATGACTAAAGCACAAGGAATGAGTGAGTGTCAAGGGGAGATGAGGTTTGAGGGGAGTGGTGATATGGATCATAGCAGCCTTGGGAAGGTTTTGAGTAGAATAGTGATTTGACTTATATTTTAACAGGACCACATTGCTGCTGTGTTAAGAGTAGATTATATAAGGGTAAAGGTAGAAGCAAGGAAACCATTTGGAAGATGATTGGTATAATCCAGGAAAAGAAGATGACTTGGGCCATATGAGTAGATGTGGAGATTGTGGGAAGTGTTCATATTCTGGCTATATTCTATTTAACCGTTTTCTTCAATTGAGGTATAATTGACATATAACATTAGTTTCAGGTGTACAACATAATATTTGATATGTGTATTTATTGTGAAATGAATACGACAATAAGCCTAGTTAACATCCTAAACACACATAGTTAACATTTTTTTTGGTTGTAATGAGAACTATTGGATTTTTTATTATAGAAAATATCAAACGTAAAGTAGAAGAGTATAATGAACCTCCACGTACATACACATCACCCACCTTCAACAATCATCAGCTCATGGTCAATCGTGTTTCTTCTATATTCCCACTCATTTTCTCCATTCTATATTATTTTGAGTCAGGGCCCATACATTATATAATTCCATCTAGAAATATTTCCATATGTATCATTAAAATATATGTTTCAAAGACAATCACAATATCATAATCATATCTAAAAAGTTTTCTTTAAAGATTTATTTATTTATTTTAGACAGAGAGAATGGAGTGAGCAAGCAAGCGTGGGGCAGAGGGAGAAAGAATCCAAGCAGACTCAGAGCTCAGTGTGGAGCCCATCTTGGGGCTCGACCTCACGACCCTGAGATAATGACCTGAGCTGAAACCAAGAGTCAGAGGCTGAACCGACTGCGCCACCCAGACACCCCAATATCTGATATGTTTTAAATAGTTTTTTAAAATACTTAAACATGGATTCTGTATGTATTTGAAAGATCGAGCCTACGGGTCTTGCTCAAGGTTTAAATGTAAAGAAAGAAGAGTCAAGCATGACTGCAAAGTTTTTGGCTTAAGCTCCTGGGAGTGTTTCACTGACATTTGCTCACATGAAAAACACTGCAGGAGGAGCAGTTTTGGCGGGTAGGGTGAACCAGGAGTTTGGTTCAGGATGTGTTGAGTTTGAGATGTCTATTAGATATCCAAATAAGAGATATTAAGTTGGTAGTTGTAGATATGTGCCTGAAATTTGGGGAGAGATTAGGCTGGAGATAGAAATTTGGGAGTCAGTAATATGGAGATAGTACTGAAAGCCTTAAACTGACATCATCAAAGAAGTTAGTGTAACTGAAGAGACCTGAGGACTGAACCCTGGGACACGCCAACATTTAGTTAGGGATAGGAAAGAACCAGCAAAAGAGACAGAACGTATGACCAGTGAAACAGGGAGAAGAGCAGTGTTCTGAAAATATTCCAAGGAGCTGTGGTCAATTGTGTCAAATGCTGCTGATCTGTTGAGAAGGATGAAGAGTAAGAGATGACCATGGATTTAGGAACATGAAATTCATTGGTGACACTATTATTTTAGTGGAGTGATGGGGATGAAAGAATGCCTTGCATGAGTTCAGCAGAAAAAGAAGAGAGGTAAAGGACAGTGACTATGGAATAAATTCTTCTAAGGAGTTTTTGCTGAATAAGGGGTGTTGAGGAATGTGAGGCAAGAAAACTTTTGTTTTTAAAGCAGGATATATTAGTGCTGATGGGAATGATCATGGAATGATTCATGATATAGGAGAGGAAGACAGTATCTGGAGAGGTGTCCCTGAGTGCACAAGGGGAAGAATTAACTTTGAGTCATCACAAGACACTTCATATAAATGAGCAGGAAGGAATGCAGGGTCTCTGGGCACCTAGGTGTATGAGTGAGACAGTGAGAATGTGAGATAATATACATGAGTACCTAACACATAGGAGGCATACAAATGTTAGTTCTCTTCACTGGGGGCTTTTTTTTTCTTTTTTAAGATTTTATTTATTTGACAGAAAGAGAGA
Organism: Eumetopias jubatus; assembly: GCF_037043125.1. Taxonomy (NCBI): domain Eukaryota; kingdom Metazoa; phylum Chordata; class Mammalia; order Carnivora; family Otariidae; genus Eumetopias; species Eumetopias jubatus. Next base: position 64,094,035 of record NW_028274819.1, on the reverse strand, counting down.
GTGTACAAGCAGGAGGAGCAGCAGAGGGAGAGGGAGAAGCCGACTCTCCACTGAGCAGAGAGCCTGATGCGGGGCTTGATCCCAGGACCCTGGGATCATGACCTGAGCTGAAGGCAGACGCTTAACAGACTTAGCCACCCAGGCGTTCCCGGGAGGCTTTTTTTTTTTTTTTTTTAAGAGTTAATGCTAACAACCTAGAGCCACAGATAGCTGTTTTTACTAATTAATGGGTCATGGAGAACAGAATTAGGTAGCTTTAAAAAATTATGAAAGGCAAAATGTAGGTGTAATACTGATACATGTGGCATATTGGTTAGGATTACTTGGCTATATAAAATTAAAAAAAGAAAGAAAAAACAAGACAGGGTTTCTTTTTCTCATGTGAAATAAGTCTAGAGGTTGGCAGCCTGGGGCTAGTACTGTGGTTTCATGGTGTTGTCAGTGGGGTATCTCTCAACTCTGGCCTCTATAATTTCAAGACAATGTATTGTCTAAGATGGCTGCTAGAGCCCTAGCCATCATGTCCCTGTCCCAGCAATGGGAAGGAAGAAGGAAGAAGGGCTTGATCCCTTCATTCCATGTAGACTTCTTGGAAGTTCCATGCAACACTTCTATTTATAGCTCTCTGGCCAGAACTTGGCCTGCAAGGAAGGCCGAGAAACAGTCTTTCAACAGAGTATATTGTTCCCTTAGTAAAATAGGGGTTTTATTACAAAGGAGGAAGCAGAGAACTGATATCAGGGTAGACCTTAGCACTTGTGGGAAGAGCATGGTTTTATAGATAAAACTCCTGTTTGAATTCTGGCTCTACCATATACTGATTATGACCTTGAACAAGTTACTTTATCCCTGTGCCTCAGTTTTCTCTTCTCTAAAACTGAGCCAATACCACCTACTACATGCTATTCTGAGGATTAAATGAATAATACAAATAATGTGCCATAGTGTTTGGCATAATAATAGGCACATAAGTGATACTACCATGAAATAAAAAATTAGTCAACTAGCAGGCCCCTAAGATATACGGTCTTAGTCTTTTCAGGCTGCTTTAACAAAATACCATAGACTGAGTGGTGTATAAAAACCTAGAATTAAAGATTTCATTTTTAAGTAATCTCTGCAGCTAACATGGGGCTCAAACCCACAACCCCAAGATCAAGAGTCGCATGCTCCACCAACCCAGCCAGCCAGTGCCCCAACACCAGAAACGTCTCACAGTTCTGGAGGCCAGGAAGCCAAAGATCAAGGTGCCTGTAGATTCCATGTCTGGTGAGGCCCTGTTTCCTAGTTCATAGATGGCTCTCTTTTTACTGTGGCATGACAGAAGTGAGGGAGCTCTCTGTGATCTCTTTTTAAGGTTACTAATCCCATTCATGAGGTCTCTACTCTCCCGACCTCATCACTTCCCCAAAGCTCCACCTCCAAATACAATCACATTGGGGATTAGGTTTCAACATATGAACTGAATATTAGGGAGGGCACGTGTTGTGATGAGCACTGGGTGTTACACACAACTAATGAATCGTTGAACACTGTATCAAAAACTAATGATGTACTATATGCTGGCTAACTGAACATAATTAAAAAAAAGAAATAAAAATATCACATAAATTATGGGCACCTAGGTTGCTCAGTTGGTTAAGCAACTGCCTTCGGCTCAGGTCATGATCCTGGAGTCCTGGGACTGATTCCTGCATCGGGCTCCCTGCTCGGCAGGGAGTTTGCTTCTCCCTCTGGCCCTATGCCCTCTTGTGCTCTCTCTTTCTCTCTCTCTCTCAAATAAATAAATAAAATCTTTAAAAATAAAACAAATCACAAATTAAAAAAAAAAACCTAATTCAATCTATAGCAGATGCTGAAGAGTTCAGGTTGTTGGCTGCTCATTACAGGTTTAATGTTAGAGGAACTGTATCAACTTCAAGGAGAGTTGGAACACACTGTCAAAGGCATTTGTTGACTCCAGTTAATGGATTGAAAATGACTTATGGTCTTTGGGAAAGGATTATAAACATTCATTAGCTTTATACTTTTATAAACTAAGGGTGCATGGTGTAATTCCTAGGGTATATACAAAAAGAAACAGCATTTAATTTCCAAACCTAGAAGAAAAACAGGAATGATAAAAAACAAAAAACAAAACAAAACAACAACAACAAAAACCAACCAGAAAAGAAAGGAGAAGGAAACAAACAATGAATAGGCAGGATAAATAAGAAGTATGAAAGAAGATAAACCCAAATGTATTTTGGTTACATTGCTAATGGACTAAATGTTCAGTTACAGGACAAAGATTCTCAAACTGAACAACACAAAACCCAACTAAGAGTTTTATAGGAAACACATCTAAGACATAAAGATCTTTTTGATCTGGGAGATCAAAAAGAAATGGAGAACAAACAAAACCCCAAAACCTCTTGCAAATACTAACCAAAACAAAGCTAATATAGTATAGTAATAACAAGTAGATATTAGCACATAAAAGCGTTCATGGTGGGTCACCTGGCTGGCTGTCCATAGAGCATGCAACTGGTGATCTCGGGGTTGTGGGTTCAAGTCTCATGTTGGGTGCAGAGATTACTTAAAAAAAGAAAAAAGCGTTCATGGTGATGAAATGAGCTTTTCAAGATGGACTTTTCAGTCTATCGGGAAGATAAAAAATTGAATTTGTGCCTAATAATGCAAACAAAAAAAAAACCCACTAAAGTGCAAAACACATTCACAATCATAGAGGGAGATTTAAAAATACCTTCTACGATAATTGATAGAATGGGAGAAAAATCAGTACAAATAATTTGAACACGATGAACATATCTAATATATACATACAAAATACTGTGTCCAGAAACTGCAGGATACATGTTCTTCTCAAGCATACATGGAACCTTTACAAAAACTGACTATAGATGGGGCCACACAACAACTCTCAACAAATTTCAAAGGACTGAAATAATAGAGTAACTTTTCTGACCACAGTGTAATTTAGGTAGAAGTCATTCATAAAGAGACAACTAGAAAAAAACCTTATGCTTGAAAACTAAGAAACACATTTGTAAAAAACTCATGGGTCAAATAAACCACATGGAGATTATTAAACATTTTGAACTGAATGATAACAAAAATACTAACATACAAGTGTGATCTCAGGAGAAAGTCTAGACAGCCAGACTTTGGATTAAACAGCCTATGGATGTTAACCGTAGATAAGTGGATGAATTCAACCAGAGTACATGTAGAAGGGCCAATAATAGAACACTGACAGGTAACATCTTTTAAAGTGTAGGCAAATAAAAAGGCAAAGACAATAAGGGGAGATGATCAGACAATACTTCCGAGACCCGAGTATACAGGGATCCTGCCCCAGGACCCATGCTTCAGGGAGACTGGTGCTTTAGAGTGCCTTCCTCAAGATTTTCTAAGTTCTCCAGTTCCTGGGAGTAAGCAAGACACCCTGAGCCCAGATCTAGTCCCACATGGGATCTGGTTGCCAGAAGTACCTCTTAAAATTTTCCAAATTTCACTTTGGTGCCTGGCATAGGTACCATTTCTCCCCTTTGAGGTCCTCTCCAACCCTCTAACTCATGCTAGGTGTGGAACACATGCCCTGAAGAGTGCTGGGTCTCATACCTCTGAAACTGCCTTGGGTCTGAACGGTAGGCCGTTCCTGCTGACTGAAACAATATTTCTTTCCCATGACAGTATGTGATTGGGCTGCAAGAATGGTGCTTTGTTTAGGTGATTCTCCTATTGGACAAACGAATTCCAGGTTCTGGGCTACCAAATGTCACCACTGACTCTTAGAACTGAGTTGTGTGTGTGGGGTGGGGAGGGGCGGGCCCGTGCATTGGCTCTCACCGGTCTGTTTCATCTGTGGTGCCATCTCTGATCTGTAGACCCCAGGCTTGTGAGGGTGGTGGCGGTTGTTCTTTAGCCTGTTCACCTCCTGCCTTTGGCACTAGGGAGATCACCTTACCGCTTTGCAAGTTCTGCACCTTGTGTCAGGCCAGGCCCTTCTCATCTGAGGCCTTTTAGGACTCTTGCTCCACAATGCCAATTGTCCCTTCTAATCAATGTCCTCTCTTGTATCTTTTCTTTTTTCTTTAAGATTTTATTTATTTATTTGACAGAGAGAGACATAGTGAGAGGGAACACAAGCAGGGGGAGTGGGAGAGGGAGCAGGCTTCCGCCGAGCAGGGAGCGCAATGCAGGACTTGATCCCAGCACCCTGGGATCATGACCTGAGCCAAAGGCAGACGCTTAACGACTGAGCCACCCAGGTGCCCCTCCTCTCTTGTTTCAATTGATAATGACACTGTGCTCTCCAGGTTTGGACTTAAGCCATACTGAAGGAATGGACATTCCTTGCACAAATGAAACCACTCTTCTTGCTCCACACCTGGGCCTCTTGCCTATTATTCCTGGGTGTGACCAAGAGATCAGTCTAGGAATGCAGTAATTTTAGCCTAAAAAGTTTAAGAGAAGACATGGTTGGAATATGTATTCTATGTTTACGCTATAGTAGTCCAAATGGTAAATATGACCAGAAAATGAATTATTACTCATTTTCCTGCATATTCTGAGTGAGATGTGCATTTCTGGTAATCACCAATGAGGCACGATAATGACCTTGGATAGTCAATAGAAGCCAGTATTCAGTGACACAATGGATGCAACATCATGAGTAATGATGTAGTCAGCGTTAAATAGTTGGTATTAGGGAACTGTAGAGGCAAGAACCATATAGTTCAATACAAACATGTTTTTAAGAGTCATAGCACTGTGAATAACTGCACTCCTATTCTTTTATTGTAGCGGGAGATAGGAAATTAGCCAGGAATGGCATATCTGACAATAAAGAGGATGAAGAGATGGGGCCTATATACTATAAAGAATCTTCACATGACTGACTGAGCAATAAACATGTACTCTTTCTCTTATCATTTATTCTAAATCTTTATTGACAAAACACTCTACGTGGGCCCATGAATTTTTTAATTTTAAAATCAAATTGTTATATAGACAAAGGCCTTGCAAAAAAATATCTGCCCTGTAGGCAGCCCTGATTAAAGAGCAGAAACTAGGCAAAACCAGGAACCATGAGAATAGTAACTTGGAAAAGGAAGAAGGGCAGAGATCAAATAACGTAAGAAATGACAAATCCATTGGATTTTCAGGGTTAGAAAACCACTGACACTATAGCCACTGGAGGTAGGAAAGACAGATTGCAGCAGGTTGAACAGTGAAAAAGTTGACAGTGACTATTTTTTAAAGGAGACTGGCTGTGAGTAAGAGTAACTAGCAGGGACATACCAAGTAGTATTATAATATAGTGTCAAAAAGAATGAGTGCAACTGAATTAAAAAAAAAAAGTACTTTTACAATAGTGAGATCTGGTGGGCAACAAATGAACCAAACAATCTAATTTAGTATCACTAATAGACAGTGACCCTGTCTCTCCTAACGTGATTCAATATGAAGTACACAACATAACTCAGGACGTATCTCTGCCAAAATCCGGAAACTAATCAAGTCTTCAGGCTTTTCTTATAGGAAATACTGGGGGACAGAGAGTCAAGGTACTGATACTATAAAGAAGAAAACATACAAATCTAAGAAGTGGGACATTCTATAATACAATGGTCTGAATTCTTCAAAAAAGTCAATGTGGTGAAAAATAAAAGGTAAAGTTCTAGGAAAAAAAAAAAACCCAAGAAACACAATGAAACACCATGGATGAAACTTAAATCCTGGTTAAACATCAACAATTATAAGACAATCTAGGGCAAGTAGAAAATTTGAGTATTAGATATTGGACAACGACTGTTATTTTTCTTTGGTATGATAATGATCCAATTACATAGAAGAAAAAGCCCTTACTTTAAGGAAACTCAGGTTAAAGTATTTGGGAGTGAAATGTATCTGTAGCTTATCTTCAAACAGTTAATCAAAAACAACTATATATCTATCTATACAGATACAGTAAAAGCAAATACACACATTTACAAAAGGCAAAGTGTTAAAAATGATTCAATCTAAGTGGTATGTATAGATGTTATATCATTTTACTATTCTTCCAACCTTTCTTTGTTAATTTTCAAAATAAAAAGTTGGAGGGGGGGAAGAGAGCCAAAAAGTCAGTAGTAAGAAAGCAAAGATGGGTGTAATTATCAACAGCCCAAAAAGATTAGCACTAAATAGAAGGTGTGCATCACTTTATGAGATTAAAGAAACTGTGGATGAGTAGAGACAAGTGGGTAGCTATGGGTGTGGGTAGCTGAGGGAATACCAAATGATCTCGATCTTCTCCATGATGCATGAGGCAAGGAGGAGTATAGGTTGGAGGTATGCAGAGTAAAGATTTGGAATAGCTGCTGTGGCAAACAGCAAAAGACGTAGAGATTTTATTTTTTACATATGTAAAAGATTTCACAGGGTGCAGCTTAGATGCTGCTAAGGATAGAGTCCAGACACTTGTTTTTGCTCCTCTAAACTCTTCAAGCTTATCTCCCATCACAGAGCTTACCAGATGCTTACTAATTGTTTACACTACTAGGCCATGAGTTTCTTGAAGGAATGGGCTTGACTTTCGTTTTTTAGTTCCTAGTACCTAGCCCAGTGCCTGGTATGCAGTAACCATTCAATATTTACTTACTAAATAAAATAATGACAGTTTCACATTTAACTCTAAACAGTATTTATTGACCTTTCTTATCCCCAGCCCATAGATGTTGCTGGGTTAATTGATTCTCTACCATGCTCCCATAGCAACATAAATGTTTTAGTACCCATTAAAAACCTCTATCGTTGCATTTACTGCATTGTACTGAAACTATTATATGTCTGTCTTACACAGCAGACTAAAATCTTTTGAGATTACTGATCTTGTAGCTTTGTATCACAAACTCAGCACAGCCGTTGGCCCTAATACATAGCAGGCATTTTCTGACCTGGGCAGAACAATTAAGACTTTAAGTTTTGGTTTGCAAAAGCTTTATTTCTGAATGCACATGTGATCTTAACAAATACTTTTTAACAAGCAAAATTAACAATATTACTAAAGGACAATCAACAGTAAGATAAAGTGCCAAAGTATCTGAACAAGGGTATCCTGGATAAAACACTGGGAAAAATAATAGCTTTACATTTAAAAAGCAAAACAGTGCCTATTTTCTATTTGCTTCTGTTCGAGTTTTCAAAATTCAAGATTGCTTTCCGTACTACAGGAGGCAAAAATTTCTAAACAGACTTACGTTTAAAAGCTTAGCAATTGGGTTCAGGTTGACTTTTTATGAAAATAATTCAGGAGACCAACTGCTTTTAGTCTCAGGCACGGAAGGTGGCCAATTTTCTGAAAATGGAAAGCAACACTGGACTTCTGAACAAGAATCAAGTCCCAAAACCGACTCTTTGGATAGCCAGCCTGAACTTGTTCTTCGTTTGACACATTTCAGTTTTTTTCTCGGTAACTCTTTTTTATCAGGAGAATCACAGGCAGCAGAGCATTTCCTTAGACCCACGGCTTGGAATCCAAGCATTTCTGAAGGAAATACTTTTTTTGTGGTAGGGGGGACCCATTCATTATCAGTTTCAGGACACTCAGCAATAAGACTATTGTTGAAAATCTCTGGTTGTGTAATACCAGATTTAATAGGGCTTCTGAATTTCTGGCTGGGTGTCTTCACATTGTTTGGACAGCTAGGGATGGCTTGCTGTGCATCATTTTCAGAGGAAATCCTTTTTTTATAGTTAACATCAAGCTCCGAATAAAAGGCAAGTACATTTTTGAAAGCTCCTTTCATCCCATGAGTTGTTTGGTGGAATCCTGCAACTGGAGTTGACTGTGAACATGGAACAAAGTCTTGGCTATCTCCAAAATCATATTCTGAATCTGCCTGAAAATGAGGTGGAGAACATGTTCTTGGACACACAGAGGCAGATACGCTTTGCAAAGATAACTTTTGTGAAAACTGGCTGGAATTCTCAGAAAGTGATCTCAGTGAGAAATCTGGTTCTGTATGACTTTCTGTCAAAGATTTTCCCCACTGTAACAAAATATCCAGTGACTTTTTGGTAGTTTCTGTTGTAATGTCCATTTCTTTAGCACTATCATCAAAGAGATCAGCAGAAGCATTGTAGCTACCTTCACGACCAGTAGAATAGTTCTGTGTTAAGTTATTGTTGATATGTCCACAAGGCATTTCTTTCAGTGTATTTCTACTTCTATTTGGACTACTGCGAAGTGCTTCTAAAGGATATGTAAGTTTCCTGCAGACTGTATAACTGGCACCTTGGTTCTTTGGCCACCTATAATGTTGTTTATTTTCTAAGTTGCAAAGGTCAGAAATATTATTATATCTCCTTGAACACAAAGTTACCAACTTTTCATTCATTTCTGAAAGTGATTTTTCTCCACATCTTTTGAAATATTTGCTATTGAGATAAGAATGGTCACTCTCTGAAGTATTGCACTTAAGTGAAATTTCAGCCCTATGTGGTGGAATTCTGGTAGACTTAAGAGTACCTGTTGCTCCTAAACATTTTGAAGATGGAAACAGAGCTGACAGATAAGCATTTGGTGGAAAATATTCAGAAATATCACTTCCATTACTACTTATAGAGACAGGCTCTGCTGTGTTATTTGACTGTGACTCCTTCTGAACACTAGGACTTGGATTTGCTTCACAGCTGGAAAGGAAGTTATCTTTGCTACAGCTTGCTTTGACAGTTGCTTGAGATGATCTTAAAGCTACAGGCAGTGCATGCACAGCTCCAGCAGTTCTCTGCGAAGTCACAGATAACCTGCTGTGGTCTGCATGTAATCTATCAATGTCATTATCTAGATGACATTTCCTACTACTGGCATCTGTCTGGGTTATAGCAATTTCACTTTCAATAACTGCCAGAAACTCATTCAGGCTTTCAGAGAATGGCAGATCATCCCAAATCTCAGGGTCACAGTTCTGGGAACCACCAGCTATCTCTTCAAGTCTGAGTGATGAAGGTGGACAACATGTAGATCTCTCCTGAAGGCTATCGGGGTTATCTAAATCATGATACTGGTGACATGTTAGCTCACGTGGGGAGAAATTTTTAATTTCCACTGCATTGTGGAAGGATTTTTTATCACCTGACTCCAGGGGTTCTTGCATTTTCAAAGGGAAAAAATTAGAGTCAGTAACTCTGATTTCCTGATTGCTATGGACTGCAGTGGGCTGATAAGCTTGTAAGCCAAATTCTTCACCCAACTTCTGCGCTGTACTCTTTTTATCCATGTATGACACAAGGCTCCAAGAACCCTGAATGGCATCGTGGCAGCTGCCGGAACCAGTGGCGTCTGCAAAAGAGATGCACTTTCTGTTCTGGTAAAGAGTACCAATGGCCTTGCTTTGTTCTGAAGCTGAAAAATCATCATTTGTTAGGTGTGAAAGAGTGGAAGTGAGTTCAAGTGATGCCTGCCAGAATCTTGAAAAATTGTCTCTGCTATGGCACTTGAAAAAACAAGAACTGTTGTCAGGGCCACAGATGTTGCTGAGATCACTATCTGTGTGTTCTGAAGCAAGTAAGTGGCTATTTGATGCCTGGGAGCCACCATCAAGTTTCCTGAAATCAGAAATCTGCAAAAGTTGATGGAAATAGTCAATGACAGTGAAGCCTGTAACACCTGGGTCTGGTAGAACAATCTGGCAAGCGACTAACGCTTTAACTTCTCTCCTATGGTCAGAGCATTGCTTTAAGAAGTTATTGGAATCTGAACCTTGTCCATGTCGGTTTCCAAAATTCTGTGAAAGAAGTAAATGAATTTAAATGAGAACAAAAATTTCTTCCTTTGACTCAAAGGTGAAACAAGGATGTAACAGATTAAAATAGACACAGTTCTAAGTCCTACCCCTATAATTTCAATTCCTATAGTGTTATATGCAGAATAGCATAAGTAATAGAAATAAACCTTGGAATAAAGAGACCGGTTCTGACATTTGCTAGTGTTGGGACTTTGGACAAATTATTTAAATTCTCTGAACCTTAGTTCTCTCATGTATAATATAAGGATAAATATGCAGGACTATTGTATTATTAATAACACAAGGAAAACTGCAGTGCTAAGCAAACAGTAGTTACTCAATAGTACCTACTATTATATCTCTCATTAGATTCCAGAAATTTTGAATGTTTAAGGGAAAGTTCTCACTCATTAAAAAAAAGAAATGAGGGGCACCTGGGTGGCTCAGTCCTTAAGTGTTTGCCTTCGGCTCAGGTCATGATCCCAGAGTCCCGGGATCAAGCCCCGCATCGGGCTCCCTGCTCAGCGGGAAGCCTGCTTCTCCTTCACCCTCTCCCCCTGCTTGTGTTCCCTTTCTCGCTGTCTCTCTCTGTCAAATAAATAAATAAAATCTTAAAAAAAAAAAATGAACAAAAACCATCTAAGATTTTAACAACAACAAAAAAGCTCTGTAGCTCCTGATTTCACTGTTACTTTGAGTTTTTCTCAATGTTCAGCTATGGAATGCTCTATTCCCTCTTTTGAAACCTTGATTCAAGGGTGGGCAAAATTTCCATTTGTTCCCTTTAGCATAGATAAGACAGAAAACGATTATTCCTTCAGAGTCAGTATATTCTTATAACTTTTACAATCACTTTTGTAATTATTTTTTAAGACCATCCTTCCCACCTGTTCTTAGAGTAACCAATACTCAGATACTTTCCTTTCCATGTTAGTTCTCTCCTCCTTTTACAGATGATAGAATCAAACCGATAAAAGAGTTGATAAAAGTTTTACTACAGAATTTAAACAAATTTTAGAGAGTGAAATAAACACCAAATATCAAAACAAAATATCTAACTATTCTGACTTTAAAATTAATTTAGATTTTTTAAGTTCTGAAAGCATTTGAACTGGGCTCTTCTGACTTTTGAAAGAGGAAGCTGTCACACATGGTGTTTTAACAGATCACGGTTAGCCTATTTTTACAGTTTAAAGTGCTTCTACAGACTGTCACATTTATGACTCCTAAAACCTATTCAGAAAATTCAAATTATTTTAGTACAATGGAAATGTTAACAGAATACTAAAAAGAAAGTTAGTCTCAATTACCGTCACTCCAAAAATAAAGCTTTGTCCAACAAAGCAAATTTCAACTGCTTTAGTTAATAGGTTCCGAACTGCTTCACTGTCCAGTGTTTCTGAAATTTCATTAGGATCCTGAATGTACCTTGATTAGAAAGAAAAAAATGTGAAGACAAAAGCTTTGAAATTTTAACTTGCCATAAAAAAATACAATTAGTTCGAAAATGCAGCATAAACCTTTTGAGTTACATATAGGAAAAAAAAAAAGACTTTAAAAACAGTCATTTTGCTCCCTCTAGTTTCCCATAGCTTAGAAAGTCAAAAACGATCAAGTGTGTATAAAGTACATGCCTTCCTAGTAATCAGGCCCAGCATTTATTCCAAAAGTGGCAGTAGTAGTAGTACTGGGATCTCTAGCCCTCAAAGCAGAGGAAGTCTTCCCTCCTTTGGTAATCCAGTTTGCTCTCAACTACAAGGAAATAAGAGATTTCTTCTGTCAAGTGACTAGGGGAGGAGAGTAGAAGATGGAAGGGAAGAAAAAGCTTTAATTGCTTATATCATTCTTACATCTCAGGACACCTCAACAGGTCAAACTATGCAGATGAAGATGCAGTGCAAGTGAGAGAAATGACAAATTTTCAACCTCTGATATGCAAATATTCCCTCAATGCCTTCTTTCATCTTAAGGGACTTTAGCTACTTGAATGTTAACCTCAGTCTGGATAATCCTTTAGTTTGAAACAATTTTACCTTCTTATCTTATATTCCTCTAATCTCGATTAGAGTATTGTAAACTGATATTTTTACACAGCTAAATTGCCCTAAATAAAAGGAGCTTGGTTTAACAACAATCACAATATGTAATCAGGAAATAAATACCTTTCTATTTATTTGATTATCTTTTAAAGGAACTGATGATCTGAGGTCAAGTGATTATCTTTCAACTAAATGCATATTACCTTAAAAACACGTAGCTTCAAATTCTACTGATATACTAAAAGAGTAGCTAGGAATAAAAATGCTTTAAATATTCTTACCTGTGCAAACCAGTGGCTGTAAGACCAAAAAATGCATCTAAGCAGCTTCCAAATATAGTAATGTCAAACAATTTGTTTGATTCTGCAACTTTTAAAGAAAGTTTGTATCTGTAACTGGCATTTTCAGCTCTACCAGTACAGCCACATTTTCGACAATGAGACCTGGAAGAGTGGAGAAAAAAAAAAAGTATAGAGATGTTCACTAATTTTTTTTTTATACTATGGAAAACAAATCTGGAAAAGTAAAGATTAAAAATAATATTTTGTGTACAAATGTACTTATATAACTTATATTCTTAAACGATTTTAGGTCAGCATCTCTATTCATAACAACTATTTTTACTGACTTAAATTAAGTAGCAGCAAATTGATAGAAAACTGAAGGAATGCCTGGCTGGCTCAGTTGGTAGAGCATGCGACTCTAGATCTCAGGGTAGTGAGTTTGAGCTCCACACTGGGTGTGGTGCCTACTTAAAAAAAGGAAAAAAAAATAATGAAGAAAAACTGTGCATGAGAGGGAGAGAGAGAGAAAAGAAGAGGGAGAGGGAGGGAGAGGATTCGGAGGAGGGGATGAAGATATTCTTATTAAGTAGCTAAATTACCATTAACAAATTGAGGCATATATTAGTGTGGAATTGGGGGGCAAAGTAAACAATGAAATCAGGACCACACCAACAGAGGACTTGATGTTTAATGTGTGTCTTTTGTTAAGAGAACAGTATCTGTTAAGAGAATGATAATCTTGAAACATTTAATGTTGATAATACAAAGCACCTAGTTTTCTTTTTCTCACCAATATAAGAATAGCCTGTACTTTCTTAATTCTTTGGAATATGCTGAGAATTTATTAGGTTACCAAAATTAGTTGTGAAACATCTTTTTAGCTTTTTTTTAATTTTTTAAATTTATTTGAGAGAGAGGGAGATAGCAACAGAGAGAGTGAGAGAGAGCATGAGCGGGGAGGAGAGGGAGAAGCGGGTTTCCCACTGAGCAATGAGCCTGACGTGGGCTTGATCCCAGGACCCTGGGATCATGACCTGAGCCGAAGGCAGACGCTTAATTGACTGAGCCACCCAGGCGCCCCTTTAAAGTTGTTTTTAAGGCAATATATAATTATGGCCAAAGGCTTTCTTGGCAAAAACTACTGTGGTCAACTGTAACTCTACTGTTATGTATGTACTAGTGGTCTGGTCTTGGGATACTTATGAATTACTTAAACCTTGATTTTCTAATCTATAAAAAAATGGGGTTGAAGAATAAAATGTGACAAAGTATAAGAAAGAAAATAAAGAGCAGCACCTGGGTGGCTCAGTCAATTGAGCATGGGACTCTTGATTTCAGCTCAGGTTATGATCACTGGGTGGTGAGTTCCAGCCCCAGGTCCAGCTCCAGGCTAAGCCGGGAGTTTGAGATTTTCTCTTTCCTTCTCCCTTTGTCCTTCCCAGCACTTATGTGCACACGCTTGCATGCGTGCATGCTCTCTCTCTCTCTCAATAAACTCTTAAAAAAAAAAAAAAAGTAAGGAAAGGATCTAGTGCAGTTCTTGCCAAATTACTAAGTGTCAGTCTGCTTCTTCTTCAGAATTACATTAAATACTGTGATGATTAATGTCATTTCTACTTAGTGTTTCCCTTTCTAGCTGTCTGCAATGTCTTTTAACTCTGATAGTCATCTTTCATGTTCTTAATTTAGCAAACTGACCTCCTAATACATCTTATGGTAATGGTTAATCCTAGGACTTCATTCTTCCTTCATGTCCCTAATGATCTGGCTTAAAAATCAGTGGCAAAATGCAAATAGAAAATGTTAGAGATAGTTGTCTAATTTTGATTACTGCCAGAAAGCCACTAGGGGGAGCCAAAAATCCATAGCTCACAAGGTGACTATTTTGAACAAAGGTTAACCCTTTGTAAAAGTTACTGATTCACCATCACTAGATCCCGGCTAATTATTATTTTTTTGGCCACATTGAAAATGGCTCCATGCTAATCCATTCATCTAACTTTACCCTTATGTATTAATAATGCATTCAGGTCTAATGTAAAGCTCTTAGCAAATCTTAGAAAAATATGTTATCAGCATTTTGCAGTTTACAAATGTTTTTAAGCAACCCAGGGATTTCTATGCATATTAAAGTTTAAAAAGCTCTAGTCCATTACTCCATACTAACATTTATTTATTTTAATCCAGCTTCATTTCTCTTGGATTATACATATTTATTATGTTAAATATTATGATAATATAAATATATTAAAGTATATATAAGTTAGTGTGTACATGCATTAATACTAATAAACCTAGTTTTTGTTAGACTATCATTGGTACTCTCTACTTGCAAGATAGTTCATCATTAGCCTTATAGTTCTTACAGTTATTATAAGACATCATTGAGAGAAAAACTGCAGGCTAGGAATTGAAATCCTGAGATTTGGGTCATAAAATTCACCTCAATTGCTCCATTTGTAAATGGGGGTAAATACTTTGTTTACTTTGTTAAAATAAAGATTCTGGTTCATTAAGTTTGGGACAAGGCCCAAGATTCTGCATTTCAAATAAGCTCCCAGATGCTGCTGATACAGCTGTTCTTAGACCACATTTTGAGAAGCAAGGGTAGAGACAACACATTCAAATCACAGTCCCCTGATTTAACTTCTAGAGGCACCCCTATCTTCCAAAATGTCATTTGTTACAGAATAGCAGTCTTCAAATTTTTTGGTCTCAGGACTCTTTATATTCTTAAAAACTACTGAAAATACCAGAGAGTTTTTGTCTATGTGGCTAATATCTACCTATATTTTTAACTGAATATGAGAAATTAAATGAAAATAAGTTAAAATCGAGAAATCTAAAAAAGTATTAATTCACTCACATAAGAGATCCATTGTATGGTTAACTAAAAAAACCTATTTTTATGAAAAATAACTATGTGTTCCAAAATAAAAAAATTAGTGTCAAGAGAGTGGCTTTGTTTTATAGTTTGCAAATTTCTTTAAAGTCTGACTTAATAACTACAGCTGGATCCTCATATTTCTTTCTTTGCTCAATCTGTTGTGTACCTAAACAGTTCAGTCCAAGCTCCCTTAACCAGGGCATCTTAAGCTCTGGGAAAGAGAGGGGGCAGTGATGTCATTCTGGATACAAATTCCACTGCTATTATGAAGGTAATATAGTGATTATGAATGTAGACAGAGGGCAAATTGTTTAGGCTTGAATATGTTTCATTTTTTTAAAAAAGATTTTATTTATTTATTTGCTAGAGAGAGAGAGTACAAGTAGGCAGAGAGGCAGGCAGAGGGAGAAGCAGGCTCCCCGCTGAGCAGGGAGCCCAATGCGGAACTCAATCCCAGGACCATGGGGATCATGACCTGAGCCGAAGGCAGCCGCTTAACTGACTAAGCCACCCAGGCGCCCCTTGAATATGTTTCTGCCACTAACTAGCTAGCTGTGTGATTTGGGGCATGTTACTTAACATTTCTAAGCTTTAATTTTCTCCTTTGAAGGCTAGCATTAACAATAGCATCACTCATAGGGCTGTTGTATTAAAAGATATGCTTATAAAGCTCCCAGCATAGTGCTTAGCATATGGTGAACATTCATTAATGTTATCTATTGTTATTACCAGGCTGAAGAGTCAACAATGGCAATATTGTTCAACCTAAATTTTTGTTGCAGATTATCTTGATAAGAAATGACTTGGTAAAAAACAAAACAGTTTTAAAAACATTTCACATGTATTGACTACTGATTATGTATCACAGAATGTTCTAAGCATTTCATGTATATTAACTCATTAGATCCGTATATAACAACACTATGAGACAGATATTACCTTCCCCATTTTGAAGCCCAGATAATTCAAGTGACAGTGTTGGGAGTTTGACTCCAGAGAATTATGCTTTTTAATCACCATGATATACTGTAGTAAGTATACTTATAAACACTACCATATTGTCATTTATTCATTCACTTAACAAACATTTTCTGTGTATTTTCTATGAACTAGACCTTTAGGCTGGATGCTGAAGATTTAATGATGAATAATACAACAGGGTGTTTCTGAGTTTACAAATGAATGCTTGAGAGAATGGCTCAATAAAAGAACAGTGATAACTACTAGAAGGATCCCTCAGTCTAGATAGGGGCTGGAACTGCTAATCCTTCCCCATTAAATGCTAACTTGACTAAGAATATTGCTGGCATACTATTCTTACTTATATACTACCAGGTACTTACTATATATTCTCTCCTCTAGGCAGACAGAAAGTATTCTTTAAAAAAAAAAATTATTTATTTGAGAGAGAGAGTGCATGTGCCAGCAAGTGGGGGGAGGGGCAGAGGGAGAGAGAACTCAAGCAGACTCCCTGCATGACCTAAGCTGAAACCAAGAGTTGGACACTTAACCTACTGAGCCACTGAGGTGCCCCAAGTATTCTTTTATCTATTTATTTGAGAGAGACAGCAAGCACCTGAGCACAATCGGGGGGGGCGGGGAGGGGGCAGAGGGACAAGCAAAATCCCCATTGAGCACGGAGCCCGTCACAGGGCTCCATCAGGACCCTGAGATCATGACCTGAGTCGAAGGCAAATGCTTAACTGACTGAGCCACCCAGGCGCTCCAGAGAGAAAATATTCTTAAGGAACTCCAACCGTAACCCTGACTTGTACTTTAAAAATCAAAGAACCTTAGACTTTCAGGTATAGTTGGCCTGCATCTTAGCACCACAAAAAAGTATTATGTGTCAAGCTGCTGAAAGGTAAAGATTTCTCTAACAGTCCCTGTTTCTCCTAACAGTTCTGTTATGAAGGAATTTATTTATTTAAAAAAATAATCTACCGGGGCACCTGGGTGGCTCAGTCGTTAAGGGTCTGTCTTCAGCTTAGGTCATGTGGAATTGAGACCTGAGACCTGCATTGGGCTCCCTGCTCAGCGGGAAGTCTTCTCCCTCTCCCACTCCCTTTGCTTGTGTTCCCTCTCTCGCTGTCTTTCTCTCTGTCAAATAAATAAAATCTCTAAAAATAAAAAATAATTTAGGTATCAAGTGAAAATAAACAAATAATAAATGAACAAAAAAACCCTACACCATTCCAGGGATATCCCAGAAGTGGAATAAGGTTTTTGCATCAGGATTGGATTTACTCTCAAGAAGTTATTTTTCTCTTCTAAAGCAGGTACTTAGCAAAGGCTTGGAGGTAACTTGAAACCTCCCTTTGGCACAAGAGTATTACCAGACAATTCTATTCTGGATTTAAAGAACCAACCCAAGAGAATCTGTCCTGGTATATGGTGATTTTTTTTTTTAAGGAATTTATAACTTTTATGTGATCTAGTTCTACAACTGATTAAACAAAAGTACAATTCTGTCTGGAGGTGTTTTCGCTTTCAGCACATTGGGTAGGCTCTTCTTTGCAATGAATTTTCTGATGCCTAAGGAGCTCTGAACTCCACCTGTAGGCTTTCCCACATTTTTACATATAAAAGATTTCTCTCCACTGTGAATTCTTAGATGTTGACTTAGATATGAATTGACTGAAGGTCTTCCCAGCGTTATTACACTCACAGGGCTTCTCTTCTCAATGAATCCTCTGATGCTGAACATGATGAGCACTCCACCTGAAGGACTTCCTATACTCATGACACTTGTAGGGTTTTTCTCCTGTATGAATCCTGATGCTGAATGAGGTTTGAGCTCTGGTTGAAGGTTTCCCCACAGTTGCTGCACTTAAAGGGTTTTTTCCCAGAATGAATTCTCTGGTGGATTATAAGGCACGAGTTATAAATGAAGACTTTGCCACATTCACTGTATTTATGGTCTTCCTTCCCTGTGGGAGTTATTTTATGGGTGACAATCACCTGCCTGAAATGTTTCCCCTGGGCAGGGGACTTCCTCAGTCTCTCTACTTTGGAATTTCTCTGTTGCTGCTCTTAAGTGCCCTCAACTTCAGAGGTAGCTTCAAATGTAGAGGTGCTGGCGGAGAGTTTTTCTGAGAACACCTGTGATTCCATTTCAGTAATGAGTGGTTGTGACAGTGATCCTTTGTCCCCGGACTCTGGGTCATCTTCACTCTCTGGGAAAGGCTGGGTCTCCTGAGATGCACACTTGAGCTGGGCCTCCACACTTGGTGCCTCCTCCTCCCACGGTTCTTCCTGTGCAGGTCCATGTGTAGGGCCTGGGACCTGGAGGTGATCAGGCACCACTAGGTCTGTGTGGAACCAAAACTTCCAAGAAGACTTAGAGACTCTCTTCAGAGTCAGCACAAGATGAAGGAAGAATAGCTAGAGACTTGTTCAGGGCTTGAGGGTAGAAAAGACAGAGACAGAAACATACACTAACTGCTCTATCTCGCCTCAGAGAGATCTGAACTTGGCAACTCCCCCTAATGCTGTCCCTCTTTCCAGCCTAAAGGCCAGTGCTCTGGCTCCCACAACAGATCATGTGTCCCCTTCCCACCTGTAGTCCTGGTTCATATCAAGTCCTTTCCCTAAACAAGCCAGCATAGTTAGTCTCCTTTCCATTCTTGGGATGATGTCTGGTATGGTGAATTTAATCCTTATTTGCTGTTGAGCTATAGGAAATCTACAGTGTACACATGTATTTCCTCTCTCATGCTTACAGACTTTACTCTTACCTTTTGGAGACCAGGATTATCCGAGAGAAGCACTTCTGACATGAAGGATATATAAAACTGGAATTCTGGAGAGCAAGAACTGAGGCCAGAAGAAATTTCCTTCCTCTATTCATAGGTTCTCACCGTGGCCTGCAAAACAAAATAGTCATGGGATGAATGGAAAATCTTTAATTGTATGTATGTAATTCATTTCTCAGGAAAACAACTTAGTCTCCACTGTAAAGTGAATAGATGTCTTTTGTGGTAAGTGTCAAGGTATTGGAAAACTCATTTTATTTTTCTGCCTAATTAAAAGTATTAATAGTAAGAAAATAAGATTTAAAACAGAGTAGCTCAAACAAATATTCTGTTTTTGAATAAATGCTGCATCCCTGTAATTCAGGAATGGTATCATTTAGCCCTTTTCACATCTTTAGAAGAGGTATAAGAACTTGTTTCTTCTGTCAACAGGAAGGAACTTAAATAAACTTATGTGATTCTTTTAAAGAAACTAAATTGGGTAATGGTTCTTTTAGGCTGAAAAAAAAATCACTTTATTAGATTTCATTGTATGTATTTTTATACAACTTAAAGAAAAAAAAGACAATTCTGATTCTGCAAACAGAAAAATAAAACATTACATGGTCAAGAGTACAAAGTGCTTTAAGATCCTTGAATAAAACACTGAGAAGTAAAATAGCAATGTTCTCCTCTTTTTAACCTTCTTTTTAAAAATTCATATGTTGGTTTATCAAAATTTAAAAAATTGATTAGCTTACTTATAGCATAATATAAATGTTCTGAAATTAAAAGTCTCTGTACATGTTCAAGGTAGAACTATATCAATAAATTTTTCATTTGTAAACACATGGCAAAGGTTTCAATTTCTGAAAATGGGTGGAATTGTTTCTGTGACTGCCATCAGCAAAATCAGACAAAATGGAAGTTAGTTTAAAAATCTTAAAAGAATCTTTTAGATATAGCTCTTTCTAAGGATGACCATAAATGTAGAAATGTGGTGACTATGGAAGGGAAATCTAAAGTGATACCAATTCTATCAATCAAAACATTTCTGTGAAAATAAAATCTTGCCACCTAAGGCAGTAAGATGAAAATTAGCAAATATGAAACATAAAAGAATATATATAAACCACTGACCTATGTTATTAAAGGGAACATAGAAAAAAATCAAGTGTCTAATTCTAATTCTTGTCATCTTTGTTTTGGGACGCTTAGGATACATGACTAGTAAGTTTCTACCATAAGAAGATATGTATTCCAGGGGCGCCTGGGTGGCTCAGTTGTTAAGCGTCTGCCTTCGGCTCAGGTCATGATCCCAGGGTCCTGGGATCGAGCCCCGCCTCGGGCTCCCTGTTCCGCGGAAAGTCTGCTTCTCCCTATCCCCCTGCTTGTGTTCCCTCTCTCGCTGTGTCTCTCTCTGTCAAATAAATAAAATAAATTAAAAAAAAAAAAGATATGTATTCCAAGATTTGGTTGTCATCTAGGTCACATGGCAATCTCTAAGGACAAAGTAGAGGAGGTGAATGGAATACAAGGGGAAGACAGGAAGGCCACAAAATACTGCATTAGTGCTCCTAACCTCAAGTTTCTTTCCAACACAACAAATGATGGAAATGTAGGTCAGCAAAGGCATCTTCCCTCCCTCTACCATCTCCTCTAAAATCCAGTTTGGGGAAGGGTATAACATGGCAGTACACCTACCTATGAGCTTTGGGAGATAAAGTAGGGCAAAGCTCCCTAATGAAAAATGTTGTTTCTCACAGGCTTAAAATTCTGCTATTTAGAACGAAGCCTCAGTTCCTTACAAGGGCGATGAGGCTCTTGGTCATCTAGCCCCACCTCCTGACCTTACCCTGTAACACTCTCCTGCTTAATCTCTGCACTTCAATCCATGCTAGCCTTCTTTCTGCTCCTCAGACACACCAATTTCTCTTCTCAGGCTTTTGTGCTTTTCTCTTTGCCTAGAGTGTTCTTCAAATAGTTGGCTCATTCTCATCCTTCAATCTATAACTCTAATACAACCCCTCAGAGAGCCCCACTTAATCTCAAGTAGACACACCTTTCCTCTTAGTTTTATGACATCACCCATTTTATTCCTTCATAGTACTAATCCTGCTTGTGATATATCCAACCATGAAAATGCATATATCATCTTATTTTTGCTTGTTCTACCCCTACTAGTCTGAAAGTTCCAGGGCGCCTAGGTGGCTCAGTCATTAAGCGTCTGCTCAGGTCATGATCCCAGGGTCCTGGGATCGAGCCCCGCATCGGGCTCTCTGCTCGGCGGGAAGCCTGCTTCTCCCTCTCCCACTCCCCCTGCTTGTGTTCCCTCTCTCGCTGTGTCCCTGTCAAATAAATAAATAAAATCTAAAAAAAAAAAAGTTCTTTGAAGAAAGGGATGTGGTCTATCTTGTGTTCTACTATATACCCCAGTGCTTAGCACAGAGTATGTTCTTAATCAATAGTGACTGAATAAAAAACTATTAAGCAGAATTTTGCAATTTAAGAAAAATTTTTATAAGAGTAGGTATATGCAACATAATAGGATTTCCTTCCTTTTTAATTTAAAGGTCACTTTAAAAAGTCTTCCACTATTAACAAAGAGGTCTGACCATTTGTTTTCTTTGTCTAGTCATTTCCATTTGGTTTTATTCTCCCTAATGCCTTTTTTCTTGGTTCTCTCTCTTGTTCTTTATGTGTTAGTAATTTATGCTAAAGAGAACACACAAAAATAATCTGAGTTGCATCCCTTGTTCTCTTCCCTACCGCCCAACACTCGCCTACTACAATGTTTTACATTTCTCTGCCTTTGCTTCTTCTCCTTCTTCCTCTGTCTAAAATTTTTTCACTTTCCTGGCTAATGCTTATTCTTCTTTAAGAAGTCTTCTTAGAGGCCTTCTCCAGGACACTTTCCCAGGTAAAGGACCCTACTTTTTATTTATTTATTTATTTTAAAGATTTTATTATTTATTTGACATCAAGACAGAGACACAGCAAGAGAGGGAACACAAGCAGAGGGAGTGAGAGAGGGAGAAGCAGGCTTCCAACTGGGCAGGGACCCCGATGCGGGGCTCGATCCCAGGACTCTGGGATTATGACCTGAGCCAAAAGCAGACGCTTAATGACTGAGCCACCCAAGTGCCCAAGGACCCTACTTTTTAATTTGCTACTTATCACATCATAATAATCTTATCTGTTTAATGCTTTCTCCTGGAATGAGAGTAAGATCTTAGAAGGACCATCGCATTATAACCCCAGGGCCAAGCTCAAAAACTGTCGATCTGAACTTCAGCTGATTTTCAGTTTTCTTCTTCCTAAGCTGATTTTATCATATACCATAAATATAAAACACAATTTTACCAAATCACAAAATAATCTTGTATTTGTATATACATCAGAGGGTACAGAGTAGTTTTATATATATTACCTTATTTGAACCTTATTTTAATCATTTGCATTATATCCTTATTTCCATTTTTCCCCCTTAATTGCGGTCATATAATGAGCAGAAACTATCTTCTTTAGGGCTCTAAAATAAAATTTTATTTTGTACCACAACTATATGGGCACTTATGTCAAATCATATTCTTCACACAACTGTTATCTAATTCAAATTTTAGGAAATGGATTAAACCTTAAAGATAACTAGGATACTGTGCAAAATGTTGTAGAGGAAACAATGAAAAATAAGATGCTTATTGTCTAATTGGGCAGACAGCTCACCAAAAAATGAGAAACACAAGCAGAAATATTTGGGATTATTTTCTAAATTAATTGTGCAAGCACTAATTGCGATATTTTTTAAGTAAAGGTGGTTAAATTGTCTTTATTTAAGGGTCTATTGCCCTCTAGTGGATCAAATAAGTATGTCTAAAAATACTACAGTATTTACAACTTAATGGCAAATTTGAGAACTAAAATGAAAAAGGTCAGTTAACTATTTTTACTATTTGTGTTTCACCTGGTAAGCCCCAGAAAATGGCAAAAAGGCTTCTCATTAATTGTCTGGTGGACAAAAATCCAGTAAGATCCTTTTAGGCAGTCACTGTTATTCTTTTTGCTGTTTTCATAGTATTTCCTTTATGACACTTGTCATCTAGTTTTTCTCTCTTTCTACTGCTTGACTTGTAGTGTGGGGAATTCATGTTTGATGGAGAACTGAATGAAGCATCAGGAAAAAGTAAATACCAAAGTTACGAAAACCTTATAACGGATTTGGGAACAATTTCATATGTAGTATCTCTTGCAATTTATTTTTCTTCTTGATTTTATTGGGAAGGATGGTGACAAAGCATTAATTTCTTTTAGCTCCATCATAGCCAGAAAATCATATTCCAATTCAATTTATCAGTTATCTGCTGTGCAGCTGCTAAATACCAGGTATTGGGGATAAGTGATGGGCAAAATGGACAATAATCACCTAAACAATTTAACTGATGTGGCAAATTCTATAAAAGAAATGTACATAATGCCATGAGAAAATATAATAAGGGGACTAATCTAGTCTTAGCTGGGAGGAGGGAGAATAGTTAGACAAATACATAATCTTTTTTTGAAAACGATTTTCTCAGAGTTGTCAGATTAAAGGTGATTTTTATTTTCTTTATATGTTTAAAGTATTTTGAAAATGTATTACATTTATACTTTAAAAAATCAATAAATATAAAAATACTAGGTAGAGAACTTAGAAATAACATACAAAGAAAACCTTGGGTCCTCTCAGTCCTTCACACATAAAAGTAGAAACAAGGAGGTTGAGATAGAGGGCGACAAAAATACATGTTAGAATAGGTTGATGGGAACTAATTAGGGCCTCAGTTGGCTTTTGTTTTGAAGTCCCAGGAGATTTCCCAGGCATGTCCAAGAATGAAGAAGACTGACTTAGATTTATTAAAATATGTAGGGTCCAGTATTCAACATAGAATACTTACTTTCTTTCTAGTCAAGCTATATGGGGATCTAAACCATATCCAAAGATGCTTTACTAATTTACCATGAAAAATTACAGTCACAGGGAAGGGACACATCTTAAACCCACATTTTCTTTTGGGTATAACTATGTTAAACAAAATTAAAGAGAAAGTTGCTTGAAAAAGGGGCATTAGGTGAATCGAATATTTTAATGGAATCAGGCTAATATAGCTGATGTGTTCTTTTCTCACTAGAGATGGTTTTGTCAATGGGCCCAGATACATAACTCATTAATTACCATCCATTTTCATACTAGCCAAGTGGTTCTCAAACTTAAATGTACATCAAAATCACCAGGAGGGCCTGATAAAATGGATTTCTGGGCCCCAACTTGAGTTTGATTCAGTAAGTCTGGGATGAGGGCCAGAGAATTTGCATGTCTCACAAGTTCCCAGATAATGCTTACGGCGCCCACACTTGAAAATCACTGGCCTAGCCACTGAGGTTGTCTGATGGTAAACAACACTTGTGACTGTGGTTATAGTTAAATTATAAAGCCTGAGAGCATTACAGTCTCTTTCAGATGACTTTGTAAATCTTTGCTCTATTTTTTTTTTTTTAAGATTTTATTTATTTGACAGAGAGAGAGAGAGCACAAGCAGGGGGAGCAGCAGGCAGAGAGAGAAGCAGGCTTCCCAGGGAGCAGGGAGCCCGATGCGGGGCTCTATCTCAGGACCCTGGGATCATGACCTGAGCTGAAGGCAGATGCTTAACTGACTGAGCTAGCCAGGTGACCCAAATCTTTGCTCTATTATCTGGAGAACTTTTAGCTAAACTCCTTCGCTACCAATTTCCTGGATGGCACCTTAATATGAAAAACTATGGGCACCTGGGTGGCTCAGTTTGGTTAAGCATCTCCTTTTGGCTCAGGTCATGATCCCAGGGTCCTGGGATCGAGCCCCACATTGGGCTCCCCAGGGAGTTTGCTTCTCCCTCTGTCCCTCCCCTCACTAGCTCTCTCCTTTGCTCTCGCTCTTGTGCTCTCTCTCAAATAAATAAATAAAATCTTAAAAAACAAAAACATGCCCCTATATGCACACACACTGACGTTAATTTTTTTCCTTCTTTGGGCTAGACTAGAAAATCTAGAATAATTCTTATTAAATGTTAGATCATGGAGAAAAATTTGTTTAACATTGTTGAGGACACAAATTCCTGTCCTCTTCAAGGTCCTTTTAGCTGCACTAAGAATCAAAATGACATGAGACAGATTAACAAGAAAATCAAATTTAATAGCATGCATACATACAGGGAATCCACACAGACCTGAAAATTTCCCAAAGTCAGGCAAAATAAGGTACATATGACATCTCGAACTAAGTAGAAGTTGGTAGGGGTCCAGGACTTCCAAGGGAAGACATGAAATCCTCAGAAAAAATAAAAAAGGGTAAATGTTTGGCAAACAAATGTTTGCTGGGCCACTCAGAAACAATGGGAATTAGGGAGGACTTTGATCAAACAGGCCTTGCTGGGTTTCTCCTTTCTACCATACTTTACTATATATCATAATGTAGATCTCTGTGGTGATAGCTCTCTTCTTGGATGATGTTCTCTATCTAAATTCTTTTTAGGCAGTTATGGGGGGAAGTAAAGAGCTTTTCCTGAATCTGCTGGGTTTTGATTGCTTTTTAATTCAAAATAATCTTCATGCCAGAGTGGCCCATCTTGGGGCGTTCTCTATTCTCTCAAAACTGTTCTTGCTGTGCAAGATCTGTCACCTTGTTGCTCTCAGATTACCTGTTTCATGTTATACAGGCCAAGAGGCCTCAGCTACTTTGAGTTGTTCACTTAAAACTACCTAATGGTCACCCTCAAGGTGCATACTTTGTCTAATTTTTCTAAAAGTAGTCATAACAAGTCCTTGAGAAATGATTTACTGACATTAACATGAAAATTCTAGAATGGAGAAGGCAGGAGACAGAAAATTAAACAAATAAAAAAAAAACCTATTTGGAGAAATATTGGTGAAAAATACTTTTAAAACACTACCCAAGAAGGGGCTGAGGGCTGGCTCAGTCTGTAGAGCATGTGACTCTTAATCTCAGGGTCATGAGTTCAAGCCTCACTTTGGGTGTGGAGCCTATTTAAAAAAACAAAACAAAACAAAACAAAAAAAACCCCTAACAATAATAACAAAAACCCAAGAACCACCCAAAAAACTCTTAGTGAGTACCATAGTTTGTCCATTGAATTTGTGGTAGATGAAGTACTGTTTTAGGGATGCGGAGGAGGACAGTTACAGATAAAAAACACAGGCTACTGTGTTCAAGAAATTTATAAACTGTTGGCTAAGACAATGTATAACTACTAAGGAAGTGACACAAAGGTACATACAATATCTGCAAGCTCCAGACTTTCACATGGAGGGGACAGTTATGGAGAGCCAACTATTTTGATGTCTCATAGACATCTCAAGTTTTAATAAGTAAAAAACTTCTTAGTTTCCTCTTAAACTTCTTTGTAGAGACCGCTTTTAGACAACAGGCTTGAGCAGTATAATGTAGAGCAAGGCAAAAGGGCCCACAGTGACCACCTGGCTGAATACAGACAAGCCCATCAGGCGACCTACCTCAAAATATCCATAGGTCCTAACAGACCAATGGGTACTTACAACCAGGAACAGTTACCAAAAAGTTCCGAAATACCAAAAAGAAAAAATTCCATACGCCATACCTCCTTCACTTTCTCTCTTTAAATACAACCCCACTCACTCTTGTGGCAGACGGTCTCTCCTTTGCTGTCCTGCATGCCACTCCCTTGTGATGTATTCAATAAACTTCTATCTCCTTTGTGGTGCCTTGGGTAAATCCTTTCACTGCCAGTGCCACTGGTTTCCACCAGGTCATTGCCCCACATCTGGAGACCCCTATCAGATCGGACAAACACCACATTCTTTTCTTACAGTTTTCTCCATTTCAGCAAATGGCACTACTCTCCAACCAGTTAAGTCAGGTCAGATACCTAGAAATCATCTTTCATTCCTTTTTCCCTCAAATCCCACATTATACCCATCTGTATGTTCTTGGATCTATTTCCATATCTAAAAACCACCATCCACTTTCCCCCATAAATCTGCCACCACCTTAATTCAAACCACCATCACCTGTTGCTTCTGCTGTTGCATTAGGTTCTTAACTGCGTGATCTAGTCCTTCCCCATCTCTCAAGGCTCATCTCACCACCTGTCCTTTCTGAATACGTTCCAAGCAGCATTGGTCTTTCCTTAAGTTCTTGAACACTCAGATGCCAAGCTCTTTCCTGCCTTAGGGCCTTTGTACAACCTATTCATTTTGGAATGTTCTTCCTTTTCTCTATTGCATGCCTGGATCATTCTCATCTTTTAGGCCTTACTCTAAGTGTCAACTCCTTTGTTAAAAAGCAAACCACAGGCCCAAAACGGAGTCATTTAGGCAGACTCCCCAAAACGGGGCTTACTACCTAACCTAACTGCAGTTTTCAACCTCCCTCAGAAATATAGAAATATAAGGGATTTCCCAGATCAACGCCAACAAGAGCTCTCTCTATCCTATCAAAGGTAATCAGCATGATAAGACTCCTTGCTCTTCCCCCAGAGGGAGAGTGACCTTGCTTGGAACAATCCTTTCTTTTGCTAATAACCTTCTCACCCCACCCTCTTTCCTATAAAAACCTATTTTGTACACCTCTTCGGAGCTCCCCTATACTCAGTAGGTAATATGCTACCAAAATCGTTTAATAAAGCTAATTAGATCTTTGAATTTACTTGGCTGAATTTTGTGTTTTAAGACCTCAGAGAGGCCATCCCAGACCAACCTAACTCAAACAGTTTCCCTAATTATCCTTAATTCCATCCATCAAAGGTTTAAGTTCTATGTGGTGAGGAATCTAACTTGTTCACCAGTGTAATCCCAGTACCTAGTAATTCTTGGCAAGGGAGGCACTTAAAACTATCTGCAGAATGACTAACTAGCAGGTACTTTGTGACCCAAACTTGCAGGGTCAGGAAAGTCTTCCTGACTTAAAAGGCTTAATAAACTGAAAGTTAAGGAAGGAGTAAGAATTGGCCAAGGTGGGGATGGGGTTAGAAGAGGTCTGGAGGTGAGGTGGGTTGGTGCATTTGAGGAACTCAAAAAAAACATTTCATTGGGCTGGAGCGTAGGGCTAGAGTACTGAAAAACAAAGCTGGAGAGGTAGGCAAAGGCTAGACGAGAAGGGCCCTGTAAAATGTGAAGGAGTTTAGACTTAAACCTGAGGGCAAATAGGAGGCAAGGAAAGGTTTTAAATGGGGAGCGCCCTGACTGCTACTTACCAACTTATCATATAGCCTGACAATGTGGAAACTGGATTGGAAAGTAACACAATCGAAGTAAGAGCCAGCTGGGAGGCTGGTCACCTACCTATGTAGTAGTCTTGGTGTTAAAAGTGGCGAGAATTGGGGCGCCTGGGTGGCTCGGTTGGTTAAGCAACTGCCTTCGGCTCAGGTCATGATCCTGGAGTGCCTGGATCGAGTCCCGCATCGAGTCCCGCATCGGGCTCCCTGCTCGGCAGGGAGTCTGCTTCTCCCTCTGACCCTCCCCCCTCTCATGTGCTTTCTCTCTCATTCTCTCTCTCTCTCAAATAAATAAATAAAATCTTTAAAAAAAAAGTGGCGAGAATTGGATGGATTTGAGATATTCAAGAGGCTGGTAATGACTAGCTGAATATGAGATAAGGAAGGAATCTAGACACTTTGAAGTTTCCGGTTTGAGTACACTGATAGATAAGCACTTTTTTCTCTAGGCCTTCAAAGCCGTTTGGAAAAGACCCCTTTTCAGCACGCATTACTCGGCATAGCCTGCAAAATCCCTATCTCTGAGCACCTCAAAAGCTGGAGTAGTGCTTTTCCTCTTTCTATTACCGGTTCCAGACGCTCACCCACATCTAGCTCGATGGCGTAGTAAATGATGAGTAAACGCTCGCTGAACTCTATCAACAGCGCTGCCTAACAGTTAAATGACTGACCTTTTCCCTCTTTACTCTCAGGACCCTTTTACAGAAAAGACTAACTCCTGAAAAAAACAACATAGAATGCTCTCATTCTCATTTATAACGACACTGAGGACCTCGTTAGGAGTCTCGCCCTTTGCGCGCCCCAAGAATCTCTTCCCACAGCTCCTCACCTGAGGCAGAAGACCGAGACCTGCCCGGGCGACGCTCGGTGGCACAGACCCCTAGGACTTCGCGACAAGACAGGGGCCTTCCAATCGAATCTCCCGCGTCCTTTTCCGCCGGAAGTGACGTTTTGGCAGTGTTTCCTCACAGCCAATCAGAAGAAGGCGCCGCCGAGGGTGGAGATTGAATACTACATTCTGTGAGTTTTTGGGAACGACCATTTTCGTCAAATTGTGGGTAGAGACAGGGTTTGGCGAATGTTCTTCTCTGGTGGAGTAATGGCAAAGTCTACAAAGTTGGTTTTGGGGGTAGCGTAGGGATCCCAGGAAGGGGGGGTAGCGCCCCTCCAGTCGGGTTTCAGCAGGGTGACTGAAAGGAGGAGTGGAAGCTGGGCAAAGGGGTTGGTGGCGCGGTGAAGACAGAAGGGAAGTGGAAGCGGGGCCTGAAGCGGGCTACCCCGAGCCGGGTGAAGAAAGGGGGCGTATCTTGGAAGAAGGGACCAGGACCTAACGGGATCCGGGGGCTATCTGGGCCCCGGCGACTCCAGTTAAGGGATGGATTATGTGGGCAACACGGATGTCTGGGGTGATCCATGAACAGAGTACCACAGGAAGTGGTTGGCTGACTTAATGGAAGTGGGGTGCAAGGAGCCAGACCGAGCGGTTTGCGGAGCCGTGCACCCCTGCCTCCTGAGTGACCCAGTGCAAGTCCCTACATCTCTCTCGGGGCCTCAGTTTCCTCCTCTGTAAATGGGAGTAGCAATCATTCACGACACACAGATTGTTGTGATGCTTAAATTAGATGAGTTGATGTGTGTTCCATCATGCCTAGCGATAATAGTGACATGTAGAGAACGCTCAAGAAATTGTCATGGTAGCTGTTATTATTATCATTATATGGGGTTTGCGGAGGGCAAGGGGTGTGGCAATGGATTGAGGCGGACAGGGAATGGCAGGAAAGGTGGGCTTGTGGAGCGCTCTAGGAAAGGATGGGATTCCGGCGGTCAGGTAGGAGGGGGTCCTCGGATGGTAAGGGTCGACTTGGTCTGTGACCGCAGTGAAGCTGGACTCTAAAGAGGGGACTGCACGAGAGGAACATGATAAGTTGCGGCGCCCTCGGGGTCGGGGAAGGTGTGGTTTGGGTGACCCGGTTTAGGCGGCGTTGCTGTGGGGCGGAGCGGCTTTGGGTTTCACCGGGGAGGAGCTTATCTGCGGTGGGCGGAGCTGCGGGCTGGGCTCGGGTCTGGCTTCAGGCATCTGCGGGTCTCGCTCCCACCCGCACTGCAGCCGGCAGCCTGAGCCATGGGGCGTCCCACCGTCCTGCTCCTGCTCTTGACTTTCCTGACGCCTGGGGCCGCCATCCGTGTACCGCCGGCCATGAAGGCCCTCAGCAGCCTGCGTTGGTCAACCAGTTTCACATCCCGCGGTACTGTTGCCAAGAAGTACTCGATTAACTACATCGAACAGAAGGTAAGGCGGGGCGGGGTGGGCGTGGGGGAAGATGGGGTTTCGAAGTCCCCGGCCTAATAGCCCCGGCCTAGGCACCGTAGCCCACCCGGAATTTCAGACCCCTAATGCCTAGGACTTGTCCGATCTTTGGCTCACAGCTTCCAGAGGGTGGCATCAAATCTCAGTTATATTTAAAATCTCTCCTCCCGTTACCAATAATTTAGTATCAATCCTGGTTCCACACTCTCTTCTGTAATTGGCTATGACAGTCACTTCAGCTTCTTCTCCCAGAGGATGCCCTAATTCAAATTTCCCTGACCCCCCGTCAAATGAAAATTATTTAATGCCAACTCTGCCTCCTAGTCCGTGGTGACAGTCATTCTTTGTCCCTAAGCAGCCTCTAAATACACATTTCCAGTATCTTATTAGATAGTATTTAGTATTCAGCCTAAAACGCCAGGCTGTCATCTCTTGCTTAGCTCAAAGTTGATTTTGTAGCCCTTTGATTAAGAGTTTTTAACCATTCCTATTCTCCATAAGACTGAACATATGTGTACCCCATGCTTGTAGAGGAAGTTGTAGAAGAAAGTCAAGATTTGAGGGTGGGGGTTAGCATCTGTATGGTTCTGAAACTTGAGTTTAGAATTTTAAAATAGGCTTGATGCCTTTGTGCTTGGCTGAAGCATGAGGCACTCTTCTGACAAGCGTGGATAGAAAAGTACATCCTGTGTAAAATGACAGGATCTCTTAAGGTTCTGTATTTCTGGGAGCCTGTATAAAGATAGGCAAAGCTTAGGGAAAGATGTGGATTAGAAAAAATGCAAGAGTCTGAGGTTTGGCCTTTGGAGTCAAGTAGAACAGCATTCCATTCTGCTAGCTCTGTGACCTTGGGAAAGAATACTTCTCTGAACCCAGTTTCTTGGGGCGCCTGGGTGGCTCAGTCGGTTAAGCGTCTACCTTAGGCTCAGGTCATGATCCCGGGGTCCTAGGATCAAGTAGGGCTTCCTGCTCAGTGTGGAGTCAGCTTCTTCCTCTCCCTCTCCTCCTCCTCTGTTCATGCTCTCTCTAGCTTGCAGGCTCTCTCTCTTTATGTCTCTCAAATAAATAAATAAAATCTTAAAAAAAAAAATCAACCCAGTTTCTTGATCTGGGGATTTGGTGATGGTTAAATGAAAACAGATGACAAGTCCCCAGCAGAGTATTTGGTCCTGAATTTTGAGTTTTGATAGAGGATTGCATGAATTTGTAACATATAAGAAATTATTTTTAACCCAGAAATTTAAATCACAGTTTATGAGGAAGATAAAGTATTTTATTTCAGCAGAGGTACCAGGAAACAGGGGACTTTTTCTCAAACAACTTACTTAAATTAACTCTCTAGGGTACAATTTCTTCATTTGTAAATTGAGAGGGTTGAACAAGGAACAGCATATTACACACTCTACTGAGGAAAATTAAGGGCCTTTGGGGGAGCTGTCTCAGGGGGTTGGTGGGTAAAGGCCCAAGTGGTAGCCAAGTTAGGGTGCTCCAGTAACCCCTCTCTCCCTAAAATAACTTTGAGCCTGAGCATTATGTGTTTGTTTCATGTATGGGATTTTGTAGAGGATTATTTGCAGAGTTTTATTGGCACAGTAAAATTGAAGGGGAACTATTGGAATGAGGATCTCTGAAATCTCTTTAAAAGTGATGAAGGGGCACAGCCTGGGTGGCTCCATTGGTTAAGTGTCCCGCTCTTGATTTCGGCTCAGATCTTGATATCAGGGTGGTGAGATCGAGCCCCACACTGGGCTCCCAGCTGAGCATGGAGCCTGCTTAAGATTCTCTTTCTCCCTCTCCCTCTGTTCCCTCTCCACACTTGTGCACATGTGCTTGTGCTCTCTCTCTCAAAAAAAAAGAAACGATGAAAAAGAACTATCAGCAGAAAAGGGAGAACAAAAGGGAGGAAGAGACCAAATGATCTGTGAGCCCTTAATTTATATTCCTTCATTATACATTCCTTCCTTGACCACGTAACTATTTAGAAATATAGTTTAAGGTAAGTTCTTTTTCCATATTTGTTCATTTGCTAAATCTGACTTTACTCAGTCACCTTTTGCCCTCTGGCTTAGTTTATATTTTAGGACACAGATTCCACGTATATGTTTATTACTATAGTAATAATTTTCCTTACATCAACTCCAGTTTTTTTGAGAAAACTTCCACATATGTATTTATTACATAATAATGATTATAGTAGTTGCCAATTTTGGACCATAGATTTTTAGTTGGGACTGACTATGTATAAACTCTACTTCAATTTTTTTTTTTAGTTAGAGGACATGAAATACTTTTGTGCCTTTTGATAATAGACATCATTATTAGAATTGTAAGGCTCGGTTTTTATTCAAGGTTGAATTTTTATCAACCTTTGTAATGATTTTCTTTATCTGTAGTTATATCTGTCCAGTTGACCAAGCCATTCCCAGCTGTCCTTATATGCACATAAGTTCCATGAATGGTATAGGTATAAAGGCTTGGCCCATAGCCCTTTCCCTCCCCTTCACTCCTCAACACACACATACACTTTTAGCAACATAGAACAAAGACTCAATTGAATTTTACAGTGTTGGAAATTCTGTCTGGAGTATTGTCTCTCTTCTCCCCAAATTAAACTCATACCTGTATTCCAGCTGAAATGTCACCTCTTCTGTGAAGACTTCTCGACTTTAGGGCAACTTAGTTGTTTTTTTTTCATTCTGCACACTTACTATTTTATGTGTCCCCTATAGCTAGATAGCACTCTCCAGTACCCAGAAGTGCCCATAAAAAATATAAAGTACAAAATGAATATTTGTTGAGGGAGTGAATGAATGACTATCCAAAAAAAGCCTAAACAAAGCAAAGTCTACCATCATTTAATTGACACAAGTTATTTTTTATTTTTCTTTTCATTTTTTACTTCTATTCTTAACTAATTATTTTTCCCCTTCTTTCAAAGTCTTCAAAGGTTGTTGATTTAGTAGGAATTTTTTTGTATTTGTTTTTTTTTATCCAAAGTAACTGAATCAGGAGACCAGACAAAGGATAGTACATCACTTGGTTACATCCGGGCTTTGGGTACATGTGTGATGCCAGGGTTGTAAGGGGCTCCTTGGAATCTATGGCTTGTGGTTACAAGGTTTCCCTTCTTCTCATTACCCTCCATCTCCCAGCCTAGCCCCTCAGGGTAGAATGTGAGTCCTGAGGGCATTTTACTGTGTGATGTAGTGGGAAAAGAGAATGAGTCCTTTGAGGCTCTCATTTTCCTCAGTGTTACTAGGAAACAATATTTACTGTATTAGAGTTCTCTAGAGAAACAACCAAAAGAATGTGTTTCTGTGTGTCTCTATCCCTCTTTTCACAGAGATTTATTTTAAGGAATTAGTTCATATGATTATGGAGGCTTGGTAAGTTCAAAATCTACAGGGTAGACTGGCAGCCTGGAGACCCAGAGAAGAGTTGCAGTTTGAGTCAAAAGAGAGCCTGCTTGCATAATTCCTTCTTGCTCAGGAGAGGTCAATCTTTTTTGCTATTCAGGCTTTCACCTGGTTGGATGAGACCCATTCACATTATAGAGGGTAAATCTGCTTTACTCAAAGTCCACTGATGTACATATTAATCTTTTCCAAAAAACCAGCTTTCTAGAAACATCCAGAATGTTTGATCAAATATATGGGCACTGTAGCCCAGCCAAGTTGACAGGTAAAATTAACCATTACTTCTACCAAGGTTGTTGTGGGGGTTCAATATGGTAACACATGAAAGCACATGCATAGTGCCTGGGAGATGGTAGGAACTTTAAGGAACATAATAGAGTAAATAGAGTAAACATAATAGAGTAAAATTTCTTCCCCATTCTGTCCTAAAACCACAATCCCCATAGTGTTAGCATTTCAGATTGAACCAAATGCATGACAGTTGTGATAATGCCTCTTCTAGAAACTTAGTGGTCAGTAATCTATACTCAACTATTCCTATTTAACTACTGACCAGTGTTTATGTTAGAACTCTGCAACTTGACCCAGTGTTAAGCTCATGGCCACTGACTTCTGCAAAGCCTTCCCACAGCTCCTTCCTTGTCTGCTGTGAGGCAGTCACATCAGTGGGCTAAGCTATTTCTATTTATGTACATCCATTATGGTTCTTTTAGTTCCTACTCCAGGTTCCCCTTTTCCACTCATGCCACAGTGACCCTAACGTCTAGTAAAATATTGATCTTTCTCCTCCTCCTCTCCTTTTTATTTTTTCCCCTCTTCTCCACTTTTTGTTATTGGTTCATCTATTGATGGCTTTCCCCTTAGGCCCAGAGTGTACGTCACAAATATTATGTGACTTCTGAATTGATTTCTGTTTTTACCCCTAGACTCATTGCCAGAAGGGGTTTTAGAGATCATGCATTCCACCCCTTAGATATGATGAAGTAACTTTGATCTAAATTATGAAGAGTCAGGAACTTGATAGAGATTGATTACCATACAAGTTTGAGAACAAATTCTATTTCTCCCATTAGCTGAGTAACTTCAGACAGATTACTCTGAGCATCTGTTTTTATAATCAGCAAGATGGGGATAATTATACTGTTCATCTCACAGATTTGTTGTGAAATGAGCTAATATGTGTAAAGGACTTAATAGCACAGTTTAGATATCACTTTACTCAAAAAATGATAAATATTTTTATTTTATCTTGCGGTTTCTTAATATATATGGCTTTAACTTACCCCCTCTCCACACAGAATAAAATATTCAAATCATCACTTACCATACCTAAAATAGTTATTCTAGAAAATATGAAAATTTGTATGAACTCTTTTCAGTTACATAAATAATATATATATTCCTTTTTATCAGTGGGATATAATTTAATATACTTGTAAATAAGGCAAAGAAATTAACTTTCCTTGTTTGAAATAATTTTCTTTCACACAAGACTGATACATAATGAAAAGCGTAGGAAGCTATTTCTATTATTTTTTTCTATGCTATTTTGCGTTTTGGTAAATTGCGGCGGGGACATATAATGAATGTATCCTTTTAGATTTTTGCGAGTATCTTTTCTATTTTATAATAATAGTAATTCTAACACTATCTTTCTGATAGCTTTAATGTTTTATAAGTTAATGCTAAAATATAATTTCAGTAAAAATTAATTTTAAGGTTTTGCACTGTCATTTATATCCCTCTGCAGCATATTGCAAGGACTTTAAAGCACTTAAGACATTTTTGAAGTTTGGGTTCTAGTATCAGACTTGTCACTAACTCATGGAATGACCTTGGGTAAGTTGCTTGCCTCTAGATCTCAGTGTAAGATCTCTTATGTAAGATAAGAGGATTGGACCTGATGACCTGTGATGCGTCTGTAATTCTGTTCACTGAGTGCTTCCTGTCTATAGGGCCCTGTATTAGGAGCAGTGGGGATTTGAGTACAAGTTCTGTTTTTCCCCTTGCCATTAATTGCCTTTGGCATAGCAGACCTAAACAGTTTTTCCATCTCAACTTTAAATTAGACAGACTCCTATCATGTAAAGGTTTTTTTTTTTTAATTAAAATTACTCAGCTTTACCATTAACAAAGTATAACATAGAACACTGTATTTATATTTATGATTTTAAAGTTTGCTTGATTATGGGTGGATTGGAGAAAAAAGAATCATAGGAAAGGAAAAGACCTTGATGACATGTCTTACCTTATTTGTCATCATATTGCCAGAGCATTGCACGGTGCCCTCTACATAGTAGTTCTTTTTTTTTTTTAAGATTTTATTTATTTATTTGAGAGAGTGAGCGAGCGAGAAAGTATGAGAGCAGGGGGAGGGGCAAAGGCAGAGGGAGAAGCACACTCCTCTCCCCGCTGAGCAGGGAGCTGGACTACGACAACGTGGGGCTCGATCCCAGGACTCTAGGATATGACCTGAGCCAAAGGCAGACACACTTAACCGACAGAGCCACCCAGGCGTCCCTACGTAGTAGTTCTTCATAAAGATTTTTTGAATGGAAAAAATTGGCTATAAATTAAAATGAATAAGGAGTAAGAGGAGGGAGAATAAAATGAAATATGTACTGTATAAATTATTGAATGCACTAGTGATACTAATAATCTGCTACTGCGTATTGAAAGCTTTATATGTCCTAGGTTCTAAGTACGTAATAGACATTTATTTATTTAGATTTTATTTATTTATTTGAGAGAGAGAATGAGAGAGAGAGAGAGCACATGAGAGGGGGGAAGGTCAGAGGGAGAAGCAGACTCCCTGCTAAGCAGGGAGCCTGACGCGGGGCTTGATCCCGGAACTCCAGGATCATAACCTGAGCCGAAGGCAGTCGCTTAACCGACTGAGCCACCTAGGAGCCCTAGACATTCATTTATTTAATGTTCTATGAGGTAGATGCTATTATTGTGAGAGAACGATCATACAGAGAGGTTGAGTTACATGTTCAAGATGCTTATCTGTCTCATTTTGTTTTTCTGAAAATAAACTCTAATGAGTTTCTAGTTCTAAAGCAAATGTCATTACCTTGCTTATTGTACTAGTCAGGATAAGGCTAGGCTATGCTGCTGTAGCAGAACTACAAAATTTTAGTGACTTAAACCCCCCAAAATGTATGACTCAAACTGTATTTCCATTGGGGTGAGCAGAGGGTTCCCTCATTACATTTACTTAGAGACTAAGGAGCTTATGGAGGCTTTCTCTCAACATACACTTTCGTGATCACCATAGCAATGAAAAAGGAACATAGAAAAATAATAAATGCTCTGGTCTGGAAATTGCACATCACTTCCTTTCATAATTCCTTGGCCCAAACTGGTTGTATTGCTGCATCTAAGGACAGGACAGGGAGATAAAAAATACTGACTTTGGAGATCCTAGAAGGAGAAACAACATTAATTAGACTACCATACTCAATTATTCTCTTACTCACCCACCCATCCACCTACTCAGTGTTCATCCACTTCCTTTTATATGTCAGGCACTGTACTAGGTCCCAGGAAAGCAGAGATGATTACATCCTGGAGGACTTCACATACTTGTTGGCCATTCCAGTCACACATACTCAAGCTTGTATCTGAAAAATATGGAAAAGGACTGACAAATGTGTGATGTCTTGGCATTATGTGGCTGCAATTTACAGATTGCTTCAAAAAATCCCTGAAGGTGGCACCCCTGGGTGGCTCAGTGGTTAAGCACCTGCCTTCGGCTTGGGTCATGATCCTGCGGTCTTGGGATCAAGTCCCGCATCAGGCTCCCTGCTCAGCAGAGAGCCTGCTTCTCCCTCTCCCTCTGCTTGTGCTCTCTCTCTGTCTCTCTGTCAAATAAATAAATGAATAAATAAATCTTAAAAAAACATAAAAATCCCTGAAGTGAGGCTGGTCTACTTGATATTTTCTTGCTCAATTTATCATTATCATGATATTTCACTGACCTGATGTGTATATACATTGAAGCATGTGATTAATAAAGGAATTTATTTATTCATACTGTCACTCAGTATTTAAAATAATTGTTTTGCCTGTCTTTTTCATAATAAAGGAAACAAAACTGATACAGAGGTTTATGTAAAAAATCTGAATTATGCTTTGTAAGTGTCCATCAAAAGGAAACTTTTGCATTGACAATGTGTATGTTATTGGGGAGTTATAAAAATCCTTTTTTTAATATCTTTTTTATTCTGGTTCACAGTTTAGGAAAAGTAGTCGTTGTTTATGAGCAGTGAATGAATAAACATTTATTGATTGTCTTATCTGGGCCAGGTATTATTTTAAACTCTTTTACATACCTCCTTTTAATTATTACAGTCACTTTTAAGAATAGATGGTTTAATTGAGGTTCATAGAAGTTAAGTGACTTGATCAAGCTATTGAGGGACAATATATTTTAATCTTTTGCTTCCAAGATTTATGATCTTTCATTCAGTTGACCTCCTGATGCCTCTGTTTTCAAAACTGATTGTCTCTCTATCTATTTATATTCCACATTCAGTCTTTAAAACAATCCTGTGAGGTAGATATTATGCTCATTTTTAGAGGTGAAACTGTCAAGCTTCAGAAAGATCAAAGGAAGAAACATGCAAAATATCCCACTTGTAAATTTCCTGGTTTCTCAATCCCAAATTATAAATAATTTGTGGTACATCCATAAAATGAAATATTATTATGCCTTAAAAATGATGGTCTTGAAGTATATCTGGTAATGTGGGAAATGTTCATGAATTACTGATAAATGAAAAAAGCAAAATAGAAAACTTGAATGTACAACATGTTTCCAAATTCATTTACTCTATTTTGCTAAGTTCTTACTATTTGCAAGGCACTCTTCTAGGCACTGGGGCAAGAGCATTCAAGACATAGAGAAAAGCAAGTACAAAAACCTGAAGGTAGATGTTCCTGGCAGGAACAACTCAAGGAGGCCAGTATGGCTGGAAGAGGGTAGCAGGGGATGAAGACAGTGAGGAGGAAAGAGAAGAGAGATACTCCTCTAGCAGAGAAGGAAAGTAAATGGACTAGGGAATTACAGTTTGATTACAGGCAGCTTTGAAGTCTCATGCATGTTGGTAAGACCATTTGATAGGCTGTATGTTTCTCTAGCTACCTTTACTTTCTTGGGTATGAATGAAAAGTTGGTGGAGAGTTCTTTTTAACCAGGATTATCCTTTTGCCAAACCAGTAAAAGAAAGTGAGAGAGAGAGTCATGGGGATTCAGGGGCATATGCAAGGGAGTAATTTATTCATTGACCATGAAATTTCAGCCAAGTAAGGAAGGGAGTGAGGATGGGGTGAGGGACAGTGAAAGGTGGATTATGTGAGGTTGAAGGTCCTCCTTGCTTCCTGCAGTTAGCCCTCTACTGCAGTCCCCATGGGTCACATTAATCACTTCTTCTCCCATCAAGCACTCTTCTCCTCAGAGCCTGCAATGATTCCTAATTGTTTGCTTTTTTTTTTAGGGAGATTTTATTTATTTATTTGAGAGAGAGAGTGCAAGAGAGTGCACAAGCACGGGGAGGGGCAGAGGGAGAGGGAGAGGGTCAAGCAGACTCCCCACTGAGCAGGGAGCCTGACGCCAGGCCCTATCCCAGGACCCTGAGAACATGACCTGAGTCGAAGGAAGACGCTTAACAGACTGAGCCACCCAGGCACCCCAGCTGATTGTTTGCTTTATTTAGAACAAAATCCTGTAGTATTCAAGGCCTTTCACCCTGTAACCCCAATCCACCTTTCCAGTGTGCTAATCTATTCTTCACACATGCTCATTCTTTTCCTGTTTCTATGCTTTAGCCCACATTGTTCCTTTTGTCTGGAATACCTCTCCCAATACCCTTCCCCCCTTTATCAATCCTATCCTTTTTTTCAGCCTCATCTCAGACACCTCCTACCTCCTCCATGAGGTGTTTCTTAATCTCCTGGAAAGTGTGTGATCAGTCAGATCTGTCTTTGTACTTCTCTCATGGCACATGTCTTATCTAGCCTTGTGTTAAGGTCTTTTGTACTTTTGTCTTACTCCCTTTTTAAAGCAGGAACTCTATTTTGTAAGTATCCATACTCCATAGCATATACTGCCCATAGGTAAGTTTTATAGTCCTAGAGTATCATCATTACAAATGTTTGTTGAATCTGTATCTTTCCGCCTCTCTCCTGCTTCCCTATACAACGAGATAAGGAAAGGGTGTGTGTGTGTAGGACGGGAAACGGTATGGAAATTGATTCTCAACTGTCTAAAATCCTTTTGGGAAACAATGTAGAATGCCAGGCAAATAAAAACAGTCCCACTTATTCACATTCTCTTACTCTGATGACCTGAAAGCTGTAGCTAGTTTTCTGTACTGATTCTTCTCCCCACATATATACAGAGAAAGAATCATGGAAGGGAGTACAGCAAAGTTTGCTCTTTGTTTTGTGTCTGGGTGAGGGCCAGGGAAAGGATAAAGAATGAAGACATTAGGAAAAATGTCCCCTTAAAGCCTACTTCTGTGGCAATTGTGTACTGCCCATATTTATTAGAGAGCTAAGGTAAGGCAGTACTTTTTATGATTCATTTGCAAAAGAAGCCAATTAACTATGTATATTAGTAAATCCTTACTTTCTATTATGTACATACATCAGTTCCAAGTTGCCACACAGTGCTGCACCTGAAGAGGGTCAGCTGTCCTATCTCTGTCAAGCTCATGGTGTTCTCTTTCTTGTTGCTCATGTTGTGGGGATGCCCACATGGGTTAAGAAAAAGCAGATTTATTAAAGTCAGATTTCTTTAGGAGCTTTCTCTGAACAGCTCTGCAAGTTGGTTATGATACAATGAAGATGAAGTATTATTCTATTACAGTAGATATGATATCTAACATATAGTAAAGAAGCACAATTGTACGTTCATCCGGAAATATTTATTGAACTCTTCCAAAGTGCCATACACTATGTTGATAGCTGAGGATAAGTGGAAAGCAAAGACAGACCTCATGAAGTTTACAGTTTAGTGGGAAAGAACATAGTGATAAGTAATTACAAGTGTGATAATGTGTGCTTTAAGGAAGTAGTTTGTTGTGGGATCTACAATGGAGTCCTGAGTCTTGTGTATTAGAGAATCCTATAGGCAGCAATGGTATCAAAGTAGACTGGGAAGCTAAATAGGAGTTAGCCAGGAGAAGGGAGATGATTGAGATTTCTGCCCAGGTAGAGGGTGTATCCTAAGGTAGGAAGGAGCAGTCCATGTTGGGGGAACTGAAAGATCAGAAATACTGGGACAGGGGCTCAGACTCTATGAGGCAAGAGGTGGGCCCTCAAAAGTACGAGGTCAGTATTATTACTATTTCCATTGGTACATGCATGGTATTCCTTCTCTCAATCTTTCATTGATTTTAAGAACATAACTTGGTGTTGAGGTGGTAAGGGGCAAAGCACTGCTCTGCTCCCCAGAGTAAATGCATTCACCTTGTGACAGGTACAGCCTAAGTGCTCTTAATATATTATCCCACCCTGCAAGGAGGTACTACATCTTTTTTATAAAGAAATAAAGGGCTCAGAGGTAAAGTGATATATCCATTATCACATAGCTGATAAGTGATAGTGCCAGGATTTAAACGGAGCTCTGTTGACATCAGAGCCCTTGATCTATGTTGCTTCTGTACTAGCTGTATTTCTGGAATAGATAGAAGATTGTGTAATTCATGGCCTAAATTAGAGATAGTGTGGAAGTCACATTTGTTAAGGAATTCCAGATTAGACAGTAATAAAGTCAGTTCTCTAACACCAGGCTGGATAATTTTGGAGAGAAAAAAAAATCATAATGGAGGTTTTAACAATACAGAACTTTCTTCTGACTTGACTTTTGTGTTACAAAAAGAAGGCTTTTAAATGAATGGACCTTTAAATAATGGACCATGTTAACAACAAAAGGGAATTATGAAACCTTCTAAGATATAGACTATGAGATCTTTTTGGAGGGCTGTATACATTCTAGAGTAAAGGATGTCAAGAGACCTCCACTGATGATCACAAAAAGGTATTCTCCAAGAAATAAAGGAGGAGACTAAACTGGTAGGGCAGGAGTGAGGTCACTACTTTAGAAATTGTCCCCTTAAATTTGGTGCTCAGTATAGTTTACCCTAGTTTCATTAGGGAATCCTCCTTTTTAAGCTTTCCCAACAGTCTGTGTACAAAATTTGGCTTGGAATAAGTTAATTAAAGTTCATGTAAATGTTGCTCATCTATGCTGCATGAATTAGTCAATGCTATATATTCGTCTTCTATTCATTTGAATGTTCCTCTTTTGTCCACTAACTCAAAGGAACAGAGGTCACCATTTGGCACTTGCTTTTGAAAGTCTACCTTGATTAGAAAGTCAAGTTCAGGTAAACATACCTATGTATTTGTTTTCTCTGAAAGCCTGGATAGTGGTCTCATTTTTTTTTTTTAAGATTTTATTTATTTTAGAGAGAGAGAAAGGGAGCAAGAGAGAGAGAGAGAGTGCATGTGAGTGAGAGAGAACCAGGGGAGGGAGGGCAGAAGGAGAGGGAGAAGCAGACTCCCCTTATGGGGCTCGATTCCAGGACCCTGAGATCATGACGCCAGCGGAACCGAAATCGAGAGTCGGATGCTCAGCCGACTGAGCCACCCAGGCGCCCCTAGTGGTCTCATCTTTAAACATGGTGCTTAGAATGATAGTATTATTCTTCAGTTTAATAAAGTATTATCATTTTAAAGGATATTAAACTGAAAATTTAAGCTAATCTCTTTAACTACTTTTACGAGAAACCTGGCTATTTGAACCATGATTCTAATTATATTATTCTGATCCCCAAGAGGAAATAAGCAGTCCTTTGAGATGTGGATTCAGAATCTTCAGCATATGGGGTGATGAAAGTGATGCTACAGATTATTTTAAAATTCTTTAGAAATAAGATACTCAGTCACCTTTTAGTTTTGTGATTTGTACCTTTCCTCAGAGCTACATAATTCATATAGTGATGAATGTGTAACTAAAGGTATATTACACTATCACAGCACTGGATAGAAAGTCAGAAGCAGGGGCACCTGGGTGGCTCAGTCGTTAAGTGTCTGCCTTCGGCTCAGGTCATGATCTCAGGGTCCTGGGATTGAGCCCCACATCGGGCTCCCTGCTCCGCAGGAAGCTTGCTTCTCCTTCTCCCACTCCCCCTGCTTGTGTTCCCTCTCTCACTGTCTCTCTCTCTCTCTCTCTGTCAAATAAATAAAATTAAAAAAAAAATGAGAAGCAAAAACATATCACCATATACCAGGCCGTGTGATATTTAGTGTGTTAGAGACTTTCACTGTCACCAAGTCATTGCCTTGTTGCTGTTTTCAGTTCCATGATAACTGCAAATTTTCTTTTTTTTAATTTTGCTTTGCAAGGTCATATTGTTTTAAGGAAAAAGTTGGAACAAATTGCTAAAGTTTTTTTGTTTTTTGTGGGGTTTTTTTTTGCTA
Source organism: Eumetopias jubatus (assembly GCF_037043125.1). NCBI lineage: Eukaryota > Metazoa > Chordata > Mammalia > Carnivora > Otariidae > Eumetopias > Eumetopias jubatus. The sequence goes on along the minus strand of NW_028274819.1, from coordinate 64,050,817 downwards.
AAGTTTTATACAGTGGGGTACCTGGGTGGCTCAGTTGGTTAAGTGTCCAACTCTTGATTTTGGCTCAGATCCTGATCTCAGGGTGGTGAGATGCATCCCTGCCTCGGGCTCTGTGTTCAGCCGGAGTCTTCTTGAGAGTCTCTTTCTCCCTCTGCCCCTCCCCCAAACCGCACTTGTGTGTGTGTATGCGTGTGTGCGCACGCCCGTGCATATGCTCTCTCTCAATAAATAAATGAATAAATAAATAAATAAATGAAATCTTTTAAAAAAGTTTTATATGACAATTTCTTCCTCATAAGTAGTAATATTAAACATGTACCTTGTGTATGTTTTTGCGTGTATTTGGCAGTGGTTTCAGATTTGGGAGGTGCATGCTAATAAAACATGCTCTACAAAATATACTAGTAATGCATCAAGCTCTCACTTCCTTCAGACCCTTGCTAGGTACTTGCATGCATGTATTATCCTACGTAATCATCGTAAGACATCTCTGAGGGGTGCCCTGGGTAGCTCAGTCAGTTAAACATCAGAATCTTGATCTCAGCTCAGGTCTGAGAGCACCACTCGGGGGTGAATTAAGGCGTTGGGCTCCATGCTGAGGGGGTGGAGCCTACTTAAAAAAAAAAAAAGACCCCTCTGAGATAGGTACTATTTTTTTTTTCATTTTACATATAAGAAAACAAGCCTACAGACATGAAGTAACTTGTTCAAATTCGAATAGCTCTAATAGGTGGCAGAATTGGCATTCAAACTCAGATCTGTCTGCAAATTCCTTTCTCTTTTTGCTACTTTACGAAACATTCCTTTGTGGTTTTCAGGAGAGAAAAAACAGTTTTTGAAAGATACCCTTGGTACTGATCAGATTTTATTAGTGCAAAAGTGTGTGTATGTGCACTTAAACCTTGGCACTGGTATTTTTGATAAGTTTTCCTGATGGCTTATGACTAGCATGTTTGGCCTGCATCATTGTGATTTAATAACCTAATTTAAAAAAGAACTACAACCCAAACAATGGCTCTGATTCAGCCGATATGAAAGTGAGGAAGTACTTGTTATCATTTGTCAGTGAATTCTTATTTTTATACAGTTTGAACCGTGGGTCACACTGCAGACACTATCCTTTAAAACTGCCGGAAACCTCCGTCACTTCCTGAGCACTGATGGCCTCTTCCTTCGAGGGAGCAGCTCATACAAAAATTTCTGAAAGCAGTGGTGATGACTCCCTTCTCCTTGGCCTAAGATTCTTCCTTTCTCTTAAACAATTGGCTTTAAATGACAATGACTGGTGTGGCTAGTGCAGACCAAAACAGGCTATCTGTTTGCCTTTTACGAAGTCTGATTTCTAGAAAATGACCGTAGTTTAAAAGAGAAGGTAATTACTATTTGCTGCCCACCTCTCTGTGATCTCTTCAAAGACAGCAATGTTGGGTCTCATTCATCTGTGGGTCTGGGAGGCTGCAGTACCATGCTTTGTACATGTGGAGCTGTGCTGATAGAATGACACTGCATGTCATGTTCTGTGTTATTGAAAACATTAAATGCAAATATCCAACATTAGGCAAGGTATAAAAGAGCATCTTGCTGTTACTTACATACCCCTAGTCTTTGGTTCATCTCTGAAGAATTTGAGTGTAACATGGTGAAATGAATGTTGGCTAAGATGCCGGGGAAGTTACTCTCCAAAAAATATGGATCATGGTTTTTAAAGATTTCCAGAAGGGCTTTTTGCAGTTAAATTTTTAACATTGCCAAACCCTTTTATTAGTTTGAATTTATAGTCATTTTTCTGTAATCTCTGTTCTCTAGATGATCTTTCTCCATTTCACACTCCAGACAAGCATATACATACATTTACTCTTGCCTATTGGTCTTCCTCTGAAGATTTATTCTTTAAATACTTCTTGAATCTTCAAGGCGTCTGGCCTGTTTAGCACTTGCTTGTTTCCTTCTGTTAAAAAATATTCCCCTCCAGGAAGCCCGTCTTTGTTAATTGGAAAAGTAGTGGGGGGTCTTCTGTTGTTTTTTTGCTCCTGTTTCACATTCCCAATTAATTCACTGTTCTTGTTTCATCTTTGCTTACACACATCTAAGATGTGCAGACAACTCTAGTTGATTTGTGAATTCCATGTGCTTCATTTTTAAATTCCCAACTGCCTCACCCATGCCTTCCAGGATATTTTGATTGCCCTATCCCTTGTTCAGCTTGTATAGGCTTAGACAAAACAAATGGATTTTAGGATCAGCCTTTAAAAACATAATCAGAGAAATAACTCTGCTAGAAAAGAATCTCTAATATTTATTATATATTGTTATTTCTTATTGACACTGTGCCAGGCATTACACATTGGTCATTTCATTGTTTTATACACACTGTGCTGGGATTTGGCTCATACAGTACTGGTATCTCTCTGCTTGGAATGGTTTATCTTCCTCCTTTCTCTGCCTGGCACTCCTGTCCATCCTTCACGGCTCAGGTCTTATATCACCTCTGTGAAACTTTATGGGACTGCTTTGTTTCTCTTTCCAGGCTGTGTATTGACTAATATCCCCTTTGTGCCTTCCATTGCACTTTATAAATACTTCTTTTTTACTACTACTCTGGATTGCAGTGATTTGTTTATATGTTGTTCTCTGTTATTAGGATATGAGCAGCCTGACTGCTGGGACCACACCTATCAGTGTATCTACAGTGTACACTCTCAACAGTTGTTTAAATGAATAACTGGCCCAAGCTGAGGTGATTATTCCCTTTTCTGAATGCTGTTAACACTTGCTTTTATTATATTTTGCCTAGTACTATCAATATGGCATATACACTGACCAATTAGAAGAGAAGCTGGTCATAGAGCTGAGGCCTTTTATAGTGCCATGGGTTAGTTCTTTAGACCTGAGGTCTGGAGAAGGAACTGGGACAGTGGGATGGGTGGGCATAGAGTGGGGGTGGGCATCACTCAAGGTGCTGAGATAATTATTTGCTAACCGGTATAGAAGGATTTCAATATTTTAATAACTGGCTGAGTATCAGCCTTGGTTCTTCCAAGTAGTGGGCACCTTAAGAATAGGATGCTGCTTAAACTGGTTAGCATCCCTCATATGGATAGTTAGGTGCAACTGAGAGGTATGGGTGTTCAAAGCAAGTTAAACTTTTATAAAAAATATTAATGTCATTACATAACATGCGCTTCTAAAACTCCTTGGATTTTTTTTCACAGTACTGTCAATGGCACTAATCTCCTCCTGGTCACCTGGGATTAGAGTATTTTGGAATCATCTGATTCCTTCACCTTCACCTCTATACCAAAGTCCAATTAGCCACAAGACTTTTCCATGATTCCTTCCTACTTTATGCCCCTTCCTTTGCATTCCCAGGGTTACTAGCTTTTATAAACCCACACAATTCCAAGCTAAACTATTACAGTAGCCTCTTCAGTCCCTTTGTTCTGTCAGCCTCAGGCCAGGCCAGCTGGCACTATGGTTTTTTCTCCCCTCCTCTTTTCCAGTCCAGGCCTTTACTGGGCCCTGCTTAAACTCCACCTCCTCAGGGAAACCTTCCCCAGTTGACCCAGCCTAGTAAGAGCTATCCTTCCCTGGGCTCCGCTAGTACTTGCTGTCTGTAACATTCGTTAACTCTACATTAACTTTGTGAAATGACTCTTGTTGCCTGAACTGTAATTACATCTTAGAATGTGATTTAGCAGGCAGTTATCTCTCAAGCAGGAAGCAAACATGCCCTAGAATTCGTATCCTCACAGGGTCATAATGGTTCAGGACATTTAGAGTTTTAAAATTTCCTGATTGACATAATTTAAAATTCTGTAGCCAGGTTGCTGAGTAGCATGTAATTTTGTTTGAAAGAAATGCTGACTGTGACCCACTAACTTGAGTTTATAACCATGAATGGATTACAACCTCCTTATGAAACACTAATCTAGACTATATGGATCCTATAAAGATGAATGTTTCTCATATAATGGAGAGGTAAGGCCTAGAAGCAAAAATCTTTACTACAGGGTGAATGTAATATAGAGATATAGATATAGATATAGAATATAGATTTCGATATATATGTGTATATATCGATATCTATATATATAACACAAGATTTCAGAGGAGGGAGAATTGCGTGGTGAAAACTACTTCCTATTGTAGGAAGACAATTCTGTTTGGGGGAGAAGGTTGGTATCTCTTGATAGTCTTAGAAATTTTCCCTTGATAGTTAAATCATTCCTTTCAGAATTTTTTGGTTTTTGTTTTTTTGTGCTTTATTATTACCGTTGGTTTTTTTTTTTTGCAAGAGCACATAGGAATGATATACATTCATTTCCTTTTTCTTTATTTCAATTCTAGTATAATTAGCATACAGTGTTACATTAGTTTCAGGTGTACAATTTTAGATTTCAGGTGATTCAACAATTCTAGTGCCCATGTCAGTAAGTGTACTCTTAATTCCCTTCACCTGTTCCACCCATCTTCCTCTCTGGCAACCATCAATTTGTTCTCTATATTTATGAATCTGTTTTCTTGGGGTGCCAGGGTGGCTCAGTCATTAAGCATCTGCCTTCGGCTTGGGTCATGATCCCAGGGTCCTGGGATCGAGCCCCGCATCGGGCTCCCTGCTCCACGGGAGGCCTGCTTCTCCCTCTCCCACTCCCCCTGCTTGTGTTCCCTCTTTCGCTGTGTCTCTCTCTGTCAAATTAATAAATAAAAATCTTTAAAAAAAAAGAATCTGTTTTCTTGATTACCTCTTTTTTTCTTTATTCATTTGTTTTGTTTCTTAAATTCTACATATGAGTGAAATCATATGATGTTAGTTTTTCTCTGACTTATTTCACTTAACATTATATTGTCTACATCCATCCATATTGTTGCAAATGGTGAGATTCCAGTCTTTTTTATGGCTGAGTAATATTCCATTGTATATATACACCAACTCTTCTTTATCCATTTATCTATCCACGGACACTTGGGTTGCTTCCATAATTTGTCTGTAGTAAATAATGCTGCTATAAACATTGGGGTATATACATCTTTTTGAATTAGTGTTTTTGTATTTTTTGGGTAGATACTCAGTAATGGAATTACTGGATCATATGGTAATTCTATTGTTAATTTTTTGAGGACCTTCCATACTGTTTTTCACAGTTGCCACACCAGTTTGCATTCCCACTAACAGTGCACGAAGGTTTCTTTTTCTCCACATGCTCACCATCACTTGTTTCTTGTGTTTTTGATTTTAGTCATTCTGACAGGTATGAGGTGATATCTCATTGTGGTCTTGATTTGCATTTCCTTGATGATGAGTGATATTGTGCATTCTTTCATGTGTCTTTTGGCCATCAGGATGTCTTTTTTGGAGAAATGTCTGTTCATGTCTTCTGCCTTTTTTAAATTGTATTATTTGTTTTTTGGGTGTTGAGTTGTGTACTTTGGATACTAACCCTTTATTGGATATGTCATTTGCAGATATCTTCTTCCATTCACTAGGTTGCCTTTTAGTTTTGTTGATTGTTTCCTTTGCTGTCCAGAAGCTTTTTATTTTTATGTAGTCCCAGTAGTTTATTTTTGCTTTTGTTTCCCTTGCCATAGTAGACAAATCTAGAAGGATATTGCTATGACTGATGCCAGAGAAATTACTGCCTGTGCTCTCTTCTAGGATTTTTATGGTTTTAGGTCTTACATTTAGGTCTCTAATTCATTTTGAGTTTATTTTTGTGTATGGTCTAAGAAAGTGGTCCAGTTTCATTCTTTTGCATGTAGCTGTACAGTTTTCCCAACAGCATCGTTGAAGAGACTTCTGGTTTTCCTATCACCATTTGTTGAAGAGACTGACTTTTTCCCATTGGATATTCTTTCCTCCTTTGTTGATGATTAATTGACCATATAATTGTGGGTTTATTTCTGGGCTCTCTATTCTGTTCCATTGGTCTGTTTTTGTGCTAGTACCATACTGGTTTGATTATTATAGTTTTGTAGTATATCTTAAAATTTGGGATTGTGATACCCCCAGTTTTGTTATTCTTTTTCAAGATTGTTTTGGTTATTCAGAATCTTTTGTGGTTCCATATGAATTTTAGGATTATTTGTTCTAGTTTTGTGAAAAATGCTGTTGGTATTTTGATAAGGATAGCAGTAAATCTGTAGCTTGCTTTAGGTACCATGAACATTTTAACAATGTTTGTTCTCCTGATTCATGAGCATGGAATATCTTCCCATTAGTTTGTGTCATCTTCTATTTCTTTCATCAATGTTTTATGGTTTTCAGAGTATAAGTCTTTCACTTCCTTGGTTAAATTTATTCTTAGTTTTTAAAAATTATTTTTAATGCAATTTTAAATGGGACTGTTTTCTAAATTTCCTTTTCAATGACTTTATTATTAATGTATAGAAATGCAGTGGGTTTCTGTATATTGATTTTGTATCCTGTGACCTTACTGAATTCATTTATCAGTTTTAGTAGTTGTTTTGGGGGAGTCTTTAGGGTTTTTCATATATATAGTATCATGTCATTTGCAAATAGTGAAAGTTTTACTTCTTCCTTATCAATTTGGATGCCTTTTATTTCTTTTTGTTGTCTGATTGCTGTGGCTAGGACTTCCAGTACTATGTTGAATAAAAATGGTGAGAGTGGACATTCTTGTCTTGTTCCTGACCTTAGGGGCAAAGCTCTCAGTTTTCCCCCATTGAGTATGATGTTAACTGTGGGTTTTTCATATATGGCCTTTATTCTGTTGAGGTGTGTTCCCTCTAAACCTACTTTGTTGAGGATTTTATCAAGAATGGTTGTTGTACTTTGTCAAATGCTTTTTCTGCATCTGTTGAAATGATCGTATGGTTTTTATCCTTTTTCTTGTTGATGTGATGTATCACATTGATTGATTTGCTTATATTGAACCATCCTTGTGTCCCAGGAATAAATCCCACTTGATTGTGGTGAATGATTTTTTAAATGTATTGTTGGATTCAGTTTGCTAATATTTTGTTGAGGATTTTTGCATCTATGTTTATCAGAGATACTGGCCTGTAGTTCTATTTATTTGTAGTGTCTTTATTTTGTTTTGGTATCAGGGTAATGCTGGCCTCATAGAATGAATTTGGAAGCTTTCCTTCCTCTTTTGTTTTTTGAAATAGTTTGAGAAGAATAGGTATTAAGTCTTCTTTAAATGCTTGGTAGAATTCCCCTGTGAAGCCATCTGATCCTTGACTTTACATTCATTTCCTCTTTATTCACCATCTTGTTTTCCTTCTAAGTGTTTTGTGCTTGCATAATAGCAGAGCTTGTAATTGAGATTTCCTGACTTGGACTGTATTTCTAAACATTAATGAGCAAAGCAGGATACCATAAAGGAAAAGATTTATTTCTTTTTTAATAGTCATGCATTTTGGGGACAAACAAAAATGACTATTTTTAAAATGGGGAGCTCTAGGAGGTACTAGGCTATGGGATGAAAATATTACTAGTGAATAGTTTACCTTCTCATTGTAGGCTGCTTGGATTATAGTTTTAAAGGGTACAATGTCCTATAGCAAGTAGTGTTGGGAGGTTATAATTATTACTCCTGAGTTATATAATTACTCCTGAGTAATTTCCTTTAGAATATGCTGTTTGTTTTTTATTGATTTTTCTTTTTAAATGAAATGAGCTCTCAAGGTGAAGCTTTTCTTGTGGCAGCTCTTTTCTCTTATAGAAGATCCTTTATGTAAATCCCATCTTACATTATTTTTTCTGCCTCAATGAGGACAGAATTGTTCCTGGGGAAAATGTATCATCAAACTGCTTTTTAGGTTTCCCAGGGGTCACATGCCAAAATATCCATATGGTTGTAATGTACTTGTGTGTGTGTGTGTGTGTGTGTGTGTGTTTGAACATCACAAGGTGTAATTACTGATAGCTATCAATTACCAGGGAGTATTTGCTAGAATTCAATAAATTGGGGGCCTTTACTGTGGTCAGGGATTTATACACACACTACCTTGAATCCTTGCAACCTTCTAGGGAAGATATTAGTACCCCTTTTACAGATGAGGCAACTGAGGTTCAGAGATGTGAAAAAATGTGCTGAAATTCACCTAGCTTGAAAGTGGCCCAGTCGGCATTTCAACTCAGAGCTGTCAGTCTACAAAGCTGGGCTCTTCCCACTGGAGAAGCAGCACTCTCTTCTGGGCCTGGGGTTGTCCTGGAAAGCCCTACTTGGGGAGGGGGGGCAGTGCTTCAGTGAACACATGGATGGAGGGAGGATGAAATAGGGAGTTTTCTGTAATGACATGTAATGTCATGTAATATAGAATATTCCAGGTGGGGAAATTTCACATGCAGCAGCCTGGAGACTTGGGAAAGCATATTATGTCCAGAGGGTTTCTGAATTATGAAGTAGGAGAGGGCAAGTGATAGAAGATGAGGTTGGAAAAGAGGTGGGCAGGGCCCCAGTATAGGCATTATTATATCCTCTGAGTTTGCCTTCATTGGATTGTATCTCCTCTTTGCTGCTATAACAAACATCCTGTGCTTACCTGTATTCATAATGTGCATCCCTTGTGTAGAAATAGTTTCTTTGCCTGCTCATCTCAACTAGACTGTGACCTCTTTGAGAGCAAAGAATGTGTCTTTTATCCTTGTGTCTGGTGTAGCCAGGAGCATGCAATAGGCACTCAGGAAGTAGTGGCAGGATGAAAGGGCCTTGTCCTTGTTGAGAAGAATCAATATTAATAAGAGTCACCTCTGTATTTAACACTCTTCTACCCTTTCAAAGTTGAGTTAGATTTTTAACTTGACAATTTTTGGATCTGTTCATATGTCCTGTGGCTAACACACCTGATAGATAACAGTGTCACCGGTAAGACAGGGGCTGAGAAAAGAGTTAACTGGTATAATCCAAGTTCACCTAGGTCACTTGGTCTTCTGGTGTCACATTATACTTCTCACTTTTTCTACCCAATTCAGTTCCACAGTCATTGATGAAACAGTCCTATGCCAACTGTGCTTTGTGCTGTGGGGATTCACATGTGAACCAGAGAGAGGAGGCAGTATGATGTGGTGGGAAAAGTCACCCTCTACACTTCATAGAGTTTCTGTGAAGAACAGATAAGAGGATGTACCTTTAGGCTTTAGGTGTGGCCCTTGCATTATTCACAGGGGCAAGTGGGACTAATACTAATACATATAATTTGATCAACAGACTCTGACATCTTATATGGGGTTACCTTAGTCTTGGGTTAATAACAGTATGGCAGGTATAGGATATGTATATATAAATAACTACAGTGAAAGAGTATATTTGAAAAATGCTATAATAGAACTGAAATTACCATGGAAGCACAAAGAAGGCAGGAAGGCCAAGGATCGCTTAGTGTAGGAAATGAGATTGAATAGAATCCCTTGGGCCTTTTCACACAGTGACATACCTGATAGAAGGCTGTGGAGATTTTTTTTAAAGATCTAATTAATTAATTAATTAATTAATTTAGAGAGAGAGCTCAAGCAGACTCCTGCTGAGCATGGAGCCCAACGTGGGGCTTGATCTCGTGACTCTGAGATCATGACCTGCCAAAATCAAGAGTCAGAAGCTTAACCCACTGAGCCACCTAGGCACCCCTGAAGGCTGTAGAGATTAAAGGCTTACTTAACTATTGTCTGCTCAGACCCCTTCTCTGACCACTGTATTAAAATCAGATCTACCTTTATATTTTCTGTTGGAATCAAGCCTGCACGATTGTGGTTTCCAAGTGTTTATTTGTGTATTTGCTTGTTTGTTGTCTGTTTCATTCATTAGACTATAAGCACTGTGAGGGCATTGACCATATCTAGCTTGTCCACTGTTGTCTCACTAGCACTTACCTATGGTAGACACTCAAGAAATGCTTGTTAAATGAATGAATGACTATAACTATTCACTGCCACTTCTATGTACATCCTATTAACTCTGGGCAGTTGCTATACAAGATGGTGACATAAAAGCAAAAGCACCTGAAAGTAATCAAAGAAGCGACTTGGTCATGTTTGAACTTGTCATTGTTCTGAGTTTTTTGGTTTCAGCTGAGGATATCCTTTTCCTTTCCTTTATCTTTTTTACAGTGTCCTTATCACTCAGACCGGATGAATGCTGAAAACAATGAGTGGACTATAGAGTATATTTTTAAGTTGATGATTAAAGGTCTCTAGAGGCCATTTTATAGTGAAATCAGGACTGAAAATTTTGACCTTGGAGTTTCCCCATGAGGAAAAAGCTACTTTTCTTCAGTTGCTTCCTTTTGTCGGTGATTTTCATATGAGGATTTTGTGAAGTTTAATATTTTGAAATGCTAAAAGCTTTTAAAATCTTGTATTATTCAATGTGATAAAAATAATTCATTTTAAAGCAATCTCTAAAAATGAACGGTGTAGATTTTTGTTGCAGTGATTCTCACAATGTGATTCACAGAAGATCTTCCATGGGGGAGGAGGGGATGCATTTTAGTATTGTGTTATAGTATCTTGTTCATAGGTACCACTTAAAAAAAAGGTAGTTTGTTAATTTAACAGAGGTAACAAGGTAAAGATTGTGGTCCTTATGTCTTTTGTCTCATCAGAGAGAAACAGAGACTATAACTTTGAGAACTTTGGAGTCTCATTTGTACAATTTTTTAAAAGTAGTTTTTGTAGGAAAAAGGTAGAGATAGGATCTACTTTATTAACTTCCATTAAATACTAGGAGGAGCCTGCTGGCCTTCGAAGTCTTGCCCCAGTTTAGTAGGGCTCTTACTATTTAGAATGCCCACAGTCAGGGTCGCTGCAGAATCAGTTATTGAAGAGCAGCAGTGGTGGTTACAGTTGTTCAAAAGACTCCCTTTTACTGATTGCTGTTGTGCATATACTGCTGATATTATACACTGGGACCTTTTTTATTGTGATCTTTCCTGGGTGTAGTACGATTTTGGAAAGTGAACTTTGTTATATGTGTTATATATGTAGCAATTTAAGTGACTTGGGTTGAAACTGAGCTTATTTATCATTCTTGCCATGATCTCTTACCTGGACCTTTCAGTAACCTTCTGTTTAATCTTTCTCCCTTTTTAAAATTCTTTTTTATTTTTTAAATTATTTTATTAAAAAAATATATTTTTAAAGGTTTTATTTACTTATTTGACAGAGAGAGACACAGTGTGAGAGGGAACACAAGCGGGGAGTGGGAGAGGGAGAAGCAGGCTTTCCGCCGAGCAGGGAGCCCGATGCGGGGCTCTATCCTGGGATCATGACCTGAGCCAAAGGCAGATGCTTAACGGCTGAGCCACCCAGGCGCCCCTGATCTTTCTCCCTTTTTAAAACATCATCTCTTTCTCCAAGCCAGCCTCCACAGACAGAGTGATGTCTTTAAAACATGGATCAGAACAAATCTTTTTTTAAGAGAAGAGGAGAGAGGTGGGGGGAATAGGGAGGGGCAGGGGGAGAGAGAGATAGAGAGAGAATCTTATCTAGGCTCCATACCCAGTATGAGCCCCAAACCCCTCATGAGCCCGAAGCAGGGCTCAATCTCATGATCTTGGGATGCAGGGCTCAATCTCAACCACCCTGAGATCATGACCTGAGCTGAAATCAAGAGTTGGACACTTAACCAACTGAGCCACCCAGGCGCCCCTGGATCAGAACAAGCCTTAAAACTCTTAAGGCTTCCCATTTTCTTAATGTTAAATTTAAACTCCCTACCCTAAGCTTCATCCCATACTGTTCTCCCTTCTTTTGTACCATGCTCCAGACACTCTTGTCTCCTTTCTGTTTCTAACATGGTAAGCCCTTTCTGGCCTCTGGGCCTTTGTATTTTCCATTCCTTCTTTCTGGAATTCTTCCCCTGGCTTGCTCCTTTAAGCTTTACTTCCAATGCCACTCCATGGAGAGTACTTCTGGGTTTGTTTCTTTGGACTGTTGTAATAGTACTACAAACTGGGGGACAGAAATTTGTTTTCTCGCAATTCTGGAGGCCAGAAGTTCAAAATCAAGGTTTTGGCAGAATTGCTTTGTTTTGGGGGCCCAAAGCGAGAATCTTTTCCATGCCTTTCCTAGTTTCTGGTGGTTGCTGGCAATCTTTGGCGTTCCTTGGCTTGCAGCTGCATGATTTCAGTGTCTCCTTCTGTTGTCACATGGCTGTCTTTGTTTTGTTTATTGGTGTCTTTTTTTTTAAAGATTTTATTTATTTATTTGAGAGAGAGAGAGAGCATGAGCGGGGTGAAGGGCAGAAGGAGAAGCAGATTCCCTGCTGAGCAGGGAGCCCAATGTGGGACTCAATCCTGGGACTATGGGATCATGACCTGAGCCGAAGGCAGATGCTTAACCGACTGAGCCCTCCAGGCGCCCCCATTGGTGTCTTTACATGGCCCTCTCCTCTCTGTATTTGTCTCGTGTTTCTTCTCATAAGGACACCAGTTATATTGGATTAAGGGCTCATCCTACTCCAGTATGACCTCAACTTAATTATATCTACAATGACCCTATTTCCAAATAAAGTCATATTCTGAGTTTCCAGGAAGGACATGAATTTTTGAGGTGTTGGGGAAGGCACTATTTAACCCAACACGCTTTTCCTGAACTCTTAAAGTAGGCTGCATTAGTGGAGCTATGTCTATAAACATACTCACAAATTATTTTCATCTAGCCAGTGGTAAGCAAGATACTTCATTAGACCACATTTCATGCATTGCACTCAATTCTGGGCATGCCATCCATGAGAGGAACATAATTGAACTAGGATAAGAATGGGATTATGAACATTTCAGAAATGGTGTTATATGGGTAAGAACCAGGGTTGCTCTGTTGGTAAGATCTGAGAAGTCCTCACAGCCCTCTGCAGGAAGATTGTCCTTTCAGAGGAGGGGAAGTACAGAGGATTGGGTGGTTTTACATACACCACAGGGCTATAATCCTGTATTTGGAAAGCATGGTTTTGCCTTTTTAGGGGTAAGGGTGGAATTTTTCTTTTTTTATACTGTACCTGATTCTAGTCTCCATCTTTCAGAAGATCTGGTATGGTATACGATTATAACAGTGCTACCAGAAGAATATTTTGCATGTCCAGAAGCATTCAGAAAAACAGAGTATAAAGGAAGAAAAATATTAGTAATACATCATCTTATATTTAACAAAGAAGGAGAAAATAAATGTGTAAAGCTGTGTTTGGTAATATACAGCATTATATAACTTTTATAAGATTACTGTTGAAATGCTTACATACTGTATATATGAGTTCTGTCAAGGTTTTTTTACTCCATAAAATGGAATAAATATAATAGTCTAGATTCCCTTGCAAGTCAGCAAGTGGATTTTGGCAGCGTTTATCTACGGTGTAGAGGACCTCATGGTTCTAGGTATTCATGCTTGCATGGAGATCAGGAATGACCTCAGTTCCCTTTACCCTGGTCCTTCTGTCAGCCTCTATGGAATTCACATTCTAGTTTTATACAGCTATTAAATGTTTCTACTCCTACCCCTGGGTTGTGGACCTCTGCTGAAGCAAACCTATAACTAGGCAGGTTGTTGTGCCTGCAAATCCAGCCCCCACCTCAGGGACCCTCTGGAGGCCTAAGCATCAGTTCCTTCTTCCATGCCATACTTTTACTTCTGTCTTCAAATCGTTGCAACACTATACTCTTTTAATAGATAGCCCTGCCCCCTACTTGACTGGTTAAAAAAGTTAAGGTGTTGTGTAAGAGGCATTTTAGCTAGAACCCCTTCAGTTTCTTCCCTTTCCACCTAGAAATGTAACTCCTCCTTCACTCATCTGTTACCCAGTGGAGGAGAGGTTCCTTCTCCTGTCCAAGTCAAATCCCTCCATATTTGCTGTTGACCCCATTCCATCTTGCCTCCTCAGAATCCCCCTGCATCACGAAATGCTTCCTTACCGATAGTTTCAACTATTGCCTCTAATCACTTTTTGCTCTTGGCTTTGATACCTCTTATGTGTTTCTTCCTTCTTTATAAAACTCTGTTGTTGAGAAAATGTATCTTACACATGATCAGATCAACATTTGGTGGCATATTCAGGTTTACCAAACACCAGTATGCTGCCGGATATATACATTTTATGATGATATACATTTTACAGGTAGCTGTCATTCGGGTTAGATAACTGTGCACTGGCTGAGAGCCACACCTTTAGATCCTTTCCAGCCCTAAAAACTGTGACTATACACCTGTCACAAGTCAAGTGTATTTTAGGTTATATACTTCAGAAAAATGCTGATTAGTTTTCCCCTGCCCCGCCATCCAGATGCTGGCTTTTGGTCTATATTAATTTCATAGTTATTTATCTTCCTGTTTCTACTCCCAGCAAAGGGCATGCAGTTCCTGGATCCTCAGCAGCCTGTATAAGGCTAAACTGTTATGAGTTGGTTTTAGATTTTATGCTTGGGTTCTCCCTTGGGCATGTGATTTGTCACTGGGCAAAAGGCACAGCCAACCACAGTGTTGTGCAACTCTTCCAAAGTCAGTAACAGACCCATGCAATAAATGAACCTACACAAACTTGCTCTTCGGCACTTTGATCTCCATTCTCATTGCTTTGAATCATGCTGGTCTTTGAAGCAATGTTGGGTCTTTTTTTTATACCAGTAGCAGAGCTAGGATGTATGCATGCAACCATTCATTCCCTGTATATTCACTGATCTTCTATTACGTGCCAGACATTATACTAGTCACTGGGAATTTCGTGGACAAACCAGATAAAAGTCTTTGCCTCATTAAGGCTCTATTTCTAGTGAACCAGTTTCATTCAATGTTGGTTTAGAGAGGCAAAGTCAAATTTCAGTTAGGTTTCTCTTGATAGGAAGATTTTCATATCTACATTTGGAGGCAGCCTGATGAATATAATCTTATCTCCCATTTCTTCCCCTCATAAACTGTATACCTCCTGCCATAAAACAACAACAGTTCCTGAATATGCTTGTCCTGCACAGCTTATCTTGCTCCCTTTGCTTGAAATGCTCTTCTGTTTCTTCTGTACCTGAAAAAAAAATTGTTACTCTTTAGGGTTCAGCTCGGATATTCCCTCCTTGGTGAAGCCTTGCAGGATTACCTCAAGCAGGATGGTAACTTCCTCTTTTGAGCTCTCACAGCACTTTGTAGAACTTAACCACACCATCCTGTGATTGTTTATTAGCATGTTCACCACTTCTGTTAAATTCAAAACTTGAGAGATAGAATTCTATCTTAGTTCTCCAAATGCCTGTCATTTAATGAGTACTCAATATACATATTTTTAAATGAAAGAAAAATCTACTATAGATGTGATTTAGTGCAGTATAATTTACATATGATTATAGTGAAATAGAAATGTAAACATACATATATTATAAAATAATACATATATCTTAAAGGAAATCTTAAAGGTTTATAAGTCTATTTTGTTGATTATCGTATACATATAGAAAAATGCACCATCCTAATTCTAGAATCTCCTCATTCTCTTTTAGAGTCATTTTTCCCCTACAAGAGTAACCACTATTCTAACAGCAGGAATTTTTGAAACCTTACTTTAAAATGAAGGATGATGAATGCCATATTTAAATTATGTGAATATATCTTTTTTTAAAAAAGAGAGATTTAAAATAATTGTCATCTCTGTATCTGAGTTTTTTCACCTAAGAGTTTGGACTTCAGATCTAATCTGAAATTTTATGAATCTAATATTTTAAAACTTAATGGGCTCCCCCCCTTTTACTTCTTATACAACAGCGCCCTCTGATGGTGTAACATTTCCTAAAATTTATGTATTTAGTAATCACTGCTGCACTTTCTAATTTGAACACTTAAAACTGTGGCCAGGTAATTCTAGTAGTACAAAGCTTCCTAAAGCCATTGGGAGTTGATCATGTGATTTATTGATCATGTGGTGCTTTGCCAAAGCCAACAGATGATGCCAGAATCTTCATCTGATGCAACACTTAACTGTTGTTTGACAAAACATGTTATTTCTTGATTTACTGTAATGTTTTAGATGTTTCAAGGGCAGGATATCTCTACCTCTGTTTTAGCAGTAGAGCAGAGAGTATTTTGTGTTTGTAGAATTTTGGTAATTTAAAATGTGTTTTCCCCTTTGGGGCCCACGGTCTTTGGTCAGAGGAAAAGGGAGTTACTGAGCACTGCACAGTTACTGGAGAGGGTGCATGAGTCCATTTTCTTGCCCAGCATATACTATTTTTTCAAATATAATTAGATGCTATTGTGTATTCATTTATACCAGTATTAAATTTATATTAGCTTCTCTTGTGTATTTTCTCAAACATGGACTATTAAAATAGAACATGCATGCAAATTCTAACATTAACAAAAGGATTTCATATATAAAAATATGAGGAACCATTGATTAGAAGAATTGAACTGCATTCATTTAATAATTATTTATAAAGTATCTGTCTTATACATGTACGCTTTGGTAGCTATTGTATTCTTGCCTTTCTAACTATCCTTTTATAAATATAAGAGGCTGGATAGTCTAACTTTTTTCTACAGTGGACTCTCCCATATCACTTCTTTTCTACCCCCCTTGTCATTTTCTCTTTAAATAAATAATTTATTTCTAATAGTCTCTTTTTTAAGATTAGAGGTAGGTTACCAAGAAAGTATAAAAGGAGGGAATACGTTTCTCTCTCCTGGTTAATATGGACAGAAGGGTGTGTGCAGAACAGTGTCTTACTACACAGAATGATAATTTCATTTGAAGGGTATATCTGAGGAAACGTCTGCCTTCCTTGTTAAAATGGAAACTACACCTGCTAAGGTTGGTAATGAAGAAAACAGCCCTGTGGGAAGAGGACAATCCTGTCTCTTAGACCTACCTTCTTCTTGAAGGGATTTGGATCATTTCCTTTGTCACTACCATACTATCCTCGAGGGATATTGTTGCCCTTTTAATTCTTGAAGTCACATTTACTCTCCAGTCCTTTCTGTTTTCATAATACAGATAAGCAAATGTAGAACATTTAAGCAGGATTTTCGCATGGCCCTGACAAAATAAAGTGGAAATATCAGATTCATAAGATATGGTTTGCTCTCCCTTCTTGTTTTAGCTTTGGGCTACTCCTGTATGAGGGATAACTTAACTTAGTAGGGCTCCACTTGTAGATATTCATCCTTCTCCAACTATAGACCTCTGGCTTGCCTAAACCTTACCTTCCTTCCAGGTTTTGACTCCTTCTTTGAAAACTTGTATCCTTCTAACATGAGGGTATCTCCCCTTCAGGGGAGATCAACCTTGCCTAGAAGCAATGTGTCTCCATTTAGGAACTCTAACTGAACATAATGCCATACTTCCAAAATTAATACAGGGCATACATATCAAGTGGAAGAAAGTGGGTCTTATTTCTTTTTACTATCTTTGGATTAGAATTGGAAACCAGAGAGCCATCTTTCAAGGTACTTTGATTTATTGGAAGTGTGACTCCATTTTTTTTTTTTTTTGGTCCTGTATATCTCCAAGTATACTTTTCCTATCTTTAGTAAAATTTCAGTTAGCTATGATCATATATCTGGGTGTGTAAATAAAATTAACTGTAATACTGAGTTTTCTAAAACGAAAAGCTACTGAGTAAGAGTTAGTGTGATTTTGTTTTTTATTAGTGCCTAATTAAACAAGTTACAAATAGTTGTATAGTAAAAGTTATTGGGTTAGGCCAGTGAAAAGACCAATATTTCACATATTCTTCAGTTTAACTGTTAGTAAATGGCTGAGGGTTATGTCCTTCATTACACAAATTTGGAGGAAGATACTCTAGTGTCTCCTATTGAAGGTTGAAGTTGGTAGTCAGCTCTCTTTGCAATAGTGCATTATAGTGAAAAATCAGACCGGGTTTTGTTAGAGATAGGATTGGGTAGGGGATAAAAACGTGTGAAAAATTGTATTTGGGGGGCACCTGGGTGGCTCAGTCAGTTAAGCGTCTGCCTTTGGCTCAGGTCATGATCCCAGGGTCCTGGGATTGAGCCCCACATTGGGCTCCCTGCTAAGCAGAGAGTCTGCTTCTCCCTCTCCCTCTGCCACTCCTCTTGCTTATGCGCTCCCTCTCTTTCTCTGTCAAATAAATAAATAAAATCTTAAAAAAAAGAAAAAAATGTATTTGATTTTTATTTATTAGTTATGTTATCTTGGGCAAGTTATCTGACCTTTCTGAGTATCAGCAACCTTTTCTAAAACTAGTGTAATGAAAGTACACCCGAGGGTAATTGGGAAGATGATGTGATCTGTATAAAGCACCAGCATGGTGCCAGGCATGTAGTTGGTGCTCTGTGTTATTTGCCTTCCCTTCTCCCCTGCAACCCCAAATTGCCAACCAAATTGTGTGTAACATGTGTAATGTTCTAATGGACATTTCTGAATATGACTTTTATTCTTGAACAATTTTGAAGTCCAAATAATGATTTTTGCTACAGTATATTTTATTTAAAGATGTTCTCTATGTTCCTTTTTGCCTACACATTCTTATGGATCTCTTTCTTCTCTACAAGGTGAAGGAGAGAAGTATTTCTTGAAATTTCTTGGACTACATTTTAGAAAGGACTACTATATGTGACTAGAGGTGTGTTTCTTTTTTGAGGTCATGTTTTGTTGCTTTTACAGCACTATTATTTATTTTAGTTATTTCAATAAACCGAATTGCAAAAATAATTAAAAGTTCCACTTCTGTCTCTAATTTGTGACCTTGACAAAGTCACTTGACCTCTTTGAGCCCAGTTTCTTTAGTTGAACGACACAGATCAAATGGTTTATAAAGCCCTTGTCCCCTTTCCTGTTGTGATTTATAAAATGTCTTTATTCAGGAACACAGAGCTGAAAAGTGGCATGTGGGTCTCAGTTCTCAACGGCAGAGGGCACACTGCCCCTAGTGTGCTGGGCCCTTAGGTATTAGAAACTATCTGTAGTTAGGTAGCCTGAAGTTGATATCCTTGATGATAAGAAGGAGCCAAGGAAATTACGTAAACTAATGTTTTGCAAAAGAGATTTTATGGCCTGTTTTCTAACTATTTAATATTTAGGTGAAACACTAAAAAAAAAATAGGAGATTGTGACATTCCAAGGGTACTTTTTACAATTATATGAAGAACTTTTCTTTTTCTTTTGTGAAGAGCTTTATCATCTCCTTCTACCTTATTTACCCCATCCAAGTACTCCATGCTTAGGATTGGTTTACAAATGGGATGGAGAGGAGAACTAACATTTATTGAGTACTTACTATATATTAGAAACTATACCTGGTACTGTAAGTACATTTTCTCTAATCCTCACAGCAATCCTTTAAATTGTGTGTTATCATTATTTTATATGAAGATACTGGGCTCAGAGAAGTGAAGTGACTTGTGTGAGGCTTCACAGTAGAGATTCAAGTTCAGGTCTGTTAATTCGCAAACCTGCTTTCTTTCTTTCTTTCTTTTTAAAGATTTTAAAAATTTATTTGACAGAGACACAGTGAGAGAGGGAACACAAGCAGGGGGAGTGGGAGAGGGAGAAGCAGGCTTCCCATGGAGCAGGGAGCCCTATGTGGGGCTTGATGACCTGAGCCGAAGGCAGATGCTTAACCGACTGAGCCACCCAAGCGCCCCAAACCTGCTTTCTTTCTACCATACCAGAGTTCTTCCCTTTTTCTCCCAATTTAAACAATTAGGGATGAATTACTAGGAGCAGGCATGGCCAGACAGTGGTCACACATAGAAGTTTGACTTTCTCTGGTTCTAAAGTTTTGGTGACCCTTATAATTCTAGATGGAAGTTTTTCCTTTGACAAAAATTTTTTACCATTTATGTTTAACATGCTATATACAAACACATATCCATGTTTTCAAATTTGAAAACTTTAGATTGGATTATTGAAATATGTTTTTTGTGGGCTACTTTTTAAGGTTACAGCAATATCTCATTTTATAAGAAGTCTGGGTTCTAAAGTCAGTAGGTAAGGGGAAAATCACTACAGCGGAATAATCTTTGAGAATCCCATGGTAAGGCGTCTTGTTAGAGAGCCATGTACTTCCTTTCTTTAAGTCCAGCACAGCCAGTCTTTCCTTCTTTGGTGAAATAGATCATAGTTTTTCCTGTTGAGCTTCAAATAATGAGGTTGGCTTGTATTTGGGCGTCATGTTGGGTGGTGATGCACATCTTTAAACATCAGACTCTCATTCAGCATGGTGAGATGCTTATAGTATTAGAGGTATTCTGAAACCTAGATCAAAGGAAAGAATAGCAGAGTCAT
Source organism: Eumetopias jubatus (assembly GCF_037043125.1). NCBI lineage: Eukaryota > Metazoa > Chordata > Mammalia > Carnivora > Otariidae > Eumetopias > Eumetopias jubatus. The sequence goes on along the minus strand of NW_028274819.1, from coordinate 64,030,622 downwards.
CTCCTATTTGAGGGCTTAGGCTAACTCAAAACTTCAGCTGTACATCAGAATCACAGACTACTGTGTTCTACTCTCCACAGTTTCTGACTCAGTAGGTTTGGGATTCAGCCAGAGTATTTGCATTTTTAAGAGATTCGCAGGTGATGCTGATTCTGACTTCCGGGGACTTTGCATGGAGGACCACTGTACTAACTGAATGGAGGCAAGTGGAATCCCTTGTCTTTCTTCCCTCCACTGTCTCTCTTGCTCTCTATTATTTTTAGGTGAGTGGGTATAGTTGAATTCATTTAAATTAAATGTAGGTGTTGTGGCTCAGCCAACACTTTATCCCATTGCTTAGCTTACTTCTTGGCCCAGAACAGGAACTTGGCGATTCAATAGACACTTGTTGAATGAGTGATTGATTATATATGTTGAATTAACATATAAAATGGGAGGGATTTTTAGCACATGGACATCATCATATGCCTGTTCTATACAAACCATTTATTATCCTGAGGTAGGCAATCTTTAGATTAGAATAGCTTATATTTTAGGACTATATATGATGATGATCATGGACATCAGAAAGTATGTAATTAGTGCAGTTTTGAGAAACTTGCATTTTGGGACCTCTGGAATAATGTGGAATAGATATGTGTGTATAGATGGAGCTGGGTGTGAGGAGTCCCATCTGTTTTAGAATGGCCTAGGGAAGTCTAGGAGACCCTGGTTTAGATCTGACTTGGACAGTCTGGAGCAGCACTGGGGTATCCGGTGCCAGATGCAGCACTTTCACTTCTGTCTCCAAAGTACTGGGGAAGTTCAGCCCCATGATCCTAAAGGCTCAGTGGGGCTCTGTACTATGGATAACACTGTAAATTCAGGTAGTTGCACATGAATCTTACCATGTTGTAGGATTTGATAATTATATTTTAAATGGTGAGTTTATTAAGGAAAGGGTAAAAAAAAAAATCTCAAAAATTTAAAATTCGTTTTAAGCTTAAAATTATTGTATCATTTTTCTGATTTTGGACATGTTTTATATTAAGTCTTGCAAAGTCTCAGTATTCTGTGTTTTGTCTCTTTCAGTATAGATTAAATTTTCTTCCTTTAAATTCATCTTACTTTTTTATGCTGAAATATTTTCAAGTAAATTGCAGACAACATGACATTCTATCTCTAAATCCTTCAATATACAGCTGTAAAAAATAAAAACATTTACCTATGTAGCCACAGTATGATCACTCCTAACAAAATTAACAAGTCGTTAATATTATCTAATATCTAGTCCATATTCAGATTAACATAATTGTCCCTAAATTATCATTTGTATCATTTGTTTGAACCAGAATACAACCTGGAATCATGCATTGCATCTGGTTATTTTGTTCCTTAAAGTTTATTTATTTATCATTACATTGCCTTACCATTGTCTTGTCACACATTTGGATTTGTCTGATTGCTTATTCAGAGTGTCTTTAGCTTGTTCATCTACCCTGTGTATTTCCTGGAAACAGGAAATTAGATCTAAAAGAAATTAGATCTAAAGGCTGGAAAAAGATAAAAGTTGAACATTTTTGGCGTGATTTTGTCATACGTGAAATTTGCTTCTGTTGAACTACCTAAGGAGATGCATAATCCATGCCTGCCCCACTGTTAGTGATGCTAATTTTGATCAATAGATTGAGGTGATGACAACTCGATCCTTCCATTGTAAAATTACGTTTTGCCCATGTGACAAGAAGGTACTCTCCATGGTGTTCCTTTGGTATTAATATGAATCTTCATTTCCCCGTCATTCTTTCTCCTAATGCTTTTAACACCATGTGGTAATTCTTACCTAAATCAGTAACTTCATAAGGGTTTGCAAAACTATCATTTGTCTAATTTTGTCATTCCTTCTGCTTTAGCTGCCATTTAATTGAACAGAGCTCTTTTTCATTAACTGGAACTATTTGTTACCTTGAAACATAATTCTGCTGGAAAGGGAGGTTAAATGTTGAGTTCTTTACTTTTGTATTCCCAATTTCTAATTTAGGAGTTGGTTTAATAGATACCTTAAATGGTAACGAATGACTATATACTTTGCTTTTTCTTTTTTGATATCCTTCTGAACTAGTAGATTTTTGTGAATTGAATGTTTCAGTCAGCTAATGAAAATACAGATCGTAAGGGTTATCTGTATTTTTTAAAAGATTTTATTTATTTGAGACAGAGAGAGTGCACAAGCAGGGGGAGGGGCAGAGGGAAAGGGATAAGCAGACTCCCCACTGAGCAGGGAGCCTAATGCTCAGGTCCCCGGGATCATGACCTGAGCCAAAGGCAGATGCTCAACCAACTGAGCCACCCAGGTGCCCCAGGGATATATGTATTTTAAAAGTTAATGGGTTCATATCTCTGTTTCCAATTCAATTTTAACTACTGTGTTTTTAAATAGCTCCTCCATTTTTTAAAAAAAGATTTTATTTATTTATTTGCCAGAGAGACAGCAAGAGAGGGAACACAAGCAGGGGGAGTGGGAGAGGAAGAAGCAGGCTCCCTGCTGAGCAGGGAGCCAGATGCAGGACTCGATCCCAGAACCCTTAGATCATGACCTGAGCTGAAGGCAGACGCTTAACAACTGAGCCACCCAGGCGCCTCTAAATAGCTGCTTCATTTTATAATTGTTATCTCTTCTCTTACACTGAAAATCTTGGGTACTGATAACACTGTTTTTTTATTGTTTTTTTTTTAAGATTTTATTTATTTATTTGAGAGAGAAAGCACAAGCAGGCGGGGGGAGGGGTAGAAGGAGAGGGAGAAGCAGACTCCCCACTGAGCAGGAGCCCACATGGGGCTCAATCCTAGGACTGATCGTGACCTGAGCCCTGAGCTGAAGGCAGATGCTTAATTGACTGAGCCACCCAGGTGCCCCTGTTTTTTGTTTTTTGTTTTTTTGTTTTTTTTATTTTATTATGTTATGTTTGTCACCATACATTACATCATTAGTTTTTGATGTAGTGTTCCAGGATTCATTGGTTGTGTATAACACCCAGTGCTCCATTCAATAAGTGCCCTCCTTAATACCCATCACCAGGCTAATCCATCCCTCACCCCCCCTCCCCTCTAGAACCTTCAGTTTATTTCTCAGAGTCCATAGTCTCTCATGGTTTGTCTCCCCCTCCGATGTCCCCCCCTTCATTTTTCCCTTCCTACTATCTTCTTCTTCTTTTTTTTTAAACATATAATGTATTATTTGTTTCAGAGGTACAGATCTGTGATTTTTTTTTTTTAAATAAGTTTCACACCCAATGTGGAATTTGAACTCATGACCCTGAGATCAAGAGTGGCATGCTCTACTGACTGAGCCAGCCAGGTGCCCCTAATATTGTTTTATCTTACACTATAAAGAAAGTAATTTCAAAATAATAGTGCCAATATTACTACTGCAACTAAAATCAAATGAAGTTTAAAAAGTTTTGTGATTATTTTTATAACATAAGTTGATTTTAATGGAAGAATAAATTTACTTTTTTGCTGATCTCATTTAATTACTTTCCTCTGAAATTTGTCTACTTTGTTTTTGTCATAGGTTAATCATTTTGGATTTGATGCTGATGAAACTTTTAAACAGCGATACCTAATAGCCGATGAATACTGGAAGAAAAATGGTGGATCAATACTTTTCTACACTGGTAATGAAGGGGACATTACTTGGTTTTGCAATAATACGGTATGTGCAAATTCCTATGCTCAATATGCCTTTTATTATGGCAAAGTGGAAAAAAAATGTTTTGCAGTATATATGACCAAGTATTATTGTAACTAATTCTGAAGCTCTTTAGAAAATAACAGATAAAACTCACTAATAATAGAAAAATGGCAGAAGCATATGAATGGGCAGATCACAAAAGAATGAATACAGATATCCAATAAGCCTACGTGTTCTGCCTTAAAGAATTATACATGAAAAGAATGAAATACTATTTTTGGACAATTGCATCTTAGATTTTTAAAAAATCCCATCTTATTTCTAGAGTGAATAAGGATATGAGGGACATGGGAATAAGAAAGTTATTGCAGGGATGCCTGGGTGGCTCAGTTAAGTGTCTGCCTTCGGCTCAGGTCATGATCCCAGGGTCCTGGGATGGAGCCCCACATTGTGCTCCTTCCTCAGCAGGGAGCCTGCTTCTCCTTTGCCTGCCGCTCCCCCTGCTTGTGCTCTCTCTCTGTCAAATAAATAAAATCTTTAAAAAAAAAAAGAATGTTATTGCATATAGATTTTTTTTGTTTTTGTTTGTTTTGATTATGGTCTCTAGAATGTAAACACAAGGGCATGAATTTTTGTTTGTTCATTGTTGTATATTCAGTCTAAAACTGTGCTAGGCATATAGTTGGTGCTCAATAAATATTTGTTAAATGAATAAATGGATAAAACCTAAACAAAGCCAGGGCAAATAAGGAAAAAAATGCAAGTTTGTTTGTCAAATAGGATTTTTAATTTAGCTTTCCTGTTCTGTTTTTCTTATATTTGTGAGGGTTAAAAAATTGTATAGATGTTAGCTTGCTTCCCTGACTATACATTCTATCATCTTTTATAATAACACTTAAATCCATTAACAACATTTAATTTAGAAGGACACTTGAAGAAATTTTCCTTTTTTATGTTCCAAAGCTATGACTAGAGAATGTCAGCTTGCCACCAAAAAGCTAGTCTGTGAACTACCTCAAAGTGAAGACTGAATTATATTTTTTCCACTGGCTAATGGAGCCTGGTATTCAGGAGGTCTCAGTAAATGTTTGTTGAACTAAACTGAACTGAAAGCAAAGATATGAACCTAATTATACTATTATTGCATTTCCCATTTCTGATTATTTCCTTAGGAATGTTGAGTCTAAATATGTTAGTTGAAAATAAAATAATTCCCTGAGAAATGAGATCCTAGGACGTCTATGTCTCTTAGATCAGTGACAAATGAAGTTAAGATTTACTTTCCATCAGGTTCCTGCTTACTTTTTCTATGGAACAACTGAGGCTGCTTTAGCTTTTTTTTCTTTCTCCTGTGTGACTTCCCATTTATGCCAAGGCCATGGGGCAGCTTCTCCTGCCCAGTTATTTTTCCAGCTCCTCTTCCTCCTCCTCCTCCTCCTTTTTTGAGAGAGAAAGTGGGAGGGGAGGAGCAAAGGTAGTGGGAGAGAGAGAATTTTAAGCAGACTCCACATTCAGTGTGGAGCCCAACTTGGGGCTCAGTCTCATGACCCTGAGATCATGACCTCAGCTGAAATCAAGAGTCAGACACTTTAAAAAAAAAATTAAAAAAATAAGAGTAAATGAAAAAAAGAAAAAACACTAAAAAAAGAGTCGGACACTTAACTGAGCCACCCAGGTGCCCCCCCTTTCTTCTTTATTATAGATAGGCAGCTGTTCCTGCCTCCACTGCTCTGACAGACACTGCAGCATAATTTAAGGCTTGCCTCAGAAGTGGTAGAGAGGAAGAAAAATACAGTGTAGGAGCAGTTCCAGGAAGTGGCTAGAGGTAGATCCTTAGGAGGATCCTGTTTTTTTCCCAGCCCTAGACACCTCCCTGTACATACTAAAATGCACTGGTTGCATAGTCACATATTCTGGACATTCATCTATTAAGAGACAGTGTAGCAAAATGGTCAGGAGTGATAGACTGATAAGGATTGATAAGAATTGAATTCTGGTTTTGCCATTATGCTGTGTGACTTTGGACAGTTTCTTATTCTGTGCCTCAGTTTTCTTATCTGCTAAATGGTTATATTAATAATCTGGTTCATAGAGTTGCTATGAGGACTAAATAAGAATTAGGAACTTAGGACAATGCTATAATATTATTAAATGTTAATATATTACATGGACCTCTTCTGAAAAATAAAAATACCCTGAAATAGATGCAGGCAAATAATCACTTATAATGTGAATCATTTCAATTAAATTGCTTCCTTTAAAAGCCTGAGGTCAGCTCCTCAGAGGTGTGGTTATTTTTATAAATGATCCTTACCCTTAAGAAGCTCATAGTCTGGTAGGGTAAGACACACATTTAAGCAAATATTGCAACACAGTAATAGAGAGCTATGTCTAGCACAGTGGTGTTGAGAGGCGGGAGAGATCAGCGGTGCCAAAATGGGGCAGGCAGAAGAGGGCATCTTGAGCTGGTTGTTATAGGATCTGCAGATAAATGGCAGGGAATGGGCAAAGTGTTAAGAGAGAAAGTGAGGGTTATTGAAACCATCACAGATAAGTTAAATTTTCCATCATCAAATGCAAACAGATCTTTTAATTGTTCATTTATTGATCAAAATGAGCAAAATATTTTAGAGGTTCTTAGTTGTTGTTAGGGAGCAGTAGTTCATTAAAAAACAGCAGTGTGCCCTAGGAATGACAAATAGTTTTAATCTGTGCTAAATCTAAATCTAATCAATTGATGTTGGCTGCCTAGAGTGCTTTGTCAAGAAGGATTCTGAGGGTACCATTTGAGGTAAGTGAAAAAAATGCAGTGATTGATTAATTACCAGCATTAAGTGTGGACATAAGGAGGTCGAACAGCGCTTGATGATTGTGCCATGAAGCCAGACAGCCAGTGCTCGAATCTTGGCTCTGCTACTTTCTAGCTGTGTGACTGTCATAGGATATTTAAACTACTGTGTCTCAGTGTCCTTGTCTCTAAAATGGGGATAATAAAAGTGCCTATGTCCTAGATTGTTATGATAATTAAGTGAATTAATATATATAAAGTATTTAGAACAGTGCCTGACACACTGTAAGCACTTGATTATTATTACCTATTGTTAGCTACTGCTTATTTTCAAGTAAATAAGATTAATATGGAACCCAAGGGAGTCCAGTATGCTTATTTGTATTTTTTTTTCTTTTACGTTGTAAATGTTTATGAGTAGGCAGCTAACTTAGGTATCCTCAGTTCTTTCCTAGACTATTTGGTACACAGTGCAATTTGAAGACTAATATTTTCGACATAATATTGATTCTACAGCTAGAATGTTAGAATGAGGAGAGTTGGAATGACTGGTGTTTGAGTGACTTGGGCTTATTTTTAATTGTTTCACTCTAATATAGTGTGAGATTGATGTGCAACAATGAAACAACATTTTTTTTTTATCTGTAGAACGAATATAAATTGTGCGGCTTCTCAGAGCTCTTTTTGGTCTGGTTTAACATTCATTTCATATGAGTTGCCAAAAGGTTCAATGACTTTTTTCACATCCTGATTTTTATTCTGTGGATCTGTAAATTCTTCCCAGGGGTTCATGTGGGATGTGGCTGCTCAACTGAAGGCTATGTTGGTGTTTGCAGAACATCGATACTATGGGGAGTCCCTACCTTTTGGTAACAAATCATTCACAGTAAGTACAGGCATACCTTTTTTATTGCATTTCACTTTACTGTACTTTACAGATTATGTGTTATTTGCAAATTGAAGGTTTGTAGCAACTCTGTGTTGAGCAAATGTATCAGTGCCATTTTTCTAACAGTATTTCCTTTCTTTGTGTCTCTGTGTCACATTTTGGCAATTCTTGTAATATGTCAAACTTTTTCATTATTATTATATTTGTTATGGTGATCTGTGATCAGTCATCTAAGATGCTCACAGAAGATGGCAAATTTAATTGATAAATAACGTATGTGTGCTGACTGCTCCACCGACTGGCTATTCCCCCATCTCTTTCCGTCTCCTCAGGCCTGCTTATTCCCTGAGACACAAAAATATTGAAATGAGGCCAATTAATAATCCTACAATGGCCTCTAAGTGTTCCAGTGGAAAGAAGAGTTGCCTGTCTCTCATTTTAAATGGAAAGCTAGAAATGATTAAGCTTAGTGAGGAAGGCATGTTGAAAGCTGAGAGAGGCCAAAAGCTAGGCCTCTTGTGCCAGTCATTCAGCCAGGTTGTGAATACAAAGGAAGAGTTCTTGAAGGAAATTAAAAGTGTTGTGCCAGTGAACATACAAATGACAAGAAAGTGAAACAGCATTATTGTTGATATGGAGAAAGTTTGAGTGGTCAGGATAGAAGATCAAATGAGCCACAACAGTCCCTCAAGCCAAAGCCTAATCCAGAGCAAAGCCCTAACTCTATTCAGTGTGATGAAGGCTAAGGGAGGTAAGGAAGCTGCAGAAGAAAAGTCTGAAGCTAGCAGAGGTTGGTTCATGAAGTTTAAGGAAGAAGCCATCTCCATAACATAAAAGTGTAAGATGAAGCACTAAGTGCTGATATAGAAGCTGCAGTAAGTTATACAGAAGATCTAGCTGAGATAATTCATGAAGGTAGCTACATTAAACAATAGATTTTCAATATAGACAAAACAGCTTTTTGTTGAAAGAGGATGCCATCTAGGACTTTCATTGCTAGAGAGGAGAAGTCAATGATTGGCTTCAAATCTTCGAAAGGACAGCCTGACTCTCTTGTTAGGGGTTAATGTAGCTGGTAACTTTAAATTGAAGCCAATGCACATTTACCATCCTGAATATCCTAGGGCCTTAAAGAATTATGCTAAATCTACTTTGTGCTCTATAAATGGAAGAACAAAGCCTGGATGACTGCACATCTGTTCACAACATGGTCTACTGAATATTTTAAGACCACTGTTAAGACCTACTGCTCAGGAAGAAAAAAGTTCCTTTCAAAATATCATTGTTCATTGACAATGCACCTGGTCATCTAAGAGCTCTGATGGAGATGTACAATGAGATGAATGTTGTTTTCATGTCTCCTAATACAGCATCCATTCTGCAGCCCATGGATCAAGGAATCATTTTGACTTTCAAATCTTATTTAAGAAATACATTTCATAAGGCTATAGCTGCCACAGAGTGAATCTTCTGATAGATATGGGCAAAGTCAATTGAAAACCTTCTGGAAAGGATTCACCGTCCTAGATGCCATCAAGAACATTCAGGATTTGTGGGAAGAGGTCAAAATATCAACATGAACAGGAGTTTGAAAGAAGTGGATTCCAACCCTCATGTATGACTGTGAGGGGCTGAAGACTTTAGTGGAGGATGTAACTGCAGATGTGGTGGAAATAGCAAGAAAACTAGGATTAGAAGTGGAGCCTGAAGATGGGACTGAACTGCTCCAATCTCATGATAAAACTTGAATAGATGAAGAGTTGCTTTTCATGGGTGAGCAAAGAAAGTGGTTTCTGGAGATGGAATCTACTGCTGGTGAAGATGCTGTGAAGATTGTTGAAATGACAACAATGAATGTAGAAAATTATATAAACTTAGTTGGTAAAACAGCTATAGGGCTTGAGAGGATTGATTCCAATTTTGAAAGGAGTTCTGTGGGTAAAGTGCTATTGAACAGCATCACATGCTATAGAGAAAGCATTCATGAAAGGAAAAATCAATCAGTGTGGCAGACTTCATTATTGTTTTATTTTAAGACATTGCCACAGCTACCCTGGCCTTTAGCAACCACCAACCTGACCAGTCAGCAGCCATCAACATTTAGGCATGATCCTCCACTGGTAAAAAGATGAAAGCTCAGAAAACTCACTGAAAGCTCAGATGATGGTTAGCATTTTTTATGAATGAAATATTTTTAAATTAAGGTATGTATATCTTTTTAGAAATAATACTAATGCACACTTAATAGACTACAGTATGGTATAAATGTAACTTTTATGTGCACTAGGAAACCAAAATAGTAATTTGACTCACTTTATTGTGATATCCACTTTATTGCAGTGGTCTGGAACTGAACCTGCAGTATCTCTGAGGTGTGCCTGTATACTTTTTATTTTTAAGTTTAAAAGTTTTTTTTTTTTTGAAGTTTAGGAATTACCTGTTCTAATAACATGTCCCACTCTAAGAAAGAAATGATAGTTTTAATTTGAACAGCTTGAAAAATTTTTATTTAATCTTTCCTTTTTATATGCAATCGAACAGATTAAGCCTTTTTAAAACCATAATATTATCACTTATGTTGGTCATTCTAACTCAGTGTGATGACATTAGCTGTCACCAACGAAATCTTAAGGTATGGCTGCAGAGACTGTGAAGGGAACTTCTCATTGTTTCAAAAATGTCAGTAAATAATTCTGCTTTATAAGTTTACACTTAAATTCCTGGGTCTACCACTGGAAAAAATACAATGAGCACTCAAATATTTAATAAGGTATTTTTCAATAAAATGAGAACAAATTATCCCTGGTTTAGTGAGTCCAATGGGCCACTTGGATTCCCTTCTGGCCTTTCCTGATCTCACAAGGAGCTTTGGCCTTGACCTCAGACTCTACACCTAATAAAAAGGATACTTTTTCCACAACTAAGTCACTCATGTACTACCTTTGTGATTCTGGCTGTATGAATTTGCCATCTGTGCTGTTATTTATGTAATTTTTTTTTTAAACAACTAACTTTTCAAACTTTGCATTACCTTAACAAGGGCTTAATGTACTCGTTAATGTTTTTTCTAAATGACATTAAAACAAGTATTAAATTTAAAAAGATTGTGCATTATACTAAGACCATCATGCATACTACCAGTATACACATACCATCTTTTGGGGGAACTCTGAGTTAGAAGAACTTGGGGACAGTAATTTTCTAGGCTGCCTATTTTGAAAGGAGTTTTAATTTTTGTTCTCAGAGGTTTTATTAGCTCATATTATAAATAAATAAATAAAAAGTCCTTGTGTTGTAAATGAAAAGCAGAACAATTTGCTAATAGTTGTTGGGGCGCATGGGAAACTCTATTCTTTAGCTTATTATTCTGCATAATTATCTGATTAGGAGAGTTGATAGGTCCTGAAACCACTGGGAAGTAGTCAGCTTGTTGCAGACAGAAACATAATATCCTTTTCTAGATCCCTTTGGTTCATACTTTGATAGCAAAATGGAGCAGAAGGCTCTCTTTGATAGCTTCTTTCTCTTCATGTGCTCACAGAATTTGTCAGTAGCTTGGGGGATAATATTACAAATATTATGCGAGGACTAGAAAAAATCGCACTCAACTATACATAGTGCCATGAAAACTGGAAGTAAAAGACTAGTGACAGACAATAAGAAAGGAGGTGAGAGGTCAGAAGGTATACATCTTGGATAAGGGGGAAGGCTAAAGGAGTAGGTGACATACATAGGAAAGAGGAAAGATGGGAACTATGTGGTTTCAGAATGTGCCAAATGGTGGAAGAAGTCAAACAGAGTGGTGAGACCAGAGCATGAAGATTGAATAGGACAGCCTAATAGGTATATAGCTGTACTGGTTACCTATTGCTACGTAACAATTTACCTCAAACCTTAGTGACTTAAAACAGCAATAAACATTTATTGTCTCATAGTTCCTATGGGTAAGGAATTAAAAGTGACTCAGCTAGGAGCTTCTTTTTCAAGGGGTCTCATGAGGTTGAGATGTTAGCTGGTGCTAACAGTTATCTGAAGGCTTGACTGGTGCCAGAGAACCCTCTCCTCTATATGGAGAATCCACATGAGTGACAAAACGTTGCTGGGTGTTAGCAAGAGGCTGTAGTTTGTCTCTTCCAGGGTTTCTCCAAAGGCTTACTTGAGTGGCCTCATGACAAGGCAGCTGGCTTCCCTCAAAGTCGATAATCCAAGAGAGCAAAGTGGAAACTGCAGTGCTTATTATGACTTAACATTGGAAGTCACATATCGCTTCTGATACATTTTATTGGTTAGAACCAAGTCACTAAGTCTAGTCCAAGTTCAAAGACAGAGGACTTAGGCCTTGTCTTTTAAAGGGAGATACTTTATTAGCCTCCTTAGCTTAGCAGGATTCTGAGCTCTACCTCCCTATGTTGAAGTGAGGCAATTGTCTTTAGGCAGAGAATTAGATGATTATGGAACTTACTTTAGGAGTATCCTTTTCTCAAGGATCAATGTCTTGTGTTGCCTGTTTTCTAATGCCAGAATATAATTGCTCTATTGGTTTTTGTTTTTAACTCCAATTTCATATTGTTTACACAGGGTAATTTCCAGTTGTTGGTATATCAGACATAATAATTATCTTTCTGATTAGAGAGGATGAAATTTATTTTTATTGATGATTCTTCAATTTTTCACAGGATTCAGTCTACCTTTGCCTGTATGGTAGCCATTTTAAATGTTTCAAGTTTTAAAATAAAAATTATAATGCAACAATTGTCTGTTAAGCTGAGAATTGTATTCTATTACATTTGCTGTTAAATGTTAGTTTGTTTCTGTTGTTTCTACAACCTCAACAAAATTTTTGGTAAATAACATTTAATAGAAATTACATTTGAATGCAAAATACATTATGTTTGTCCCACAAACTTAAAATCATTTTTTTTTAAGATTTGTTTAAATCAGCATTGCTATTATGTTGACTGGGCATTTTAACTCAATTGCCTAGAAATTCTATTTGGAGAAAAGCTTATCTGACTGGCTTTTTTCCTGAATCTGTGCTATGCCTAAGCTGCTATTATGTGCACATTTATACGTGTTCTTTGTTATTTTTCTTTAGGATTCCAGACACTTGGACTTTCTGACATCAGAACAAGCTTTGGCTGATTTTGCAGTGTTAATCAAACACTTGAAAAAAACAATCCCAGGAGCTAAAAATCAACCTGTCATTGCCATAGGGGGCTCTTACGGTGGCATGCTTGCAGCCTGGTTCAGGATGAAATATCCTCATATAGTGGTTGGGTAAATGCATTTATGTTGGACATGAGCACTTCTTAATGATTGTCAAGGCATATTTAGAGATTTGTTTTGGGTAAAACATGTTCTGTTGTACTGATATTTCTACTTTCTATCTCATTAACAATTGTAATTTTTCTCAACATTTTTGTTCAGTATCAGTTTCAATTTTAAAATTTGAATTCAGTGAGTTACATTTTTTTTCTTTTCTCCTTTCTTATTTTTCTCACCATTTAGAGCTCTTGCAGCCTCTGCCCCCATCTGGCATTTTGGTAATCTGGTACCTTGTGGTGTATTTATGGAAATTGTAACTAAAGATTTTAAGAGAAGTGGTCCAAATTGTTCAGAAACCATTCGCAGCTCCTGGGATGCTATTAATCGATTCGCAAGAACAGGTAAGCTTTAATTAATAGAATGGAATCACAGAGTTTTTTACCCTTCACTTGCTAATTCAACACTTCTCAGATTTTCAGTAACCTTTTTATTTAAGTAAAACATACAAAAACATACACAAATCAAAATACATCACTTGATGAATTTTTACAAGGGAAAACATAATCAGCATGGTATAATAGTGTACTCATCATCCACTATAATCAGGAACACAGTTATGTATGTTTTGCTCAACGCTATGTCAGATATATCCATTTGTTTTATTTAGTTGTGGTTTACACATTCTAACTGCTCTCTAGTGTTCCATTTGTTTATTTTTTACTTATTTCAATAGTATCTTTGAAACAGGGAATACTTCATGTAATTTCTGGCAGACTCCATATGAGGATAGACAACTTATTTATCATGGGATTATCCAAATGCTCTAAAAGTATTTTATTGAATGTTGAAAAAGCATTCTTGGAGAAATGGTGTAGAAGATTGAATTTTCTAAAATACGAAGTAAAGCCTTCTGTCAAATAGTGCTTTTTAGATTACAAACAATATGATTCTGTTCTCAGGTGCTGGCTTACGTTGGCTTTCTGAATCCCTTGGCTTATGTACTGCATTAACAAATACTCAGGATGTCCAGAATTTGAAAGCCTGGATCTCTGAAACCTGGATAAATCTGGCAATGGTGGACTACCCTTATGAGTCTGACTTTTTACAGCCTTTGCCTGCTTGGCCTATCAAGGTAACAGGAAAATGTCCTTTCATCACTTTTAATACGAACTTCTCTCTCTCTCAGTGTATTATTAGTTTCAGGATTTTGTTTTGTTTTTTAAACTGGTACTTTCTGTGACTTTTAGCATCGAAGGACTCTCCAGTGACAAAGGGGCTCTGGGTTTGACTAACCTGGGCAGAAATCCTGGCTTCTGTCACTTTCTGGTTACTCACCTTGGACATCTTACCTAAGTTTCTTTCTTTTTTCTTTTTTTTCTTTTTTTAGAGGGGGAACGGGTAAGGGAGAAGGAAAGAGAGTCTTACGCAGACTCCATACTGAGTACACAGCCTGATGCGGGTTTCATCTCATGACCCTGAGATCACCACCTGAGCCCAAACCAAGAGTTGGCAGCTTAACCAACTGCACCACCCAGGCGTCCCTTATCTAACTTTTCTGAACATCAGTTTCCTCTCATTTGGATAAAGGAGACAAAATGTATAGATTATAGAGTTGTATGAATTGGAACTAAGACCAGTAGTTGCTGCTAATGGAATGATTACTAGTTGCCAAGTCTTGTGCTGTACACTTTGCATGGACGATTTACTTTATTACATCTTTGTGTTGTATGTGAGACACGTAGACCTATGTCATATATGGTTAGTGCTTAATAAATGGCAATTGCTATCACAGTGCTATGATTCAGTCAACTGCTAATGTGTTCTAGTGCTACACTTACCATAAAGGAGTGATCTCCATGTAGCAGGGTGGAGTGGAAAGAGTACTGACTCTGGATCCTTGATCTAGAACTACCATTTACCAGCTGTGTGATCTTGGGTAAGGCTGTCTTCTTCTGAGCCTCCATGTCTTCCTCTGCAAAATGAGATAATTATACTTATGTTCTCCGTAGGGTTGTGCTCAGGATCAAATAAAATATTAGATGTGAAAACATTCTAGAAATTGTGAAGACACATTACATCATAAATTTTTAGGTTTTTACATGGCAAAATTCTTTATTGTGTATCCTCTTTTAAGCATTTCTTTGTAAAGAACATTCTTCTTAGTTTTAAAATCAAAGTTTGGCTAACTTGGTGGTTGTTTAGAGAGTATAACTGATTCTACAGCTAGAATGAGTGCTGGAAATGTAAATAGACTTGATAATATAAGAACCAGTTTTCAAAAGCACTTTTAACTTAACACAATCCCTTTGAACTTAATATTAAATGAACATTTTGCTTAAAACTTCGTAACCCAAATGGAACAAGGTCATTTGCTATTAGAGATATTTTTCTTCATCTAAGAAGTAGAATGACAAGTGGATGTCTTGCACATAGCAGGCCAGAGGTAAATGTGTATTGAATTAAATTGAATTTAGACAATACAGAATTATTTAAAAGAGCTGATCTCTCTCATGGTAGGAAAACCTGGATCAAAATAATGAGAAAAAATTAAATTTGAGTCAGTTGGCCTCCATATATGTCTTTGTGCTAATCCCTTATCCAAATTATTTTACTATTTGCAGAACACTTTCATATATGCTATCCCATTTAATCCCCATAATAATATATTCTATATGTTAATATAGGAAATAATATATAATATTTATATATTATTACAATAATATAGGAAAAAAAGAAGTACAATGGAGAGGAAATTTTTGGAGTTTTATGGAGAGGAAATTTAAGCTCAGTGAAGAGATGGTGAAAGTGGGATTTGAACTTGGGTCTACTATTATTCAGAGCCTCTGATCTTCTACCATATTGCACTGGATTAGGAGAGGATTTGGCTGAAGTTTTGGGTGGATCACTAGTTGCATTGTGACAACTATCAGATTTAACTGTATTCTCTGTACAAAGTGAGAATTACGTTTGCATTTTTATGCCCACTTGAAGAATAAGTGAGTTGTCAGGTTATAAAAACATGGGGAATTCCCTTCTTATTTAGAATGAAGGTTGGCAAACTTTATTTGTAAAGAACTAGATAGTAAATATTTTATGTTTTGTGGGCCATTCGGTTTCTGCCGCAATTACTCAGTTCTGCAGCTGTAGCGAGAAAGTAGCAATAGACAAATATAAATCAATGAGGAACACTGTCACAATAATACTTTATTTGTAAAACAGGCAGTCGCCTGGATTTGGCCTGGGGGCTATAGTATGCTGACCCCTGATTTAGAAAAAGCCAGAGGAATATGGCTTTTTAGTGTTCATTTGTTTATGATTTGGAACAAGAACACTAGCTTTGGTTTTCTCCCCATTTCTTTAATGTTCCTTTTGAGTTATTTTGCTGTTGCATCTTGAATGTAAATATTCTATCCTTTCTCTCTCCTAAATATTCACTCAGAGTTAGTGGAGTATATCTCAAATCTTTTGTCATCTGTTTTTGATTTAGCACAATCCTTCTTTTGTCTTTTGTATATACATTATAAAAGTTTATTTTTAAGACAAGGTAACTTGTGTCATTGCCTGACAATCACCTTTTACTTTTCTTCAGGACTACTTCTTGTCATTCTCTTCAGTTATTTCTTACTGGTTTTATCCTTTCTTTTGGCATATTAAGGAATTCTTGATTGCTTATAATATATTTATGACTCTGTTTCTTGCCTGCACCCCAACCAAAAGAAATCTCTTTGCCCCTTGCTTGAGAAATTTCCATTGCCTCTATTTCCAGTTTTATCCTATATGATTTCAGAGTATTTCTACTACATGTCTCCCTCCCAAACTTTTAGCTTCAGATCACTTTCTTTCACTGTTCATTCTATTTCTCCTTTCTTGACCTCGTCTCTGTTCTCCCAACCCACTAATCCCAGGAACACTACCCAGTTGGGGACCGCTCTTTCACTTGGATAGTTCCATTTAACCAGGACTCCTCCTCCCTCTGATACACTTCCTCCTTTTTAAAGGGCTGACAAACAGCCGTCCTTTTCTAAGTCTGTAACTCAGGCTTAGGATAGTGAGATAATGTGTTAACAGTTGGGTTATGAAAAAAAGTAGGTGATTTCCAATTCTGCCTGAACCTTGTATGGTTCTGAAGGATCCATAGGCAGTGATTGAATATCTTTTCCGTGTCAACTCAAGTATCGTTCTTTTTAATTTGTTTGTGGGCTTTGCACACTCGGACTCCATTTGCCTTTGTT
Source organism: Eumetopias jubatus (assembly GCF_037043125.1). NCBI lineage: Eukaryota > Metazoa > Chordata > Mammalia > Carnivora > Otariidae > Eumetopias > Eumetopias jubatus. Next base: position 64,013,775 of record NW_028274819.1, on the reverse strand, counting down.
TACTGTTAACAGAAGCTGCAACATTCATGCAGAAATAATCATGGACTTGGCTGAGGGAACACAAGGAAGAAGAGAAAAGGGAAATAGAGAACCTCTCTGTCATTTGACTGCTCTGTCAGCATAAAAACTACTGGGGCTCTTCTCAGCTTAAAGAGCAGTTTTTAAGGATATCCTAGAGGTTGTTTATTTTGAGTAAGTTTTTAGCTGATAACTCACCAAATCTTTTGACTTAGCTTTCTGAGCATGCAGATAAATAGAGTGAAATAATAAGACATAAGATGGAAAATCTCTTCCGTTTGTCTTGGTGTTTGATAATGTATGCGACCTCTCTGGGTGGTTTAAGCGGTTTAGGTGCATTCTATGAAAAGAGAGCTTTTAATGACAAAACTAATGTGATTATCTGTGAGTGTGAGAGGGGTATTGAAACCTTAGAGAAAGAAAATCTGTTAGAAAAGCTGAATGTATCTGCTTAATCCTTTCTCTAATGTGGATGGACCATGCTTTCTGAGAGGAGGTTGGTCTTTTTTTTTTTTTTTAACCTGTCTTCTTTCCTTCTTTTAAAAAAAATTCTTTGCCCCCTTTTTCTTTCTCTTATTCAAATGCTTATCCTTATAGGTAAGGGGACACATAAAGCTTTTAAACAAATCATTATCTTTACTTTCTCTAGTGTATGTGGGATCAAAAGGCAGAATCTAAATATTTGGATGCAGAGCTAATTAGTTTGGTACTAAGATTGGAATATTCTATCTATTTCTATACTTTTTGAAACCAGAATTATTAAAATGGATGTGTAATGCTCTTTTTAAGTTTTTTTCCTGAACGTTCACTTTTGTTCTAGGAAATAGAAAGTAAATTAAGTATTTCATATGTTGATTGTTGAGCCTCATATTAATGACTATTTTACAGTTTTCTTTTTTTGTTGCATAATAAAAAAGTTGTATGATTTTTTTTTTTAAGATTTTACTTATTTGACACAGAAAGAGAGAGAGAGCGTAAGCAGAGGGAGCAGCAGCAGAGGGAGAGGGAGAAGCAGGCTCCCCACTAAGCAGGGAGCCCGATGCGATGTGGGGCTTGATCATGACCTGAGCCTAAGGCAGCCACTCAACTGACTGAGCCACCCAGGAGCCCCAAAAAAGTTGTATGATTTTTATATTGCCACAGAATCCCTTTTATTAAAATTTTTACCTAAGACAAATAAATTTAGAAAAATATAATCTAAGAATAAAAAAAATTGCTTAAAAAATTAAGCATGAGACTACTGGTATATTTAGGCACCGTTTGTGTTGTTACTTTTCTCTTATACTACAACTTTGAAGTTGAGTATGTGTAGTGTTGGTTATTACAAATGGAAGCTCCAAAGTGAGTCTTGCATTTGAACCCCAGCTCTGCCACTTCCTGACTATTTGACTTTGGGCAAGTTTCTTGACCTCTCTGTGCTTTAGTTTCCTCATCTGCAAAGTGGGGGTATAGTATTTGTAATGCTTATTAGGGTCATTATGAGAATTTAATAGGACCCCGTGTATAGTAAACACTAAATTGATACTAGTTATATAATAATAACAATAGCTATTGTTGTTACTATATAATAATAGAGGGACAGTGTTACGCCAGGACTTTGTGGCCAAAGTCTGGGTTCAGAACTTATATTCATAGTTTTAAGATTGTATATCTGTAGCCAGACCTTTCTGAGCTTGTTTTCTCCTCTGTGACATGGGGATGGCCTTATGTTTTTCCCTGGGTCATTGTAGAGAAAGTACCTGACCTCAAGGAATATTCAGTAGTTGTACTAGCAGCTTCAGTCCCAGATGCCCTCATATCAGTGAATTTATGGCATAAGTAGAAATGCTATACCTTATGTAGAAATTGTTTGGAAGAAGCTAATTTGATAGTGTCCACAAAATAAACAGAAAATATAGTACAGAGGCTACATGGGTGGTGAGTATTCTGAATGGTAGTGGTTGGCAGAGACTCTTTCCTTGTTGTCTGAGTAGATCATAGCCCCTAAATAAACAGTCAGTAGGCCAAGTGCTTGTAGTCATCAATTGGCTAATAACTGCAAATTATCAGGCTTAAGGTGAAGTGGATATTAGATGAGGTTGAACCAAAGAAGCTGATCTCTGACTGTGTTTGACATATAAACATGGCAATTTCATGTGGTTCCAACCTAACATTTACGTAAGTGTTTTGTGCATTCTGTGGATCTTTAATGAAAGTAGATGATTATCTCCTTTTATTCTTTTTTTGTTGGTGTTTTGTTTTTGAAAGATATTTATTTATTTATTTATTTATTTATTTATTTATTTATTTATTTATTTATTTATTTTAGAACTAGGGGAAGAGAAAGACAGAGAAAGACAGAGTGCTTGTGCGAGCAGGGTCGGGGGAGAGGAGCAGAGGGAGAGGAACAAGCAGACTCTGTGCTGAGTGTGGAGCCCAACACAGGGCTCGATCCCACAACCCCAAGATCATGACCTGAGCTGAAATCAGGAGTCTGACACTTAACTGACTAAGAGACCCAGGTGCCCCATAATTATCTCTTTTTGAATAAACATGGAAATAGTGCTGAGGTTTTGCTAGTATAACTTCAGTATTTTTTTGAAAACTTCATTTGTTCTTTACTACCATAATTGTTAAGAAAGTTCATAGAGATATGTAGAGATTGTGTTCTTTATGCTAGAAGATGATGCTTTGACTCACAGAAGTTTTGAGCTAGAAAGGAACTTTAAGAGCACTAAAATAATAAAATTCTTTCAGTAAATTTGTAAATATTTTACAAAAAAAATTTAAGTGATATTTTTTAGGCCTTCTATTATCTAGCGTATCAGTAGAATTATGAATTGGTACTTTCTTTCTATAAGGCAGCTTGACAGGATGTAGCAGAGGCCTTACAAGTATTTATTTCCTGGGGCACCTGGGTGGCTCAGTCAGTTAAGCATCTGCCTTCAGCTCAAGTCATGATCCCAGGGTCCTGGGATGGAGCCCCACGTCAGGCTCTCTGCTCAGTGGGGAGCCTGCTTCTCCCTCTCCCTCTGCCCCTCCTCACTGCTGCTCTCTCTCTCTCAAATAAATAAATAAAATCTTTAAAAAAATGTTTATTTCTTGAATTAATTATCTCAAGAAAACAATTAAGGATATATATGAAGATTTAGCCCCAGGGTTATTTATTTTAGCTTTTATAGTATGAAAGATTGGAAATTATACAAATGAGCAATTGTAAGATTGCTTCAACTTTTCCTCAACTCCCCATCCTGATTTCTCTGTTGGTCATTGTCCTTAAAGTGTGGTGCTCAGAACTGGACCCAGTACTCCAAAGGAGCCCTGACCGCACAGAGGACAGTGGACCCAGGAGTGGCCTTAATCTGGACATGGAATTTCTATTAGACGCCAAGGTTCTGACCATGATGTTCTCTCTGTGTAACTGGGGCTGCCGAAATCCAAGTATTGTCAGCTGGTGCCGGTCCCCAGCCATGCTTGTGTCTTTTAAGGAGTGACAGTAACTGCTGTTTGCAGAGATGGCTATTCATGGGGACTCCTTTTCTTTGCCTGACAGAGGGCCAGTGTTCTAGCTCTGAGAGGGGATCTGATGCCAGCATGTGAGTCACACTTAACTTGCTACTCTTCTTTTCCAGAGTTTTAGGCTACTTGTTTATTGTTGCTCATCAGTACTCCCTTTTCCTCCTGCCCAGCTTACATTGTCATCCTGCCTCATCTGTCGAGCTATGCTTGAACTTAATGCTCTTCTATGCATCTCATGCGTCCATTCCATAGTTTTATGCTGCATTTGGAAAGAGCTGAGTCCACTGTTATTGTCCACAGTCAAGATGGAATGCTGATTAACTGTTGGCAATAATTAGTTTAACAAATTCTGTGATTGGTTCTTGATTTCCATATTTTCTTGTTTCTGATTGGCATATTTCTTAGGAGCATGTTCTGAGAGAAGTGCTATGCAGGGGCGGCCTGGGTGGCTCAGTCGTTAAGCATCTGCCTTCCACTCAGGTCATGATCCCAGGGTCCTGGGATCGAGCCCCACATTGGGCTCTCTGCTCCGCGGGAAGCTTCTTTCTCCCTCTTACTCCCCTGCTTGTGTTCTTGCTCTCGCTATCTCTCTCTCTGTCAAATAAATAAATAAAATCTTAAAAAAAAAAAAAAAGAAAAGTGCTATGCAAATGTTAGGTATTTTTTGACCTACCATGAATAATTGAAAGTTGTCAGAATAGTAAAACATTGTTTTGCCTTTTTTCTTCAGCTTGCATTTTCTTATTCCTTTAGGCTTGATAGGTTTGCTCAATTCTGTTTCTTTATGTACACCTTTTCAGGTGTATCTTATTCTTATGACCTCACTGTTACTTTTTTAAATTTATTTTTTATTTTTTAATTTTTTTATGTTAAGTTAGCCAACATATAGTCCATCATTAGTTTTTGATGTAGTGTTCAGTGATTCATTAGTTGTGTATAACACGCAGTGCTCATCACAACATGTGCCCTCCTTAATTGCTGTTACTTTTTTAAGGTATATCCAAGTTATTTGGACATCTTAATTTCTGACTTTTCTGACTTGTTATTTCCAAAACTTAGTGGGAATAGTGCACACTCTATCTTCCTTTTGGAAAGCCACATTACAATTGAGCATGTTAAAGGCCCTGAGGAACCTTGCAGTCAGGTAAACTGTTCACATTTGCCAATATAATATTTCTTAAAAATTATTTGATTATGAAAACTTTTTTTCACAAAGTACCATTTAACATTTTACAAAAATATTTTTGTGCTGAATGCATTTGGGGAGAGACATTGAATTTTCCCTGATTCATTTCTTCTGCCTTTTCACGTTTCCCATTTTTATCAGAAAGGTGTTGCTGGAGGGGTGCCTGGGTGGCTTAGTCGTTAAGCGTTTGCCTTCGGCTCAGGTCATGATCCCAGAGTCCTGGGATCAAGCCCCGCATCGGGCTCCTTGCTCCGCGAGAGGCCTGCTTCTCCCTCTCCCACTCCTCCTGCTTGTGTTCCCTCTCTCGCTATCTCTCTCTCTGTCAAATAAATAAATAAAATCTTTAAAAAAAAAAAAAAAAAGAAAGGTGTTGTTGGAAACTGGTCCTAAGCAAAACTGTGATGAGATGCTGGGTTTGCTTTCTGCTGTTCACTTCCTTTCTCAGTGTCCTCCTTTCCTGAGTGGGAACACGTCCCCAGCCCAGGCCTTGTGGCTTCTGCTGCCCAGAGTCTCTTCCTGAAGTAGAGTAACTAGACTCTTTCTTGGCTTTTTCTTCTCGGGATGTCTCTCTCTCTCTCTCTCTCTCTCTCAATCAGAACTTGCCTACTGTATACATTTTTTCCATATGAAATGAGAAAGGACCAATCACTGACTTCATGTCAAGGTATTAGTAGAGGATGCAAGCTTAATGAATGTGGTTTCCGTGCCATCGTGGCTATTTGCAGTTTTACAAGGGATACTTTCTAGGCTGTGCAGCATAATGAATAAGATGTGCATTTCATAACTAGAGAGATCTGGGGTTGTATCTAGATCTTAACATTTACTAGCGAGGGACCTCGAATAAAGTGGTTTAACTTAAGATTCAGTTTCTCTATGTAAAATAGTGAACGATAATATATATGATACGATTGTTTGAGAACTGTATGATATAATGGTTGTAAACCCAGAACTCAGTAATTAGTAGCTATTGTTTTTCCACTGTGATTTCATTGCCTGTGATTTTCCCCCAACATTTTATTGTGAAAAATTTCAAATATAGAAACATCAAAATAATTGGATAGTGAACACCCATTAAAAATACCACCTAAATTCTAGAAAAGTATTTCGCTATATTTGATTTAGCACATATATATTTGCCTAGCCATCCTTCTATCCTTCATTCCATTTTATTTTTTAAATGCATTTCAAAGTAAGTTGCAGATATCAGTACACTTCTCTTGAACACTTCACCTTTATCATCATTATCTAGAGTTCAGTATTTGTTTATGATTTTTTTAGATAAAATTTATATGCAGTGAATTGCACAAATTGCAAGTGAACTGTTTGTTGTATGTTGTATAACCGTTTGTTGTCTATGAGGATATGGAATATTTCCCTACCCTTGAAAGTTCCCTGTGCCCCTGTCTAGTCACTCATGCCTTCACTCCTGACCCCGAGTATTGTCTATGATTTTTAATACTAGAATTTCAGGTGCTGATTATAGTCTAGTGATAGGAATATTTAGAAGCTGGGTTGCTGCCTGGTATGCTTCTTATCACACCACAGATGTTGGAGCTTGGTATCGTTTTTCCATGAGAAATTTTATAAATTTGCAGTTTCATAAAAATGAATTTAGTTGTCAGATACTTTGCTAAGTGCTGAGTGAGATGTTCTGGAATCAAATGAGTACATGCCGTGTTATAGGGGCTCTGCTAGAAACAAGTACATGGCATAAGTAGAAGCACGAAGGGAGTGATTTAGTTCTTCCCAGTTTGAGGGCATAGCTAATGATGGCCTTATAGAAGAGGTGATACTTGAGCTAAATATAATATAAAATGAATTAGTGTTTGCCAGACAGTGGAGTGGGAGAGTTCTTTTTCAGGGAGAAATACCTGAAAAAAGGTATTTCAGGGTGAGTAAAGGCAAAGAGGAGAAAAAGAGCCTGGTGTGGTGAGTATGGTTTTGCTAGACTGGAACAAAGGATGAGGCTACAGTGGTAGATGTGGAGGACTTCGCATACCATGCAAATGACTTTGGTTTATTTCTATAGCTAAGAGAGTAATTTAAATTTTATACTTGCAGAGTGAAGGTTTATTCATTTATGAACAGGATTATACTCAAGAGATAAAAATTGTCAAGCAGTGCTGTTAGATGTTTAAGATTGTTTTATAGGCAAATCAAAACCATATTCTTTTTTTCACTAAAAACTATGATTTTATAAATATATTCTGACTCTTTTTCCTTTACATCTCTTTAAAATGACAGGTAGTGTGCCAGTATTTGAAAAATCCCAGTGTATCTGATGCACAGCTTCTGCAGAATATTTTCCAAGCTCTGAATGTCTATTACAATTATTCAGGCCAGGCAAACTGCTTGAATATATCAGAGACAACAACTAGCAGTCTGGGAACCCAGGGTTGGAGCTATCAGGTAAGCATGTATTATTTCCTCAAGTGGAACTTACTTTTCACTGATACGGTTGTACTGTAACAGAGTTCACAAGATTTTGTCACTAACCTGGATCCAAATCTGGGCTCCATTATCTTACACTGTGACACCATAGATAAGTTAGTTAGTTCCTTCCTTCCTACCTTCCTTCCTTCCTTCCTTCCTTCCTTCCTTCCTTCCTCCCGTCCTATATTTAATCATCACCAAACATATTCTGGCTACTTACTGCATGTCAGACAACATTCTAGGCTGCAAAGATATGAAGATAAATAGGACATGATCTCTCTTTCAAATATAGCTGAGTGAAAAAGATACTTATATTACAGTAGATCTTGGTAAATCCTATAAAGGCAGCATTTTATGGATACAGAAAAGAAGGGCAGTCTAACTTGACTCTCCCTGATTCTCCATTCCTTCATCTGTATGAGACTAGTAATAATACTTTCCCTTCAGAGTTGTTTTGATGATTATTTTTGATAATAGATGTGAAAGAAAGCAGTTTACAAAGGAAGAATATATAGCCCTAATTTGTGTAACTTCTCAGCTGAGCCTTTCCAGGAATAATGAGAGGTGGTATGACAGAGGTAAAGAGCAGGTACTCTGGAGTCAGACTGCCTGAGTTCAAACCCTAGCTTTGCTACTACTAGCTGTATGACTTTGGATAATTTATTTAACCCTGTGCCTCATTTTCTTACTGGATTCCCTTTTGGTTTCCTTTTTTAGGCCTGCACAGAAATGGTCATGCCTTTTTGTACTAATGGTATTGATGACATGTTTGAACCTCACTCATGGAACTTGAGGGAATTTTCTGAGGACTGTTTTAAACAGTGGGGTGTAAGACCGAGGCCTGCCTGGATCATTACTATGTATGGGGGCAAAAACATCAGTTCACACACGAACATCATTTTTAGGTGAGTTTTTACTGATGCAAAGAAAATCTTTGGTTGATGGAGACATTTGTAGAATAGCTGAGAAGATAGAATAAGAAAAATGCTGATAATAAACAATATAGAATACAATAGTGGTATCCATCATGTCTTTCCTTGAAAGACAGAGGACTCTGCATAAGAGATACAGTTTTATACTCTATTACCAATGTGCTTAAAGGCTTAAAAAGAATAAGAGCAACAAAATTTAAATATTTTATTAAAAAACGCTAGCACAAAATGAAGCATCATCTGCTGCTCTCAGTTTGTGTTGCTGTTGTTACTATTGTTATTAATAAAGGTTTTTTAATATTCAACAAATACTTTTGAGGTGCCTACTCTGTTCTGTTTCAGGCACTATGTGAGGCACTTTAAAAAAATTGCCTAATTGAATCCTCACAACAGTCCTGTGAAGTAGTTGTTATAGTCCCCTTTTTACTGAGGAGGAAAGTGAAGGTCACTGTGTTCAGCCACTTGCCAGACCTCATCTAGCTCTGTTGTAGTTACTAAGTGATAAAGCCAGATTTCAACCTTGGCCTGACTACAAAAACCTGTGTTTGTTCTTCTGTGTTACACTGCTTCTTTAGAAGGGATGTATTTGGTATTGGCTCATGTCAGACTTAATTGAGTAGACTCCTATGTGTATCTGATTGTGACTTTAAAATTTCCATATTTTGGTTTGAACACTAGGCTGTCAGCTCTTAAGATAACAACAAATTACTCAAAAAATTTCCCCAAATCTACATGGAAATAGTAGAGAGATAGCATACATACTTCTTAGCCTGGAGCCATTATTTAAACTGTAAATGTCATTCTTTTACAAGCTTTTTAAAATGAGAGTCAAATTTGGCCTTCTGGACATGGCCAATAGCTGAAGGATCGTTCTCTGGATTTAGGTTGGTGGCACTGCCCACTTTGCAAGAGCCTCTGTCTTGTTAGATTCATGCTGTTTGCTCACCCAACAGGGTACCTGCCCCAAATAAAAGGTGAAACATTTAAATGGGAAACTTTTTTTTTTAAAAGATTTATGTATTTATTTATTTATTTTGACAGAGAGAGAGAGAGAGAGACAGCGAGAGAGGGAACACAAGCAGGGGGAGTGGGAGAGGGAGAAGCAGGCTTCCCGCTGTGCAGGGAGCCCGATGCGGGGCTTGATCCCAGGACTCTGGGATCATGACCTGAGCCGAAGGCAGACGCTTAACGACTTAGCCACCCAGGCGCCCCTTAAATGGGAAACTTAAAGATTCTTTCGTTTAATTTCTTTAAGTTGTGTTTCTTGTTCTCAGTAGGATTCTTCCAAACTGTACTCTTCAGCTCAACCTTATAAAGTGATGGTTGAGCAAATAAATCTATGTAAGTATAGATTATTTAAGGAAACTGTGCCAAAGTAGGGTGTGTGAAATCAGGAAAACATGAAGGGACCTAGAGGACTATAAAAGGCTTAAACACAGCTTTGGGTGTCCAGGTTCATTTTTGTTCCTCAAAAGAGGAAGTACTTTATCAATTTCTTGTTTTTCTTTGGTAATTTATCTCCATATAGTATTTAAATGGATTTTGGTAGCACGCTGGTACTTTAAGCTCATCCTTCCTTGCTTTGACCTTCTAAAGCTGAAGTTCAAGTTGAATTGTAGAGTCTTTAAATCCTTGTATGAAGATTTTAATATTTTAATATATGAGTTTTGGTTAAATCCTTTTTTATTGGATTCAACCATTATAGATGCGTATTTTAGTTATCTGTTTGCCCTTTTATATTATTTTGCTTAGGCTATCAAAATCATCATCATCATTGAGGAAGGGGGCAGATTTTGTGAGAAAAGTTTGGAGAATAGAACTGAAGCCAAGAAATGGAAATTATAACTGTTAGAAACTTTTAACTGCGTATTAAGGTGGGACTTTCTAACAGAACTGTGCAAAGGTCGAATGAGCTGTTTTAAATAAAATTACTTAAGCTCTTGGATCCTCACTCTTTTTTTCTATAAAATGCTAATAACAGTACCACTCACCGCACAGTGTTGTGTGATGCTTCAGAGTTAACCCAAGGAGGGGCGCCTGGGTGGTTCAGTCGTTAAGCATCTGCTTTTGGCTCAGGTCATGATCCCAGGGTCCTGGGATCCAGCCCCACATCTGGCTCCCTGCTCGGCGGGAAGCCTGATTCTCCCTCTGCCCCTCCCCCTGCTTGTGTTCCCTTTCTCGCTGTGTCTCTCTCTGTCAAATAAATAAATAAATAAAAATGTTAAAAACAAAAAAAAAAACAAAAAAAAAAGGAGTTAACCCAAGGAAGTATTTGGCCCAGATTTGACAAATACATATGCTCAAAAAATATTTGTTGAATGAATAAATGGAAATACACTCTCTGCCTTGTACTTATGTCCTAGCTACAGGGAACTATTTGTCTTTGCATGTCCTTTCCCTTCCTCTTTTTCTCCTTTCTTAAGACTCAGGCATCCAAGAAACCTTCCCTGAGTCCTCCAGGAAGGTTAGATTTCCCCCAGTCCTTAGCTCCCCTAGGCCTGTGAATATCACTTAGCACTCTGTATGGAAATTATCTATTTGTGTTTCTTTCTGCCCTATAAGATTGTAAACTTTCTCAATGACAAGAGACTTTGTCTTAATCATAGCTGTGCCTTTAACACTTACTGTGGTGACTGACACATATTGAATGCCCAAGAAATGTGTGTGTTGATAAAAACAAGGAACGAAATACAAAGCTTAGAAAGGCTTCAGAGGCATATGAGAGTTTAAAGGCAGGACTATGTGAAGATACTGGTTTATCTTTTTGCAGTGGCAAGGCTATTTTTAAAAAAGAAATCTTTATGCTGCTAGGTGTGAGAAATCCAATGTAAAAATTTTAAAGTTATTAAAAAATTCAAAATTTTCCTGCTTTTCTGAAGAAAGCACATTCCCAAAGTAAAGAAACAGCCTTAGGTGTCTCTGTTCTGTCTACTTAGTGGCTACCAGCTAGAAAAAGGTTTCGGTTGATGAGTAAGAAAATGTCCAAGGAACCAGGTGGAAAGTATCTTTATGTCCATGCCTCTCTCCTTAGGTCATCTCACACAAATCCAGTTGTGACCACTTTTCTGAATGGAAATTTCAGTCTGTATTTATCAGATAGAAGGTTTGTCAGTTAAATTAAAAGCTTGCGCTTTGAAGTCAAGGAGACCAAGTTAGCTGTATAGCCTTAGGCAAATTGCCAATTTGTTTAAGTTAGTAAAAATGACTACAAAACAGGGTTACTTTAATGAGTAAATAGATTATCATGGAAGTAAGCACCATGAGGGCAGAGATTTTGTCTGCTCACTGTTGAATGCATCATACATACTCGGTAAACATTCATTGAATGAATGAGGACTTAATAAATAGTAGCCATTAATTGTTCCATTTCAGTAATTTTTTTTATTCCACAGTTGTTTTGTTAGAAGGATTTATTTTTCCCCAACCCCAATTGGTTATGCTCAGTTATTTAAATATAAATCCAAAAGGGAGTCCCTGAGGAGCTGGTTAGTTTAATATCATTTCTCAGGCAAATTAATTGTTGCCAGTGATTAGAAGCTTGCTGTTGGGAATTTTATCCAGGCATCTAGACTCTCTCATGAAAGCCAGTATTTTTTTTTTTTTTTGGTAAATGTCCCAGTGGCTGGTTTAGCTTTCACGTGTCTAGGACCAAGAAATTCAAGTCCATGTGCATCTTAGGTCTCTCGGCAACTCCAAACACTGTTGCTAAGCCACTGGGCTGATTCAGATGACCTTTTAAATCAAATGCAGTTTGCTTATTATGTGGCTGTTGGGATGGCTTTTTTGTTTTGCAAATAATGGAGATTTTCCTATCTGGGTTGGTCCTGTCAAATTGGAATAATGATAAAGGCTATTTGTTCACTTAAGAGAATCTAGCCCCTTGTGTAGTTTATTTTAAGAATTTATCTGGTAGTTGAAAACTAAGGCTGCTATTTTGCATGTGAGTTATTCTTTTTATTTTTAACAAAATCAGAAATCTACATTTTTGGAGTGATTTTTTTTTTCCTCCCAAGAATGGTGTTATTAAGTTGCAATTGAATTAATTTTGTTTCTAAAGAGAGGTGTGGTAAGAATAGAACACTTTTTTTTTTTAAGATTTATTAATTTGAGAGAGAGTGAGCATATGAGTTGGGGGAGGGGCAGAGGGAGAGAATCTTCAAGCATACTTCCTTCTGAGCATGGAGCCCATGGTGGGCTTGATTCCATGACCCATTAGATCATGACCTGAGCTGAAACCAAGAGTCGGACACTAACCTGACTGAACCACCCAGTCGCCCCTAGAACAGGGAGCTTAAAATTGTATTTCAAATACACACACACACACACACACACACACACACACACACACACACACACAATGTACCTATGTGCTTATTTTCTCATTTTGTTTGTACATTTACCTGGAAAAAGTTGATCACATTACTTTTCTGGCCAGATTTCTGTGAGACATGCTTTCACATCCTTTTTCATGATTCATTTACTTCTCAGAAGTATTAACTCTTCATGCTTACAGAATATGATAATAATAATTATAATAATACTGTATGTGTATTATTTTATAGTTTATACCTTACTGTTACATTATTATTTAACTTGAACCTCACAGTATTTCTGTGAGGGAGGGACATTATCTTTTCTTTAAAAAAAATTTTTTGGGGGGTGCCTGGGTGGCTCAGCTGGCTAAGTGTCTGACTCTTGGTTTCGACTCAGGTCATGATCTCCTGAGTCAAGGGATTGAGCCCCATCACAGGCTCTGGGCTGAGGGGGGAGTCAGCTGGAGATTCTCTCCCTCTGCCCTTCCCTGCTGCTTTCCCTCTTCCTCTCTCCCTCTCTCTTTCTCTTTCTCTCTAAAATAAAAAAAATCTTTAAAAAAATAAAATGTATTTTTTTGTAATACATGTAGGAATTAAGGTTCACAGAGGTTAGATGACTTACCCATGGTCATGAGCTGGTAAGGGTATAAAACTTAGATCTTCTTAGTTAATTGTTCTTGCCACTACTACACACAGGTGAAGGTTAGTCTCTCTATATTTATATTAATCACTTATATTAACTCTGGTTTCCCATGTAAAAAGTACTGAAGTGATTTCATGTTCCTGAACTTGCATACATACATTTATAGATATCTTTGTAGGGCATTTAGTACAAGGCCGCAGACAACTAGACACTTACTTTTTTTTTTTCATTCATTCAATAAATATTTGGCTCCTACCATGTGCCAGGCCTGGTTCTAGGCACTGAGGATATAGTAATAAACAAAAGAGACAAAATCCCTGCCCTCCTGGAGTTCTAGTTGGAGAGATAGGTAAAGATTGTACCTATAAATATGTTAGAAGGAACTAAGTGCTACGGAGGAAAAATAAACCAGGGGAGAGGCTATGAAATGTCTGGAGGAGGGAAAAGGTTTGCAATTTTATTTTATTTTATTTCTTTTATTTACTTAAGTAATCTCTACAGTGAATGTAGGGCTCGAACCCATGGCTCTGAGATCAAGAGTCACATGCTTTTCCAACTGAGCCAGCCTGGCGCCACAAGGTTTGCAATTTTAGATGAGAGTTACCAAGGAAGACCTCACCAAGGGGGAACTTTTGAAAAATGAACTAGTGGAAGTTGGGGTTGGTGGGGTAAGAACACTCCAAACCGAGGAGTAAGCAAGGGCAAAGGCCTTGAGAGGTAAATGTCTTATCATGTTCTCTTCCAGGTATAGTAAGGAGGTCAGTGTGGCTGGAGTGGAACTAATGAGGGAGAGAGTAGCAGGAGAGAAAATCAGAGGCCACAGAGGGCCCAGATCATGTAGAGACTTGTAGATCCTAGTACAGATTTTGGTTTTTAGTCTTGAGTGAAATGGGAAAACTCAGTGTTTTGAGCAGCGAAGTGACATAATCTAATTCAGGTTTTAACCAGATCAAATTGACTGCTCTAAGCAGGGAGATAAGAATAAAAGCTGGAGGATCATTTAAAACACTATTTAGGCTAGAGATAATGGTGATTTCGGTCAGAGTGGTGGCAGTGGGGGCAGTGAGAAGTGTTGAAATTCTAGATATATTTTTGAAGATAAAACTGACAGGAATTGTTGACCCACTGGGCATGAAAGAAAGAGAAGGTTAAAGAGTGACGTCAAACTTTTTGGCCTAACCAACTAGAAGGATAGGGTTGCTTTTAACAAATATTGGGAAGATAGTGAGAGGGCTGGTTGGGAGTTGGGAGTATTAAGAGCTCTGTTTTGGACCTGGTAAGTTTGAGATGTCTAATTAGATTTCCATGTAAAAATGTCAAGTAGGCAGTTGAATTTTGCTTTTGAAGTTTAGGGGAAAGGTCCTCGCTAAAGATATTATTTGATAGTCATCTATGTATAGATTGTACTTAAAGATGAGACTTTTAAAAATGAAAAAAAAAACGATTAGGTAGATTATGGGAACCATTTCATATATCTGATAATGTGACCCTAAAGATTTGTTATTTCAGGCTTTGTATCAGCAAAATGGGATGTACATGAGACAAAAGTCAGAATGTACATAAAAATGTTCTGTAAGTGAAATCAAGTGATATGTAGATAAAGATATACCAAGAAGTGCAGTACCAGGGAAAAGTGATCTTAAATCCAGGAATTTCTGTCTTTATTTTATTTTGAGGAATCTAAACTTCCATGAGATTAGGAAGCAGAGAAGCAGACCTAGAAATGGAACCCAGGTGTGTCTAATCCCAAAGCTCATGCTCTTCTTACTCTGCACCACACAAGTCAAGAGGATATGTGCTGTTCATTTCCTACCTGTATCCATGAAATGCAATGTAGTATAAGAGTGAGCATCAGACTGGGGTTACAAGGCCTGAGTTTGTATCTCAGATTTGCCATTTCTAGCTGAATGATTTGAATAAGTCTTTTCATTTCTCTGGACACTAGTTTTCTCATCTATAAAAGAGTTGTAATTAAACCTCACATAGTTGTTATAATAGTCAAATGTGAAAGGCTTTGTAAACTCTAAACCACTCTATGCAGGTGTGGAGTTAATAATGCTAGGGAGCAATTTGATTTACAATAGCATCAAGAATAAAATGCTTAGGAATAAGTTTAACAAAAGAAGTATAAGACTTATACACTGAAAACTACAAAACACTGTTGGAAGAAATTAAAGATCTAAATAAATGGAAAGGCATCTCATGTTCTTGTGGAAGAGGTAATATCGGTAAGGTGTTAATATCCACAAATTGATCTACAAATTCAGTCCAATCTCTATCAAAATCTCAGTTGGTTTTTTCACATAAATTGACAGAATGATCTTAAAATTAATATAAAAATATAGGGGACCCAGAATAGCCAAAACAATCTTAAAAAGGAAGAACAAATTTGAAGTACTCATACTTCCTCGTTTCAAACTTATTATAAAGCTACCATAATCAATACATTATTATACAGTCATAAAGAAAGACATACAGATCTTTCAAAGAGAATTGATATTCCGGAAATCAACCCTTGTTATGTGTATGGTTAACTGATTTTCGACAAGGGCCAAGACAATTTATTGGGGAAAGAATAGTTTTTTTTTTTTTTTTACCAGAAATGATGCTGGGAAAAAGGATACTCACAAGCCAAAGAAAGAAGTTGGGTCCCTATTTCATAACCATACAAAAAAATTAACTCAAAATAGATCAAATGATTTTAATTGATAACTCAATTTAAAAACAGTCAAGGGTCTGAATAGATATTTTTTCAAAGAAGATAGACACCTGGCCATTCAGCACATTAAAAAATGCTCAATACCATCAGTCATTTGGGAAATTCAAATCAAAACCACAGTGAAATTCCATTTCACACCCACATAGGATGGCTATAATCAAAAAGATAATAGGTATTGGCAAGGATATAGAGAAATTGGAATCTTTATATTAATGGAGGATAGTCGGAAGAAAGATAGGCAGGGGAAAGGGCGGCCCTGTTCTAAGAGGAAACTACTCTTGGTTCAGGGTGCTCAGATGGTATGTAGCGTGACTGAGTGGTCTAAGGCGCTGGATTAAGGCTCCAGTCTCTCTGGGGATGTGGGTTTGAATCCTGCCGCTGCCAAAACATTTTTTTGGGCGCCTGGGTGGCTCAGGTTGGTTAAGTGTCTACCTTCAGTTCAGATTACAATCTCAGGGTTCTGAGTTCTTATGATATTTATGATATTTAAGCAGAGAGCTTGATCTGGTGGCCTGCGACTGACCAGCATGCCTTAGGGCGGTGGCGGCTGCAGTCCTCTTGATCCCCAAGGCTTGGAAACACCACTCTGGAAGGAGTCCTCCACCCTTTCCCACGTGAACAACTACCTGATAGGTAGATGAGTGCGTGGACAAATCTTGATAGGGTGACAGGTGCCTGGAGGGTTAATCAGATTAAACAACCTGCCAGAAATCTCATAAAAATGCCTGGACTTAGAAACTCTGAGGGCAACCCTCTCAGGTGCTCTCCTTCTTTGGGAGCTTTGTGCTATCAATAAACTTTGCTTTGTTGCCCACCACTGTTTATCGGGTCTACCTCTTCATTCTTTGAAGTGGTGTGACCAAGAACCATGGGCACTAAAAGAAAAGAAATCCTGAAACAATATGTTGCTAGTGGGAATGTAAAATAGTGTGGCTACTTTAGAAAAAGTTTGACAGTACATTAAAAGGTTAAGTCACCATATATCCCAGAAATTCCATTCTTAGGTATATACCCAAGAGACATGAAAGCCTGCACCCACGCAAAAACTTGTACACAAATGTTGAGAGAAGCAATGTTGTTCATAATAGCCAAAAAGTGGAAACAATACGCATGTGCATCTGATGAGTAGATAAATAAAATGTGATATATCCATACAATGGAATATTACTTGGCATTGAAAAGGAATAATGTACTGATACATGCTACAACATAAACTTGAAAACATTATGCCAAAGTGAAATAAGTCAATCACAAAAGACTACATATTATATAATTCCATTTATATGAAATGTAAATGTAAAGGCAAATTTATAGGGGTAGAAAGTTGATTAGTGGTTGTCTGGGGCTGAGAGTGAGGAGGTATGGGAGAGGGGAATAGGGATTAACTGCCATGAGTATGGGTTTTGTTTTGAGGTCATGAAATTTTCTAAAATTGATTGTGGTGATGGTTGTAAACTCTGAACATATTAAAAACCATTGAATTGTACATTTTATATAGGTGATTTTTGTGATAGAGGAATGATATCTTAACAAAGCTGTTAACAATATTGTTAAGAATGCTATCAGTGGAGTATTGGGTTTTTACTCAGCTAAACTAAATAACCAGTTTTAATGACTGATTCTGTTTACATCATTCTGAAATGTTGTGTGAACCAGCCAAGACTAATAAAATACCATTTCTTTAACGGTGGGAGGATGGGTTAGCCTGGTGATGGGTATTAAAGAGGGCACGTTCTGCATGGAGCATTGGGTTTTATATGCAAACAATGAATCATGGAACACTACATCAAAAACTAATGATATAATGTATGGTGATTAACATAACATAATAAAAAAATAAAACAACAACAACAAAAAAAAGCTAATATAAAATGAAGATCTTTGAGTAATGCCCAAAGTTTCTGATTCCAGATCCAGGGGAATTTTTTCAGTTCTACCATCCTATTTCCCAAAGTACTGTACTAAGAGGAAAGTATTATTTAAAAAGAAAAACGGTGTCTCGGTGGCTCAGTTGGTTAAGCGTCTGCCTCTTGGATCAGGTCATGATCCCCAGGTCCTGGGACTGAGCCCCATGTTGGGTTCCTTGCTCAGTGTGGACCCTGCTTCTCCCTCTTCCTCTGCTCCTCTCTCCTGCTCACTCTCCCTCCTGCTCTCTCTCCCTCTCAAATAAATAAATAAAATCTTAAAAAAAAAAAACAGTTTTTTTTTAAAGCTGAGATAAGTAGCATTTTTAAATATGGGAAGTTTCTTTGTTTTGTTTTGTTTTAATCACTCTGGTAGTTGGGTCCTGGAAAAGAAGGAAACTGGTATTAATTGAAGGACTCCTCTGTGCCTGACACTTGTGCTTATTCAGTACATCCATATCTACCGTCTGGTTTAACCTTTATAACAACCTTAGGAGGTCGGCCTTATTATCTCTATTTTACAGATGAGGAAACAGAGCTGGGTAGCTTGTGTGTCATCTAGTTTTTGAGTGATGAAGCTGGGATTGAAATTCAGCCTTCTGAATTCCAAGTCCTAGTGTAATCTGGGTTGATTCATGGAGCACCACCTTCAGCCTTCTCTGATTCTGTTTCTTGCACCTGGTTGCAGAAATGTTATAAAACTCCAGCATGAAGTAGCTTTTTATATGACAGATTAGATCCTCATATCAAATACCCCAGGTTATGAACTTGTAATTTTAGATGTTATGCATATAATAGGTTTCTCCTATCTTATCTGGGCGTAGTTATGAAAAACTAACCATCTTATTTTTTCTTCTTTCCCTCACTTAGCAATGGTGAACTAGACCCCTGGTCAGGAGGTGGAGTAACCAAGGATATCACAGACACCTTGGTTGCAATCACCATCCCAGAAGGGGCCCATCATCTAGAT
The DNA here is from genome assembly GCF_037043125.1 of Eumetopias jubatus. NCBI lineage: Eukaryota > Metazoa > Chordata > Mammalia > Carnivora > Otariidae > Eumetopias > Eumetopias jubatus. The sequence continues at coordinate 63,995,159 of NW_028274819.1, read as the reverse complement.
CTCCGAGCCAGAAATGCCTTTGATCCCACGACTGTGCTATTAGCCCGCTCCTTGGAAGTTAGACACATGAAGCAGTGGATCAGAGATTTCTATGCCAATCAGAGAAAGAAGCACTGAGCAATTTTGATCATTTTCAGTTTCTTCTTTTATGTTCATTCTACCCATGTTCCCATTCACTTTGGTTTTCTACATGTAATTACTTTTCCTTGTTTGTCATTAGATTTGGTGGGGCGAAGGTTGAGATAGAAGAGAGGGTGATGGTGGTGACGGCAGACATCCCACATCCCGGGTCCTCGCCATCTTCATGCCACCTCCAGGAAGAATCTCTTTGTGACAGCTTTCCTACACCATCAGTGGCCCTCATAACTGGAGCAGAGTTCCTGACTGCCTTTCACAAGAGGGAGAGTCACTTCTTTTGTTTCTCTGCAAGCAGGGCTTTCTCTTGGTTTTGAGATTAAAGTCTCTTTGGTTCATTTGTCACTCCCCATCCCTCCCCCCCCAAAAAAAGAAACACAGAAAATAGATAAAAATGATGTAATTGCAGCTGGTAGGAAGGATGTCCGATGCCAATCCAGGAAATGGAAGCCATTTCTTTTGTACTTGATTCAATGACTTTGAACTGTGCTATAAATAAAGAGTAAGGCTGGACCTTATACCTGTGTGTTGCTTCTGAAGCTCACTCCAGCTGTTGGGAATGCTGTATACACTGGGCTTGGCTGCTTTTGGAAAGTCCTTTAATTTTCTCTCTCTATTTGGCAGCTTTTCTCTGTTCTGGGATATTTGCCACTGTGGTACTGCCAGTAAGAAATCTGGCCTTTTTCTGCTCCATTTCTCTTTGTTGCTCAGGTCAGTTTTGTGGTAATTTGGTTACATTTTGCCAATTTAGGAGAATGACTCTGTTTTGCTTTTGCTTTTACATCTGAGCAAGCTTTTATATACTGCAGTCACTGACGATACTTCAGTGAGAAGCCTTTAAAAATTGATGAATCAACTATTTAGAAGATAGAATGTAGTTATATTCAGCATTTTGTTTTTTAAATTTTATTTTCTGGTGGTTGTTACTGCTGTCATTAAAGTCAGAAGTGTCAGGGAGCTAAGAGGCAGGTGCACGAGAACTTTTCTGTATGGCTTCCAAAAGACAAGCTGACTAATTCATGCAGGCAGCATATTTGACATTAATAAATAGCCGAGCCATTCCTATTTCCAAGGGGTTGGCTTCTTTCAAGCAGTTCTTACACTGAGACCTTTCTTCAGAAGAGCTTTTCTAGGATAACAAATAGGGTTGGATCAAAACCTTTCAGGAACACAGAGAGAGACTAACAGTTTCTACTCTGTTGAAAGATTTCTTCCCCCTTGTTTCTTTTTATTTTCTTCACCCTGCCTTGGGACATTTTCTGCTTTTCAAAAACTGTACCTTGAGCTCAGTCATTTCTAAAGCACTTATTTTTTTAGAGTGTAGATATAGAGTGCATTCTTGGGTGGGAAACTGAAATATTTCCCTACTTTCCCAGCATCTGGGAGATAGAGAAAAAATCTTTGTCTGGTTTTGGAAGCCTTCAGTTCTCATTGTAATGAGTTGTCCATCAAAGCATTTGGTCACTATTTTTGTTTCTGCATCTAAGAAAAGTCTGCTGGAGTGAGAATTTAAGGGTCAAAACAATACTAGTTTTTATTCTGTATCAACTAAGAAGTCATATAATGCTGGGTTTAAGGGCTTAGTAGAGGAGATGCCTACTATTTATTTTAGGTAGTATTGATTTTGTGATATTTTTCTTGAAACCTTATACTTGTTTAAAATATTTAAAATATTTTCCCATTTGATGTAATATTGTTTGGATGAGTTACATTTTTGTGAAGAGGCATATTGCCAAAAATTGCTATATTTTTATGCAAGTATAATTTGGAAAAACATATGTACATGTTTTTCAATATATAGTTTCATTACAGAAAGCAAACTTAAGTTAACCTAATTATGCTAGAATTTAATTTTTAAGTTGAAAAAGAATTGGAACAAGAAATAAGCCTTATTTAAAGCATTTCTCTCATCAGTAGATGATGCTTTTGAAAGACATGGAAAGAGAAACCTAAAGAATTGGGGTGTTTTTATTTCTATTTTTGTTACTTTAACTACCTGGAGTCAATAGATAGAACTAAAGAAACAGGAATCTTTCTTAAGGGATCTGTAGGATCAAGAGATTACCCAGAGGAATCAATGTCTGGTCTAGTATATTAGAAGGCGAGGGCACTCAGCTGTCATCCAGTCCCAACCCATCATTCATAGGTGATGGCATTGTGGCCCGGAGAGATAGGACTTGTCACAGCTTATTTCTGGTAGAACCAGGCCTTGAATCCAGGTTTTGTTTTGTTTTGCTGTTGTTTTTTAAATTGATATAGTGAAATAGTCTGTTTGGATAAGCAACAAAACCTCACCAAACCAGCTTAAGCAAAAGAGGGAATTTATTGAAACTTTGCAGGAATAGCTCCAGGATTTGAATAAAACTAGGAATTGTGAGGGAGTGGAACGAGGGTCTAGAAAGTCTTCATGACTTATGAAAAGTCAAGACTGCTACTTTCTGTTTCATCTCACTTTCAACAGAGGTCACCAGCCTATGGGTGAGATTTTTATAATTTGGCCAGCAGTATAAAATGTATACCTACATTTTATATACAGAGTTACAGAGGGCTTGTTAAACTCTATATACAGAGTTACCTAAAGGGCTTGTTAAAACACTGAATGCTGAGCCTCACCCCAGAGTTTGTAATATGTTGTAGGGATGGACCCTGGGAAGTTGCCTTTCTCACAAGTTCCTAGGTGATACTGGGGCATCATACTTTAAGAACCACCAGTTGAAAGAATTCTGAATTTGAGTATCTTGAGACAGGAAATGCCCCGTCAATTCACCTCACTCCTGTTATCCTGCCTGATCCCATCTGAGTGTGGGATCCTCGCCTAAAGCGTCTCATCCCATGGTTGCTTCATTCTTCCTCTGCAGAGGAGCTTCTCTGCTGGTACAAGGCCCATAACGACTTCCCGGCATGATGTCCTCAGGCCCTTGTGGCTGCACCATCTCACAAGCCCACAACTCTCAGGTGTTTAGGGAGGGATGAGGTTATAAAACCATGGCTTCAGAGATACACTGTTTAGGATGGAGAGGAAGCAGTTCAGGCAAATATATATATATATGTATATATTTGTCTCACAGTGTTTTCCAGAACATAAGTATCCAACAAAATGCCAATATGTAGTAGAAAGATCCACAGGTAAGCTAGTTGGAAAAATGATGGGTCAAACAAAGTTAAATACTTGCTCTTTTTTGTTTTTAATCTGTAAATATGCATTGTGTCTCTCCAAAATGGTAATGGAGAATGCAGCTTTTCCTGTTCTTACAGAGCAATCTACAAGGCATAAGGCATTCTGGGACTTGGAGAAAACAATGGTGAAAAAGCAAACACAGTATTTGTTCTAATAAAGTTTATGTTCTAGTGGTAGAAAGACATGAAATGTCAAGTTATACAATGAGTTGGTATAAGTGCCCTGAAGAGTGGGGGTTATTAGCAGGGAATCTGAGCTAGTCTGCAGGAAGAAGAGAATGCTACTTAGAGATGTGATGTTTTAGCTGTGATCTAAGTGTGAATGGAAACTATATAGGAAGAGGAGTGAAGAAAATGGCATGTGCGAAAGCCTGGAATGTAGCATGTTCCAGGAACTGAAAGAAGGCCACTGTAGTAGGATAGCAGACCACAGGGAAAGTGACATAAAATGAAGCTGCATATTTGGGCAGGGAGAAAGCTCATTCAAGTAGACCATGATTAGGAGTCGTCATAAGGAATGAGAAATCAATGATGGTCCTATGTCGGGAGTGACATGAACACATTTTCATTTAAAAAGGTCACGCTGGAATATGCATTGTAGGGGGCAAGCATGTGATGTAGAGACCACATTATTTTTGCATTTGTCCAGGTTAGAGAAGAGGGTAGCTTTGACTAAGGTGGTAGAGGTGGCAATGAGAAGTAGATGAATTTGGGAGAGATTTAGTAAGGAATGTCAATGGGATTTGGTGATGTATTCTCTGAGATATGAGTTGGACAGGTGTCAAGGATGATTTTTGGCTTATGCACTTGGATAGATGTGGTGCTGTACACTGGCAAAAAGCACCAGAGGGTAGAGGGTGAGCAGGTTTGGCAGGAAGAATATGGGTTCAGTTCAGTTTTGTCAGGCTGAGTTTTATGCAATTTGAAATAACCACGTAGAGCTAGCTGTCAAGTAGGGCTGTTGGATGTAAAGATCTGGAATCCAGTCTGGGCTGGAAAGCCTTGGTGAATAGATGGTAATCAAAGCATGGGATGTTAGTTCAAGGAACCAGTGTTCAGGAAACTTCAGGAGCCACTACTCTATTGTATCTACCATGATACATTAATTAAGGCCTAAACATCTTAATTCTCCTACACTGTAGTACATATGGCTCCACTTAGCCAACCTACCACTTGTGCTGTGGTACAACCATGGCTTAAATTGGGATCTACCTCTCTGCACTCACTTCCCATTCTTATTTGCCACCTATTACTTTCCTTATGCCCTGCCATTCAGTCACACCAAATTTTCTCCGAAATTCCTTTCGTAGCATTACCCTCCAATATGTTTTCACTGGCAAACTTTTGTGCATCTTTCAAAGCCCAGGTCAACTCAGTTACTTCCACTGTGAAGTCTTTCTCAGTTTTCCTAAAGGGAATGAATGGTTTCCTTATTTATGCTCTCAAAGAACAGGGTTCATACCTAGTATGTCAGTGACAAGGTAAGCTCCACCAAGGTCAGGATTGTCTGTTTTATTCATCTCTGCATCTCTAGTACCTTAAACGGTGCCCAACTACCTCTAATTTAGTACACATATCCCAAATTGTGATATTTTGCTAAATGTTCTCACTGTCTTTTTAGGAAGACCAAGCTCTTTGAGAGCAGGAACTATGTCTTATTCTTTCTAGTAATCAGCATCTAGGATGGGGTCTGGCAGCCAGGTCTCAGTAGGCCCTCTGTAAATTTATGTGAGTAGATACATTTCAGGGTGGAAAGGCCAAGCTTTCTATCCATTGGTCTCTCTAGCAAAGGGCCTTTCACAGCTCTTATGTGCTCATGTGACCTCCTGTCCCAGGCTTTCCTAGATTTTGGAAAGGGGATGTCTTAGTACTCAATACCCCTAGAACTCAGACTTCCTGATTTACCTTCTCTTCAACTGAGTGTGCTGTTGGCTCCCTCTCCCACTCTGTCAGCCTGGCACTCTGTCACGGTGCTGAATGTAACTCTGTCTTGAGGTTAGGTGGGAACTAGACCATTAGAAACAGAGACATGCAAGTGGATGGATATCTCTGAAGCCGTTTTTCAGTGCAAAGGGTCAAAGAAGGGGCTGGTTCCAATAGATTTTGTTACCTACTAATGGAGATGGGAGGATGGAAGCTTCCAGTAGCAGAGTGTGAACTCAGTCTTGGATTGTTTAGTTCTACATGTGTGTTTAACGTGGCTGACACCTTTAATAAGAAGCTCAGGCCTGGAGTGTAGAAGTTACCTACCCAAGGTCATATAGCTAACATGTTTATTTAATATTAATTTTTAGATTTTTGTTACATCTGGTTCTAAAGGTGTTCTAAAGATATACATTAAACACAGTAAGAGTGGGACAGAAGAGATTTAAAAGGGATAGAGATGTAAAATGGATCTAGGAAAGCAAATCATAAAGCAGCGTTTATCAAATAGGTTCCACAGAATGCTAATAAGGCCAGATGTTAGTGGGTGTTTCATCAAGAAAATATACATGATGAAAATGTTTGAAATAAATTTAAACAGATTATCTTTACTACAGAATCTCTCAAACTTTGATACGCTATGTGCATTGTGAAGAATGCAACATTCTCCAAACTTATTTGATCCAGAACTCCTTTCAACATTTGAAGAACTAGTGCTTTGCCAAACACTCACTGAGAAATACTGCCATGGAATTCTATATATTTTTTAAAGACAGGGGCCAAGAAAATTTGGCTAACTTTTCTAGCAGCCATCTGCAAAGAAGAAGACAAAATCAGTTCAACAGTTCACACTGTGCATAAAATAAATCAGATCAATCAACCTGGAGGAGCCCAGGCAGGAATTTCCTGTTGGAGCTTCAGAGAGGGGGAAAATGTGATGAGATCTTCATCTTCTTTACACATATTGCTAAATTTCATTGTATTCATCCTTACACAGTCTTTTAGTGTAGAGGAAAGGCTTTATTTTTTTTTTTTAAGTTTTTATTTATTTGGCAGAGAGAGAGAGCACAAGCAGGGGAAGTGGCAGGCAGAGAAAGGGAGAAGCAGCTCCCTGCTGAGCAGAGAGGCCTTAGATGGGGCTCTATCCCAGGACCGTGAGATCATGACCTGAGCTGAAGGCAGATGCTTAACTGAGCCACCCAGGTTCCCCTAGAGGAAAGTCTTAACACCATACTACAACAATTATTCTATAATGAGTTAATAAAATACACTACTGGAATATGTATTTTTTGCTTATCTGGCTTAATCTAGAAATAGATTCTACAGTGTTCGGAGGAACACTCTCAGCCAAAATTTTGCCAGATAAATGTTTCTTGGCCAGTTTCTAATGCCTTAGTAGACAGTTGAAGAGGGAGAAGGAATGCTGTTTTATAACACAAATGAAGTAGTTTGAGAAAAACAAGCCTCAGACATCTGAATATACTGTTAACTTAACTATGGGACCAACGGTAGCTCATGTGGAGGCAGAACCGAGACAAGGAATCAGGTGCTTCTTCCACTGCAGAGATGTTTGCATCTGTTATCAAACTTCCTCTGTAGCTTTGGGGGATGATTTTAATGAGTATTTTTCTTTGTTTTGTAGCTCCTGAAATCTAGAGATAAATAGACAAAGATTTACAGAAAACCATCAAGTCAATAACTTCAAGATAATTAAACTCGAAATGAAACTTTTTGCTCAGGTACTATGTAAAGTGCTATGACACAGGGTGTACAATAAGTGCCCTTGAATATGTGCAATACAGTGAAGTAGCTAGATGATTTGATAAATAAAAGCCTCCCTTCTCTCATCAACAAAGGCTATCAGTCAGATTCCTGTTTCAGAAATCTCCCTTGCGGGGCACCTGGATGGCTCAGTTTGTTAAGCGTCTGACTCTTGATTTTGACTCAGGTCATGATCTCAAGGTTTTAAGATTGAACCCTGCGTCCAGTTCCATTCTCAGTGGGAAGTCTCCTTGAGATCCTCTCCCTCTGTCCTTCTCCCACACACGCACGCACACACTCTCTCTCAAATAAATAAATCTTAAAAAAAAAAAAATTTCCCTTGCAGTTGACAGAAGATGTTTTATATGTTACCATGATGTTAGTTCATTTGGTCAAACTTCCTACCTTTAGAATGGAAGGTACAACATAAATCAGCAAAATAAACCATGTGCTTTATCTTTAAGGAACTTATGGTCAGAGTTCCAACATCTCTTTTGTCTGATGCCACATAAACCCTCACCTGCAGGAATTTAGTGCTTAGGTATAAGCAAGTGGTTTTCAACTGGTATCAATTTTGCCCCCCTAGGAGACATTTGGCAATGTCTGGGGGTATTATTGGTTGTCACAACTTGGGGTTAGGCTGGTATCTAGTGAGTAGACCTCCTACAATGCAGAGGACAACCTCCCACAGCAGAGTTATCTGACTCAACATGGCAATAATGTTGATGTCGAGAAACTAGTCTAACCTTTAATCTTCTCTATTGTAATTTAAGGCCCTTCCCTCAAGTTTTACCCTACAAAGGAGATGAAAAACATCGTTAATTCAATTTACCCATCAGTCTTACATTGTAAATAATACAGTGGCACAATGTTTAGTACAGACACACTCCTCTCTAAAATTTAATAACTTTTATTGCAGAGGCTGATTCTTAAGCCACTCCTTGAATTTACCTTTCCTGGGCCAAATAACTGTAATTCTTTAGATTGTTTATTTATCATTTGTTCATTGAAATATTTATTGAATGGCAACTCTATGCAGTATAGTATTAGTAAGAATTCAAAGGCAAAGGCAGGTTGTTTTCAAGAATCCCAGTGTTAATGGGGAGAGGTGGTCACAATGTCAGATGATGGGGCTAAGAATTTGTGTTGCATTCAGGATGCTGTGGAAGCCTGAAGGCACATGTGATGAATTCACCCTGCAGGTTTGAGGGAGTTTTTAAAAGAGAAGTAACATTGGTATGGAGACTTGAGGGATGAGGGTTTGCAGGGTGGATGGAGCTTTGTGAGAAGGGCAACAAAAGCATTATTAAAAAAAAAAAAATTCAGTACACATTATGTACCAAGCATTAGGCACCAACCAAGTTACTGTGAAAAAAAAAAAGACCTAGTTTCTATTGTTAATGGGGTTCATAAAACGAAAACCAAGGGAAACCTCCCCTGTAATGCTGGTGTCATACTTTATAGATCTCAGAACTCTGCTGCCTGTCTTTTCTCATTTGAGCCCCTCAACATCCCTGGGCCTCTGGGAGGCAAGGCAGATATTACCTCCATTTTATAAAGGAGGATCATGAAGCCAAGAGAAATGACGTGACTCTTCCACCCCAACCATGGCCCCAGATCTAGTAAGCAACAGTTGTCTGATCCCAGATCTTGTGCTTTTCTACTCTTCCTTGGTTCCAAATGGAATTTTCTGTGCAGAGAGGCAAGCACACTTCTTTCTACCCCCTCCTTGCCCTACTGTCTTCATCTCTGTCTTAACTTTTGTTTTCTCCTGGCCTCAATGCTGAAGGAGTTTTCTGGTCTTCCCAGTTCCACTGCCAAGGGAAGGGAGGAATGAGAATTGTTGCCCTGCCACTGTCTATTTGAAAAATCATCTCTTCCTCTATTTCCCAAATTTTTTGAGGAATAAGGAAAACTGAGATGTGGAACAGAAAGTCCCTTTTGTTTGTCTTGGTGTTTGATAATATATGCAACCTCTCTGGGTGGTTTAAGCGGTTTAGGTACTTTCTATAAAAGGGAGCTTTTAATGACAAAACTAATGTGATTATCTGAGTGAGTGTGAGAGGCGTATTCAAGGCTTAAAGAAAATCTGTTAGAATAGCTGAATGTATCTGCTTAATCCCTTCTCTAATGTGGCTGAACAATGCTCTGGGAAGCCATTGGTCCGTTCTTTCTTCTAGTAAATGCCTGTCTCCAGAGGTAGGGATTGTTTGCCACTTTGGATACCCTTACGCTTCACCTTCTCAGCTGCACAAAAGCACAGGAAAAGTCTAGAGGAACCCAAAGGACTGGCAGAAAGCAAGTGTTTTCTTCTGAATGTTGAGGGCAAAACGTACAACACATGCCTACTTTCTCCACAGCATGTGGAAAAGCTGAGGCTGTGGTCATCAGCAGGAATGGTATCTCTGAGAAGGGCCCAGGTCTTAGCGCCTGCTTTCATTGAGTGCTGGGTGAGGGATTACTTGTGGAAGCTTAACATTTTACACCTGAGTTAAAGAGTGGCTTAGCTGCTCCTTTTTTTGAGGGCGAAAATGGGGAGATGGGTGGGAAAGGGAAGCTTAAGAGAAGAGAAAAGTGATACAGGTTTGGATTCTGCAAATTGCTCTGTTTACTTTGGGCCAAAATTAGATCCCTCTGAGTCTGTTTCTCTAATATGTGAACTCGGGATAATAATGCCTGCCCCTTAAAGTCACTGTGAGAACCATACTAAAAATGTGAACATAAATATGAAAGTGCCACAGTCAATTTAGAATATTGTCAAATAACATTGTACACTTTTTATTTTATCTTTATTTAAAGTATTTTTTTAATTGTTCTTTTAAGAATTCTCTTCTAAATGTATAATTCATTTTAACTCAACAAAACATTTGTTGGCTACTTACTATATGCTGGGCATTATGCCTAATTCTGAGAATACATATATGAATAAGTGTCTAACCCTTAAGGAAGTCACAGTCTTGTAGGGGAGGCAGGCATGTAAAATTCAGCTTGATAAATGTGCATCAGAATTGATTATTTCAGGGATGGGTTAGCCTGGTGATGGGTATTGAGGAGGGCACATTCTGCATGGAGCACTGGGTGTTATGAACAAACAATGAATCATGGAACAGTACACCAAAACAAATTATGTAATATATGGTGATTAACATAACAATAAAAAAATAAAAAAAAAGAATTGATTATTTCAATAATAATAGCCAACTCTTACACAGTGCTTTTTATTTGCCAGGAGCTTAGCCAAATGCTTAAGTTACTTCATTCAATCCTTATAGCCTTGTGAGGGAGGAACTGTCATGCCCATTTCACAGATGAGGAGGCTGAGGCTTGGTCAGAACTTTGAAGTCGCTTTTCCACTGTGATAAGTGCTGAGCCAAATTGGAGTCCCAGATCTGTCTGACTTGAAAGTCTAAAGCCTTACTCATTATGCTGGGCTATGCCTCAAATCAAGAAAGACTACCCAGAGGAGTTAACCATAGCTGGGTTTCAAAACAGATCTAGAAATTTTCCAGGTATACAGAGGAGAAAGGGCATTCCAAGCAGATGGGGTAGCACAGGTAAAAGCACATTGGCTAGGAAAGCACTTATGCTGTTTGAACTAGAGCTGGAAGCAGTCTGTGATTAGTAGTGGAGTGGGCAGGTTGGAGGAGTACATAGGAGACAGATTATGATCTCTCACTCTGTACCTTTGTGAAAAAAGTAGGTAAGTTATTTATTTTAATTAATTTCTTGATTTATATTATGTTTATCAAAAGAGTTTTGCAGCAAAGTGGCAACTCTTGCCATTTTATGGTGCAGAAGTACAAAATATACTTCAAATTTTGGAATGAGAAAACTTTCAGAATAGAGGGCACATAATGTAAGAAGAAATCAAGGCTGACTCCATAGAAAGGTCTTTATCCAGGTTATAAGGCAGTTTAATCAGCTGATCCAGGAATATCTGTTTTTTAGATGGGTTATAAAGTCAAAGTAAACATTTAATTAGAGTTACAAAAAAAATACAGGATTATCTTCAGGTGCATTTATAGAAATTGGTAAATTGATGGGATGCATGGGTGGCTCAGCTGGTTAAGTGGCTGCCTTCGGCTCAGGTCATGATCCTAAGGTCCTGGGATCAAGTCCACTTTGGGCTCCTTGCTCAGTGGGGAGCCTGCTTCTCCCTCTGCCTGTTGCCTGCTTTTTCTTCTGCCTGCCACTCCCCCCTGCTTGTGCTCACTCTCCCTCTGATTAAAAAAAAAAAAAAAAGGTAAATTGAAAAGAGGGAGAGATGTGTAATAGATAATTCTGGGGAATGGGTATAATATAGTCCTTAGCTGAAGCTATAGTTTCCCCACTGGGAGACTTCATAACAGCCATCTTTGGAGAAGGGTGTTGGATATGTAAGTATCTTGGCTGAACTGATGCTGGGAATCAGGTTTGTCTGGAGGAAAGAATTAGGGGATACCTTCCTATGTCTATTTATTAATTTTCTTTGGTTACTTTAAATGGGGGCCCTGCAGAGATGTGGTTTGGTTCTTGTTCTTACTGAGCTCATAATCTGAAAGACAGGACAAGCAAGAAAACAGGTTATAGCAACCAACTGGAGTTAGTCCTATAATAAGGCAAAACATTTAGTTTGGCTATGGCAGTCCCAAATGGGCACGAGTTACCGGACAATGTTACAGATGGGTGAGGAAACGCTTTCTGGCTTGAGGGAGTGACACTTAAAATAAGACCTGAAAGATGAGTAACAGTGTGGTGAAGGGGAGGGCGAAGAGTGCTCTAGATAAAGGGAACAAGTGCTCAGAGGAGAGAGACTATTGCGTTGGGGAACATTAGCTTGAATGTGCTGTTCCCTTTTGGTATAGCTGACGTGTAATGTGTGAGGTGGGAGTGACATGAGATTCTCTTTCTCTGGCTCTCCTTTCCCCAATAAGCAAGATTACATAGACAGGTAGTTTACTGGAATGTGTCACAACTCTGACAAAAAAGATTGGAAAACATTTGGGATGCCACAGAGAGCAGGTGCTGGCGTGCTGCGGGCATACTATAAGATTGCACAAAACAAAACCTCCAATATTCCCCCTTCCTGTGTCACTACACTGACCTGAGAACTAGTCTCCTCAAAGAGGCTACTTCTTACCTCTAAGATGGAAAACAAAAGGCATGAAATCAATGCACTGAATGTAAACTAGACAAATAAATGCCAGGGCAGCAGGAGGGGAGAGCAATAAAGTGAGCAAGCCTGAGTGATGGCGGTAACCTGCTGAATTCCCAGGTCACAGAGTAATTTACTGACTGGTCCTAGGCCACTAGATAATTACCCAGACAGGCCCGATTCTGGTGCAAAGACTCCTGCTGCTCAGGTTATTAATACCAGCAGCAACCAGCGGGTGTTGGTGGGAGCAGAGAGGAGCCAACTGAGCCCCCAGGCTGCTGAGTGAACGCAGAGTCACCTGCCAGGGCCCTCTGAGCTGGACCTCTCCAGAAATGCTGGCTAGCTCCAGCATTTAGCTCTTAGCCCAGGTGCTGCATGGTCCCCAGGGAGAGGCTCTCCAAGGATGCATGAGGGCTTGGGCAAAGGAAGAAGACAACCAAGTCCTGAAGTTTGACCAGCTTGTACCAAAGAAAAATCTGCTCTGTTTCCCCTTGGAGCTGACCGAAAAGTGATTTTGAGGCCTCCCCTGAATAACTTAAATTAATATCCATGGAGTAATGTCAAATACTCCTCTTTGACATGGCGTGGGAATTAGACTTCACTGTGCTCAAATGGGGCCAGGAAAAATGATGGTGTCTGTCCTAGGATTAAATCATTTGGGAACTTGACCTCAGGTAATCCTGAAGGGATTTCTGGGGGCAGGTGGTCTGGGGGTGGGGCTCTCTTATCCCATATTCCTCTTTAAATTATGGTAATATATGTAGTGCCCAGCACTTTGTAAATGTTTTCAACCAACGTGAGTACACTTCCTTCTTCCTCCTATAACATTATCTGGTGAATGGTCACCTGAATGGTCTTTCATCTTCTTTTCCCTTTAGGACAGTGGTTCTCATCAAGGGGCAGTTTTGCTTCCCAGAGAACATTGCCAATTTCTGGAGAGACATTTTTGGCTTTCAGAACTGAATTCTATTGGTACTTAGTAGCTAGAGGTTAGGGATGTTGTTAAACATCCTACAATGCACCAGATGTCCTCCCACAACAAAGAATTAACCAGTTCAAATATCAGTAAGTGCCAAGGTTGAGAAAACTTGCTTTAGGAGATTCTACACACTATAGCCAGGGTAATCCTTTTAAACACAAATCTTAAGTCACTTTCTGGCTTCAAAAGTCGCAAATGGTTTAGCCATCATGAATTCATTCCTAATTATTCACTCAATATGTATGGAGTTCTGTGGTAGATAGACACTGTGTGAGATTACAGAGATACATCTGCATAGACCCTGCCCTTGAATTCATGATTACAAAATACTGACTTTGTGTCATCTCCAGGATTTAGTCCAATCAACTGAGGATAGAGACAAAATGTAGGCAAATAGAAAATGAGAACTTAGTTTTGGGACATGAGGAGTGATTCTGCTTGTGAGACATCTCGGCAAATTGGGCAAAAAGGACAAGAAATACCACTCTAGATGGAGCAGAATGTTCTACAACCAGAGGGCTGAGGATAGGGTATTATTTCTTGTTTCAGTAAATAGAACTTCCACCTTCTCAGGTCCTGAGCCTGAAACCCAGGCTTTCTTCTTGACCCTTCCCTCTTCCTTGGCTATTAAATCTTTCTCATGTATTTCATGAAGGAATTATGCCTCACTGCTTAAAGTATCCATTGTGTGTAATGAATTAACTTTTCTCCATTGCATCTAGAAATGGTCCTAGCTATGCACCATCTTTAGGAATTAAAAAAAAAAAGTAGTTCAAAATATTTTCTGTAAGATTTAATTTCATCAGGGGATTCTCGTTGAGAAAGGTTGCCAAGTATCATGTCTCTATGGCGTGTGTTTTATTGAAGATAAGATATCATGATTTTTAAATATTTTTCCCCTTGGAGAAATGTCTATCCAGGCTTTTTTGTTTTTGTTTTTGGTCCGTTGTTAATCAGGTTATTTGTTTTTTTGCTATTGATTTGTAAGAGTTTTTTATATATTTTAGATATTAACCCCTTATCAGATGTATGGCTTGCAACTATTTTCTCCTACTCCATAGGTTGCCTTTTCATTGTGTTGATTGTTTCTTTTGCTGTGCAGAAGCTTTTGTTTGTTTGTTTGTTTGATGTAGTCCCATCTGTTGATTTTTGCTTTTATTGCTTGCGGTTTTGGTGTCATATCCAAAAAATCATGGTCCACTGCCAAGGCCAATCTCAAGAAACTTTTTCCGTGTATTTTCTTCTAGGAGTGTTATAGTTTCAGGTCTAGTGGTGGTGAACTCCTTTAGCTTTTGCTTTTCTGGAAAACTCTACATCTCCTTCAATTCTGAAGGACTACGTAGTTGTAGGTGTGCCAAGACCTGGCAGTGTCCCAAAGGGGAAGATCAAATTCAGTGTCCAGATGAAGGCTGATTAGAAGCTGGAGCAGCTACTGGGCAAGTATGTATTTAACCCCATTCCAAGTTTTTGCTTGCTTCGTCTGTGCTTGGCCCAAGTGTATAGCCACAGGGGTGTACTCCTGCACTCATTAAGAACAGTGTCTTTCCTACAGTCCTGTGAGACTTATGAAAGCAAGCCCTGTTGGCTATTAAAGGCAGATGATATGGGAACCCAATTCTTGGGTGGTGGCTGCAAAAACTGGGCACAGACATGTGGATATACCTTTCCAGTTTAATATTGGTGACTTGGAGCAGGCTAGAGGGAGAAAGTGGGGGAGGTGTCCACTGTGGTAAATTAGAAGCCTGACCCTTAGGCAGCAGCTTTCAAAAGTATACAGATAGACTCCTCTCGGGGAAATACTGGAAAATGGACCTTTTTTTCCCTATTCCTTCTGCATGGATCCCTGGGGGTATAGCTGTGGTGAGTAATTGTGCACCCATTAAAAACTGCTTCTTTATTTACTATAGTTCTGTGGGACTTGTGAATGCCATTGCTGTAGGCTTGTAGAGCTAGGTGTTTTGGGGACCCATCACTCAGGAGTCTTAAAAATTAGAACACTAAAAATGGGATCCAAACTCTGTGCACTTTAGAGAGAAGCCAGAACTTGGGATTTCCCTCCCAAATGCATGGCACTGCCCTGGGGGTACAGTCTGCAATAAAAGCGTATCTCAGCCTTTCCTACCCATTTCAAATTGGGCATTTTTTCATCTGCCTTATGTGTAAGAGTTGCTCAGCTAGTTTCTGGATTTATTTCAGAGGAAATTGCTCTGACTAGCTGTATATTCAGTGTGTCCATGGGAGGATGGGAGCTCAAAAGCCCCTCTGTTGCCATCTTGGTCAACCTCCTGAATGTCTGGAAGGTTTAAAAAAAAATGGATGTGATGTGAGGAGAAACATGTATGTGTGTATTTTGACTGGAAGGTGTAGTGGTATCTGTGTGTATGTGTTAGGGGAAGGGGAAGAGGAAGGTGGTAGGTGTGTATAAAAGACTTCCTTTTTACTAGAGGTTGTTGTGATGATAATAACAACGGTTTTACCATACTTTGGAAACTGTTAAGTGCTGTTGAAACATAGTTGCTGTTAGTGTTAGTGCTGGGAACAATATAATCCAGGCTCTTGGATGTGGCACCACATTGAGCCAAGCACCAGGATTTTCTCCTCTAACCCCTTCAAGCTTTGTTTCCTCTGTACTACCTTCACAGGGCTTTTCTTGGCTTAGAAGCAGATGGGGTGTATAGAAATTATACCACCTGTCCAAGTCAAGACAGATTAGAAAGGAAAGCAGAAGAACTTTCCTAAGCACTGTGACAGAGGTACTGTTCATGGTCTCATTCTTCTTCCCCTTGCAGCAGGGAGTGAGGACCCCAAAGAGGCTTCTTGGTAGTTTGTATTTGGTCCAGACTGAGATGAGACATCATGTTGGTTCTAGCCACACAGATACTGCCAAAGGATATTGCCTACTTAAAATGCATAGTAGCCAGGCAATGAGCTGCAAGATAAAATGCTGCTTCTCCAGATACAGGTATAGTGGTTTTATTGTCTCTGGTGGGATCTCAAAAGTGAGCACTAGCCTGGGTGTCAGGACACCTGAACTCAAGGCCAAGCTTTGCCATTCCCCAAGTATGTGACCTTGGGGAAGCTCTTTCATCATTTTGGGCCTCAGTTTCCTTAAGTGTGAAATTAGGGAATAAGATTTAGATTTTAAGGGCAAATACAAATTAAAAATAAGAGACTTAATTCTCCCTGTTGAGAGTAAGAGAAAAGACTTTCCTTCTCTTTCTTCTTAGAACATTTTCTTTAGAAAACTTATAAATTCTTTCTGAGCTTTCTCAGACCCTTTCAGATGTATATAAATCTTTTTAAAAGCATCCTGCCAGTTTTACAACCCAGGAATGTCTTTCTCAAGGGCTTCTCCTTTTTTTTTTTTATTGTGGTAAGATATATATAATGTAAAATTGATCATGTAGAGCATTTTAAAGTGAATGGTTCAGTGGCCTTAAGTATGATTCACATTGTTGTGCAGTGACACCACCATTGATCTTGTGAACCATCCCTTTGAAACATAATCATCAAGGGAGATAAGATAGCACCCCTACATCCCAGTTCTATGGGAAAGGTAGGAACCTAACTTCAGTGGGTGCCTAGCTCCAAGTTGTAAAACTACCTCCTTTCACAAAGATATGAAAATTATATTTTAATTTTTTTAATAAAGCCAATTAGCCAACATAGATGGCCACCTCAATTACTAGGTGAATCTAGGTTGAATTATGTGTGTGACAGATGGTGCTGTCAAGTCCTCTTACCTGAGGACATGTATGAAATAGATTGCATCTTCTTGGCTCTTGGTTTGCTAGGGCTGCCATAACAAAATACTACAGACCAGGTGGCTTAAAGAACAGAAATTGATGTTCTCACATTTCTGGAGGCTGAAGGTGTCAGCAGGTTTGGCTTATTCTGAGGCATCTCCTTGGCTTGCACATGGCTGCCTTCTCACTGTGTCTTTGCATGACTTTTCCACTGTGTGCACATCCCTGATGACTTTTTTTGTGTCCAAATTTTCTTTTCTTAGAAGGCTACCAGTCAGATTGGATTAGGGTGTTCCCTTTAACTACCTCTTTATTTTTTATTTTATTTATTATTATTATTATTTTTTAAGATTTTTATTTATTTATTTATTTGAGAGAGAGAGAATGAGAGAGAGAGAAAGCACATGGGGGGGGAGGGTCAGAGGGAGAAGCAGACTCCCTGCCGAGCAGGGAGCCTGATGCGGGACTCGATCCAGGGACTCCAGGATCATGACCTGAGCTGAAGGCAGTCGCTTAACCAACTGAGCCACCCAGGCACCCTATTATTATTATTTTTGAGTAGGCTCCATGCCCAACATGGGGCTTGAATTCATCACCCTGAGATTGAGAGTCACATACCTTACCAACTAAGCCACAGATGCCTCTTACCTTCCTCTTTAAAGGCCCTATCTCCAAATGCAGTCATATTCTCAGGTGCTGGGGTTATGACTTCAACATATGAATTTTTAAGGGAAAAAATTCAGCCTATAGAAAACTATATAAAAGGGTAAGTTTTCTTTCTGTCTTTGTAATCTCTTTGTGGATTGATTTCCCCTGATATGCATTATATTCTGGTTTAATGCTTATTCGATAATAAAATTGTTTTCTTTCTCTTCAACCTTTGTGGAGTTTTCTGGGATGGGAAGAGAGTTTGTTTTTATTTTATTTCCCCAACAGTATAAAAAATATCGAGGTGGGAACCAGGGTCAAAGTTTGAGGTCTGGCTCCTATGGAAAGAGCTGTGAGTCACTTCCTGTTTGGGGCCTTGGTTTCCCAATCTTGATGGGCAAGTGGAGCGTTGTTTTTGGTTGGGATTCAAGTGATTTCTTCAAATTCTATGTCCTATGGAAATAAAAGCTCTCAATTCTTTTTCTTATGAAACGCATTGGTGATAGTGGTTTGGGGAGAGTGGGCCAAGGGGGGAAACCCAGAGAAAGAACAGCCTACAGGAGCACAGTCTCTGAAAGACAGCAGTTCCAATTGCCTCCAGACCCCCATTGAAATATCTGGGTGAATGAAGCTCTTCTTATTAGCATTCTTCAAGAGGCTCTAAGACTCACACAGATTACCCTGGGCCTAAGGACTCCCTTGCTGTAAGATGGCCACAAGTTGATCTCTAAACCAGTTTCCTACTTTCTATCCTTTTTTGACAGAGCACAGAGGGGTGGCAACTTTTCTGTTGTTGTTGTTCTGAGTTACCTTATTCTTCCTCTTTTGGTCTCCCTGCTGGGTCAAGTATTCATTTGTGCCCTCCTTCATCCAATGCCATACAGTACATGGAGGACATTAGATGAAAAAGAGGGGTACAATGCTAAGAAGCTGTATTGTATAACAGTTAGCTAACCTTGGGTTCTGGAGCCAGAATGCTTGTGTTCAAATACAAACTCTGCCACTTTGTTGTTGTGTGACATTGGGAAAACTATTAAGCCTCTCTGAGCTTCAGTTCCTCATTTAAGAAAATCGGGATGCTAGATAGAATTTACCTTATGGTGTTATTATGAGGACCAAAAGAGTTAATTTATGTAACATGCTTAGAACAGTGCCTGACACATAATAAGTGTATAAAAAACATCTATAACTCACTAAGAAAAACCTCAACAATCAGGATATACAATTTATAAATAAGGAACAATCCACTTCTTGGGCTTTATTCTACACACTGAAAGTATCAGAATATTTATATAAATATATACCAGAATATTTAATAAAGACTTTTTTTGGTAATGCTAAAATGGTGAAAAAGAAAGAACAACTCTATAATGATATGGACCAATGTCTAAGGTAAATTGCTAAGTGGAAAAATACAGGTACAGAACTGTGAGTATAGTATAATAACATTTGTGTAAATAAAAGAAAATATGCAAACACGCTTTTATTAGTGGAGAATATATTTTACCAGGTAATATATTCTTTTTAAAGATACACAGGAAATTGGTAGTTACCTCTGGAAGGGATTAATGGGAATGGCTGGGGGACAGGTAGATTTCCTTTCCATTGTAACCTTTTATACTTTTAGAATTTCTTTACCATGTGCATGTATTTTCTAGCAAAAAAAATGTACAAGTGGTCAAAAAAACTATCTGTAAAATAATTTTTGTAGATTTTTACATAGACCTGATTTTTCACTGGAAAACCATTTGACTTTCTAGTTTCAGGTGTTTTTGCAAAATTCAGCAAACTTAATCCCTGAATGTTAAGTCACTTAAGTCAATTCATTAACAGACCTATAATTTTTTCAGTTAGAGGCTACTCATTGTTCCAGTGTTGTCATCTCTTTAAACCAACAGCAGGTGTGCTCACCCAGTTGACAGGGTTGCCAGAGGAATATCTGATAAGGGTTTCAACAGTAATTCATACAGGTGATGGAGTTACAGAAGTGGGGTCTGTTACAATTTAAGGATGTTGGGCAAAAGTTAGCCAAGTGTCCTCCCTCCAGCTCATCAATTCCAGAAGCATAAAAGCATCTAAATTACCCCATTGTTGTGGTTTGTGGATCTACTCAATCTGCTCTTTCCTCTTTACCCTGAATGAGCAACTCTGCCTTGTTTCTTATGAGATTAATTTGGAGCATCACCATCTTCCTGCCACCAAGCCCACCCTCAGCCATCTTTGACTTCTTCCACTGCCCTCAATCCATTGTCCAATCCATTGATAAGTACGGTGGCTTCTGTCATGGAATCTCTTCATCTGTTGTGGAATCTCCACTCATACAGCCCGTAGTAGCTGCTTGATGTCCTTTCACTGGTCCTCCCCCTCAGATGGTCCTCCCAGCTTCCTTGACTTGGTGAATTGTTACTTGATTTTCAACACTCAGATCGAATTTGGCTCTTTATTAAATCTGTGCTGAAACTTCCCGTGAGGGTTACTATTCTGTGTACACTCTACTTCATACTTATATTTTGTGCATACCTTTTGTAGCCTTTGTAATATCACAAAGTGCAATGGACTGAATGTTTTAATCCTCCCACCCCCAAATTCATGAAATCCTAACCCCCAGTGTGATGCTATTAGGAGGGTGGGGCCTTTGGGAGGTAATTAGGTCATGAGAGTGAAGCCCTCGTGAATGGGAGCAGCAAGAAGGTGGTGGTCTGCAACCCAGAAGAGTGCTCTCACCAGAATCTGATGGTGCTGACACCCTGACTTTGGACTTCCAGTCTGCAGAGCTGTGAGAAATAAATTTCTGTTGTTTATAAGCCAGTCTATGCTAATTTGTTATAGCTGCCGTAACTGACTAAGACACAATAGGACTACTTGTTTTTTGTATTTGTTGTTTTCCTTGGACTGAGGGGGCTCCAGGCAGGGACTAACTGTCCTCCTCCTTTCTAAACTATCATTTATTGATTAACTTCTATGTACCAAACGCATACTATATAAGAATTTTGCCTATATTGTCTCATTTCATCGCTCCCTCACCAACTCCTGTAAATAGGTATTATGAAATCCATGTTAGAGGTGAGATTCTAAGAGCAGAGAGTTTAAGTGACTTGCTGAGCTGTGATTTGAACCTTTCCTTTTTACATTCTGTGCCATCATCCAGCTCCATGACCAGGCATGTGGCAGATGTTCAATGCTGAGTTATAAACTAAAATTCCTGAATGTAAGCCTTGGTTTAGATACCACCTGTTCTAGGAATCTTTCTGTAACCTAATGTTGCCTCTTAACACATGAACCCTGATTAGGCCTCTGTTACCACACTTATCACTCTGATTTGTGATCTTTCACCAGGCCAGTCAGTTTTCAAAAGTCTGTTGAGTGGACCAGGTGGATTATGCTTCTCCTCTGGTGAGAGTGAGCAGGGCAGGAATGGGGGGCTGGCCTGCTGAGCCAGCTCAGGAAGAAATGCTCCCGGAGTACCCAGGGCTGAGGCAGTTAATTTGCCCCAGTGGTGAGGAGGAAATTTCTTGTAAAAGCTAGCTCCCCTCAGAACAATGTGGCCTTTTATTTTTTAGCTTTGGAATGGAGCCTAGCTGTCCATGGAAACAAAGAGAGGAGAGAATCACTGAACCAGTCTTGCACATAAAAAACTGACCATGTCTGTCTTTGAAGTCTCCTTTATGTCGTTTAGAAAACTTTGGATTATAGGGGTGTTTATTCCTCCTTTTCTTCCTCAGTTCCTCACCCACCCCAATTTTTTTTTTTTTTTCAGAGAAAAGAGAGAACTGGGTGTAAGGGAACCTTTCTTTGAAACAGGGCAGAAGTCATTAATTAAGGCTCCCATTCATTCCTGCTGACACTTGCTCATCAATCAGATTTCCTCTTAGCATTCTGATGACCCTGCTGACCTGGGGTCCTCCATACTGTCTGCCAGACAGAATTGCAACTCAGACCACACACCAGAACAGAGGGAGTGGGCTCTGGCTCCTGGCTTCCTGAGATTGAGGAGAAAGAGTCTGGGGACAAAGCTGGCTGGTCAGGAGCTCTTCTGAGTTGAGGTAAAGGTAAACAGAGAAGATATTTTCTTTGCGGAAGCAAGTGTTGCTCACTTCACTGAAGCAGTGATCTATAGTTGCCCTTCCCTTTCTCCCCCTCACCCAGGGCTAGCCATGGAGCTCGGAGCCCAGCCAGCTGAACCCGGGAAACGAGGCTAGCAGTTCCCCTTTGCCAACTCGGCACTGCTGAAAGAAGTTAACAACTCTAAGCCTTCTCTCAAAAAAGTCCAAGGAGCTGTTCTGGAGATGACAGTGGCATTTGAGAGGAGGGGGGTAGTCAGCCTGAGGTGTAGGACCTTTATTTCATTACTTATTCATCGTTCACTCATTGGGTAGCCATTTACCTGGCTGGCACCCAGTATGTAGTAGGTGTTGTGGCAGGCGCCATGGAAGAAGCAGATACACTCTTCATCCTCATGGAGTTCATAGTCTAGTTGGGAATATACCTGGGACTTTGCTTCAAGAAAAATTAGGGTTAGGCAGACTCATGGTTGTTACGGGCAATTAAAGTTCAATGAATATTTGTGGATCTCCTTCTAGGTATTAGGCATTGGGCTAGGAGCTGGGAATAGCAAAAATTAAAAAGAAAAAGAAAATGCCCCCAACCCAGGTCCTCAAGGAATTAACAGAGTAGGCAACAACAGAGCGGTAAACAAGCTCATTAGTATTCAGTGTGAGAAGTGTTATCACAGTGGCACACACAGGATTCAGAGAAGAGAGAATGGTTTACTCTATGGAGTTCCTTGGCTCTTATTCTGAAGGAGATGGGAACCACTAACGGGTTTTGAGCAGAGGAGTGAACAATCTGACACATTTGTAAAAGTTTGGAGTCAAGGGAGGAAATAGGGACATTGGTTAGGAAGTTTATTGCAAGAAACCAGGTTTAGTATCTTGGACCAAAGAGGTAATGACGTGGGTATGGAGAAGAGGTTGGATTTTAGATGCTTTCAAAATACAGCCAGCAGAATTGGCTCTACATAGGAGCAAAGACTACCCACTCACAGTAACAGGAGGGAAGGTAGAGAATGTAGGCACAGACACGTGTGAGGCAAATGGGCTGATGCCGCTTCGGGAAGTTCTACGTGACTGTTTCTCCTTTCTCTGAGAAAGAGGAAGCAATGATGGAAGAAGGGGTGGCAGTTTAAAGAGAGGAAAATACATGAAATACTTCCTTAGGAAAGCTGGAGAGTGACTAGATCAGGGGGATGACTCCTGAGCAGTTCCAAGAGTCTGTTCCAGTTGAGGAGTCATGAACATAAAGTCATCCCGGTCAGCACAGCTGTGTGTTTACCTCCAACCAGGTTCAGCTGGTCAGAAGCAGCCTGGGAGAAGTGAAGGGGTGGCTCTCACTGAGATTGGAGTTTTCAAGGTGAGTACAATGAAGCAAGAAAGGGAAAAGGAAGTTGAAGGTGCACGTAAGGGAGAAAACTATTATGACAGAGTATAGGCTCTGAGCTGGGTAAAGTGAGGAGTGAAGCCACAGAAGGGTGCTCTAGTGGGCAAGAGTGAAAAGGAGTGGAATCTGTAGATTGCAGGTTACTGTGTGGTCAAAGATTTCTTGGACTTGGAATACCACGACAGGAAAGGTTAAGAGGGGGTGGTGATCAGAAGGTGGCATGTTTGAAACTGAGACTAGATAAATACCATTGTTGATAATAGTAAGCTGTATGATAAGACTATGGGAATGAGCGGGTAGGTTGAACTGCAGGATAATATCATCCGAGGAGATGAGGTCAAGGAACACCGAAACCAAGATATCAGGAGGAACATCTATATGATTATTGAAATTATGTCTCAATGAAATTATTGAATTATAACTAAGTAAGAGTAAAAGTGAAACACACTCTCCAAGAAATAAGGCGGCATGACTTAGAGGTCAGTAGATGACAGAGACCAAGAGTGGGGAGTGGGCAGTATGGTCTGGTGACATGATTTAAAACTAGGAGTTTTAGGGAGATGCAGAGGCATTGTAATAGGCAAGGAGAACCCCACCTGGGCTCCATAGTTTAAGGAATTTGGAGATAAAAAAAACCCAACCACTTGAGAGGGTTGCTGGGGAAGCAATGTCCTCCCAGAAGGGTCAGGTTTCTGTTAGAACAAGAAGGCAAAGGGAAAGTACAAGATTGAGGATGTAATGGTTTTGCTGATGACTGACTTTGATTTCCAGGGGGATACAATAGAAGGGTTTCCTAAGGTATCTCCTGAGGTCAGTGGCATCAGAAAAGAGGATAGAGAGAACCAAGTGGGGATGAGAGCCCAGAGGATGAGGATGTCCAGACTCCTTTTGATGCCTGACTTTAACAGGTATAAAGGGCATGTGAGATGAACTCTGACGGTCTCAAGGCAGATGTAGTATGAGGCTATGGGTGTTGAGCTGGGGGAGGAGAGAGAGGTGAGAGTCCCATCAGGAGCACAGCATTCTGAGAAAGGTGGTCTTATCTGGATTAACCCAGGCTCCAAGGCACTCTTCCCATATAGCCCAAGGTGCTCTGAGGCTTGCTCCTGCCTCTATTGGTGATTTTTTTTTTTTTTTCCTGGTGAAACTAGGCGGCGGTCACTTATATATAAAACTGTTTGTGTTGACATTATATAATCCAGACCTGCCTTAACTCTCCTTTTAAATTGGGGTATTGGGAAATGGCCTGGCTGGCCTACCCCTAAATTTGGCTCTAGGAATAATAAATAATTCAGTTTGGCTGAAGATAATCCCTGGATTATTAATAGACCATTTGTGATAGGATAGAAGTCAATCAGAACATCTTTGATTCTGAGATGTCTGGCAAGACATCAGGGAGTAACAAGTCACTGAATCTTGGTGATTTCCTTGGGCCAGGGCTGCCAGTGGTGTGCATACTTTTCTGCAAGGTATACTGAGGATCATACTTTTTAGACTATTCAGATGAATTTTAATATACATTTTATTGTCTTGTGGCTTCTTACTCAGTGACTCAATGTCATTATCTTTCACTAGAAGGCCAGATACCACCTAGAGCCAAGTGCCCGTTATTCAGCTTTCCATTTCAGACCTGAGTTCTTTGCTGAATCCTTAGAAAGATAATTTTGAGAGTCAGACATTTTGAAAGAAAAGCTTGATTTCTAGCGGTCTTAAGCTACTCATATATCAAAAGCAAAGCTTAAATTCCTTAACAAGAATTTAATTTTAGCCAGGGATTTTCAGACTTTTTGACCACAATTCATGGGAATAGATACATTTTTTTTTTATCATCACCTAACACACAGACACGAATATATTCATGTAAAATTGAAACAAAAATTTCAGGAAATAGTATTGCCCTTCAGGGCAGACATCCCCCCTCTCCTAGCATTGTTAATGTTGAAAGGAAGAAGAGAGCATGGAAAAGGTAGGAAAAAAGACAGACATCAGAGTCCTCATCTCCTTGCCCCCCTTTTAAGGGTATGATCTTGAGGTATGTGTGTAGGGAGTGTGTGTGTGTGTGTGTGTACCATAGAAGTCTTCAGATAAGTGTGAGGGAACTGAAAGTATTGGGACTAGTGGCCTGGGACCAGGGTCCAGGGATGCTACTAGCCTCTAGTAGAAGTTGTACGTTTGGGTTAGCACTGAGTCTAAGCAGAGTCAGGAGCTGTGGCTGAGAAGTCGTCTAGCTAGACGGCATAAGGTAGCACTACTGGTTCCTCCAGCTGAATACAGGATATTCAGAAGTTTCTGCTCATCTTGGTATGGGGCTCAGATGTGCTGAGAATGGTGGTATGATATCCCCAGAGACCTGGTAGGATCAGTAACACCTCCGAGTGCACCAGTCTAGGGGCCAGGCATAAGGAACTTCCTAAAGAGATATGAGGGGCCTCCTCCCCAGCTGCCACCAACCCAAACAACCCCTCCTCGCAGACCCTAATGCCATTTCCTGGGTGGATCAGAGGAAGGAGAAGAAAACAGAATGCCTCAGCATTTACCTCCAAAGACACCAGGATACATGAAAGAGACTGTTAAACTAGAAGAGAAAGAGATATTTAATTGAAATTTTTAAATCCTCTTGCCCCTTCATCTTTTCAGGAAGATTGGAACAATTAAAGAAAACATGAAATGGTAGTTTCTTAAATCTGCATCCCCATTAACTGGACTACCAGTTTCCAGATGTTTTGTCTTAATGATCTGGACAAACAAGATCTATAAGCTGGGCACTTTCTTTTTTATTTTATTTTTTTTAAATTCTTTTTAAAAAGATTTTATTTATTCACTTGAGAGAGAGTGAACGAGAGAGAGAGAGAGAGAGAGAGAGAGAGTGAGAGAGCATGAGCCCAGGGGGGAGGGACAGAGGGAGAGGGAGAAGCAGGGTCCCCGCTGAGCAGGGAGTCCAATGCAGGACTGATCCCAGGACGCTGGGATCACGACCTGAGCCAAAGGCAGACGCTTAACCGACTGAGCCAACCAGGCGCCCCAAGCTGGGCACTTTAGACGGTATATCACTTAAACTTAACCTCGAAGGTATATGCTATTAGCCCTATGTTACACAAAAACTTAGGACAAAGAGACTTGGAGAATAATAGTATGTCACATGTCACATAACTAGTAAGAGGCAACACTGGACCCCCAGCCTGTCAAAGTTCAAAGTCTTGTGTTACCTTGCAGCTGTTGTGATCTAATTAGGCTCTTGTCCCAGCGGCTGAAGTTGCTAATTCCTTCAGTGCCACTGGGCAAACATGGTATACACAGGAAAGAACTGAAACAAGGGGATGGTAAGGTGATAAACACACTCAGAACCAGATAGTCTCCAGAGAGTTCTTGATAATCACATATATCGTGCTTTACACTTCATAAGGCTCATCACATTCCTTAGCTGATCTCCACAAAAACCTGGAAGCGGGTGTTCATATTATCCTCCTTCTACAGATGGAGGAACCAGGTCTTTGATCAAGTAAGTTTCTGGAAGGCACACAGTGAAAGGGTGGAATGGAGACCTTCAGCCTGATCTTTTTATTCCTAGAGAGACACACATCATAAGACTCTGCCTTCCTATGTAGACAGAAAGACAGTGGCAAAACATTGTTGCCTTCCTTTCTTCTTCCCTGCAAGTGGGATACAGGCCCCTTGACCCTCCTCACGTCCTTCTTATGCTCTGACTGGTGGTTGCCTTTTTGTGTCTGACTCCTGCTCAGGACAAGCAGAGTCTGAATTTTTGACAGGTGATAAATGGTAACAGTTTATTTGCCTTTCTCCAGGCCAAGGGCTGGCAACGGCTGCAGCTGGGAAGCAGCTGCCCAGAGCTGGGGTGTGGTGCAAGAGGGGGCCTCTCAGGATGTCTGGCCATAGGTAGATGCAGTTATGCAGCCTTCTGTTTCCAGAGCCTTTGAAAGAAGGTCCAGTTTGAAGGCAGACCTCTCTGACCAGCTGGTTTGGCACCTTTTCCTCTTTGGTTTTGAGGAGTCGGAGAAGATGAGGAGTAAGGAACACATGCCTTCCTGCTGACTAGAGACCTAGCTTGAATGTCTGAATAAATGGGCTTCCATATTTTTTTTTTTTTTAAAGCTCTAAATGAATCGTGAACAGAAGAACTGATGCGTCTCTTATCAGTCTGCTGCCTGTTGACTTTGGCTGGGAGATAATCACCATGGTTAACAAGGATCCTGGCAGCCAGTTATTACTCATTCCTGACCATTCTCATTCACCATTGTTTTGGCATATAATACCCTGAAAGAATATGAAATCCCAATGCTCTGAAGCGTTGTGGTTTCTCTTTATGAACCTCAATCTCCTCATCCTTTCCCCAGCTCTCCCCCTTCCTGCTCCCTTCCCCCAACTCCTACCAACTGTGAGGGACAAGGAGGGGGCTGAGCAGGCCTTCCAGACCTACCCTCACTCCAGCCCACCATAGGAGCTCTGCTACTATCTGCCTTATGAAGTGACTTACTGGGTATCATTTACTCCAGAGTGTTTCTTTGGGAAATAGTTGAAAACCACATGCTCTCAGAGGTTCATGATGACCAGCTACAAGCTCTGACAGGGGTGAGGCAATTGCTTGTAGGCTTCCTGTTCTCTGCCCATAGTGTAAGTAAGAGCAAATTATTGTTAGTGTGTGTTAACTGTCCTCCCTGCATCTGCGGCACCAGAAAGCAGGTGGAGAAACCCTGGCACTGATCGAATTCAGTTTTTTAGTCAGGACCGAGCCTCTGAAGGCCGAGCTGATTTTCCTGGCAAGGAAATGAGTCACCAGTCTCAAGTTTACTTAGTCTTGATCCAAACTTTGGTCCTGGGGTAGGTTTGAAGCTCCACAGGTTGACAGTGTCCACATAGTTCTGTTCCTTTAACTAACCAGGGCTGGTGACTCAAGTGCATGGCGGGAGCAGCAAGGGAGCGGCAGGCAATCCTGGCCTCCGGCATGAATTTGGGCATCACCGTGGGCTTATTCCCTGGTACCCGATTTGGCTCTCTTCAGTTGACATACTATCTTGGACTCATTTTTCTGTTACATCATCAGCATCTTCCTTTAAGATGTATACAATTAAAAGTCACTGTCTGGATCCATAAATTGCAACTGGGCATAAAACTCTTTCCCTGGCCAAACCCCCACTCCCACCAGGTCTTGGGGGGATAAATTCTAGGGCAGTCTCCTACCTGGATTTTGGTCAGGGAAGAAGAAACAGCGAAGAGGGAAGGAACATGCCCACTTAAGGGAAGTCCAGAGGAGAGAGCAAAATCTCTGTGAGGAGTGGGAAATTGGGTTAGTACATAAAGTCATGAATCATAACCAGGCCTTGAGGCAGGTAATGAAGACCCAGCTTTTTAAAAAATTTTTTATTTAAATTCAATGTAATTAACATATAGTATATTAATAGTTTCAAGGTAGAATTCAGTGATTCATTAGTTGCATATAACAGCTCATTACATCACATGCCCTCTTTAATGCCCATCGCCCAGTTACCCCAACCCCCGCCCCCCACCCCTCCAGCAATCCTCAGTCTGCTTCCTAGAGTTAAGAGTCTCTTAAGGTTTGCCTCTCTCTCTGATTTCGTCTTATTTTTTCTCCCTTCCCCTATGTTAATCTGTTTCTTAAATTCCACATATGAGTGAAATCATTTGGTATTTGAAAGATCCAGCTCTTACCTTCATGGTGCTCACAGGCCAATGGAGGAAGCAGCTTCCAAAGCAAATAAATTCCAATACATTTTGTTGAAAGTTATCATAGACTTTGTATCAAAAACCAAAGGAAGGAGAGAGTAAGTGTTGGACTGTAAGCTCTATGAGAGTAAAGATCCTGTCTATCTTATTCACTGCTATTTATCTAGAACTCAGCATAGTAGCTGGGACATGGTAGTATTTAACATATATTTGTTAACTGAATTGATTCATTTTTACCACATATATCCAATGGTTTGATTGACTCATTCAATTATTTAATCATTCATTTAATCATATTCACTTAAATACTGTTAGCTATTTTTAAGTAGCAAGGCAACTGATCATTTAATTTGAATGTGAAGTTATTCCTAAATAACAGTAGGAAGAATTTTGATTAAATATAAATGAGGGTTATGACTTTGGACACATCGAGCCTTTACTGGACTACCACTGTGTGCTAAGTCCTCACAAGTTACATGTATCATTCTCCACAGACAGATAAGAATATATAAGTTTATAGAGCTGAAATAACTTGCCCAGCTCACATAATGGGGTTCAAATCTAGACCAGAATGCCTGACTCCAAAGGTATGGTAATTGCCTGCGTGACACTGCCTCTGCTAGAGTGTGTGGGACCTTAACAGCAGGCCCTAGAGAAGTGGTGGGAGCTGGATTTAGGCAGGGACAGGGGAAGTAAACTCTCCGTAAATCTGATCCCTAAGGGGGATGGCCAAGAGCCTCAGGGGTTGTGACGAACTTGATTTGATCTGAGCTGGTATTAGGAGGCGAGGACTCTTATCTGGAAACAGGGCAGGACATGACTTGGTCCCAGGCAGTGCAGATACTTAGATAATTACAAGGCCCGGGCGGGGGCGGAGGGGGGAGGAATAGGGCAGCCAGGATTTGATATAAGACTATAGTTAGCCAAAGTTTGCAAGGTAATGGTGAGAAGAGGCTCCGTTTAGAGAAGAGGCTTCTCAGCAAAGGTTGGGAGGGCCTTGGAACCCAGGTAAAGCAGGCTGGATTCAGGAAACTAAAGCATAAACCAGGAAACCTTTTACTGAATTGCACTGAATGTTGCTTTTTGGAGCCTACCTCTCATTTCTCCTTTTTGTTGGTATCCTAACAACATGGCAGCAGTGTGGTGCAGTGAAAAGAGTTAGACTTGGGACTCCTTTCTTTCTACTTGCTAGCTTTGAATGTTTTGTCAAGTAGCCTCATCTCCTTGGATTTCATTTTCCTTATTTTAAATATGGATTTTTTTTTAAGATTTTATTTATTTATTTGATAGAGAGAGAGAGTTAGTAAGAGCAGGGACACAAGCAGGGGGAGTAGGAGAGGGAGAAGCGGCCTCCCTGCTGGGGCTCGATCCCAGGACCCTGGGATCATGACCTGAGCCGAAGGCAGACACTCAATGACTGAGCCACCCTGGTGCCCCTAAATGTAGACATTTTAACACTGGCTTCACTTAGTGGTTAATAGGTTATGAGGGATAGGTTGTGTTTGGATGCTGAGGCTTTGTATCCAATGAAGTCTTATTCTTATGTGTTAAATTTCCCATAAAACCAGGGCTTGAAGCTGTGTGAGAGGACAATAGGCCAGAAAGCAGAAGTTGGAATGGTATATGTCAGTGATTATAGGCAATGGGGCATTGATTAAAAATAGACTGCAGCTTTCTTTGGAAGAGGTAGTGGGACTTAATGGAAAGTAACAAGAAATGCTCATAAAACAGTTCTTTATGCACAGAGGAGCCAGTTTTTGCCTTGTTGCTAGGGTCCCAATTGTTTCCTGGCTGTGTTTTGTGTGTCTGTGTCAGGCCATTCTGTGGGTTCCTTTCAAGAACTTGGTGATATTGGCCTGCAGATAATTAGATCAGTGTCATCACTTTCACTGTCCCCCTTTTTATTCTGCTGGGACCATTTGCATGAAAATAAAAGTGGGTGATACTCCTTTTCCATTAACAAGGCTTAATTTCTTACTGGGATATAATTTGGGAGACTCATCACATATAGCAGCTTTGGAAAAAAGTCCCAAGTCAATATGTAAGTGAGCTTGCTTTAAAGAGGCTTATGAGACCCAAATGTTCAGCTAAGTCTTCCACTTCCCAAACTGACCCTTCAAAATCTTCCCCTTGTGATACAGAAGATCTTCATCTGGGGTTAATCAGGATACAGCTTGTGTAAGAGAAACATTTAGGAAACTTACGTTCTATAGTGAAACTGGTTCTGAAGTTCATAAACATGTATGTTTCTGCAGGTCTTTTTTCAGCTTAGGGCTTTTCAAAGAGCTAGACCTAAAAGAAACCCCAGTTTGCAACAATGAAGTTTGGGAGAAAGATTCACATATTTGTCATTAATTTGTTATAAAGCAATGGAGGTATAGCAGAAAGAGGATTGATTTAGGTGTCAATCAGAATCAGATTTAAATATTAGCTCTATCATGTATTATTAATTGTGTGATCTTGATGACCTTGTTTTCTCATTCTAGAAAGGGGATAACAAATCTATCTTGCTACTGTCATTGTCACATATAAAGATGTGAATTGTATAGCAAAGGCCTATCAGAGTAAGAAGCACCATTCATTGCTCGCTAAATGTTTTTTTTTTTTTTTAAAGATTTTATTTATTTATTTGAGAGAGAGAGAATGAGAGATAGAGAGCACGAGAGGGAAGAGGGTCAGAGGGAGAAGCAGACTCCCTGCCGAGCAGGGAGCCCGATGTGGGACTCGATCCTGGGACTCCAGGATCATGACCTGAGCCGAAGGCAGTCGCTTAACCAACTGAGCCACCCAGGCGCCCAATTGCTCGCTAAATGTTAATTCCATTCCTCTTTCCTCTTTCTTTCCTCATATTCCTTAGTAATTGATAAAAAGATAATGGTATCATTTCTGCACCAGACTTCCTGGATCAACAGTTTTTACACATGAACTGCTTCCAGAGCATGTGAAATCCATGATATAGGCAATTTCTTTTGATTGTTACTTTTCCAGTGGTAAGAAACGGAAGGGGGGAAAAGAGGGAAAATTTTTTGAGTGATTTATGAAGATAATTTTATTCTTATGTCAGGATAGATATTTGAGATATTAGTTGTTTGTTTGTTTTCCCCCATACTTCCCCCATTTTCTTTCCCCTTTTAAGCAGGTAGCCAATCTTTGTGTTTCTTGCTTTAGGATTTGTGGTAAGATAGAGAGCAGGGGATATTCACATCCTCCTTTCCTGGCTCTTGTTTTCCAAAAGTCCAAGCTTTCTGAAGGGATCTTGTTATGTGCCCTGAGAGGTAGAGGGAGGGAGAAAACCCTTTGAGAAGCAGCAAGGCAAAGAAGAGAGGTTCCAGGAGACTGAGAAAGGGATAAAGATTTGTGGGTCCCTTGAAAATGGCTTTCTACTCCTTGGCATTATCTCCCCGCCACTCCCGACAGGGGATAGATATAAAACCTTAGTGGAGTTCCTAGCCTTGCCCAAGGTTCCGAGGCTATAATTAATCAAAGAATAACAATAGCTAACACTTATATACTGTGTGTCAGGTACTTTTGAAAATGCTACATACTGGAATTTATTTCTCACATAAACTCATTAATTATTATCATTCTCCCCATTTTATAGATGAGGAAACTGAGGTTCAGCTTGGAAGGAGTAGAGACAGGGTTTGAACCTGGAAATCTGTCTCCTGAGTCCATTTTTCTAACCATTTTTCTGACTTCTGGAGAGAACAGAGACTGGTCTGAATGGGCCTGCAAATTTTGAGAGACTGTGTCTCAATGAGAATGACCTGTGACTGCTGACTGGAGAATTTATCCTAAAGTTTTATGCTCTTTTAGACCTCAGAATCTTGCAATACCTGGCAAAAAGGTATCCCCAAGGATGACTGAGGTTAAATTTTCTGTCTGTAAAGCTGGAGGGAAGCTTGGTATCAAAGTTAAAATTATTTAGAGAAAATAAAGAAACATAGGGATGTTTTTGTTTTTGTTTTTGTTGTTGCTGAAATTCTTACCTGCTAAACTTTGATACCAAAGTCTGGCAAAAGAAGTATAAAAAAGTATTTGTATCATCTTAAAATATTAAGATCAATAAACCTTGCACCTAATTGAGTGCCCACCATGTGCCATGAGACATAGATCTTATTTAATCCTTCTGTGGAAGGAATTAACACTTTAGGAAAATTAAATAAGTAGTTGAAGCTCAGATAGCCATCAAGTTGTGGAATTAGGATTCAGATCAAGGATGATTTGATTTCAAAACCAATGTTCTTTTCCAATATGAAGCACTATAATGCCTCCATACTGCTGCATAGAAATGTCTTTAATAAAATAACTAGGTTTAATTTATGACTATATTAAATGATGAATGCATCATACAAAATGTAGTTTAATTATAGAAGTATTAGGCAAATCCAATATTAGGAAAGGTAATAATGTAATATATTGTAATAATAATATAAAATAATTGTAATGTATTATCACCTGTAAATCATCTTGATAAGAGTTAAGACATCATTAAAAAAGAATTATACACCATGCCCAAATGGAATTTATTCTAGGTGTTCAAGCCTTGTTCAACATTCAAAAAACAATTAATATGATTCATCACATCAACAGGCTAAAGGAAAAGCATGAGCATATATCATAGATGCAGAAATAAAAATTTCCAACAAAATCCAACACTCATGCAAAATAATAAAATCTCTAGCAAACTACAAATAGAGGAAACTTCAAGTTTAGGAACAAGACAAGAATGTCCCCTCTCACCACTTCTATTCCACATTGTACTGGAAGTCCTAGCTAATGCGATAAGACAAGAAAAGGAAATAAAAAGTAGACAGGTTGAGAAGGAAGAAATAAAACTATCTGTTTTTGAGATGACAAGATTGTCTATTTAGAAAACCCTAAAGAATCCACAAAAATACTCCTGGAACTAATAAGTGATTACAGGTTAATATACAAAAGTAAATCACTTTCTTACATGCCAGCAATGCACAATTGGAATTTGAGATTAAAAAAGTAATGCCTTTTACATTAACACCAAAAAAATCGAGATATTTAACTTATAAACATAAACCTAAAGAGTAAAATGTCTATATGAGGAAAACTATAAGTCTCTGGTGAAGAAATCAAAGAAGGTCTAAATAAATGGAAAAATATTCCATGTTCATAGATAGGAAGCCTAATTATTATTAAGATGTCAGTTCTTCCCAACTTGATTTATAGATTCAGTGTAATCCCAATCAAAAGCTCAGTGAGTTATATTGTGGATAAAGTGAATCTCAAGTGTATATGGGAAGGCAAAAGAACCAGAATAGTCAACACAATACTGAAAAAGAACAAAGAGCATTGACACTATCTAACTTCAAGACTTACTATAAAGCCATAGTAATTAAGACATTGGCAGAAGAATAGACAAATACATCAATGGAATAGTATAGAAAGCTCAGAAGTAGATCCATGCAAATATAGTCAACTGGTCTTTGACAAAGAAGCAAAGGCAAATCAATGGAGAAAGGATAGTCTTTTTAACAAATGGGCCTGGAACAACTGGACATTCACAAGCAAAAACATGAATCTGAATGCAAACCTTACACCTTTCACAAAAATCAACTCAAAACAAATCACTGATCTAAACATGGTACACAAAGCTATACAACTTCTAGAAGACAACACGAGAAAATCTAGCTAATCTTGGATTTGGTGATTATTTTTTAGATCCAACACCAAAACACCAAAAGTATGATCTATGAAAGAAATTATTGATGATTTGAACTTCATTAAAATTAAGAACTTCTCTTCTGTGAAAGACACTGTTAAGAGAATCAAAAGACAAGCCACAGAGTGGGATAAAATATTTGCAAAACAAATATATGATAAAAGACTTGTATCCAAAATACAAAAAAAATTCTTAAAACTCAACAATAAGAAAACAAAGTATCCAATTAAAAAAGGGGCAAAATATCTGAGCAGGTACATTTCCAAGGAAGATATACACATGGCAAATAAGCATATGAAAAGACATTCAATATCAAATGTTATCAGGTAATTGCAAATCAAAACAATAATAAGATACCACTCCACACCTATTATAATGGCTAAAATCTGAAACAATGATAACAGCAAATGTTGACAAAGATGTGAGCAACAGAAACTCTCATTCATTGCTGGTGGGAATGCAAAATAGTACAGCCACTTGGGAGGAGTGTCTGTCAGTTTCTTACAAAGCTAAACATAGGCTTGCCATATGAGTCAGCAATTGCACAACTAAGCATTTGCCCAAATGAGTTAAAAATTTATGTCTACACAAAAACCTGCACAAGAATGTTTATAGAAGCTTTATTCATACCTGCCTGAAGTTGGAAATAACTAAGTTGTCCTTTAATAGATGAATGGATAAACAAACCATGGTACATTTATACTGTTGAGTATTATTCAGTGATAGAAGAAGTGAGATATCAAGCTATGAAAAGACATGAAGGAACCTTAAATACATATTGCTAAGTGAAAGAAGCCAATCTGAAAAAGCTACATATTGCTTAATTCAAATTATATGACATTCTGGAAAAGGCACAACTATGAAAACAGTAAAGGGATCAGTGGTTGCCAGTGGTCCAGAGGAAGTGGAGAGAGGGAGTACAGGACATTTTTTTTTATCTTTTCCTATTTATTTATTTAAATTCAATTAATTAACATATAATATATTATTAGTTTCAGAGGTAGAGTCAGTGCTTCATCAGTCTTATATAATATCCAGTGCTCATTATATCATGTGCCCTCCTTAATGTCCATCACCCAGTTTCCCCATCCCCCACCCCCTTCTGCTCCAGCAACCCTCAGTTTGTTTCCTATGATTAAGAGTCCCTTATGGTTTGTCTCCCTCTCTGATTTCATCTTGTTTTATTTTTCCCTCCCTTTCCCTATGCTCCTCTGATTTGTTTAATTCCACATATGAGTGTAATCATATGATAATTGTCTTTCTCTGATTGACTTATTTCGCTTAAGATAATATCCTCTAGTTCCATCCATGTCCTTGCAAATGGCAAGACTTCATTTTTTTTGATGGCCGAGTAATATTCCATTTTATATATATATCATCCATCTTCTTTATCCATTCATCTGTCAATGAACATCTGGGCTCTTTCCATAGTTTGGCTATTGTGGACATTGCTGCCACAAATATTGAGGTGCAGATGTCCCTTCGGATCACTATATTTGTATCTTTGGGTAAATTTTTTTTAAAGATTTTATTTATTTATTTGACAGAGAGAGAGAGACACACACACAGTGACAGAGGGAACACAAGCAGGGGGCGTGGGAGAGGGAGAAGCAGGCTTCCCCCGGAGCAGGGAGCCCGATGCGGGGCTCGATACCAGGACCCTGGGATCATGACCTGAGCCGAAGGCAGACACTTAAATGACTGAGCCACCGAGGCGCCCTGTATCTTTGGGTAAAGATACTAGCAAGTAGTGAAATTGCTGGGTCGTAGGGTAGCTCTATTTTTCAATTTTTTGAGGAACTTCCATACTGTTTTCCAGAGTGGAGCACAGAACATTTTTAGGAGAGTGAAACTATTCTGTATGATATTCTGATGGAGAAGGTAGGACATTACACATTTGTCCAAACCCACAGAACTGTATAACACAGAGTGAGCCCTAATGTAAACTTTGAACTTTAGTATAAATTTGGTTCATCAGTTGTAACAAATGTACCACACAAATGCAAAATGTCAAAAATTGGAGAAACTGTGCAGGGGAAGGAGAAGCAATATATCAGAGCTTCCTGTACTTTCTTGTAGTTTTTCTGTAAATCTAAAAGTGCTCCAAAAATTAGTCTATTGAAATAAAAAGTCATTTGATAAAGTTCAATATCATTCATGTTAAAATTTCTTAGTTTTTATCAATGAAAGGATAACTTTTGAATGTGATAATATCTATCTTTAGCCACCAGTCAACAACTTTTTTCCCATTTCTCTTCCTTTTACTATAAAATTCCTTGAAAATGTTGGCTTTATTCACTTTCCCCATTTTCTCATCTTTTAGTCTATCCTAATTCTGTCATTGTAATGAAGCTTATCTTGTTTACCAAATAACAATTGCTACCATATTGCCAAAAAAACCCACAAAACAAAACCCCCTAATGGTTGACTTCAGTCATAATTTTTTTTCAGTCATCACTTCCCAACAGAATGTAATAAGATTTGGTCTCCATAATAGCACCTTCTCATTTCCTCCTACTTCATTGACAAGTCATGATCAGTTTCTTTTGCTGGCTCTTTCTTTTCATTCTGATTTCTAAATTTTGGAGTGCTACCAGACTCGATCTTCCTCCCTGCTTTCTTTTCTTTTCTTTACTTTTCTTTTCTTTTCTTTTCTTATTATTTTTAAAGATTTTATTTATTTGACAGAGAGACAGCGAGAGAGGGAACACAAGCAGGGGGAGTCAGAGAGGGAGAAGCAGGCTTCCTGCTGAGCAGGGAGCCCGATGCGGGACCCTGAGATCATGACCTGAGCCAAACGCAGATGCTTAATAACTGAGCCACCCAGGTGCCCCCCTGCTTTCTTTTCTATGTATCCTCCCTTCTCAGATGATCTCATCTAATACCATGGCTTTCTTTACATAACATTTATATATTTATGGCTTCCGAACTTTTACCTCTGACCCTGACCTTTTCTCTGAGTTTTAAATTCACAAACTCAATCATCTTCACATGGATTCTAAGAGGTCTACCACATACAGTTTTGTAGGGTAGTATTCAAACATCAGCGATGTCTATCTATCTATCTGTCTATCCATCCACCTATTTACCCCAGGGACATTTATATAATATAATTAAAAATAAAAATATACAGATATTAAAAGTGTGGGCTGGGGTGCCTGGGTGTCTCAGTCGGTTAAGCCTCTGACTCTTGATCTCAGCTCAGGTCTTGATCTGGGGGTTGTGAGTTCAAGTCCCACACTGGACTCCATGCTGGGCATGGAAACTACTTAAAAAAAAATGTGGGCTTAAGAACTCACTGAGTGTTTTTTTCCTTGGTTTCTGAATGCATACTTGGAAAAGACCTACTCAACAATGGACAGAATTTCCACGTTGCCTTTCTGACTTGTGGAATGAAGGTCATTATGGTAGGAAAGGCCAAGTGAAAGCCATGAAACTGACTACAGTAAATAGTCTTGTAGGGGAAATTCAGATTTTAGTGTCATCATCAATACCTTAAAAGATATAGGGGTGGTGATTCACCTCATTTAACTTCCTGTTTGGCCTATGTAGAAGGTGGATGGATTTTGGATATTGACAGTGGATTATCACAAATTTAATTAGGTGATGACTCCACTGTAGCTGCTGTTTCAGATATTGTCTTTTTTGCAAGCAAATCTGCACAGCCTTGCACCTGTAAAGCTATTTATCTGGATATATCTCTATATCTGTATCTATCATTCCAAAATGACAGACAAGTTGCTACAGTATATGCTGTATCATGAAGAAATAAAAACAATTTGGTGTTCCTTTTGGATTTTGAAAGGGACATATGCTGCATTTAATTGTGCTGCTTGGACCTATTTACCAAGAGATATTTCCAACTGAAGCTCTTGGTTTTCAGTGGAGCCCAAAGAAAGAGAAGATTCTGGAGCAAAATTAGGCTACAGGGCAAGTAACTATGCTGTTTTATGGTCTAACCAAGCTAATGATGCTTACATTCAATGTGACATATTTGGGTACTATAGAGGCTAGAGCATGCTCCTGAAGGAACTCACATTGTAGGCTCTTAGGATTTTGGAACAAAGCTACACTTTCTCTAGAAAATT
Source organism: Eumetopias jubatus (assembly GCF_037043125.1). Classification (NCBI taxonomy): domain Eukaryota; kingdom Metazoa; phylum Chordata; class Mammalia; order Carnivora; family Otariidae; genus Eumetopias; species Eumetopias jubatus. The sequence goes on along the minus strand of NW_028274819.1, from coordinate 63,956,737 downwards.
ACTCTTTTCCTTTTGGAAACTTCTGAATCGCTATCAGGCCTTGGTGGGTAGAAACTTAATACCTGATCATGGGACTCTAAGAGAACATACTGCTGGAGATGCACATTATAAAGTGGGCATCACTTAATCAAAGCCATGATGTTGGGTGTGTGCAGCAACCACGGTGACTAATTTTCCCAGTTTACCTGGACTGAGAAGGTTACTAGAGGGATTTTCAGTGCTAAAACTGAGAATGCCCTAGGCAAACTGGGAAAAGCATTACATCAATTAAAAGTGACTTAGATGTAGAATAGGACTTGATTGCACAAGTAAATTGTATGATTCAGACGTCGTGTATCTACTGTTGCTTTGCCAACTTTCCCTAAACCCATTCCATGGCCTCATGGGGAATTTTCTGTGATGATTTGACAAAGGAAGAAAATTCTAGCCTTGTCTATGTATGGTTGCACATGTTTTACTGGCTCCAGCCAGAAATGTACTGTAGGAGCAAAAGAGCCCAGTTTTGTAGAAGTCAGCCTGTCTTTTTTCCCAGTCATTCTGATGTTTGCTCAAGGTTGTGCATGGGTTTTTTTTTTAAGATTTTATTTATTCATTTGACAGATAGAGAGAGACAGCGGAAGAAGGAACACAAGCAGGGGGAGTGGGAAAGGGAGAAGCAGGCTTCCCGCCGAGGGAGCAGCCTGATGCGGGGCTCGATCCCAGGACCCTGGGATCCTGACCTGAGCTGAAAGCAGACGCTTAACAACTGAGCCACCCAGGCGCCCCTGTGCATGGGTTTAACAACATGGCACCCCCTCCTCCCCTCCAAGACTGAACTACCTGTGATCACATCTGGAAGCCCAGCTTGCCAACAGCAAAGACGAGTGCTATACCCTGGGAGTACAAACCAGCCACCTGGTAGCAAGTTGATTTCAATCTCCTTTCAATTACTGATGGAACAAATTTTCTCACTAGAATATTTGGATTAGCTTTTCTTCCCAAATGCTTCTGCCAACTCCATCACCTATGGACTTATAGAATGCCTTATTTGTCATCACAGCATCTCACATTTCATTGCTTTTATTCAAGGAAATAATTATTGACAGCAGAGGGGGTGAAGCTATGGGCTCTAGCTCATAGTATTATTCACTGTTTTTGTTGTGCAATCATGTTGCCTACTATTCAGAAACAGCTGGCTTTGCAGGGTAGTAGAATGGTCCAGTTACATTAGCTGGGAAACAATACTTTTGGAGGTTGGATGCTATTCTACAATGTGGAACATATGCTAATCTAGCAACCAATATACAGTTCTATTTATCTTTTAGCTAGAATACACAGGGCTAGAAATTAAGGAGGTAAAGTGGGAATTGCTTCTTTTACTACCCAAAAAACTGCAACATTTTTTCTTTCCATCTTTATGTTTGGTCACTGCTGATTTTAGAGGGCTTAATGCATAAAGAAAGAATGTTTTTGTTAGGAGACATGCAATAGTTCCATTGAATTGGAAGTCACCTGGCAATGTTGGGCTCCTTATGTCACTGATCTAACATACAAAGAAGGGTATGACTGCAGTGGCTGAGGTGATTCATTCTAATTTCCAAGAGAAAATTGGATTGCTGCTGCACAATGGTGCAAAGAGAAATATCTGGAAACCAGGGTATTCTCTAGGTGCACTATAGTGACCCAATAAAGGTAGGACTGCTAAATCTTCAGACCCTTTAAAAATGAAGATCTGGGTTATTTCACAAGCTTGTGAACCTTGATCAATTGAGGTGATAGCTGAAGGAAAGAGGAACAAGTCAGTGGAATAAGAAAGTGTAAAACTCAATTATGGCATTGAGATCATTTATAGAAATGAGAACTATAGCAGGTACTATTCTACCCCTTGCTTTTATGTGTATATTAGTATATATTAACTATTTTCCTTACTCTTTTTCTCTATTATTTTACATAGGAATTGTTCATTGGGATTAACCTTACAATTTGATATTTAGGTTACAAAATATGCAGGTGGAATTTGACCAACTAAAACAAAAGTTAACCTCATCCAGAGGTGGATATCATGGCTTCTGGGCTCTGTCTCCCCTTTTCGGGTGACAGTGTCTTCCTTTGTATGAATGTTAGTTGCACCTTCTTAGGAGGCAGAATGAAGTTGTTACTGTCGTTGTATGGAAGTTTAGTTATGGGTAAAGGGGTGTGATTGGATACTGAGTAGGCTGAGGGATATATTGTGCATCTCTTTTACTTATCTCTTATCTCATAGACCTAAGCCCACTATTCTATATTCTGTTCTGAGATGTTGGAGCTAGGACCCTGCAAAATACTTTTCCTAGATTTCCTTGCTAGCTGGCTTCTTCCAGTTAGGTGGTGCCAATGGGAGACACTGGTGGGAAATTGGAATGAGAGAAGAGAGGGTATGGGACTTCCTTCCTGCTTTCAGCTCCCATTAGTGTCCTTCCAGCATCAGGGGACAACTCCTTAATGGCACTCCTAGTACCAGTTATACCATATCTCCTCAGTTTGAGCACCAGCTATGTGAGGGCCACCCCTCCACATCTGCAAATTCTGGTAATCCTGTCTCTTCCCTGTGGTTTCTTCAGTCCCAAGGGTGGCCTGCTGCTTCCTTAGGTTACTAATATTTGGCTTCCCTCACATATCCCTTTTGGCTCTTTCATTCAGTCTTCCAACATCAGTATAAGCAATGCCTTATATTGAATTCCTATGTTTAAATTTCCTAGGGTGGTTTGTTTTTTCATGATGCGGCCCTGACTGATGTAAAAAGGATCCAATGGGGAGAGGTATTTCCTGGTATTAAGAACTGAGTAGGAAAGGTAAATGGAAGATCACAGCAAGCCAACACGAGATAACCATGAATGGCTCAGACCTTTTACAAATGAAGATTTGGATTACCTTATCAAGTAAAAACACCCACTAGGTGAGGTGCTAAGGCAAAAGGATCATGGAACTGGTAGTGGAAGGTCATTATAAATACCAACTATCGTCTTGTGACCACTTAGAGAAATGAGAATTGTGGTCATTATGCATATTGCTTTGTCATGAATATTCATGTATTTATTAGCCGATTTCCTTTATTCCACTCTTTCTTTCCCTTACTATTTTATATAAGGTATATTGGTGGTACTTAATTTTATAATTTGGTTCATTAGATTATCAAGATGGGATTGTGGCTGAGGTGGAAGAGAAAAGAACATCACCAATAGATGAATACTGAGAGTGATGGGGCTTTGGGTGTAAGCCCTTTTTTATGGATAGAGGGTAAGTGCATTTTCATTTACATGAAGGATAGCTATATTATATTATATTATATTATAGTTGCTATTTTGTTGATTGGAAATTTAAATGTGGTAGAATTTTGTGTATCAATATTATGTCAGCAGAGGGGTGGAATGTACTATCTATTGTCTACTGGCATTTAGCAATTGTTTCTACCTCTTCTATGTTCTCAACCTCTCCTTATATTGCAGATTTTGGAAAGGTAAAAACTTCATTTCACAGACTCACTTGTTACTAGAATTCTGAATGTAATTTAGGCTCTTCCAATGAGGTACATTTGTGTTAGATTGGAAGATGGAAGGAAGGTAGAGGCCATTCTTATTGGGTGGTGGCAGCTGATGTATGCACTTCAGCTGGCAAGAGTTTTTGCAGTGGCCAGATTCCACGTTCTATTGTTCAGCCAACAGCTCTGTGACAGCAGCATTGGTTTCCTAGTTTTCTGAACTTTGGGTAGTGGAAATAGTTTCCTGACTGTGAAACCTAGTGGTGATGTGACCTTAATGTGTAGTACTGGCTCCTTGACTACCATTCCTTCAATCCTTTTAATGCTTTTTTAAAAAGATTCATTTATTTACTTAAGAGAGAGTGCTTGAGCAGTGGGGAGGGACAGAGGGAGAGAATCCCTGAGCAGACTCCCCACTGAGCATGGAGCTCAACGCAGGGCTCTATCCCAGGACCATGAAATCATGACCTGAGCCGAAACCAAGAGTTGGTTGCTTGACCGACTGAGACACCCAGGTACCCCCCCGCTTTTAATGATTTTAAAAACATTTAGCTCATAGTACACTGGAATCACCAGAGTATAAAATCCTTGAACTTCAACATAAATCAAATAGAAATCTACAGTAAAACGCAAAGAAAACAGAGGGAAAAAAACAAAAACAAATAAAATAGAGCCTCTGGAGATATGGGACAAATAAACAAATAAGTCTAACACATTTGTAATTAGAGTCCAACAAGGAAAAGAGAGAAAGAAGAGATAATGGTTGAGTAATTTCTACCTCTAATTTCTTTTTTTTAATTTTTTTTAAATGATTTTATTTATTTATCTGACACAGAGAGAGAGTACAAGCAGGTGGAATAGCAGGCAGAGGGAGAGGGAGAAGCGGGCTCCCTGCAGAGCAAGGAACCGGATGCGGTACTCGATCCCAGGACCCTGGGATCATGACCTGAGCCGAAGGCAGTTGCTTAACCAACTGAGCCACCCAGGTGCCCTCTACCTCTAATTTCTGTTCAAGTAAACTACCTTCAACTCATAGCTATTTCTCCTTCAATGTCACCTTTACATTTTTAATTAATATGCTTAAAATATTTTTTATTTTGTAGTTAGAGATATTTTTAACAGATTTATTGAGATATAATTCACATACCACAGAATTCATCCATTTAAAGTGTGTGATTCAATGATTTTTAGTATATTCACAGTGAATATCACCATATCAATTTTGATCCTTTTTATTACTTAAAAAAGAACCCCCCCAAAAAAGAAACCCCACATGCCTTAGCCTTCACCCCTTTACATGAAGGATAGCTATATTATAGCTCAGGGTTCTCCAGAGAAACAGAATGAATAGGAGGTGTTTCTGTGTTTCTGTGTGTGTGTGTGTGTATTTTAAGAAATTGATTTACACAGTTGTGAGGGCTCACAAGTCTGAAGTTTGCTGGGATGAGCAGCAAACTGAAAATTGCAGCAGGAGTCAGTGTTGCAGTCTTTAGTTCAGAGGCAATCTGGAGGCAGAGTTCTTTCCTTGTAAATGACTTCAGTGTGTTCTCTTAAGAACTTCAGCTGATTGGATGAGGCCCACTTACATTGTAGAGGGTAAGCTGCTTTACTCAAAGTCTGCTTATTTGAATGTTGAACACATCTTAAAATGCCTTCAGAGCAACATCTAGGCTTTCACCAAGCAACCAGGTACTATAACCTAGCCAAGTTGACACATGGACTTTGATAATGAGATATAAGTGTAGATTCATCATTGTAACAAATGTACCACTCTGGTATAGGATGTTAATAGTAGGGAGGCTGGAGAGAGGGGGAGTATATGGGAATGCTTTGTATTTTTTTTTAATGAGCAAAGGATTTAAGTAAACATTTCTCCAAAGTACATATACAAATGGCCAATAATAATATAAAAATGCTAAACATTATTAGCCATTAAGGAAATATAAATCAAGAGTATAATGACATACCACTTCACACTCACAAAATGGCTATAATCCAAAAGACAGAAAACAAGTATTTTTGATGAAGATGTAGGAGAATTAGAGCTCTGATATACAGCTGGGGAGAATGTTAAAGAGTATAGCTGCTTTGGAAAACCGTCTGGCAATTCCTCAAACTATTAAACTTAGAGTTACCATACATTCCAAAAAATTCAGTAGCATTTTGGGTCACTTGGCAAATGGGCTGGAGTAGCACACCCAAATGAGAAATAGGTTGACTCCAAAATAAAAAAAAAAAAAAAAAACTAGACATTGTGCCTTTATTTTTGTTGTAGGAGTCACCAGATGCAGCACTTTATCCTTAATCTTAGAAGGAATATCTCTACATGCCCCACACCATTGGACCTCAAGAAGTTTCACTGAGGTAGAAGGCCTCTGAATTTTTGTTGGATTAATTTCCCACTCTCTGACACACAGATACCTGACCAATAAGTCTAGAGTAGTCGCTCCTTTGCTCAGTAGGTCCAATCAGCATAATGTCATCTCATTATAATGGACCCAGTGTCATATATTGTGGAAGAGAAAGATGATCAGAGTTCCTGCAAACTAAATTATGATATAAGGCTGGAGAGTTAATATACTCCTGAGGTAGGATAGTGAAGTTATATTGCTGGTCTTGCCAGCTGAAAGAAAACTGCTACTTGTTGTCTTAATTCAGAGATTAAGTATGGTATAAGGAGATATATATGGATGCCAAGTTGACAAGGGGTGGCTAGTGATGGTTAATATTATGTGTCAACAAATGTAAAGAGGCACTCACTTTCTCACTCTCACGGTTACTTGCATGACTTAAGAGCGAGTACATCCTTCAATTTTGTGCCCTGAGCACCTTGCTTGCCTCACCGCTGTCCAGTCTTAGCCCTCCCACCTCTAACATCTCCAACCTCTTCCTAGTTCTATGTGTATGTTCAGGTCAGAAAAGAGACCCCCATGATCCAGTAGCTATCCCTTTTCAGACCTTGTCCCCAGGACTTTAGGAGGGTGAAAATAGCCAACCGTTAATATGTAAGTCAAGTCTCCTCCATCTGCCCAAACTTACCTCCACTCCTCCCAGGCTCCATCTCTGTTCTCGTTCTCTTTTCAGGAACATTCAATCCAAGGGCCCTGTGAACCCGGTGGTTCTGCCCTGATCTGCCCTGCTTCCTTTTTCCCACTCAAAGCACTACCAAGATAAGGTAAGCTGATTCCGTTCCCTGTCCTCCCAGGTGGTGTATCTGTATAAAATTGGAAGGGACCAGTTTAAGGAGGTCATGCAGAAGTATTTGGGGTGAAGGTAGAGGTTTAGAAATGGGTAGGGACTGTTTGTGTTGGACTGTGTTGGGCTCCTATCTAGCTCAGGAGTCTAGATCCCTATCTTTTGGATAGATAGATTGGATCCTATCTATCTCTGAAGTCTTGAAGCCAAGACTTCAGAGCCTCAGTTTCCTGCCCCATACATTGGGGTCTAGTCCATAGCAATAACTCTTCAGAAGGAGGGCAGGAACATGTGTGCAGGGAAATGAGTTTAGAACCTGACGTCTCTCTCTCTCTCTTCCTAGTTCTTAGCATAGATCCTCACTTCCATGTGGAGGTCACTAAGTCCAGAGAAATCCAATTAGAGTGCAACTCAGGAGGCTTGTTCCTTCAGCCAAAGGTTTGGTGGATGTACTTGCAGGGAGGGAAAATTCCAGCTGTGTCTGAGTCTCAGATCCAGAACAAAAGTGCTCTGTTCCATGTAACAGCATCACTTCTCTTCAGAGAAAACTTCTCAGAAGAATTTAATGTGTTCTGTCTGGAACCCAGTACTGAATCAGAAGAAGGAAGAACAATTGTCCATAGCAGGTCAGTTTTCTCTTTCCCCTCACTGTGCTCCCCAAAATGGGCTTTTATGCTCACACTCCATGCCAGTGGCACCTCTAACCGGGGTTTGGCAGATATTTTCTCATGTTAGATATAGATTATGTATTTTAGGCAGGAGTATCTCAGAAATAATTCTGTATTCTTCTTGATGCATTCCATCTTAGTAGAGTGTGATTTCAATTTGTCCCATTACTAATGTTTATTTTGATCATTTGACTAATGTGGTAACTTCCAGGCTTTTTTACTATATAAAGTTACTCTTTTCTACTTTATTTTTTTTATTATGTTATGTTAATCACCATACATTACATTATTAGTTTTTGATGTAGTGTTCCATGATTCATTGTTCGTGTATAACAGCCAGTGCTCCATGCAGAACGTGCCCTCTTTAATACCCATCACCAGGCTAACCCATCCCCCCCACCCCTCTCCCCTCTAGAACCCTCAGTGTGTTTCTCAGAGTCCATTGTCTCTCATGGTTCGTCTCCCCCTCCGATTTCCTCCCCTTCATTCTTTCCCTCCTGCTATCCTCTTCTTTTTTTTTTTTCTAACATATAATGTATTATTTGTTTCAGAGGTACAGGTCTGTGATTCAACAGTCTTACACAATTCACAGCGCTCACAATAGCACATACCCTCCCCAATGTCTACCACCCAGCCACCCCATCCCTCCCATCCCCCACCACTCCAGCAGTTTATTTCCTGAGATTAAGAATTCCTCATATCAGTGAGGTCATATGATACATGTCTTTCTCTGATTGACTTATTTTGCTCAGCATAACACCCTCCAGTTCCATCCATGTTGTTGCAAATGGCAAGATCTCATTCCTTTTGATGGCTGCATAATATTCCATTGTATATATATACCACTTCTTCTTTGTTTAATCTTTTCATTTATTTATTTTTTTAATTTTTATTGTTATGTTAATCACCATACATTACATCATTAGTTTTTGATGTAGTGTTCCATGATTCATTGTTTGGGCATAACACCCAGTGCTCCACGCAGAACGTGCCCTCTTTAATACCCATCACCAGGCTAACCCATCCCCCCACCTCCTCCTCTCTAGAACCCTCAGTTTCTTTTTCAGAGTCCATCGTGTCTCATGGTTCATCTCCCCTCCGATTTCCCCCCCTTCATTCTTCCCCTCCTGCTATCTTCTTTTTTTTTTTAACATATAATGTATTATTTGTTTCAGATGTACAGGTCTGTGATTCAGCAGTCTTACACAATTCACAGCGCTCACCATGGCACATACCCTCCCCAATGTCTATCAACCAGCCACCCCATCCCTCCCACCTCCCACCACTCCAGCAACCCTCAGTTTGCTTCCTGAGATTAAGGATTCCTCATATCAGTGAGGTCATATGATACACATCTTTCTCTGATTGACTTATTTCACTCAGCATAACACCCTCCAGTTCCATCCACGTCGTTGCAAATGGCAAGATCTCATTGCTTTTGATGGCTGCATAATATTCCATTGTATATATATACCACTTCTTCTTTATCCATTCATCTGTCGATGGACATCTTGGCTCTTTCCACAGTTTGGCTATTGTGGACATTGCTACTATAAACATTGGGGTGCACATACCCCTTCGGATCCCTACATTTGTATCTTTGGGGTAAATACCCAGTAGTGCAATTGCTGGGTCGTAGGGTAGCTCTATTTTCAACTTTTTGAGGAACCTCCATACTGTTTTCTAGAGTGGCTGCACCAGCTTGCATTCCCACGAACACTGTAGGGGGGTTCCCCTTACTCCGCATCCCCACCAACATCTGTCGTTTCCTGACTTGTTAATTTTAGCCATTCTGACTGGTGTGAGGTGATATCTCATTGAGGTTTTGATTTGGATTTCCCTGATGCTGAGCAATGTTGAGCACTTTTTCATGTGTCTGTTGGCCATTTGGATATCTTCTTTGGAAAAATGTCTGTTCATGTCTTCTGCCCATTTCTTGATTGGATCATTTGTTCTTTGGGTGTTGAGTTTAAGAAGTTCTTTATAGATTTTGGATACTAGCCCTTTATCTGACATGTCATTTGCAAATACCTTCTCCCATTCTGTCAGTTGTCTTTTGGTTTTATGGACTGTTTCTTTTGCTGTGCAAAAGCTTTTTATCTTGATGAAATCCCAATAGTTCATTTTTGCCCTTGCTTCCCTTGCCTTTGGTGATGTTTCTAGGAAGTTGCTGTGGCTGAGGTCGAAGAGGTTGCTGCCTGTGTTCTCCTTTAGGATTTTGATGGACTCCTGTCTCACATTTAGGTCTTTCAACCATTTGGAGTCTATATTTGTGTGTGGTATAAGGAAATGGTCTAGTTTCATTCTTCTGCATGTGGCTGTCCAATTTTGCCAACACCATTTGTTGAAGAGACTGTCTTTTTTCCACTGGATATTCTTTCCTGCTTTGTCAAAGATTAGTTGACCGTAGAGTTGAGGGTCCATTTCTGGGCTCTCTGTTCTGTTCCATTGATTTATGTGTCTGTTTTTGTGCCAGTACCATACTGTCTTGATGATGACAGCTTTGTAATAGAGCTTAAAGTCCAGGATTGTGATGCTGCCAGCATTGCTTTTCTTTTTCAACATTCCTCTGGCTCTTTGGGGTCTTTTCTGGTTCCATACAAATTTTAGGATTAGTTGTTCCATTTCTTTGAAAAAAGTGGATGGTATTTTGATAGGGATTGCATTGAATGTTTAGATTGCTCTAGGTAGCATTGACATCTTCACAATGTTTGTTCTTCCAATCCATGAGCATGGAATGTTTTTCCATTTCTTTGTGTCTTCCTCAATTTCTTTCATGAGTATTTTATAGTTTTCTGTACAGATTCTTTGCCTCTTTGGTTAGATTTATTCCTAGGTATCTTATTGTTTGGGGGGCTATTGTAAATGGGAACAACTCCTTAATTTTTCTTTCTTCTGTCTTGTTGTTGGTGTATAGGAATGCCACTGATTTCTGTGCATTGATTTTATATCCTGCCACTTAACTGAATTCCTGTACGAGTTCTAGCATTTTTGGGGTGGAGTCTTTTGGGTTTTCCACATAAGGTATCATATCATCAGCAAAGAGTGAGAGTTTGACTTCTTCTTTGCCGATTTGGATGCCTTTTATTTGTTTTTGTTTTCTGATTGCTGTGGCTAGGACTTCTAATAACATGTTGAATAGCAGTGGTGAGAGTGGACATCCCTGCCATGTTCCTGACCTTAGGGGGAAAGCTCTCAGCTTTTCCCCATTGAGAATGATATTCACTGTGGGTTTCTCATAGATGGCTTTTATGATATTGAGGTATGTACCCTCTATCCCTATACTCTGAAGAGTTTTGATCAAGAAAGGATGCTGTACTTTGTCAAATGCTTTTTCTGCATCTATTGAGAGGATCATATGATTCTTGTTCTTTCTTTTACTAAAGTATTGTATCACATTGATTGATTTGCGGATGTTGAACCAACCTTGCAGCCCAGGGATAAATCCCACTTGGTCATGGTGAATAATCCTTTAAATGGACTGTTGTATTCTATTGGCCAGTATTTTGGTGAGAATTTTTGCATCCATGTTCATCAAGGATATTGGTCTGTAATTCTCCTTTTTGATGGGGTCTCTGTCTGGTTTGGGGATCTAGGTAATGGTGGCCTCATAAAACGAGTTTGGAAGTTTTCCTTCCATTTTTAGTTTTTGGAACAGTTTCAGAAGAATAGGTATTAATTTTTCTTTAAATGTTTGGTAGAATTCCCCTGGGAAGCCATCTGGCCCTGGGCTTTTGTTTGTTGGGAGATTTTTGATGACTGCTTCAATTTCTTAGTGGTTATAGGTCTGTTCAGGTATTCTGTTTCTTCCTGGTTCAGTTTTGGTAGTTGATACATCTCTAGGAATGCATCCATTTCTTCCAGATTATCTAATTTGCTGACATATAGTTGCTCATAATATGTTTGTACAATTGTTTGTATTTCTTTGGTGTTGGTTGTGATCTCTCCTCTTTCATTCATGATTTTGTTGATTTGGGTCATTTCTCTTTTCTTTTGGATAAGTCTGGCCAAGGGTTTATCAATCTTGTTAATTCTTTCAAAGAACCAGCTCCTAGTTTCGTTGATCTGTTCTACTGTTCTTTTGCTTTCTCTTTCATTGATTTCTGCTCTGATCTTTATTATTTCTCTTCTCCTGATGGGTTTAGGCTTTGTTTGCTGTTTTTTCTCTAGCTTCTTTAGCTATAGGGTTAGGTTGTGTATTTGAGACCTTTCTTTTTTCTTGAGAAAGGCTTGTATTGCTATATACTTTCCTCTTAGGACTGCCTTTGCTGCATCCTAAAGATTTTGAACAGTTGTGTTTTCATTTTCATTGGTTTCCATGAATTTTTTTAATTCTTCTTTAATTTCCTGGTTGACCCATTCATTCTTTAGTAGGATGCTCTTTTGCCTTCATGTATTTGAGTTCTTTCTGACTTTCCTCTTGTGACTCAGGTCTAGTTTCAAAGCATTTGGTCTGAAAAAATGCAGAGAATGACCCCAATCTTTTGGTACCGGTTGAGACCTGATTTGTGACCTAGGATGTGATCTATTCTGGAGAATGTTCCATGGGCACTAGAGAAGAATGTGTATTCTGTTGCTTTGGGATGGAATGTTCTGAATATATCTGTGAAGTCCATTTGGTCCAGTGTGTCATTTAAAGTCTTTATTTCCTTGTTGATCTTTTGCTTAGATGATCTGTCCATTTCAGTCAGGGGGGTGTTAAAGTCCCCCACTATTATTGTATAGTTGTTGATGTGTTTCTTTGCTTTTGTTATTAATTGGCTTCTATAATTGGCTGCTGCCATGTTAGGGGCATAGATATTTACAATTGTTAGATCTTCTTGTTGGATAGACCCTTTAATTAGGATATAGTGTCCTTCCTCATCTCTTATTACAGTCTTTGGTTTAAAATCTAATTTGTCCAATATAAGGATTGCCACCCCAGCTTTCTTTAGGTGTCCATTAGCATGGTAAATTGTTTTCCACCCCCTCACTTTCAATCTGGGGGTGTCTTTGGGTCTAAAATGAGTCTCTTGCAGACAGCATATCATTGGGTCTTGGTTTTTTATCCAATCTGATAGCCTGTGTCTTTTGATTGGGGCATTTAGCCCATTTACATTCAGGGTAACTATTGAAAGATATGAATTTAGTGCCATTGTATTTCCTGTAAGGTGACTGTTACTGTATAGTGTCTGTGTTCTTTTCTGGTCTATGTTGCTTTTAGGCTCTCTCTTTGTTTAGAGGACCCCTTTCAATATTTCTTGTAGGGCTGGTTTTGTGTTTGCAAGTTCCTTTAGTTTTTGTTTGTCCTGGAAGCTTTTTATGTCTCCTTCTATTTTCAATGACAGCCTAGCTGGATATAGTATTCTTGGCTGCATATTTTTCTCATTTAGTGCTCTGAAGATATCATGCCAGTCCTTTCTGGCCTGCCAGGTCTCTGTGGATACATCTGTTGCCAATCTAATGTTTCTGCCATTGTAGGTTACATATTTCTTCTCCTGTGCTGCTTTCAGGATTTTCTCTTTGTCTCTGAGACTCCTAAGTTTTACTATTAGATGTCAGGGTGTTGACCTATTTTTACTGATTTTGAGAGGGGTTCTCTGTGCCTCCTGGATTTTGATGCCCATTTCCTTCCCCACATTAGGGAAGTTCTCTGCTATAATTTGCTCCAATATACCTTCTGCCCCTCTCTCTCTTCTTCTTCTGGAATCCTAATTATTCTAATGTTGTTTCATCTTATGGTATCACTTATCTCTCAAATTCTGCCCTCATGATCCAGTAGTTATCTCTCTTTTTCTCAGCCTCTTTATTTTCCATCATTTGGTCTTCTATATCACTAATTCTCTCTTCTGCCTCACTTATCCTAGCAGTTAGAGCCTCCATTTTTTATTGCACCTCATTAATAGCCTTTTTGATTTCAAGTTGGTTAGATTTTAGTTCTTATTTCTCCAGAAAGCGTTTCTCTAATAACTTCCATGCTTTTTTCAAGCCCAGCTAGTATCTTTAAAATCATCATTCTGAACTCTAGTTCGACATGTTACTAATGTCCGTATTGAGTAGGTCCCGGGCAGTCAGTACTGCCTCTTGTTCTTTTTGTTGAGGTGATTTTTTTCTGTCTTGTCATTTTGTCCAGAGGAGAACAGATGAGTGAGAGAACAAAATGCTAACAGGGTAAAACGTCCCCAGAAAATATACACTAAACAAATCAGAAAAGAAAGGGAAAGAAAGGAAAAAAGAAAAGAAAAAGATAAAAATAATCAAAAACAAAACAAAACATAAAACAGAATATGATCAAATATGATCAGGCTGGTGCATGGATCAGTGCCACACACTAGATTTTGGGCGTATTTTGGTCTGTTAGAAGAAAGTGCCTCCCAAAATTTTAAAAACAGAACATCATATATATATACACATATATATGTATATAAATATGTATATATATATACCAAAAATAAGGGTAACTACTATGAAGGAATAGAATATGACTCTAAAAATGAAAAAATAAAAAATATTTTTAAAAAAGGGATTGATAAGTTGTTGGTTGAAAAAGGGAAAAAGAAAAATAAAAAAAAAGTTAAAAAATTAACTTTGAAAGACTAAAGAATCATGGGAAAAAAGCCATGAATTCTATGGGCAGTATTCCTCGAGCTGGAGTTCTGCCATTCTCATTGATTGGTATACTTGGTCTCAGCTGGCTGTTCTTGCTGATCTTCTGGGGGAGGGGCCTGTTGCCCTGGTTCCGAAATGTCTTTCCTGGAGGCGGAAGTGCCCTGCCCTTGCCTGGTCTGGGCTAAGTAATCTGCTCGGGTTTGCTCTCGGGAGCTTTTGTTCCCTGCAAGCTTTCCATATAGCTTTGAAGGACGAGAGTGAAAATGGTGGCCTCCTAATCTCTGTCCCGGAGGAGCTGAGAACTCGAGGCCCCACTCCTCAGTGCGCCCCTAGAGGAAAGCAGCCAGTCACTCCCGTCTCCTTGGTCTCCAGCCGCGCTCTGTGCTCACCCGGCCTGTGACCGAGCGTTTCTATCTCTGGCACCCGCCCCCATCTGGAGTCTCCAAACCCAGTAGATCCCTGCGGTGTGCTTCCACGCTGCCCCTCCCGGGGGAGGAAGGGGAGTCTCCCTGGATCTGTCGCTTGTTGGGTCCCTGCTGGAAGAGCAGTGGCCCGACTGTGTTGTGGATTACGGTTTATGGCAACCCTGGGCTGAGAGCCCACTCCTCGGCTCTGTCTCTGCAGCTGGCTTCCCCACTCCAATACCTGGGAGCTCTGCTGCATTCAGGCACCCCTGGTCTTTCTGTGACCCCGAGGGTCCTGAGACCACACTGTTCCCGCAAGGGTTCCACCCGCTGCTTAGCCATTGGAGCGACATCCCTCAGCGGAGCCAACTTCCAAAAGTTCCGATTTTGTGCTCCACTGCTCTATCACTTTCCAGAAGCGGCCGACGGAGGCTCCCTCCCCCGCCATCTATCCTCCCAAATATCCCCTCCGATTCCCTTCTCTGCATGTCCTACCTTCCAGAAAGTGGTCACTTTTCTGTTCAGAGAGTTGTTGCTATTGTTTTCTTCAATCTCCTCTTGATTTCGTAGGTGTTTAGAATGGTTTGATCCCTATCCAGCTGAATTCCTAGGACCAGACTAAACCCAGGTCTCCTACTCCTCCCCCATCTTGCTCCTCCTCTTTTCTACTTTATATATAATACATATTTTGTGGGGAGGTACTTTAAAGCTATGTAAATATTCAGTTTCTTATCAAACTTTTAATTTATCCATTTAAGTATATCTGTTTGGACTCATGGTTTTTAGTTTTACTTATTTTGATGCTCAAATTGTTTTCTATTTGGTCAGTGGGAACCCCTTCAAGCTTGTTTCTGAGTCCTTTTGACAGATCTCCATCATTCTTGGAGCATTTCCTTTCCCTGGCACAAAGAGATATTCCAGGCTCATCTCATACTTTCCCTCCTCAGTACTAGAATCAGCTAATTATCCAAGGAGGCAAGATCTGAGTACAAAGTATGTTTATTGCTATTGGCCTGTGGCTGCTCCCAGTTCCTCCCAGTAGACAGGACTAGGGAACACACGTTTATGTCTATATTTATTTCTACATTTATCTACATATATTAAAACCCATAAGTTCACATCAAAGCCTCCAGTTCTAATGCAATACCACAGGACTTATTTTAGTCCCCCTCTGCTTTGAATATTTGTAACTCTCTTCTCTGAAAGTAAGAATCCTGGCTCTTGATCCTTAATATATTTAATTTTTGATCAGTCCCCCTATATAAAGCCAATTTCTCATCACTGTCTTTACCCCTTGTCCTACACGAATGCCCTCCTCAGCCCTCTCCAATATTCTGTGCTGGGCCTCTCCTCCACATAGATGCCTCCTTCTCTTGTTTGGGCTCTGATCTGTCATACCCCATTCCTCACTGTGCTCTGGCTCTGACACTCAACAGGCAGCTCTCTTCCATGGACCCCCCCCCTTCCCCACGTCAGGCTGACACATGGGTTGATAGCCCTTTGCTGCTTGGGCTCTGACACCTTACAGTGGGCCACTTCAGTTCTTCTAACCCCACCCTGTCTCACTGCCAGGACACATGTTGGGTCTGGTCTGCTTCTCCTGGGTGCTTCAGGACTAGATTGTTCAGGAAGAGAAAGGTAGGGCAAGAAAGGGAAAGGAAAAAGGAATGGGAGAGGAAGGGGTGGCTGTGACGCACCCTCCTCTTTTTAAAATAAAGACGGTTGTGAGAGACAGGATGGGAAATAAACCTCCCCAATCAATTTTAAGAAAGAGTACATATGAGGGGCACCTGGGTGGCTCAGTCGGTTAAGTGTCTGCCTACTGCTCAGGTAGCAATCCTGGGGTCCTGGGATCGAGCCTTGCGTCAGGCTCTCTGCTCGGCGGGAAGCCTGCTTCTCCCTCTCCCTCTTCCTGCCTCTCTGCCTACTTGTGCTTGCTGTCTCTTTCTGTCAAATAAATAAAATCTTAAAAAAAAAAGAAAGAAAGAGTACATATGAGATTTGAGGGTATGGACATTCATTTTGTTACCATTACCCTATCGAAATAGTTTGAAGAGCCTTTTTATACCCTCGGATGTATATACACTCTAGTTTGAAGACCATTGATGTAGGGGTCACAGATTAAATGAAAGGGAAATGCCTAAGAAGACACTTCCTACCTCAGAATCCTGGCAAACAGGCCTCCAGAGCTTGTAATGACCATAATTCCTTTACCTTAACCTCTAGTGTTCTACTCCCCTTTTCCTCCTTCTGTCCTCTTTCATCCCTCTTCCTGTCAAGAAGCAAGCTGTCTTCTTCCACATCTCCTCCGTGCAGTAGAACCTTTCATGTGGAACACTGACTCAGGCCCTTTCTTCAAACTTCCTCTTCCTCCAACTTTGGGATGGACCCCCTTTATGGGTGGGGCTGCAGGAGAGACTTACCTTTGCCTCTGCTGTGGGACTAGGTCTCATGGCCTCTGGTGTCTCTGACTAGAGCTTAGGGCTGGGAGCTCTGAGGGGGTCTGGGTTAGAAGAAGGATGTCAAGAGGTGCTGAAAGGAGAGGAACTTTGGGAGAATGAGGTATTTTCTGATGGGCTATGGGCTTGGGCCCATAGGTGATTGATTTAGATCTTCCTTGTTTTCTTTTTTTTAATTCTTTAATTAAAAAATTTTTTTAGATCTTTCTTATTTTCTAATAGATGCATTCAATGCTATAAATTTCCTTGTAGCACTGGTTTTGCTGCATCCTAAAAATTTCGAAAGATTATGTTTTCATATTCAGTTCAAAATATTCTTTAATTTCTCCTGAGGTTTCTTCTTTGACCTATGTGTTATTTAGAAATGCATTGCTTAATCTCCAGGGATTTAGGGATTTTCCGGCTTTCTTTCTGTTATTGATTTCTAGTTTAATTCCATTGTAGTCTGAGAGAAGACATTGTATGATTTCTTTTGTAAATTTGTGAAGATGTGTGTTTTATGGCCCAGAATGTGGCCTATTTAGGTGAATGCTCCATGTGAACTTGAGAAGAATGCACATTCTGCTGTTGTTGGATGAAGTAGTCTATAGATGTTCATTATATTCAGTTGATGGTGTTGAGTTTAACTATGTCTTTACTGATTTTCTGCCTGCTGGATCTGGGGTGTTGAAGTCTCAAGCTTAATAATGAATTTATCCACTTCTTGAAGTTCTATCAGTTTTTGCCTTGTGTATTTTGACACAGTGTCTCGGGCCATCAGAATGTAGGTGATGTGTGGATTTTTTTGTGTGTGACTGCGGACGCCTTTCAGCGCCACTTTCTTGGCCTTCAAAACCTTTGCTTTGGCTTCGGCTTTAGGCAGGGGCTTCCTTCTCCAGCTTCAGTGCCATCTGAAAAGGCTCCATCCATTTACTTTTAATCTATATGTACTTTATATTTAGAGTGGGCTTCCTGTAGACAAAATAAAGTTGGGTCTTATTTTTTAATCCACTTTGACAACCTCTGTCTTTAAATTGATACATTTAGACCATTGTCGTTCAAAGTGATTATTGATATAGTTGGATTATCTACCATATTTATTGGTGTTTTCTATTTGTTGCCCTTAATCTTTGTTCCTTTTTTTTTCTTTGTGGTCTGCTCTTTTTCTGCCTTTTTGTGTGTGTGTGTGTGTTTAAAGATTTCTTTATTTATTCATTTGAGACACAGAGGCACAGAGAAAGAGAGAGAGAGAAAGAGCATGAGCAGGGGGAGAAGCAGACTCCCTGCTGAGCAGGGAGCCTGATGTAGGGCTCGATCCCAGGATCCTGGGATCATGACCTGAGCCGAAGTATTTTATATAATTCCATTTTTTCTCTTTTCTTAGCTCATCAGAGTTTGCACTATACATTTACAACTAATCCAAGTCTGTTTTCAAATAATACTACTGCTTTATGTGTAGTGTAAGTGCCTTATAATAAACAAATTAATCCTAACCTCTCCTTCCTGTGCCTTGTATCATTGCTGACATTCATTTCATTTGTACATCAGCATATACATATATATACGCACATAACATATACATAGCATACATAATCAAATACATTATTGCTATTATTATTTTGAACAAGCTGTTATCTGTTAGATCAGTTAAGAATAAGAAAAATAAAATTTAAAAACAAAAAGAAAAATAAAGTTTTTTTTTCTTACCTTTACTTATTCCTTCTCCTTTGCTCTTCCTTTATGTAGATCCAAGTTTCTGACCTATGTTATTTTCTTTCTCCTAAAGAATTTCTTTTAATATTTTTTTTGCAGGGTAGATCTACTGGCAAAAAATTCCCTCAATGTTTCTTTGTATGGGGAAGTCTTTATTTCTCCCTCACTTGAAGGATAAGTTTATAGGGTACAGAATTTTAGATTGGTGTTTTTTTCTTAAGCATTTTAAATATTTCCCTCTACCGTCTTCTTGCTTTCATGGTTTGTGAGAAGTTGGATGTATTTTTACCTTTGCTTCCCTATAGGTAAGTGTTCCCCTGCCCCGTGGCTTCTTGTGGGTTTTTTTCTTTATCTTTGATTTTCTGTAGCTTGAAAATGATATCCCAAAGTGAATTTTTAGTTTGTTTTGGCATTTATCCTGCTTGCTGTTCCCTGATCTTCCTGGATCTGTGATTTTGTGTCTAATATTCATTTGGGAGAAATTTTCAGTCAGTATTGTTTCAAACATTTCTTCTTGTTCTTTTTTCTTCTCCCTCTGGTATTTTCAATACTTGTGTTATACCTTTGGTAATTGTCCCACTGTTCTGTTTTTTTTCCCCAGTCTTTTTTCTCTTTGTCTCTTAATTTTGGTTGTTTCTATTGAGATATTCTCAAACTTAGAGACTCTTCCCTTGGCCTGCCCAGTCTACTGCAAGGATGAAAAAAGCATCCTTTATTTATTATGGTGTTTTGGATCTCTAGCATTTTTTTTTTTTGGTTGTTAGAAATTCCATTTCTCTGCTTATATCACACATCTCTTCTTACATGCTATCTACTTTATTATTAGATCTGTTAGCATATTAATCATAGTTAAATTCCTGGTCTGATAATTCCAATATCCCTGCCATATATGAATTTGGTTCTAATACTTGCTCTATCTCTCCAAACTATGTTTTTGCCTTTTAGTATGCCTTGTAATTTTTCTTGATAGTTGAACATTATGTATTGAGTAAAAGGAACTAAATAAGACTTTACTAATGAGGTGGTGAAGTGTGGCAGGAGGGGAAGGATTTTATAGACCTATGATTAGGGCTCAGTCTTTTTGTGGACAATGAACTTCACAAGTGCTTCTCAGGGTTTTTTGTTTTTTTTTTTCTCCTCCCCTCAAGAGGGACAGGATGGTTCATATGAGCTGGAGTTGGATATTTCCTTCTCCAGGTAGGTCAGGCTCTGGTTAGTTTTTCCTGAGGGCAGACCTTGTTCAGAACAGAACACTCTGGCATATTTCAAGGTGGTTCTTTTTCTCCTGCCCCTGCTAGAAGCACAAGGGGATTTTTTTTCCTTCATTATTTACTGTGAGAACTGGTAGAGCTCCAGTAACTAAAACTTACAAAATTCGGAGGAATCCTATGATGGCAGGGTCCCCCTGAAGTTTTTATCTATCAGGCTTTTCTACACTGAGCCCCCAGCAGTTTGCAATTACAGTTCAGGTTATCTTACCCTGGCACCAGTCCCATGGATGTTTCTGCTCCAGTAAGTGTGATTCTCTGTATTTGCCTGTCCTTCTAATTTTGGGGGTTTGACCTGTGACCTTATTTCTCTTATGGATCTAAAAAGAGTTGTTGATTTTTCAGATTTTTCAGCTTTTTACTTATTTGAATGGGGTAGCAACTCCTTATAGCTAGGACCCAGAGATCTCTTAGCTTTCTGTTTATAGCTCTTGGTGAAATTATTTGGATTCTAAAACAATAAATCTAATCCTTTCCCCCAAATGATGTATTGTGAAGGAAGCTATTATGTTGTTTCTAATTTTCCCTGGGCTAACATCTTCCTTTCCTTGTCTCACATTCCCTTTTTTCTCTTTCCTTATCTTCCTTTTCCTCCTTCTCTTTCTTTTATTCCCTTGTCAAATAGTTATTAAACCTCTACCTATCACATTTCCTGTTAGGCACTGAGGATAACTTCTTTCCTTTCCTCAGAAAAATTATGCATTTGTAGGAAAAAAAAGCACTTAAGATTTTATTCATTAAAATGAATAGAAGAATTAATAAATGTTCTGAATCCTATAGAAGCATACTTCCTCCTATGCTTTGGTTTTGATCACCATTGCTTTCCCAGTCATTTTCCTTTAGATGAGCTGTAACATAGTAACATTCTCCTTAACTTGTAGTCTAGCTGTAGTCAAATCTGTGCAGATTCAGAAAATTCTCTTATCTCCATCTTTTGAATAGTTTAATGTTTGCTTATGTAGGAATAAGTCATGACTGGGACAGTGTGTTTGAATGACTGATGCCACATGTAAAAGTTGGACTGGTCTAATATGTATTTTCTAATGAATATTTATTTCACTGCTAAATGTCAAAATGTAATCAGTCCTCACAATCCATATAGGATGGCATAGCCATTTTGGAGTCTGGAGATCTTTAATGGAACGTGAATGAAATGGTGAAATTTCATCAGAATGAAATTATTCTGATGCAGGTGTAGACCCTAATAACTATCAGGGCTCACAATGGCCAAGGTCCATCCTAGAATTTGTTAAAATAGGCAGCAGTTTTATTATGAATCCAGAATTTCATGGTGTGGAGAGCCCATGATTTATATTGTTTGACTGTGACTCATTAGTGGTAGATGAATGAAGAATAAAACAGTACTATTTACTGGATCACCATAGTTACTATTTAAAATGAATACATGCACAGATTTATTTTTTTCAACTTCAGGGTATTCTCAAGGTGGTTTTGAATTGCCTAATGCAGAATCCTAAAAAATTAAATCGATGGCTTAGAATTCAAATGAAAAAGTAGGTTTCAGAAACAGAGCATATAACTTCTCAAAAAATAAGTTTTACCTTTTCTATACAGCTTTGCAACTGAAAATCTGTGTTTGGATTCCAGTGACCCTGAACAATAAGGGTGGAAGTGGGTCTTTATTTATTTCACATTGCCTTTCAGATTTCTCTTTAAATTCCCTGTGATGAGTGATTGTCGTTTTTGATGGTCAAATGATGCTTAACGATGAAAACCAGAAAAGGCCTTGACTAGGGTAGTGAAGACTGTAACATACCCAGGAGCAGATTCTATATAAAGATTTGAAAACATGAAGGATAGGGAAGCATGTTAAGAAGAATTCCCAGCTCACAGCAGCTTAGTGGAGAAAAGCTAAGATCACAGTATGGTTAATCTATCTGCCAAAGCACAATGGCTTTTGCTTCTTGCACCTGAGAGTTATTGGAAACTATAACATTCCAGCATATGTAGTAGACATTCTCTCTCACCATGCCAGGAAGTTATATAACTCAAAAAAAGAAATTGAAGAGAAAATTCTTTGGAGCACTTATGCATACTTTCAAAAATCTCAGACCTAAAAGAGGGACTACTGAGTCAGATGTCAAAGCACAATACTTAAATCAAACATATAACTCTGAGGTGTAGTGTGAGGAGAAACAATTGGATTCCTCCCAGAGAAAGTTCTTATTCCTGAAAGAGCGGAAAAACTGAAAAGAATGGTTCTTGGTCCTTTGAATGTTCCAAGAATGAAGGAGAAATCTTGGTCTTAAAATACTTTAAACATTTTAAACAAACAACAAACAAACAACACTTCTTGTGATATATTGCAGAGTCTCCTCATATTTCCTTCTCAAAATGAGATCATTCCTTTGCACCATTTAAGAGCTCGAGACACACTTTGCAATGGTGAATAAAAAGCACCTCTATCTCAAGCCTGCATTCTGAGCTTTTATGTCTCATTGCCTGTCACAAGGAAGCTTCCTGGACATTTTAAACTTTTTAAAAACTTCAATTCAATAAAAATGAAGATTTTCCTTTTAGGTCACCATTTCTTCTGGCAGACTGAGTCTAAAATGCACTTTATTTCCCTTTAATTTAACAGCTCCAGCAGCTTTTCCAGTTAAATCGACTGTTCATTATTGAGCCCCATTTATGAAGGGGCTGTGCAGTGCAGTTTAATGAATCCTTGGCACAAAGCTCCCTTTCAGGACTGGGAAAGAATAGGGGCTGTTCAGGCCCTGTAGGGCTGTATGTCAAAGCCAGCCCATAATGCCTGTCAGCCAAGGGCAGAAATTCCCACTGATATAAGAATGTGCAAGAAATCAACTTTCACCACCGACGAGCAGATTAAGACACGATCAGGAAATGAGACTGTAGGTTTAGAACAGTGACACCTGTTTGAACAGAGGGATTTTCCCATCCCTTGATCACTGTGTGCATGGAGTGGGGGCTGGTAGAAGCAGCAAACAGCCAAGGCTCAAAGCTTCTTCTGAGAGGGGAAGGAAAGACCAAAAGACCATTGTGGGTGGGGGCACCTTTGGGCTAGGTCTTGTGCTAAGTACTTTCACCTTCTTTCTCTACTTTAATCCTCATAAGAAGCCTATGAAGATTATTTACATATAGGAGGAGAGGAAACTAAGGCTCACGGGGATTTCATTTCTGGTTCAAGGCTATACTGCTAATTAGCCACTAAATGGCAATGAGGAGATGGAACGGAGGCCTGTCTGGCTCCCGAGTATCTATCTTTTCTAGTGCTCTGAAGTGAGGCTCATCAATAGATTTGGTCCTTTGGAAATACTGAAGTTCTAGTCACTAGGAATAGTTCAAAATTTTAATTTCATAGGATATACATTGATTGCCTACTAGGTGCCAGGCATATGTGATATACATTGGGATTACAGGCATTTGAGCCACGGCATGATAGTATGAGGAGTGGGAGTTATGGGCTTTCTAGAGTGCTAGACAGGCCTGGGTTTGAATCCTAGTGCTGATGATACATAACGTGCATACCTTTCAGACCTGGGAAACCTTGGGAAAGTCTCTCTCACTAAGCCTTGGCTGTGCTCCTCTTTCCCCAGCCTCCACCCCAGCCACACAGTGGTCAAGGGATGGTGGTTCTGGTGACTCTGGTATTGCCGACTACTCTCCTAAGGGTACACGGTCCAGATGATTTCTACAGAAAGGAGTCCTTTGTATAGATACCATGAGATCCCCTAATTATCAAAATGGCTGTGTGGATTGTTTTTGTTTGTTTGTTATTATATGTAGGCTCCACACCCAGCGTGGAGCCCAGTGCAGAGCTTGATCCCAGGACCGTAAGATTGAGACCTGAGGTGAGATCAAGAGTCAGACGCTTAACCCACTGAGCCACCCAGACGCCCCATGTGGATTGGTTTTCTTTCAGCATCATGGAGCAGATCAAGCCTGATGAAGTATAATTTTTAAAAAGGTAAAATCATGACTCTCAGGCAAATATAAATAAACTACATGTAAAAGAGTCTATTTAACTCATGAATTAGCAAAGACACCATTAAGATGTTATGATTGGTTCAAAGAACATTTAAAAAGCCAGGTATATACTATTGCAATATTACGGTACATTTACTGGTCACATAAAAACTGAGCTATAAATCTTTGTGGTTCCATGAGTAGAAATTATTTGCATATCTACTAGGCAAAACTCTACCAGGTAATAAGAAATTTTACTAAATCTGGAATCTTCAACTATTGGCAAATGGTGAGAAAAATTAAATTCATTACTCTAGACAATCTCTGGGAGGTCTTTGTGCCTGCATAACATTGAAAGAATGCAGGAGTCACTTTTTAGCCTCATTTCTAAGTTTTTCATAATTTTTTTGATAAGCCTTATATTTTATAGACAAGTAAATTTGGACCCACCTAGAGAGAGGAAATGATTTTCCTACATCATAGTCATTGGCAAAGCCAGAACTAAAACCCAGGTCTCCTCTCTCCCTAAAAATGTTGTCCCACTTTACTGTTGTGGAACCACATAGCAACTCTGTCTCCTCCACTAGAGACCAGAGAAGGACAGGACTCGCACTTTCCTGATTTCAAAGAGTGAGGAGGCATGTGTTCTCTACAGCAGCTTTTAAATTGAGATCATTTAAATATGGGAACAAGAAATAAATACTAATTGATCCATTTTACTAAGGTACAAAATTAAGAAGTTTATTTTGGGGTTTACCTCTTACTAACAGCACAGAGGTAGCTTGGTTCCTCAGATAGGGATCCCTGGAAACAGATCTTGAAATGGAATTGTGTGCTGAAGGTTGATTGAGGGAGACTCTCTTCCCCATCCCTAGGGAAGAGAGGAAGTCAGGATTGGGCAGAAGCTGACCTGCTATCAGCCTCAGCTGATCTTGTGGAAAGCTCTGGCTCTAGGATGGTCTTTCACACTTGACTCAAATTGAAGCAAGGTGGTGGGAGGGGTGGGGTCTGGTGTTTGTAACCCTGCATCAGCCAGTCATTGGTTTCTGGTGCACTTGGGGAAGGATATGACCTTGGGCAAGGCAGTTTCCCTCAGCTGTGGGCAATGCTTGGTGAGAGCTCTAGCTGTCAGCCATTAGCAGACAGTAAATTCAGCAGCTGGGGGAGGCGATCTGGGCAGAGGATCATGACTTCCAGTATGTCTGATTTCTGTTACAAGGTTAGCTGTAATAAAAAGAGTTCGACTCAAGGGCCAAAACTGATGGATTAGTAGTGTCAGGAGTACTATGCTGAGAAATTTCTTATCTCATCTGGGCTGGATGGAAAGAATGTGAGGATTGATTAGTGATGTCTGTAGGACAGTGATTCATGATGCCATGATTCTTCTTGGATTTAATGCTGGTATAGGATAGGGTGACAACACCATGCAGTTTTCCTAGGACCATGTGGTTTATGTGTGTGCTTCCAGTGTAATTATTAAAAAGTAATGTTACCTTTAATTCTCAAAAATGTACTCCCTTGGAAAATCAATGTTATGGTCATCCTAAGAAAGAAATTTTCAATCTTGCCATTCTTGCCTCTCTCTTCTGAAAAGTGCTCCCTTCTCTCTGGACCCTATTTGTGACAAATAGCCTGGTATCCTCAGTGCATTTAGACTTTCAAAGACTGACAGAGAGGGTTTTCTGTAGCAACTTCTGCTTTTGCTTAGCAACACAAAACTCTCCTGAGGCATAGGTGCAAACATCCTAGCAACCTTTCTGGAATAGGCAAAGAGTTGGTGGAGGATGGAGATATGAGGCAAAGTACAGGGAGAATAAAACAAATTACAACCACAGAAAATTATTCTGCTACATGGTAAAGCAGAACTTTGTAGATATAGCTACCATCTGGCCCAGCTAAAGGCATGTTGACCCTGCATTTAAAACCAGAGATTCTTTTTCTTTAAAAAAAATTTTTTTAAAGATTTATTTATTTAGGGACGCCTGGGCAGCTCAGTTGGTTAAGTGTTTGCCTTTGGCTCAGGTCATGATCCCAGTCCTGGGATCGAGTCCCACATTGGGCTCCTTGCTCAGTGGGGAGCCGCTACCTGACACTCCCCCTGCTTGCATGCTCTCTATCCCTGACAAATAAATAAATAAAATCTTTTTTAAAAAAGATTTGAGAGAGAGAGAGCATGCACGGGAGGGGCAGAGGAGGAGGCAGAGGGCTAGGGAGAAAGAATCTCAAGCAGACTGTACTTAGTGCAGAGCCTGATGCAGGGCTCGATCTCAGGACCCTGAGATTACAGCCTGAGCAGAAACCAAGAGTCAGATGCTTAACAACTGCCCCACCCAGGCGCCCCTAAAATCAAAGATTCTTAAGTCTGAAAGGGAATGTAGAGATCAGCTATCCATTTTATAGATGGGAGATAGGCCAAGGTTACAGTCTAAGTACTTGTAAAGCTGGGATCAGGACACTGGTTCCTTAAATCTCCCAGTCTAGAGCTTCTTCCACTGGACCAGCTTCTGTTCGCCAAGGAGAAATTAGCAGAGTCTGTAGCAGTGACATAAACATGGAGGAGGCAGCAATTTGGCCTTGGATAAAAGAGAAAGATTGCTCTCAGACCTGGGATGACTTGGCAGAGGGGCTGGCAAGAAAATTGCTATACACAAGAGCATGGGCATTATTTTTCCTCTGTAAACAGAGCATGGCATCAGTATGGGGGCCAAAGTCTTCTCTGGTGCCAGGAAAGTGACAAATGATAAAAACTGCTACCACGGACAAGGCAGTGTGCCACATGCCATGGAACACAAAGATAAATAAGCTCCTCTGCTCAGAAATCTCCAGTGGTTCTCTCGGTTTTCATAAAATCAAGTCTAAGCTCCTCTGCATAGCATTTGAGGCAGCCTTTCTGATCTTATCTCCCTCTACTCCCTGCCTCACACCCTATATTCCAGCCGCATGGTACTACCACAAGTACCCTGACGCTACCCTGCAGTTTTATACCTCCATGTCCTGTCCCATGAGGACTTTTTTAGGATGCCCTTCCCCCCCACCTTCTTAAAGAATTATAGTTACCGAAACTCCTTATCCTTTATGGCACAACTCAATGGCATCTTCTTTATGAAGCCTTCTTCCCCTTCTGTGCTCCAGTAACAATCTGCTTGTGCCCCTATTCAAATACTGTTCTAAGGACAGAAGCCATGTCTATGGCATTTCTCCATGCCTAGTCTCCATGACTCAGATAAGTTGTTGGAAATATGCCTGTCTTCTTAGGACCAGGACTTAATTATGTATCTTTTGGTGCTTAGGATGGTGCCTAGCACATAGTAGGCCCCAAAAGATATTTCTTAGGTGACAGAGATAGTCAAGTACACAAATAGCTGATTCACGGCAGACTGGGCATGGGGACAGTGGATTTAGATTTGAAGCTAGACGCTGTCTGCACCAGCTCTTTGACTATTGGCAAGTTGCCTAAGCTCTGTGACTTTAGGTGCCTTCAGTAAAATGGGGATGACATTAACTACCTGAAAGGGTTATTGTGAGGATTAAATGAAGACTGAAGGTCCCTGGTATGCTTCAGATGTACAGTGGAAGCTCAATAAATGCTTGTGAGTGAATGGATGAATGAAGAAAGAAGTGCCATCAAAGAGATTGAGGTAAAGTATCAGGAAAGCAGGAGGGAAGGAGATAGAGCAGCCTGAGTTGGTGGTAACAAAGAACTGGGAGGGCTTTTTGAGAAAGGTTAACGTTTGAAAGCAGAATAGGATTCTCAGAAAGTGCAATGGAATTCATGATACCCTAATTCTGCCACAGAGAAATATAATCTAGTATGTTTTTGGCCGCCCCAAATGATACGCCTGACAAAAGTCACTTTAATAATGATGGGGAAACACCAAACATAATTTAATAAAACAAGCCTTAAGCAGGGGAATCTAAATTCAGGTTCTCTTTTCATAAAAGTGATTTTGTGGGGTTGGGGGAAAGAGACTGAAAGGTAGGTGTGGAATCCTAAGACTTGAAATCTCCCCCTTAATTCATTTCCTCCTTGATGCTGTCAGGAAATGCTTTCCGGAAAGAACAGGCAGGTTTAATGCAATTATGTTGTGTTGGCCCTCCCCAGCTTGGCCATGTGCTAGGCAACTCCAGCTGGCCTCACACAAGAGAAAACAAACTTCAGCTGCCCCTTAGGCCATTGTTTTAGCACTGCGCAGAGAAGTGTTCCAGCGGCTGATCCGAGCTGCTTAAGCTGTTTAATTGAATGAATTCAACCTCATATAATAGGATCTAGGTCTTTAAGCATTTCTGTCTGGCATACCGGATATTGGGCTGAGGGCTGCTCAAGTTACCCAGGCTTGCTGAGACACTGAGTGTCTCTGGTGTCTGCCCTTGTCACATTCTGGTGTAAACCTCGGTGGGCTCAGAGCAGCCTTATGCTGTGTCCTGATGGATATTGCTCCACACTGATCCAACTGAAGTCTCTAAGAGAGGTATGCACAATCAGGTATTTGAATAAAGTCAGAACAAAAGAAGATTCCACATGCAGGGACTTGTATAATTTTTTCCCATTTTCTTCTTAATGGGAACTCAGCACACATGCATGCCACCATTTCTTTTAAGATATAATTCATTATGCCACAAAAATTCACCCTTTTAAGTGTATGATTCAGTGGTTTTTAGTATATTAACAAAGCTATGCAACCATCACCACTATCTAATTCCAGAACATTTTCATCATCCGCAAAAGAAAACCCATGACCATTAATACAGGTCACCAATTTTAGGTAAATGAAATAAAATTTTAAAAAATTAATCATATATTATAGCAAGAAACACAGCTTTAAAAAGTAATAAAAAGGTTGGGGGGATGGGGTAACTGGGTGATGGACAATAAGGAGAACGTGATGTAATGAGCACTGGGTGTTATATAAGACAGATGAATCACTGACCTCTACCTCTGAAACTAATAATACATTATGTTAATTTAAAAAAAAGTAATGATGAACTCATATGCAGACTTTCACTGAAGTGATTATATCCAGATCAATAACAGATTGCTTCAGCTATAGGTCAGATTCTATAATTAGGTAATTTTTCTTATTCTGTATTTATACTAAATTAGAAATTCTGACTCCCGATTATAGCTTGTTGGGAATAACAGCAAATGTTTGTTGGTTCTGTTAGACAGTTCTGGATATTTGGATCAAACAAGGCATCTTATCCATTATATACCCATCAGCCATCCTTTCCCCTTCTTCCCTGCAAACAGAACATTGATCTGTTTGGGTGTTGGGCAGAGATCCCTCCATCTCAGTAAGTGTAGATGCCTAGGCAGCTCCGGGGGTAAATTATAATTGGACTAAACAAAGCAAGGTAGTATCTTTTTCCTTGGTCATTGAGTAGCATGAGGGTAAGCATGTAATCTAGTTTTGGCTAATGAAATGTTTTTCTGGGAAGGGCTTCCCTTTATGTATAAAATCATAAGGCCTCCTGAGGAAAAGGCCCTTTGCCCTTTTGGAATAGTGGTGTGATGTTTGGAAGTGAATCAGCTGTCTTGCAACCATGAGGCACCCAAATAAGGATGACAACTAACACATTAAGGCAGATGGAGCAGAAAAATAAGACTGGGATCATGGTGGTAACAACAGCTGAACCAATGCCATAATTTGCTCACATTAGGATCTCTTTCTCTTCTCTATCTATCTATCATCTAATCATCTACCTACCTACCTACCTATCTGGTTTTCTATGACTATCAGCCCAATTGTATATGTGCTGCCGAAGCGAGCATGACTATCAGCCCAATTGTAAAGACCTAGAAATTATAAAGAGATTTTTAACTCAACATCCCATCAGATGTTAATTTTACAAGCATAACATACCTGAATATTTTAATTTGGGAAATAATGGTGCATGGACTTCCAATTCTAATTTTAGCTGCATTTGGTTCTAGAAAGTACTTTTTCATACTCCGTTGCAGTATGTGGATATAGTTTTGAAATATTTCTCAATAATATGCCCTTAGTTTCTTTCTTGGGTAAGTGAAGAAAATCATCACCTAAAAGGAAAAAATCAGGCTGCTTTAAACTACAGTGCTATTCCTAAAAATCCACTTATCTTATCCTCAATATAAAATAGTCTTGATATCTCAGCTGGAAATTACTGATTAGGCCTGCCTATTCAGGATACTGAATATGTTGCTAAGATAAGGCACTTGAGAAATATCCTTGACATTGTTACAAATTAACATTATAGTGTCATCATTTCTATTTGGAATAAAGTAATTGTGAACTAAATGAAAAAGCTCTTGTAGAATTACTTTTTAAATTTAGATTTTAATGTGTTATTAAAATAGATATGTGCATGGTTTTTAAGGAAAAAAAGTATTATGGTTTTCTTCTGCATTATCCCTATTTCTGACTCTCACTTTAAACATTTTTTTAAAAGATTTTATTTATTTATTTGAGAGGGAGAGAGAGAGAACGAGCGAGCATGAGCAGCGTGATGGGCAGAGGGAGAAGCAGGCTCTCTGCTGAGCAGGGAGCGCAATGCGGGGCTCCATCCCATGACTCCAGAATCATGACCTGAGCCGAAGGTAGATGCTTAACTGATGGAGCCACCCAGGCGCCCTCTCACTTTAAACACTTAAAAACTATTTCTTCTTTCTATTTTTACCTACATATTTCAAAATAATCTTATGTGACAAACATGGAGACGCACTGCCCAGATCCCTCTTCAAGAAAGGACTCATTGCCTAGCTGATGCCAATATGGCGAGCTGGTAGTGTTCAGGTGTTAGCTTGCTCAGGCTTCCTCCTCTTCCATGCTGAGATCACACTCTCATTGAGGTGACCCCTTCAGAAGATGACTGTACAAAGTGGTGATGCAAAGGCCTAGCTACTTCTGCCTAGTGTAGTGCTCCTTTAATGTGTCATCTTAACTGTAGACATCTCCTGCAGGCTTGCAGAGACTTCTGTCAGATCCACCGAACTGTCTGAGGCCCTCCCTGCTGGACTTGGCTTCCTCTTTCCTTTCAGAGGTCTCAGATCTGCATTGGAGTCTGAAGGCTCTCCTTGTCAGTTCTGCTTTCTCTTCCTTTTATGTTTTGTGTTACCCCTCAAAAGGCCGCCTCCCCTGAAACTGTTGCTTATAGAACACTTAGACCTTTTCCACTGGTGGTGTGCTGCCCCTCTAACTTTTCCCAGTCCTCCCCATGTAGCTCCAGCACAAAGTTGGGTTAAATTCATATTCAATGATTATTCTATTATTATGTAAGTATTCTTCACAGTTCATTTATATTTTACTGAAACTTCTTGTGCAGCTTTTTGTTTTACCCGAAGTTAATAACTGCCTTATTTGGTGGGGGGAACTTAGTTTTCTATGTACATTTCATTAATTCTTCCCTAAACACATTAACAGAAGGATAACACTTTCTTAGAGAATTTAGAATGCTTTCGATTGCAAGTAGCATCATGCCCAACTAAGAGTAGCCTAAATAAGAGGTTTATTATCTCACTCTTTTTCTTTTAATTTTATTTATTTATTTATTTATTTATTTATTTATTTATTTATTTATTTAATTTATGTGAGAGAGAGAGCACAGAGGGAGAGGAAGAAGCAGACTTCCCGCTAAGAGGAGAGCTCCATGCAGGGCTTGATCCCAGGACCCTGAGATCATGACCTGAACCAAAGGCAGGTGCTTAACCAACTGACCCACCCAGGCACCCCTATTATCTCACTCTTAAAGAAGTCTTAGGAAAAAAAAGGGGGCGTCTGCCCTGTACAAAAAACAAAAATGGTGCCTGGGTGGCTCAGTCAGTTAAGCGTCTGGCTTCAGCTCATGTCATGATCCTGGGGTCCTGGGATCTAGTCCCACACTGGGCTCCTTGCTCAGTGGGGAGCCTGCTTCTCCCTCTTCCCCTCCCCCCGCCATGCTCACTTTTTCTCTTTCTCTCTCTCGCAAAAATAAATAAATAAAACCTTAAAGATAAGAAGTCTGTAGATAGGGAGTTCGAGGGTTGGTTAATTCAATGACATTATAATGTCATTGAGGATCCTGGTGCTTTTCACATTTCTGGTCTGCCAACCTCAGCATGTTGATTTTTCTTTTTTAGGCTTTCTCCCTCATGGTTATAAAATGCCTTTCATAGCTCCAAGTATCACTTATAAATGAACAAAGGCATGAAGGGGAACATTTCTTCCTCTCTCTTTCCTTTCTCTCCTTTTATCTCTCTTTTTGATACATAGGAAAGGGGGGACTCTCCTAGAATCCCAAGAGTAATTTCTCCTAATGTCTCATTGGCCAAGATTGGATCTCAAGCCATGCTGTACTTAAAAGGGAGGTACAGGGACACCTGGGTGGCTCAGTCGGTTAAGCGTCTGCCTTTGGCTCAGGTCATGATCCCAGTGCCCTGGGATTGAGTCCCGCATCAGGCTCCTTGCTCAGCAGGGAGCCTGCTTCTCCCTCTGCCTGCAGCTCCCCCTGCTCACTCTCTCTCTCTCACCCATGCTCTCTCTAACAAATAAATAAAATCTTAAAAAAAAAAAAGGAGGTACAATTGTCTGTCATATTCAGCTTCCACAGGAGTAGGTGGGCTCTGTCAGGTAAGAATAAGTGTGGGGTATTGAAAGCAGCGAGGGTATCTGCCACCTCCCACCGTCATGCTCAAATACCTAAGTATATCTATTACTTTCATTTATTTCTCTTGGAGACATCCCCTCCTCCAGGAATTCTCCATTCTCCTGTTTCAATTTGGATTGATTGTCATCACTTGGCCTGCTATATAGTTATTATTGTGATACTTCTCTTGGTCATCATCCAGGGAATTCTATTGGATTCTATCTCATGATGGATCCCCTGTTTTCTGGATACTCTTTTCTTCTATTTTTTTCATGAAGCACATTATTCAGTGGTGCCCTGAGAAAAGTTTCTTGAAAGACAATTTTATAAGGTATTATATGTCTGAATACGTTGCTATTCTATACTCACGCTTGAGTGATTACTGGGTTTGGTATAGAATTCTAAGTAGGAAATAATTTTCTCTAAGATTTTTAAGATCATTGCTCCATTGTTTTCCAAGTTCCAGTGTGGTTAATGAGAGGTCTGATCTTCTTCTTCCCCTTCCCCTTCCCCTTCCCCTTCCCCTTCTTCTTCTTCTTTTCTTTCTTCTTTCTTCTTTCTTCTTTCTTCTTCTTCTTCTTCTTCTTCTTCTTCTTCTTCTTCTTCTTCTTCTTCTTCTTCTTCTTTCTTTCTTCTTTCTTCTTTCTTCTTCTTCTTCTTCTTTCTTCTTTCTTCTTCTTCTTCTTTCTTCTTTCTTCTTCTTCTTCTTCTTCTTCTTCCTTCTTCTTCTTCTTCTTCTTCTTCTTCTTCTTCTTCTTCTTCTTCTTCTTCTTCTTCTTCTTCTTCCTTCTTCTTCTTCTTCTTCTTCTTCTTCTTCTTCTTCTTCTTCTTCTTCTTCCTTCTTTCTTCTTCTTCTTCTTCTTCTTCTTCTTCTTCTTCTTCTTCTTCTTTTTCTTCTTTCTTCTTCTTCTTCTTCTTCTTCTTCTTCTTCTTCTTCTTCTTCTTCTTCTTCTTCTTCTTCTTCTTCTTCTTTCTTCTTGTTCTTTTCTTCTTCTTCTTCTTCTTCTTCTTCTTCTTCTCCTTCTCCTTCTTCTTCTTCTCCTCCTTCTTCTTCTCCTCCTTCTTCTTCTCCTCCTTCTTCTTCCTCCTTCTTCTTCCTTCTTCTTCTTCTTCTTTTTAGAAAGAGAGAGAGAAAGTGCAAACGGTGGAGCGGGGAGTTGCAGAGGGAGAGGAGGGAGAATCTTAAGCAGGCTCCACGGGCTCAGTGCAGAGCTCAGTGTGGGGCTGGATCTCACAACCACGAGATCATGACCTGAGCTGAAATGATGAAACCTTAACTGACTGAGCCATGCAGGTGCCCCTAGGTCTGATGTTATTCTGATTCCATTTTTATTTTTATTTATTTTATTTTATTTATTTATTTTTAAAAGATTTTGTTTATTTATTTGACAGAGAGAGAGTACACAAGCAGGGGGAGAGGCAGGTAGAGGGAGAGGGAGAAGCAGGTTCCCTGCTGAGCAGGGAGCCCAATGTGGGACTTGATCCCAGGACCTTGGGATCATGACCTGAGCTGAAAGCAGAGGCTTAACTGACTGAGACACCCAGGCACCATTTTTATTTTTTGTACATGATGTTTATCCTTTATTCCTTGATATTCTAAAAATTTCTTTTTTTTTTTTTAAAGATTTTATTTATTTATTTGACAGAGAGAGACACAGTGAGAGAGGGAACACAAGCAGGGGGAGTGGGAGAGGGAGAAGCGAAGCAGGCTTCCCGCGGAGCAGGGAGCCCGATGTGGGGCTCGATCCCAAGACCCTGGGATCATGACCTGAGCCGAAGGCAGACGCTTAACGACTGAGCCACCCAGGTGCCCCGATATTCTAAAAATTTCTAATGTGCTTTGATGTGCGTCTTTTTCTTCTCCATTTTGTCTATTCTCTTTTCTGAAATTCCTCTAGGCTTAATGTTGAACATCTCTTTGACTTTTTTTTCTTACTAGGAGATTTCCTCAACTTTATCTTCCAATCATTCTGCTGAGTTTTTAAAATGTATTACCACAAATTTCTAAGAGCTCGTCCTTGTTTTTGATTCCCTTCCCTTTTTTGGTATCATCTAATTCTTGTTTCATGATTGCAATATTTTCTCTTATATCTTTAATCTTATTTCTTTTAATTATAATTTATATGGAAGTTTTCCTTTGTTCTTTGCAATGTCAATTTCCTCTAGGATTCTCATCCCCCAAGGTTTTTGTTTTTGTGTTGTTTGTCTCTGACATCCATGTTGAAGATGTTGCCAAAATATCTGATGAAACTTGGATGACTATTTTTAAGAGTGGATAACTAAAAAGCTTACTGGAAATCCATCCAATTTTTTCTCATGTGCTCTTAACCCTTCAGAGAAGACTACTCCAATTTCCTGATTGAGGAGTAGATAACCTGCTGCAAACATTCTAGAAACTGACTGAAAATGTTGAGGGTCATTATTCATAATGTGGAACCTCATTTAATCGCCTGTTTTCAGTACGATGTCTCATTGCTCACTCTCCATTGCACAAGGAATCCCCTAGACTGGAAACATTCTGGTTCCAATTCCATAGGAAATAAAAACCTTGTTTCCAAATCCAATTAGAAGAGAGGTTGTTTTGTGGCTGCATGAGATGGGGAAGGGATCTTAGAGCCTAACTGCTTCTTACACAGGCTTTCAACCAATTCTCCTATTTTCAGTCCCCCTCCTCACTCTTACTTTCTCAAATACTGAAGCTTTCCTGGGTTCTGTGGCCCAAATCAGCTAGTTTCCAAATTTCTTCTTCCTTTTTCTTTTCTTTTGCAGTGTTTTATAAATTATTATACTCACAGATACATTTATGCCAACATATACATTTTATATTCTCATTTCTCTTATTCACTATATATAATATATAATGTTTTTAATATTTTTCTCACTAATTTAGTATTGCAAAAACTGCTTTGAAGCCATTGATCTACTTTCATAGATTTGAGATCCAGATGTGTACTATATTAATAACGAAGAGAATGAAAATGTAACCAACAAAAATTGTACTGTGTAAATTACATAAAAATGAAGTGAAAAGCACATCTATTAACTGACTGGTCACATAACTTAGCTGGAACAAACATATGCAGTCCTTGTAATACATGTGTCGTCACTAAGATGTGATTATAAAGAATAAATTGTGATTTCTATGAAAGTCATAATTTTTAATTTAAAAATTTATAGAGTATATGTGCACAAAATGGTTTCAGCTCTTTTTCCTTTGAAATCACTGGGGATCACCTGAGCAATCAATCTTTGATGACAGGCACGGGATGGAGGGCACAGTTTAGGAAACACTGACTTAGTTAGTAGTGATCGTCTAGGGTAGGAGAATCTAATGTTGATTTTATGCATGTACTGCTGCCCAGGTTTAGCAATATTCTGGAAAGCTCATAGCATTTAAAAAAAAATTGGACAAATAGAGATTGGTAGGATGCTTCCCCATTTGCAAAGTGCTTTCACATCCATGATCTCATTTGAAGTGGGCAGGGCAGGGATTATCTTGCTCAAGAGATATTTCCAAGGTGTTCAGTTAGAATGAAGGCTTTCTGATTAGTTGCTTTGAAAGATTTATTGGAGTGTGTGGCTATTCTTCTACAGTGAAGGCTATTATTTAACAAATAGCCCATGAAACTTGTCTCATAACAAATCATCCCAAAACTTACTGGCTTAGACCCAAAATTTATTATTTCATACAGTTGTATCGGTTGGCGATGTGAATGGTTCTTTTGCAGGTCTTTCCTGGAACCGCTCATGTGACTTCAGTTATCTGATGATTTAACTGGGTTTGGAGAGTGCAAAATGGCCTCACTGGCATGTCTTGCAGTGCTGGCTGCCATCAGGGGTAACTTGATTCTCCTGGGATTGTTCATAGTGTGGGGTCTCAGTGTTCCAAGAGTATGAAAGTGGAAGCTGCTAAATCTCTTAAGTGGAAAGTTGCAAAGGCTGGAACTTGTGTACTGTCTCCAGCACAGATTTAAAGGTGTGGAGAAATAAACTCCATGGGAAGAGTTCCAATGTCACATTGCAAAGGGGTTGGGATCCAGGGATCAGTGATTCACTGGGGCCATTCTTTTTTTTTTTTTTCCTTATATTAAGTAGACTCCACGCTGGGCTTGGAGCCCAATATGGGGCTTGAACTCATGACCCTGAAATCGAGACCTGAGCTGAGATCAAAAGTCGGACACTTAACCATCCCATCCAGGCACCCTGGGGCCATTCTTATAATAATCAACTACAGCTATTGTGTATGAAGACTGTTCACTCCAGGAGAACCTTTGAAAGAAATACCTGACTGGCTCTAGTATGGAGGATTCTTCTCTTTATCCTAAGCAATTCATAACTACACTGATATTATGAAAGGAGCACCAGACCAGTAGTTAGTAGATCTTGGTTTTTCATTGAAGCTATTCATTGTAGCACTGTTTGTAATATAAAAGACCTGGAAAAACCCCAACAAAGTTAATCCTAAGAGCACTGGTTGAATAAACTGTGGTAGATTCACTCAGTGGAATATTACACAACTATAAAAGAAAATGAATGAAGGTATATTATTGTTAAGTGAAAAAAAAAAAGGTAGAGGAGGGGTGCCGGATGGCTCAGGGTTAAGTGTCTGCCTTCGGCTCAGGTCATGATCCTGGAGTCCTGGGCTCAAGCCCGGCATCGGGCTCCCTGCTCCGTGGGACCCTGCTTCTCCCTCTCCTCCCTGCTTCTGTGCTCTGTCGCTATCTCTGTCACTAACTGTCTCTCTCTCTCTCAAATAAATAAATAAAATCTTTAAAAAACAACAACAACAAGGTAGAGGAAAGCATGTATAATAAAAATATGATTATCTAACAAAGAATAAGCCTGAAT
Organism: Eumetopias jubatus; assembly: GCF_037043125.1. Lineage (NCBI taxonomy): Eukaryota > Metazoa > Chordata > Mammalia > Carnivora > Otariidae > Eumetopias > Eumetopias jubatus. Next base: position 63,919,573 of record NW_028274819.1, on the reverse strand, counting down.
CCAAATGAAACAACAACGATTACTTATAGGAAGAAGGGAGAAAATAGGGTAGAGGGGCTACAATGGAAGCTAGCCCTCCCTGAATATGTCTTGTGGTGTAGTTGTAACTTTGAAACCATGTAAATTTTTAAAGATTATAAAACAAAATTAAAGATTTATAAAGCAATTTTATATAAAACAAAGTAAAACAAGTGAGCCTACTTTTTGTTGACTTGGTGGCATAACCACATAGGATTTTTTTTAATATTTATTTGTCAGAGAGAGACAGAGCACAAGCAGGGGAAGTGGCAGGCAGAGGGAGAAGCAGGCTCCCCGCTGAGCAGGGAGCCCGATGTGGGACTCGATCCCAGGACTCTGGGATCCTGACCTGAGCTGAAGGCAGCCGCTTAACCCACTGAGCCACCCATGCATCCCCACATAGGATTTTTGAAGTGAATTTAAAACGTAGTAATTGGACTGTTCCTCACTAGTGGAATGTTTGGAGGATAAAAGGATGGCAGAAAAAAAAAAAAGAAGGAAAGAAAAAGAATTGTTTGTAGTAATTATATTATTAGTAAAAATATTGGCATTGTTATTATGAAAGTATTATACATATTGTAGCATATATTCTATAGTGTGTGTGTGTGCGTGTGTGTGTGTGCGCATGCACACTACAGCGTAGGAAAGAACATGAATCTGTTCAAGACTCTATATCTACTTCCCATTTATAGGAAACGAGCCAGAGAAACATGTTAAATGACACTGTGGAGGTGGATGCAACTAACCAAGTTCAGAATGTGGAAAAGATGAAAAGGCAATGACCTTCAATAAACCAATTGCAGAGAACACACAAAAATGGAGGCAATATAGATTAAAAGAGATCAAGAGATGTACCAAACCAATTCTTTGCTATTTCTTCCATTGAGAGTTGGATTCTAATTTCCCTCCCCTTGAATCTGAGCTGGCCTTAGTGACTTGCTTGACCAGTAGAATGTAGTGAAAATGACATCCTGGGAATTCTGGGACTATTTCATAAGAAGCCTGGGAGTTGCCAGATGGGGCCACTTGCAGCACTGTCTCTGGGATTCCTGAGCCTCCATGTAGGAAGTCTAAGTGCCCTTAGATCGGTATGTTACAGAGGCCAGAATATATAGGCACAGGTGCAGTCATATGAATGACACCATCCTGGATCCTCCAGACCAACCATAGTCGATGTGGAATGGACCAGAAGGATTACTCAGCCAAGGATTGCTCAAATTACTAATCTATAATATGGTGAGATATAATAAAATGTCATTTGTTTTTAGCTACTCAGTTTAGGAGTAGTTTGCTCTACAATTATAGATAACCAGAATAACATCTAATATTTTAAGAGGGACATTAAGATCTAGTGTTAGTAGAATGTGGTTTGCAGGAGGAAAGGATGAGGAAGAAAACAAGAAATACGTTTTTGGGTGTGCACAATTTGTAAGGTAATGTTATTTTATGATGAAAATGATTCTTAATAAATAGTGTGGTGAAACTGAGGAATTGATTTATTTTATTTGAGGTTTCAAAAATAGCTATGGGAAATTGGTATGGGGGAAGAGAGAGAGAGAGATGCATAATTATTTTTCCCTTTAAGAATGTGCATTCCTGACATCTCTGAGGACTAAGATTGTCCTGCAGGGAGTATGATTAAAGTTACAAAGAGGAAAACAAAATAAGTAAGTCAGCTCTTGATCCTGCTGCTATATTTACCCACAAGAAAGGAGGCTGCTCTCAGGTGGGCTTTTGTCTAAGTAATGTCCTGAAATCCAAGTGTAAAAGAACAATATGAAATCTCAATTCTCCCAAACGGTTTGGGGCAGTTCAGCCCTTGAGCCCCTGGGGGGCTTGGTTCCCAAGGAGACTAATCCCACTTGCTTAGCATTAGGTATCACTGGGGCAAAAGAGCTCTAGTTTGAAGCTGTGCAGAGAGGCCCTCGTGCAGGCTGGAGCTGGGTCCCTCTGCCCCATAGGACATGAAATGTATTGATGTCAAAGTCATTCAAGTGAGTGTGCTCACTCAGAGTATAGGAGGAGGGGCCAATGGGCCTGGCAGGAGCTGGCCACTGACTGCTGAAACTAATTTCACCCCAGATAGAGCTCTTCCCCAAAGTAAAGTAGATCAAGGGGGAAAGCATCTGAGACCATGAGGTGGGGTCTCCATGTACAATTTAGTTGGATATTGGAAGCTCTAAGGATTTATTTTGGCCTCAGGTACTAGTTATTTCAAGTACAAGTTGTTCTTTGTTGCCTTATTATCTATAGTTTTCCATAAATACCCTTACTTTCATATGACCATGCCTCTGCCCAGGCTGTTCCCACAGATATGGCTTGCTTGCCTGGTACACTCAAATGCATCATTTAAATCTTAGCTCAAATGCTACCTGCCTATGCAGGCTTCCCTGACATTTCCGAGCAGACCTGAGGGTCCTCTGATCCCATCAATTATTGCACCTTTAAGTTACTTCCACTGAGGCATGTACTGCATTGTATTATAATGACTTGTTTGATGTCTGTCTTTCCATCAGGAAAGATAGAGATCATGGCTTCTTATCTCTGTATTTCCCAGTCCTAGCTCCAATACTGTTGGTGTCAATAATGTCTGAATGAATAAGTGACTGGATGGATAGTTTATGTATAAGGATCAATTTTGTGAATCAGGCTACAGAACTTCTAAGCCATGAATATCTTATATGTACGTATATAGAGAGCTTTATGGTTGACAAAGAACTTCCTCTTGCATTAGCTCATTGATTTTCACAGTAGCCTTATCAAATAGGTTCACACTGTTATTCCCATATTATAGATGGAAACATTGGGCTTTTTATAATCAGTTGGATAATAAAAGGCAGGATTGGACTCCAGTCTTCATCTCAGGCTCTAATTTCAGCTCTCCCTCTGCTACATTACATTGCCTTTTTCTAAGTTTCTACAGCCTTCAAGTGGAGCTGCTCTCTTGCATTTAAAAATAGTCGCTTTGTTGGGGGAAAGGACAGATGATGCTGATTTTATAGAGTGATGTGTTGGTAAGGAACTGGTGAGGCCTAAGGAATCAAGAACATGGATATCTGTTTAGCCCCTATTTCATGCCAGGAACTTTCATAAGCACCAACTCACAAAATCTTTGAGGAGTTGAAATTACCTTTATTGTACAGATGAGAAAAGTCAGACTCAGAGGTATTATTTGCCTGTTATGTCATGTAATTCTCACAAAGACTCTGAGAACAGTTATAACCATTCCCATTTTTCAGATAAGGAAACTGAGCCTCAGGAAGATGAACTGACTCGTCAAAGAACCCACTAGCAAGTGAAAGGCCAGAATTTGAACCTGTCCTCATCTAACTCCAAAACAGCTCTGAGCTTAAAACTCCAAAGGTCTGGAAATGAAGAGACTTTTACACATGACACCCTTAATATTCTATTTATTTTGAATATGATTATGTTAGGGCTTAGTTAACTCTCTGCAGATTAAGAGAGATTTTTCAGACTAAAGATAACAATTAAATGTAAAGTCCTATGCAATCTGTGTCTGGGGATTTGTAAGACCTGCTCAGTTTAAAGGTGGTGAAAAAAAGAGTGTTCTTAGCTGCCAGACATGGAGGCCTATGGAATGGTCCTGTCAAAGAGGGGAAGGTAAGTGCTAACATCCACATCTGACAGGTGAGAAACACAACTCAATAACAGGCTCACACAATTTTCTTAGTGCAAATGTCACCAAGAGTAAAACAGATAGTCCAGTGATCAAAGACAAAATCCTGTGTGTAACTCTAATGAAAGGTACATTATAATTGAGCCACCTTAATTTAAAAAAATAAAAAGTTTGATTCAGCTATGTTGGCTTAGGAAGTGTCTACTTCATCTCCTAAATGGAGAGTGCTCATCTGGGTTCTCTTCTTTGATAAGTCTGTGCCTTCAGGGTGCTCAAAAATCATTTTGCTACATCCTGAAAAATGAGGCTTAAAGAAAAGAGTTTTATAAGAGATGGTCTGCATCTCCCTGAGGCAGACTCTGCATCTAAACTATCATAACTTACTTATTTGTTTATTTTTAAAGATTTATTCATTTATTTGGGGGGGAGGGGCAAAGGGAAAGGGAGAGAGAGAATCTCAACAGACTCCCTGCTGAGGGGGGAGCTCAATCTCACAATCCTGAGATCATGACCTGAGCTGAAATCAAGAGTCAGTCACTTAATCAACTGAGCCACCCTGGCGCCCCTATCATAACTTATTTAGAGAACACTTTATCACACACCTTATATGTCTTTTCTATCACTGTGTGTTCATATATGTGATCTCATTGAATCTTCATCAACACCCTGTGACAGAAAGGACATAAGGGAATATAGTCACCTTCTTGTGTTTTAGAGAAATAAGGGTGAATACTCATCACAGGGTACGCAAGAGTCAACAGATAAGGATTTTTCATAGGATGTTTCCTTTAAATATGACAGGTGCTCATAAGGTGGGCGACCCTTACCTGCATTTAATGTGAGTAAATTAAGGCAGAGAGGGGTTGGCTGGTTTGGCCAAAACCCTGTACTTCTCAGAATATGGATTTTAATGCAAATCACAGAGCGGTGGAGCTAAGACAGAATGGGGAACAGACACGTCTTCTGTGAATCATCTTCCGTGGTCTACAATATTGCTCATTTTCTCTATCCCAAGAGGATCGCGCAAGTGAAACTGGATCCAAGTGAACTTCAGGGTGATCCTTGAAATGCAACAGAAGTTCCAGAAGGACAACTTAAATGGCATGGCAAGTAGAGGAGAGGTTCCCATCCGTATTTTATCCTAAGACGCTGTAAGTTTTATACACACACAGGGTTCTCTCTCAAGCACCAGCTGGCTTAAGGTAGTGACTCCATTCTCCTTTGCCTCCTGCCGTCTATCTACAATACTAAAAGATGGGCTCAGTGCTTGCCTCAGTTTACTATAAGCTAACTGTTATTTCTGACAATAGAAGAATATAATAGAAATAGGGTAGAAAAAGGATTACCGGTCTTGAGAGTCCTGTGGAAACTCCAATTAGACCCTTAGGAGCAAGTCTATAGCTTGAAGACACACTAGTTGCCTGCTCTCATCATATAGATGAGGAGGAAGGGGCCAAGTGAAAGCACAAATTCTGTCAAGGACTTAGGAATGGCTTTGGAGTTGAACTGGACTGAATATGGCTTGGGCCAACTCACTGAACCTCTCTGAGGCTGTTTCTTCATTTGTTAGATGGTGATAATAATATACACTTATTATTAATAAGGGATATTGTTCAAAAATGAAATGTGATAATGTACACACAGCGCCTGGCATAAGCAAGTCCCCAATACCTGGTGGCTATTATTGTTACCAGAGCAGGGGGCTGAACCCACCTCTCTGGACTTGCCTTCTCAGCCTCAGGGAGAGTCTCCCGCGCCAGAGCGTGGTGGTACAGGAGCTGGAGTTTGAGGCCAGGCCATCTTATCCTCGCCTCGTGCTGCTGCAGCTAGCCAACAGAAACGCCGCAGGGAAACGAAGGGGTTAAAGTGATGAGCTTGAGAAAGCCCAGAAAGCTGGAAAAGCGCCCTCCCGCCCCCACCGCCGCCGCCGCCGCCGCCGCCGCCTCCGCCCTGGCCCCGGCCTGGCTAAGTAAGCCCCTCCCCTTCGCCACCGGGGCGGTAGCCCTGCGCTCCCTCCCTCCGCCCCTCGCTTACAAGACCTAATGAGCTCCCCCGCGAGGCCGAGCGGCGAGCCCGGCCCCGAGCGAGGAGGCTGCGCCGCGCGCGGCGCGCCAGGGCGGGAGCCGGGCCTGGGTCGCGGGCGGGAATCGGCCAGGGGCGCACCAGCCGCACGGCGGGACGCCTGGGAGTCGCGGCGATGGCGGTGCAGGCGGCGCTCCTCAGTACGCACCCCTTCGTCCCCTTCGGCTTCGGGGGCTCCCCGGACGGGCTGGGGGGCGCCTTCGGAGCCCTGGACAAGGGCTGCTGTTTCGAGGATGATGAGACCGGGACACCGGCGGGCGCGCTGCTGGCCGGCGCCGAGGGCGGGGACGTGCGCGAGGCCACCCGCGACCTGCTCAGCTTCATTGACTCGGCGTCCAGCAACATCAAGCTGGCATTGGACAAGCCCGGCAAGTCGAAGCGGAAGGTGAACCACCGCAAGTACCTGCAGAAGCAGATCAAGCGCTGCAGCGGCCTCATGGGCGCCGCGCCCCCCGGCCCGCCCTCTCCAGGCGCACCCGACGCGCCGGCCAAGCGATCCCTCGCCGGCCCCGGCGCCCAGAACGTCGCGGTCCCGCTCCACGGCAAGGCTGCCCCCCGGCGGGAGGCGTCGCAGGCCGCGGCTGCCGCCAGCCTGCAGAGCCGGAGCCTGGCCGCACTCTTCGACTCGCTGCGCCACGTCCCCGGGGGCGACGAGCGGGCTGGGGGTTCGGTGGCGGCGCCCGTGGCCGGGATCGGTGGAGCGGGCGCTGGGGGCTCGGGAGGGGACGCGGCCGGCCCCGCGGGAGGTACGGCCGTCCCCGGCGCCAGGAAGGTCCCGTTGCGGGCCCGCAACCTGCCCCCGTCCTTCTTCACCGAGCCGTCCCGGGCGGGAGGCGGTGGCTGCGGACCGTCGGGGCCCGGCGTGAGCTTGGGCGACTTGGAGAAGGGCGCGGAAGCCGTGGAGTTCTTCGAGCTGCTGGGGCCCGACTACGGCGCCGGTACAGAGGCGAGTGTCTTGCTCGCCGCGGAGCCTCTCGATGTGTTTCCCACGGGAGCCGCCGTTCTGCGGGGCCCCCCGGAGCTGGAGCCCGGTCTCTTTGAGCAGCCACCCGCGATGGTGGGGAGCCTACCGTACTCCGAGTCCTGGAGCGCCCCGGGCTGCCCCCCGACCAAGAAGCCACCCCTGGCCGCCCCCCGCGGCGGCTTGACCTTGAACGAACCCTTGCGCCCCCTGTACCCCTCTGCGGCGGACTCTCCCGGCGGAGAGGACGCGCCCGGCCTTTTGGCGTCTTTCGCCCCCTTCTTCTCAGACTGCGCACTGCCCACGCCACCGCCGCCGCATCAGGTGTCCTACGATTACAGCGCGGGCTACAGCCGCACGGCTTATTCCAGCCTCTGGAGACCGGACGGGGTTTGGGAAGGGGCGCCCGGGGAGGAGGGGGCGCACCGGGACTGAGGGAGAGGTACCGTTGCCTGTTTGCGACTGCTGTGGGGAGCTCCCGCCTCCGGGTTTCTCCTAAGCCTAAGAACGATAGGAAAGTGCACGTGGAGATGAAACGGGATTTTAAAATATTCAATTAATAAAAGAAACTTAAAAAAATGAAGAGGAGTTGGGGGGTTGTTTTAATCACAGCCTCAAGTGTTAAAAAAGAAAGAAAGAAAGAAAAAAGCCGTTGGTAGGTTCTTACCGGACCAGACAAGCAAGAAACCACGCCGGGCTTTGGGGAATGAGGTGGGGATGGTCGAAGGGGCAATGGATGGCTTCTGTAGCCACCTGACCCTTCTCCAACTTTTCAGCAAAAGGTCAGTGTGTTCAGTGTAATTGCCCACCCAAACAGTGCGCTGGTTCCTAACTTTCCTTCCCCTTTGAGTGCATTATGAATTAAAGCCTCTATTGAAAAGACTGGAGCGAAGATACCTTATTGATTGGGGTGTTTTCTTAGAGGACGGTTTTCGGTATGGTCTCCTTGCCGTGCGAGGTGAGAGTGGTATTGAGGACAGGAGGTCAGTGGCCCACAGCTGAACTGCTGTGCGCAGGTCCTTGTGCATGCGACTCTTCTGTAACACTCCTCCGTGTTCTCTGCTCCCTTCGTCTTCCATCTCATCCTTCTATTTCTTTCCACTCTCACCAGTGCTGTTGCTTACTTTCCTTCTCTTTCTATGGTCTCCTGCTCTCTCTTGATATTTTTTTCTGTCAGCTTTTCTTTATGTAGGAAGCTTAAATTTGGCAAACCTGGGGGTCCATTTCTCTCTTTTTCCTGTTCTTCAACCACTTTGCTAAGGTGGCACTGGGCAAGTTATAACATCTTTGTATCTAAATTTCCTTATTTGAGAGGAAGGGGATAATATTCCTTCTCTTATCTCTTCTTCATAGCTTGTTGGGTAGCTCAGAGGGGAAATATATAAAACTCCTTGGGGCTGCTTGATTGGTTCTGCAGGTATCCATATTTTATATGCATGTATCAATAGTTTATACAGGTGGAAACCATTAGGATTGTGAGTCCCATGCTCTTTTTTGGCCTATGCCTGGTGATTGCCCTTTCCCTTACAAGCTGTAAATGCTATCTACCCTTTCTTCTTCTGTTCCACTCCCCACCCCACACCCCCTTGCTTGGTTTCTGCCTCCCTGTGCGTCCTCACTCCCTATACTCAAACTCTCCCTGTGGAAGGGAATGGTGAGGGTATGAGTTTCCTAAGGAGTCTCTATTCCCTAAATAGCAGGGTTGATGAGTGGAATCTGAAGGGCCCAGAAGAGTCCGATCTGTTATCTGAGAGAGATTTTGGGGGGAAAGTCAGATAAATGTTTTAACCAGCCATAACTTGGCAGAGAGAACAGATGACGTCATGGGCATGGTTGAGGGGCAGAGAACGAAAGACTGGGTGGGGAGGGAGCAGCTGGAAAGAAAAGAGGGAGTCCTTTAGTTCTGCAGACCTGCCATGAAAATGCATGAAGACCAACAATCAGGATGTGTAAGGAGATGTCATTTACTGATTAATGACATTGCAAAGAGCTGCCTCGGTTCAAGGCAGATTCTAAGAATATCTACATGTGAGAAAGTAGAAACCCCCGTCTTACTGCAAAAGATGTTAAAATCCAGATTAATGTTTGTACAAGTCAAAAGTGCTGTGACATTTTCAGAAAGGAATTTGTAAGGTATCAAGACATGGCAGAAAACTTTAAGTGCTATTACTGAGTCCCTTTATTCTGAATAAAATCTTTCTTAAGATGGCGCCACAGGAAACAGAGCAATGAGTCTTGTTAATGATAAGAGAACTTTTTCAACTCCAGAAACTTGGTGTCTATCGGATTTCTTTCAAAGTGATAAAAAGTGACTAATTCCATTGTGTTAGCAGAATATTATTCAACAGTGGTTCAGTTTCTCTGAACTACTTTATGATGAGTATTATCCAGGGTAGAATTTAACGGGAGGAAAACGTTAACGACCCTGTGACAATTACTAAGGCCATAGCAGGTACTGCAATGTTTCTTTCTTAATTTCTTTCTTTTTATACCCAGTTCAGTAAAACAGGTTATCTCTCTCCCAGGATTTTTCCATGCCTTTCATTAACCATGATAATACCAACACTGTGTGTTTCCCTGTGCCCGCACTGAGCTCCTTAACGGTGCCATGAGGTAGGTGCTATTATTATCCCTGTTTGAAAAGAGAGGCTCAGACTGGTTCAATAACTTGTTGAAATCAAGTAATGGGCCCGAGATCCAGATCTACAAGTATCCGAACAGCAAGACCTGCTGCTGCTTGCAAGGCTCTGCTGTGCTTTGCTAGTGTGTTAGGGTCCCCAGTCCCCTGCATTATGCTACCAGCAGGGGTTCTCAACCTCACTGCTATTGACATTTTGTTCAAGATAATTCATTGCTACGCAGGCTGTCCTGTGCATAGTAGAATGTTTAGCAGCATCCCTGGCCTCTACCCACTAGGTAACAATGACACTCCCCTCGTAGTGACAAGAACATCTCCATTACCACGTGTCCCCTGAGGGGCAAGATGGCTGCCAGTTGAGAACCACTGTGCTAGACAAATACAGAAACAGCATCTATGGGGTCCCTGGCACCTTTGCAGACATGGTCTCATTTAGTTCTTACAAAAGGCCTGTGCTCAGGTATTTTTATAATCCCCACCACAAAGGAAGGCTGAAGGGAGGGGTTCCACCAGTCAACTCAGCGGTATCTTACTGTGTTAACTTACCAGCGGCGGACCAGTCACTCGGCTGTATTGAGACACAGGCTTCCTGTTGGCAAAATTGAGTAACAATCTTCACAAAGAGTTCTCGTGGGGATTTGGCATAGGGAATGTATTAAGACCCACCAAGAGGGAAGGGCTAGTTCTTAGTACCAGCCAGCCAAGGCTTGGCATTACGCCAAGGTTCCGAACCCCCCTGCTGTCCAGGACGCAGAGAACGTGTGCTTGGTCACTATGTAGGCTCCAAATTGCCCCATGTCTGATTCCTCTTCTCCCCACACTGCCTTCCCATCTGAGCACATGTGTGTCTGACCATGATCATGCCATCTGCTGTAGTACCGTAAGTAGCAGCCATTAATAATAGTCCGGCCAAGGGCTGACATTATTTTTGCTTCCTCTCATATGTCATTTTCTAGTGCAGCCTGTTAGAAAGTATTTTTGCCTCTTGTTTAGTCACATAAGTGCTTGTAGAGATTTTTTGGGGGGGGTACAATGGTAGATATTTTTCAAGATAAGAAATATAATATGCTTGCAATTGTATGACTGACAGGCTATGGATCTTAACCTAGTTGGTAATAATTACAGTGTATGCTGCATATTCATGATTCCCCACCTCAAACTTAGTGCCTGGAATGTGTTGGAGTGTCTTCCTGCATCCTTTAAGTGGCTGTCCTAAGCCTTTGCTCATCTCCATTCAAGCCTCTGCCCTACCCCTCTCCTCACTCCCACATCCCGACAAGATGGAGAGCATCTGTTGTCATCTCTCTCTATTTCCCACCCCCTCTTTCACAGCTCAGCATCCTGCCCCCCCTACTTCATGAGAACAATACGCTGATGATTGATGAATCATCTTTAGTCACCCGTATCTTCGGCCTCACCCTCACTTGTTCCTCTCCTCCTAGAAATAAACATTTGATATGGATTAAAAATAAGAAAGAGGGAGAATAAAGAAGTGGAAAGCTCTTCTCTAGATATTCCTCTACTGTCTTCTCTTTAGAGTTGAGTCTTTCAGGAAAAGAATCCACACCTTTTGCCTCCACCTCACCTACTATTTAAACCTTGCCTATTTGGGGTCCTAACCACCCCAGTTTGTGTGGGACTGTCTTGGTTTTAGCCCTAAAAGTTCCAAGAAGCCCCTCAGTCCTGGGCAAACCAGTACAGATGGTCACTCTACTTCTGCCTAGTGTTTCCCCGAAATTGGTCTCACTGAAATTTCAGTCACCAACCACGGGGTCTTCAGCCTTCAGTTTTTTTGACCTCGGCACTGCATCTGAACAACTGGGCCCCACCTTCCTAAAGCTCTCCTCCTTGGGTTTTTGGAATATTATTTTCTTTTGGTTTTCTCCTAACTTTGTGCCCATGCCCACTTCTTGCTGGAACTCCCATCCACTGGTGTGGCCCTGGCTCCTCTCACTTCGGCCCTTTGCTCTTTATACTCCACACATTCTTTCCCAGTGATGGTGGCTCTTCCCAGGGCTCCAGCTATCACTGATGCACTAAGGATGCCCCAAATCTAGGCCTACTTGGCGTCTTTCCTTCATCCTAGACCCATTTCCCCACCTATTTCCTAGACAAGTTCTCTTGGAGGGGTGAGGGCTCATAAGCTCTTCAAACTTTATGTCCGAAATTGAATGCATACACAACTGGAGTCGCCCACAGTCAACCCAGCCCCACTCTTCTTGTAGCGGCTCTCATCCTGACCAAACAGTTACCGAGGCCTAGTCCATACTAGCTTCTAAGTCAGTAGGTCTCAAATATTTTTCTTCATCACCTTCAGAAAAACCTCATTTTATGTTATGTCTCAATATATCCATTTCCTATTCATATAAGTTCATATCCATATAAACATACATTTAATAATTTAGATATTATTAGATTATTATCTATATTAATATTCAATGATCTACTTTAATAGGTCATTGAAAATTTTTTTCTACCAAGCCAGATTCTTACTAGGAGCTATGTGAAACACTGATGTTTTCTTTTCTATTTAATAAAACCTGGTTATTATCCACTCTATGGCTTTTATGGCTCACTAATGAGTTGGGCTTGCTCTTTGAAAGATGCTGTTCTGAGCAACTCTTGTGTATCTCCTCAGCACTCCTTTGCCAATGTCACTTCCTTAGTCTGGGCCCTCATCACCTCCCACCTAACCTAGTGTAAGGATCTCCTAATGACTTTCTTGTCTATGAAGTCACGATCCTTTAATCCATCTTCACCACCGCTCCCTGAGCTGTTATTTCTAAAAAGCAACTTTAGTGCCATCATTACTTTCCTTAAAATCTTTCAGGGGCTCCCTGTCATTTCCAAGGTGAAATTCAAAGTCCTCAGCTTAAACATGTGGCTCCTGCCAGCCTCTCTGGTCTTACCTACCAGCCCTCTATAGTCCCTGTGTTTCGGGGATTTAGTACTAATTATAAATAGTTGCTTGAATACTCCATATCCATATCACTTCCATGAATTTATTTCTGCCCTACTTATACCTAGAATGCACTCCTCATTTTCTCTGCTTGCTAATTTCTGCTAACCCTGTTATTCTCAGCTTAAGTCTCGACTTCTTTTTTAACTTCCCTAGATCAATTAAGCCCCTCTACTCTGGAATCATCTATGATACTCTCAAATCCCAGGCTTATCTTCTTATAGCAATTAATTACACTGTTAAAACAGTTGTTATCTCTCTGCTTCCTCCATTGGGAGCAGGTAATTGCCTCTGCATTCTTACCACTTTCTGGAATCTGGCAATAGTAACATGTAATAAATGATTACTGGATGAATTTTATGGTGCTTTAGAGATGAAAAAGAAACTTCCCACTCATCCACACGTTTGACCTTCATCCCAAACTTGTCAATTGCCCATATAATCATATGTCACTATTTGTTAAGAACCTACTGTGCAAAGATAGCCCCCTTCTGTGGGAACCCTAATTGTGGCAGGAATTATGTGTGTGGAATAACAACCATACCAGTAATTTTATCAAACCAGCGAGCAGAGTTGTTTTGCCTGGAGCAGGGCATTTGGTGGCAGGCACTGAGGATATTGTGACAGGCTTTCAATCATTTGTCCCATGTGTAGAGTGTGACCAGAATTTTCTTCTGTGAGATCAGCAATAACTAGAAACCCTGTTTTTAATGAGTCTGCAATTGAGTTGAGCAGTTGACACAATGAAATGTTCAGTGTCAATAAGGAAGTGAAGAAACAAACCAAAATAATCTAAGAGAGGTCATAAAGTACTCGATAGTTTTGTTGCTAAATGAATGGTATAGGCAGGTTTTGTTTTGTTTTGTTTTTTTCACTTTCGAAAGGTGATATTCTTAGGGGCGCCTGTGGCTCATTTGGTTAAGCAGCTGACTGTTGATTTTGGCTCAGGTCATGACCTCAAGGTCCTGGGATGGGCTCAGTGCTCAGCAGGGAGTCTGCATGAGGATTCTCTGCATGAGGATTCTCTCTCCCTCTGCCCCTCACCAACCCTGCTCTCTCTCTCTAATACATACACAAATCTTTTTTTTTTTTAATGGTGATGTTTCTATAAACATATTCCAAACTCCTAGACCCTCAGAATGTGACCTTATTTGGAAATAGGGTCTTTACAGAGGTAATCCAGTTTAAATGAGGTCACTAGGGTGGAAGCTATTCCAATATAACTGGCATCTTTATAAAAAGGAGAAATTTGGACACAGAGATTGATACAGATAGAGGAAGACAACATGTAATGACATGAAGAGGGAAGACAGCCGTGTGACTGGGTTGATGCCGTGCAAGCTAAGGAGTACCAAGGATTGTACAGCAAGCACCAGAAGCTAGAAGAGGAAAGGAAGGATCTTCCTCTAGGACTTCATAGACAGTGTGGCCACACTGACACCTGATGTCATACCTCTAGCCTCCAGAACTGCGAGATAATAAATTTCTGTTGTTTTCAGCTACCCAGTTTATGGTACTTTGTTACAACAGCCCTAGGAAACTAATAAAATAATGAACACCATGGCAACTAAAAATTAATCCTATTATTTGTGTCACACAAAGTGGGGTTTTTTTTGTGCTTAAACAAGACTTATGTAACCAAACAACATTTATTTCATTTTATGTCAGGGAATTCTAGGAAAGGGACTCTGTACAGATATAAGAAAAACTCTAGAAGCTGTCCACAATTTGAGGGAGGGGCTCTCAGTAGCCAAAAATGCTAGAGAGTGGTCGGAGCAGTTCTGTTCAGCCCAGGCTGGAGGCACATCTGGCAGAGTGTTGTGGCTAACTATTTGTTACACCCTCTGAGGCTATTGTTGAACCTCATCACATACAGCTGCACTGAGCTGCAAGTACTCAGCCTCTGGACCAGTAAAGGCATCCTGACAGTGCATGGGGAATCTGCTCCTTACAAAGATGTACATTTAATGGCCACCTTGGTACCACCTGGTGGTGGGGAAGCAGGCAAGCCTGCTCAAGATGGTGCAGCCTTTCGTCTACCCTCCTTGGTATGCGCTTGATGTGCATGGCATGGTTTTTGCCCTGTCTCCCACTCAAGCTCAGGGGAATCTGGAGCTCTATTAGGATGCCCAGTTCAATTAGCTGGGGCTGGCACCCTTCCTCTTTGTTAAACTTTAAGCTTGTGAGTGCAGGCACTGTGTGTTATACCTCTGGGACTATCTGTCTGACACACAGGGTCTCAAACATTTATCATGGGAACAAATTGCTAGCCCTCTTTGCTATTGGCAAGACTCTGTCCTTCCTTGCTACCAAATTCTCTGCACTTCCAGCCACTGCTTAAAGTAGAATCCAAGATGCCTTGGGATGAGAATCCTGCCTCTCATGTGACCACCATTCATTGAATTTAACAACCCTGAATGTCTCACCTGCCCTTCTCATCCTGTTCTCCCCCCGGGCACATATCCAAGTCCAAGTCACACTTGCCTTCAGCACCTCATGACTAAGCTGCTGTTTCACTTTGACTACATCACCCCTCTCACAGGCCAGCATAGCACCCCACCTAGAGGATCTCCTGGGCCTACAGTTTTTCCTGTGGGAAAAGAGAACCCAAGGTGGACATCCAGCTTCCCCAGCATTCTGGGCTGCTTCCCAGGAGGCCCACTTTAGTCTTACCTCATCACTAGGGGAATCAGCAGGGCTAGACCACCAGGGATCAGCTAGAGATTGAGAAGAGGGAGAGGCTCACAGCAGCAAGCATGTGGATCTTGGCCCACTATATTCATGCTTGTGGTGGCACCCCAGCCAAAAGCCCAACCAGGGGCCCTACTTATCTGCAGAGCTCAACCAGTAGCCCTGTCTGGCCAGGGAGGTCGGTTGGCAGTTCCACCCAGTTTGGGTTCCCAGCCAAGAGGCTGTCCCAGCTGTAGATCCCATTCTATGGGCCTGCCCAGATAGGGAGGCAAGCTAGCAGCCCTGCCCAACTACTGAGCATAGCTTCCAGCCCTACTCAATGAGACAGCCTGGCCAGAGACCCTGGGCAAGCTTGGAGTTCAGTTTAGCACCTGCTTGGGCAGGGAGCCAAGTCAGCAGCCCCGCATAACTGCAGAGCACAGCTTGTAGCCTCACCCAACCAGGGAGCCTGGGCACCAACCTTGCCCAGTCTCATAGCCTAGGTTGATTGCTAAGCATAGTCTGAAGCCCCACCCTATCAAGGATCTTGAATAGCAACCCCACCCAACAGGAGAGCGTAGCCAGCAGCCTGCATGGAATCCAATGGGTGGTCCCAGCCAACTACAGGGACAACCTGTGGCCCTTCTTGATCATGCAGTCTAGTCAGCCAATTTTATGAGGCCAGCATTACTCAGATACCAAAGCCAGATAACAACACTAAAAAAAAAAAAAAGAAAATTATAGGCCAATATCCCTGAAGAACATAGATGCAAAAATTCCTCATTAGCACACTGAAGTCACCAGTATATTACAAGGATCATATACTATGAACAAATGGGATTTATTCCAGGGATGGAAGGATGGTTCAACA
This sequence comes from Eumetopias jubatus, assembly GCF_037043125.1. NCBI lineage: Eukaryota > Metazoa > Chordata > Mammalia > Carnivora > Otariidae > Eumetopias > Eumetopias jubatus. The sequence continues at coordinate 63,903,737 of NW_028274819.1, read as the reverse complement.
TATGCAAATCAATAAATGTGATAAACCACATTAACAAAATGAAGAATAAAAATCATATGATCATATTAATAGATGCAGAAAAAGCATTTGGCAAAATTCAACATCCTCTTAAGATGAAAACTCTCAACAAACTAGGTGGAGAGGGAACATACCTGAACATAATAAAGGTCATATATGATAAACCCACAGCTAACCTCATACTCAACAGTGAAAAGCTAAAAGCTTTTCCTTTAAGGTTAGGAACAAGACAAGGATGCCCACTCTCACCACTCCTATTCAACATAGTACTGGAGGTCCTAGCTAGAGCAATCAGGCAAGAAAAAGAAAGAAAAGACATCAGATCAGAAAGGAAGAAGTAAAATTGTTTCTATTTGCAGATGACATAATATTATATATATAAAACCCTAAAGACTCCACCAAAAAAACTGTTAGAACTAATAAACAAAGCCTATAAAATTTCAGGGTGCAAAAATCAACATATGAAAATCATTTGTGTTTCTGTACATTAACAGTGAACCATCTAAAAAAGAAATAAAGAAAATAATCTCATTTACAGTAGCATAAAAAGGAATAAAATACATAGCAATAAAATTAACCAAGGAGATGAAAGATTGGTACAGGGAAATCTATAAGACTTTGATGAAAGAAACTGAAGAGGCTACAAATCAATGGAAAGATACCCTGTATTCATGAATCAGAAGAAATAATATTGTTAAAATGTCTATAGTACTCAAGACAATCTACAAATTTAATGCGATCCCTATCAAATTCCCAATGGTATTTTTTACAGAAATAGAACAAACAATTTTAAAATTTGCATGGAACCACAAAACCCCCACATAGTCAAAGCAATCTTGAGAAAGAAGAACAAAGCTGGAGGTGTAGCACTTTCTCATTTCAACTGTATTGCAAAGCTAAAGTCACCGGAACAGTAGAGTGTTGGCATCAAAACAGAAATATAGACCAGTGAAATAGAACTGAGATTTCAGAAATAAACCCATGCATGCACAGTCAGCCAATATCTGACAAGGGAGCCAAGAAGACTCTTTGGGGAGACTCTACGGGGGAAAAGACAGTCTCTTCAATAAAAGGTCCTGGGAACACTGTATATTCACATCAAAACATTGAAATCGGATCCCTATCTTATACCATTCACAAAAACTAACTTGAAATTGATTAGAAGACTTAAATATAAGATGTGAAATCACAAAGCCCCTCGAAGAAAACAAAAGGAAAATGCTCCTTAACACTGGCCTTGGAAATGATTTTTCAGATATGACAACAAAAGCACAAACGATAAAATAAAAAATCAACAGTGAGATTACCTCAAACGAAAAATCTTCTGCATAGAAAAAAAATCAGCGAAGTAAAAAAGCAGCCTATGGAATGGGAGAAAATATTTGCAACAATACCTCTGGTAAGGGGTTAACATCCAAAATATATAAGGAACTCCAAAAGCTCAATAGCAAAACAACAAATAACTCAATCTAAAAATGGGCAAAAGACCTGAATACACATTTCTCCAGACATGCAAATGGCCAACATGTATATGAAAAGGTGCTCAACACCACTAAACATCAGGGAAATGGATATCAAAACTATAGTGAAATATCTCACACTCATTAGAATCGCTAGTGTTAAAAAGACAAGAGACAAATATTGGCAAGGCTGTGGCGAAAAGCGAACCCTTGTGCACCATTAGGAATGCAAATTAGTACAGTTATTATAGAAAACGGTATGGAGTTTCCTCAAAAGTTTAAAATAGAACTACCATATGATCCAACAATCCCACTATAGGATATATATCAAAAGAAAATGAAATCACTCTCTCAAAGAGATTTTGCATCAAGTTCATTGCAACATTGTTCACAATAGCTAAGATATCAGAGCCACCTAAATGTTCCCTGGTGGATGAATGGATATATAAAATGTCATACACACAAATGTTACTCAGCCTCAAAAAAGAAGGAAATTCTGCTACTTGTGACAACATGGATGAAACTTAAGGGCACCATGCTAAGTAATATAAATCAGCTAGAGAAAGACAAATACTATATGATCTCACTTATATGTGGAATCTACAGTCAAACACATAGAAACAGCTTGGCGATTGCCTAGAGGCTGGGGGTTGGGGATAATTAGGAGATGTTGGTCAAAGGGTACAAACTTTTGGTTATCAGATGAGTAAGTTGTGCGATGTAATGTACAGCATGGTGACTGTAACTAACAATATTGTATTGTATATTTGAAAGTTGCTAAAAGAGTAGATCTTAAATGTCCTTACCACTACCCCAACAAAAAGTGGTAACTATATGAGGTGATGGGTCACCCATCACTTCATATAATATAATTAGCCTTATTGCAGTAATCACTTTGCAATATATATGTTTATCACATTGTACATCTTAAATTTATGTCATGTGGTATGTCAGTTATATCTCAATAAAGGTGAAGAAAAAAAGAGAAAGAAATGTCATCCAGGTCATCTTATGGAGAGATCTCTCAACAAATCTAAATAATCTGTGTCCCAGCCTGCCATTTCAATCACGCCTACGTGGCCCAGGCTGCTGGGTTATGACATGTGAAGTCAGAGTACCTCTGGTTAGTTTCAGACAACAGCAAGCATGTGTGAGGAAAGTGCAAGGGAGTGTCATATTCTCTATGGAAAAGAGGGAAGGATGTAACAGGCATTTGCAGAAATTTGCCCTGGGCAAATGTGTGGGCAGGAACCACTCCTCACTCCTGCAGTCATGGCAGACATTGCTAATTCAACAGAGTACTCTTGCTCTCTGAGCCTGAATTTACTTCCATTTACTATCATCTGCCCAGGTGAAAACCTGTTTTCCATCTGACATTTTAGTCAGTGCCCCAGAATTGATCCAATGCTGGAAGACTGACTCACACTAAGTTCACAAGAGATTGCAGGGTATAAACTATAAGTCCTCTTGCAGTGAGAAACATAAACATAAATCTGTTCATGCCTGACCAGGAGAATCCCTAGTACCTACCTAGACAGAAGACATGAACACCAGAACAGCACACGGTGAGCCAAAACTAGAAGTGGGAGAAGTGGTATAATTTGTGTGAACAACTCCACAATTTGGGGACAGCTATGGCTAGGGTTCTTTTATGTTCACTTAATTGCTCAAGCACCTACTGCTTTATTTGCATAAAGTCTTAGTATTTCTCCCCTTAGAGTCTTCTCCTCTCCCCAGAGAGTGCCAGAACCCCGGAGACTTATATAGTCCAAAAGATATACAGTCCCAAAAGGAGACTCAGACTGGCTTTGTCAAGTGAGTCTAGAACGGGGTCTGATAAATCTGCTACCATCATTGCTTGTCATACAACTCAGGATCACAGAATTGTATAGATTATACACACTGTGGAGCCTGCAGAGCCAAGGAGATGGTGAGTGGAAACTAAGATCCAGCCCAGGCTTACCCTGGTCTCTCCAAGCTATGCACCCAAGGAAGGGGATGCCCTCACCTTCCTCCTCTTCCTCCCACTTCTTCAAATTTGCACAAGGGCACTGTGTAAGTAGCTGTGGCCCTATGGGTCACTGCTGACGACTGGTCCTACTTAGAACAGACTTGCTACTATTTGCTGAGAAGGTCTCATGTGGGAAGACAATCTCCTCCTCAAGACCAGGGCCCAGGAACATTGAGTTGGGACTGGCTCTGGCATCTGTCACCTCAAGGACCCAGTACCACCAATATTCACCCTTCCTCTCTTTCTACAATCTACTTGGGTCATCAGGTCTTCCTTTAAAAAAAAAAAAAGATATATTTATTTATTTTAGAGAGAGGGAGTGCATGGGGGATAGGGGCAGAGAGAGTCTCAAGTGGACTCCATGCTGAGTGCAGAGCCTGACCTGGGGCTCGATCTCACGACCCTGAGATCATGACCTGAGCCCAAATCAAGGGTCAGATGCTTAACCGACTGTGTCACTCAGGTGTCCCATCAGCTTTTCTTTTTTTAAAGGGTATTTGAACTGTGGGTACTATGGACTCAATGTTTGTATCCACCCAAAATTTGTTTGGTGAAAATTAATCTCCAATGTGGTGATACTTGGAGGGGAAGGCCTTTGGGTAGTGATGAGGTCATGAGAGTGGAGCTGTTATCATTGGGATTAGTGCCTTTATCAGAAAAGGCCAGAGAGCTAGCTTATTCTTTCTGTCATGTGAAGACACAGAGAGAAGACAGCTGTCCATAAACCAGGAGAAACACCTTCACCAAGGACACAACCACACTGGCACCCTGATCTTGGACTTTCAGCCTCTAGAATTATGAGAAAGAAATGTCTGTTGTTTTAGTCACCCAGTCTGTGGTACTTTGCTATAGCAGCCCGAGCCAACAAAGACTGGGGCTCCTTACTTTTAAGGGAGGGGCGCTCCCTCAATGTTTCTAGTTTATTTCCTGTTCCTGCCTCCTTGTCCCTAGTCTAGCTGGCAACCCCCAGCTTCTGATAGGACCCACTGTGGGTGGGTCCTGGCTACATTAGTCAGGTGGGCTGAATGCTCCAGGGCATCTTTGGAGCCTCTGCAGTCAGACAGAGCTGACTGTTCATTCCTGCCCTTTCCCTTTTAGCTGTGTGCCCTTGGGCAGATGACTAAACCAGAACCTCAGTTCCCTTTGTCGCATGGCAATGATGATATCACATAGGGTTGTGGCTGCACTAGGTGACATATACAGAGGCCCTAGCATTGTATAAGACCCCTTTTAAACGGTAGCTATTATTGTTACCATTATTGCCCAAAGAGACCCCAGCAAATAGCTGAGACTTCTCGGTCCCCTCCCTTCTCTGCATCCAGTGAGGAAGGGCTCTGGATGCCCCAGGATTTTCGTCTTGGGGGTAAAAGGTCACTGGAAGCTCTGGCACTGAGAAGGGCCCAACCGTCCACCATGACTCAGAATTGGTAATTAACCTGTCCCTTCCCATGATCTGGTTCGTAGAGGAGTGATGGCAGAGTGAGGCTTCACCCTGAAGATAAAACAAACTCCCCCGCAAAGGACTCCCAGCAGTGGTGGGGCCAGGAGCATGTGTCTTCGCAGCTCCGTGTGGCTGGTCCTTCTCCTGGCGGGGAGCAGGGCCCCCTCTGAGGGCCCCATGGTGGACGGTCAGTGTTGTTCCCAGGGAGTCCCCGGACGCCCGAGTCCTGGAGGCAGAATGCGGCTCAGAATCTGATCTCTTAATCAATTCTGTCCATAACAACAGGACTGCAATGCATGGCAGGGGATAAAATGGCCGGAGAGAAACTCGGGACACATTTGAACAGTAGCCCGGAACTCAGACAGAATCTGAATCACCTTGGCACAGGCCCGGGTCTCGGCTGCTGCCAGGACATTGTAAGAAAAGCTGTTCTTGCCCACACAATGGCATGAGGAAACAGGAAGTGCGGCAGCATGACTTTAATTACTAGCCTCTCTATGAGCGGGGCCATGATTCAGGGCAAGGGCCTTACCTTTGCTCCTGTACATGACCACACACCAAGTGCTGAGAGCAAGTTGGAAAACAGTGGAAACTGGGAACAATCCCAGATGCGACAAGAGCCGTGACCCTGGGCCTGGAGTTGCAGGAAACTTTAGAACAGACCCAGGCTGACCTGGGCTGAATTCTGTGGCTGTCTTTTCCCAGAGATGCCATTGGAAGAGTAATGGAACTTTTCTAAGTGTTGCTTTTCTCACCTGGAGAGTGGGAATATGAATATTCCCTGCTTTCCAAGGTTGGTATGATGATGAGAAATCATAGATATGGCTACTGGCAAAGGCCAGGCAAGGGTGGGTATCGTTTTTTTTTTTTTAATTTTTATTTATTTATTTGACACAGAGAGACAGAGGGAGGGAACACAAGCAGGGGGAGTGGGAGAGGGAGAAGCAGGCTTCCTGCAGAGCAGGGAGCCCGATGTGGGACTTGATCCCAGGACCCTGGGATCATGACCTGAGCCAAAGGCAGACGCCTAACACCTGAGCCACCCAGGCGCCCCGGGTATCCTTATTTCTAACACTTGGAGGTAAACAACCCTGTTACTTATAAGCACTGAGTGAGTCAGGCCCTTGACCATTTTTGAGCGTGTGTTCTCATCATTTATCGAGTGGGAGTGCTGGCGTCTCCGCACGGTGGTTATAAGATGAACTAAAACACAATCCCAGCATAGTGTCTGCTATGCGCACGCATCGCTAACTATTAGCAGGATCTGAGAATCCCAGGGTCAGAGAATACAATTCCCTCTTTAGCTGTGAATTTTTTTTTCCATTTCATCTGGAGTCTGAGGAAGATCCAAGTCCTGTTGGCTATTCAGTGGTTTCCAACTCTATCACTAATACTTGTAGCTGAGTTTTAGGTCAGTTTGATATCATTTCTTCTTTTTTTTGTTTAGTTTTTATTGCATAATCATAAACTTAACTCTGCAATGCAGCTGGACTTGGAGGGGAGTAAGGAAAATATGAAACCTATAGAAGTACAGGAAGAGCACAAAGATATGGGATATTTCGAGCAGATGGGGGTGAGGGGTGCTCGCCTGAGCTACAGAAGGAATGGTCTGGTCATTAAGATAAAATACAAGTCAAATATATTATAGTTGTCCACAGTCAGTGATGGTGATCTTCTCGCTGGTCTTGCGGGTCCTGCACCCAAAGCGCCCCATGCCTTGCACAATATTCGTACCCTCTTTCACTTTGCCCAAGACCACACGCTTGCCACCCAATCGCTCAGTGTTGGCCGTGCAGATGAAAACCCGGGAGCCGGTTGTGCTGGGCCCAGCATTTGCCATGGACAAGATGCCAGGACCCGTATGCTTCAGGATGAAATTCTCATAAATTCTCTGCCCATAGATGGACTTGCCACCAGTGCCATTATGGCACATGTAGTGGCCACCCTGTGCACAGAAGTCCTGGAATAATCCTGTGAAAGCAGGAATCTTTAGAACCAAATCCTTTCTCCTCAGTGCTCAGAGCGCGAAAGTTGTCTGCTGTCTTCGCAACTTTGTTTGCAAACAGCTCTAAGGAGACATGGCCCAAGGCTCGCCTACCAAGGCGGATGTCAAAGAACACAGTGGGGTTGACGTGGCTGGGCGGTGTGGGGGGGCTCCCGGGTGGTGGGGTCTTCAAGGCTGCCATCATTTCTTCTGAGTGAGATTTGTGTTTCCTTTTGGCTAAGGTAAAAGTTTTAGACATAGGAACAAATCGTGGACTTGCCTTGGAGAGCAGAATGGTCCTCCGTCTTGGCTGGTCTTCAGAATCACTGGGGGTGAGGGGAGGGCTTGAAAAACAGCCCCAGTTCCACCAACACTTGCTGAGGTGACTGGGGCAGCTGGGCAGGGTTGGAGCTCAGTTGGAGAACTGCTGCTCTGTGCTACATGCTTCTTACAGAGGTGGTGGAGGCCTGGCTGCCTATTCTATTACTTGCTTTTTCCTCAGCCTCTGTGAATGCCTTTCTGGTTTTCCTTTTCTTTTCTTTCTTTCTTTCTTTTTTTTTTTTTTTGTATTCACGTAGTTGACAAAAGGTTCAACTAAAGCACGTAAAGGGCAGGGTTAATCTTGACACTGCCCAAAATTATAGGATCACGTTTGATGGGAGAGAGGAAAAAGGTCTTTTCTAAACATCTAAAAAGAACGTAAATATTTACACCCAGTGTGGCAGCAAGTGGAGAAAATCAGCCCTTTTGGCCAATAGAAGTCTTTTGTGTTAAGGTTAAAAAAAGCCTCTTTTATGAGGAAATCTGGAAATGTGAATTATAGCCCTAGTCCTGACAAAATGGGCAGGTTGATTAAACCTCCCTGAATCTCAGTTTTTTCCTCTGTGAAAAGAATACAGTGATGACATTACTTGTCCTGCTTACTTCCTTATGTGGTAGTCAAGAGCAAGGGAATCAAACCATTGGCCGTGATTTACAGAACGCAAAAAACAGAACAGTGGAAAGAGTCACAGGTTCTGCATCTGCCCCCAGCTGCCTTGTGATCTTGGGCAAATTAACTTTCACTGTAGTCCCTTACTTTCCCCAGATGCAAAGTGGGACCTGTAATGCCTAATGCTGACCTTGGTGGGATGTCATGGGGACAAAGTAGAGGGTGTTTGTGAAAGTGTTTGAAAAAGCCAAAACCTTGCATTACACTACAGTAGTGTTATAGTCTTTATTTCACAGATGATGAACAGAGTTAGTGTGAGGTGACAACCTCTGAGCATTCAGGGCCAGGCCTTGTGGCCTCAGTGTCTCTGCCTCCTGCAGACATCCTCTATGCCCTGCTTAACAGCACTGACTTCTCTTTACTCTCAGTGGCTAATCTTCCTGAGGTGAAGGCAGGCCCAGACCCATTCTTGGGGTGAGGCCAGGAAGAATAAGGCCATTTATATCTCTGCTCAGATGACGGGAAAATCCTTTCATCCCGCTTCACCCAAAAGCATCGCGAGCGAAACTTGGGGAATCCAAAGGCTTAAAGTGCCATCTAGTGGCAACACTGGTGAATGACTCTATTTTTGTCGGTAGCTTCAATGGCATGGGGGTACCAGGAACAGATTTGTTTTCTTCCTCTCTTAAATTTGTCTACCCTGGCATCCACCAAATGGAAACTGATGTAATTCTCCACCTTCTCTGCTTGTAGACCAGACTGCAGAGCGGTGCTGGATGCACACTGGGAAGCTCTGCCGGCCTGAACTGCTCCTAAGTTATGCTTTCCGCTCTTAGGTCCAGGCTTGTTGTCAGATGTGTCCATGTGACCGAGTTTCAGGTGGTGGAATGTGAGCAGAAGCAATATGCTTCACTTGTAGGTCGGGCTCATAAAACTTCCCACATGGGGTCCTCCATGCTTTTTCTCCTTCTGCAGTTTGATGCAGATGGGCACGGCAGTCTGGGAATTCATGCCTAACTGTGTGGCATTGCTTAGTGAAGTCAGTCGCTCGACCCACTGGTTTCCCCTCTGCCCACCTGCCACTGGGCCATCACTGCGGGTTCTACTGACAGGTGGTGTGGGAGACTGTCCACTGTCACCAGGCATCTCCTCTGTGACTGTTAGGAAAATCCTGCGGTGCAATGCTACGGTCTGTGTCATAGTCACTACCGTGACCATTTCTCCTAGTCTTGGGTCTAAGAAAACCCAGGATTTTCATTCACACCATAATCTTTTAAAATTCCCAAAAAAACTGACTTCAATTTTTTAAAAAAGATTTTATTTATTTATTTGAGAGAGAGAGCAAATGAGAGAGAGAGAGCATGAGCTGGGGCAGGGGTGGTGGCCGGGAGGAAAGGGGGAGGGAGAAGCAGACTCCCCGCTGAACAGGGAGCCCGCCATGGGGACCCAGGACCCTGGGATCATGGCCTGAGCCAAAGGCAGATACTTAACCGACTGAACCCCCCGAATTCGGTTTTTACTCTGCATAGGCTTGTCCAGCAGGGTCAGTTCAGGTGTGGCCACATAGACTTAGGGCAACCATTCTGCAGCAGAATCTTCTTGTCAAAGCGTGTGCAGACGTACCTGTTCTACCTGCCCCACCACTTGCTAGTTCTTACCATTTGAGCAAGCTACTTAACGTCTCTGCTTTAGTCCTCCCTTCCGTAAAATATAGATAATAATAGTAAGATCCACCTCATAGTGTTATCATGTGTTATTATGAGGATTGAATGAGAGAATATGCTTAGAAGGTGTTTGGCACACTGGAGGTGATAATGCCTAATAATTTAAGCAGAAGCTCCATTTTCTAGCAGCAGGGGAATCCCTTCCACATCACAGTAATTCCTGGCCTGACCAGCTAGTCTTCTACAGTATAGGCAGTTACAAGCCAGGGAAGGGGAAAGGAAAAAAGGAAGCATTCCAAGCTTGAGGCTTTTCACTAAATAACTGTTCACTGAGTGACTTCTATGTTTGCCAGGATCTGTGCTGAGTAGCAGGGATGAAATGGCGAGCGAAATGGGCAGGGTCAGTTCATCCCTGGAGATTATAGTCTAGTGGGGACACTTTTATTTAAAAAAGATTTTATTTTTAAGTAATCTCTACACCCAATGTGGGGCTTGAACTTACAACCCTGAGATCAAGAGTCACATGCTCTACTGAGTGAGCCAGCCAGGTGCACTGGGACACATAGTTTAATTAATTACATAATAAATAAATTGGAGGGGACTCTGATAAATGATATGAAGGTAGGGTACATGTGCGAATGTGCAAAAGGAACATCAACATGGACTAGTCTGAGAAAGTTGTCTGCTGCCTGGGAGATGCCCAGCTCATCAGAAATCAGTTTGCTTGAGGGTCTGAGGAGCCCTAAAAAGGACCTTGCCTTGAGGGAGAAACGTTCTGGATAAAGGAGACCCCACCAGGAGTTCTTGGTGGCTGGTTGGGAGAGCAAGTTTGAGTACATGTGGTGTCTACTATTTCAGTTTTTTTCCTCATTCAGTCCCCATTGGTTCTGGGTCTGAGTTTTTGGAAAGTGAAGAGCGGTGGGAAGAGGAGAGAGACTGTGGCTTGGCTTTGCTTGAGGGCACAGGTTAGACATGTCTCTGGAATTCTTAGAAAGATTCTGACATTGTTTTGCAGAAGTTGAGGCTCACATACACAAGTCGAGGCAGGAAAGAGTAGAATTTGGATTTTGACCATTACTGTGACCCCAACCTCATTCACAGGTAGAGTTTGAAGTTTGGGGCAATATGAGACCCATACAAATTTCAAGTATATTCTTTCATTGCCTGGAGCAGTTTAGACTCTGGGTTATACCAAAATATACCAGGTGCTGGGTTGGCATTAATTTTATGTGACACAGCTTGTGCTTGGCTCACAGTCTGGAAAGGGATACACAGAACTCCAGTGCAAGGCTGACCTTGAACAAGACTTTTGTCGGAAGGTCCAGGTCCCCAATGACTTCACAGTTTTGCAACCCTGGGAGGAGGAATTGAGATCTATATTATCAATGTGGTTTAATCATGGCAGGAAAGACTCAATGAAAATTACTCTTATATGCTTGAACCCTAAGAAATGAATAACTGCAACCATCTGCCCATTAAAAAGGAACGCAGAGGACACTTGTCATTTTTTTTTTTTTTTTTGCCCTGAGATAGTGATCTCCATGTTGTTTTGACAGAAACAATTCTATTCTGGAACCTACTTCAATGAATTTTAATCCTCTAATTAAATCACTCTTCTGGATTATCCAAATACATGTTCTGGGATGAGATATTTTACAAGATTTTCCTTTAATGAATCCCAGTGGGATCTAGTGGAAGCCTAATTAGTTCTCTTAATTGGTGTGTTCTATACGAGGAGGCTCAAGCCAACTGCTGATACTAGTATCCTCACTCCACTAAGAGCTTCAGCCCCTGGTTTTTGGCAGTTATCACTTACCCAGACAGATGGTGGTGGGGCCCATCATCCCAATGACTTGTGTACCCAGACAAGGAGGACAAATATTTCCTCCACTCAAGAATATTAATTATCTCTCCAGAAAGTGGCTTTATGAATTAAATAAGGTTTGCTTCCAATTTTTGTAGCCACTACAACATAACTCTGGGTCAGTTATGCAAAACTTATTTGCATAAGAGTGTGATATCAGTGGAATACCTTAGGCTGCCTCTGATACTAGGTTTTATAGCCTGTTCATTGTCTCGGGCCCAGTTCATATACCAGGCCCACATCAAGTCCCCTTTGACCTCCACTACAGGGGTAACATGGTGTCATGGAAAGACTATGGGTTTTGAAGCAGCACTTAAATTTGTACCCCATTTCCACTTAAAGGTAGCTTTGCGATGTTGCACAAATTCCTTAATTTTTCGAATCTCATTCTCCTGAGTTATACAAAGGAGAGAAAATATACTCAGCAGTGTTATTGTGAGGATAAAATCTGATAAACTAAACAATAAATATTATGCAGAAAATATCATTTCTTCATCTGTGCTCTTCAAAGTACATGACTTATATCTCTAACTAGCATTTACCTCATTCTCTCTTGTATTGCAGGTAGTTTTAAAATTAGCATGTGTAGGCTAGGCATGTAATAGCATATAACGGACCCAGGCATGTAATGGTTCAACACAGTAGAAGTTTATTTCTTGCCCTTTCTCTTGCTCCAGAGGTCCATGGAAGGGGATCTGTTCTATGTAATAGAAGAAGATGTGGCTGGGAAAATCTGGATTACAAGGCACATAAAGATTTAAGACATTAAACAAATACCAGATTAAGGGTATTATTTTCCCACTCAAGTCTTTTCTTTTAGTTAGTCTCAAGGTAGCTATCCTCATCATGAAAGGGAGAGAGAAGCATAGGGACTAGCTAGAGAAGAAATAAAACAAACTTCAGAACTGTGTCTAGGAAAGAAATTAGGTTGTGGTAATTGACACATAAAAATGACTGAAAGCAAATTATATCCAGTCCAGTTGTGTATATACCTGTCTCTTGCTAGAATGCAGGTTCTTTAAGAGCAGCAATGTTGCTTAATATTCTCTGCATCTCCTTGCCAGTACCTGGCAATTTATAAATGCTGAATTGAATTGAAGCTCATGGATCCTTTGAGTGAGGGGTACATTAGAGACTTAAATGCCAGCATTTGGACATTGCCAGGAGGGAGGGGTGGCTATAAGCACCTTGAAGCTAGTGATAAGAAATGGGTCAAGGTAGAATCCCAGAGCTGCTGCAACCAAGGAGGATAAGATGTTTATTAAATGCGCCCCCAGAAAATATTTTGCTTGTTATAGATTCACTATACCTTTAAAGAGAGCGGGTAATATTCAATGGCAGGTGTTTTGTTCCTTTTATTGACTTGAAAACTTTGGTTCTATAGTTTTGGATATAAAGGGAGAAAAATATGGAGTTTCTGGGGTAGGGGATGAGGTAAGGACAGCTGGTGGGGTGAGGTAAGGGGCAAAGGAAGGAGGAGGAAGAAGTTGAGACAAGAGAGACTGGAAACAGGTGAGCTGAGGGGTCCTTGAGGCTCCATGGTGAAGGGCCTCAGGCAGCGATGAGAGGATGCTGACCATTCCACTGGAGGCTGCTTCTGTGCTGTGCTGTGTAACCCCCCTTCCCCCCCACCCCAAATCTCCAGCTAAGGCAAGCAGCCTACGTATCCATAGGTGAGGGGAGGCATCCTTGTGAACTCAGAGAAGAGGAAAGCTTCCAGTCTGGCAAAAGTGGTGTAAACTAGAGAGAAGTGTGGAGAAGCAGACACCTAGAAGGGGAAGCAGTGGAAACTAGGAGCTGAAAGCCCTACTTCTCTCCCCAGGGCTCAAGGGCTTTGTGCTTCTACAGTATGTGGCATTGAGTTCATTGTACCTTGAGCCCCACAAGCTGGTGGTCCCAGCTGGTGTCTCTTCCTCTGCAGAGAAAGTGTTCAGAATTTGAACCTCTGGGCAAGAGCTTCCAGTGACAGTACTCATTCCTTCTGTGTCCCAGAAGGCGAAAGGGCAGTCTTAATTACTACGAGAGCTGTGGTCCCTGGTCCCTAAATACCTCTGTGGGTCGTACCCTAGTTGGGCCGACCTACCTATGAGTGTTACAGCCTCCTGTCGCACGACTAGAGGTAGGTCAGAAGTCTCTCTGTGCCTGCAGCTGAGCAGGGCGGGGAAAATAAGCATTCATCATCTGTTTCGTTCTAATTAGGTGTCAGGATCTATTCTAGGCATCCTAGCATAGTTAATCCTTACAGAAACTTTACAAGGAGGTATTATCCCCAGTTCATCTATGAGCAAACTGGGCTCAAAGAGTTTAAGCGGCTTGTCCAAAAACACATGGCCGACAGAAGGCAGACAAACTCATATTCAGGCTATTATTTATTGTGCATATGTCTGTTCATATTATACATGTATTTTAGATACACAATGTGTTACGTATAATATATACATAAAACATTGTTCTAAGTGCTGAGGTTCCAATGTACAGCAAGACACTATCCCTGCCCTTACAGAGCTCACAGTGCAGCTGGGAACACAGGCAAGGGAAATAGGAGTTAAACATATAGAAACCAAGGAGGCAGGTGCTGGGTTACTGCAGGTTTCCAGGCAGGTTTGAAGGAAGGCCAAAGGGGTCTGAAATTAATGGAAATAACAAGAAAGTAACTCAAGTGAAGAATCTTGGGATGGAAGTTTCATTTTTTTCAATCTTCATTTTTTTCATTTAAGAATAAGCAAAATAGTGTCCACCTCACCGTCCTGTTGTGAGAACCCCATTTAATCTGAAAATATACTTGAAAAAGCTCTTCCAGTCATTCATTCTTTACTCATGCAACTTAGGCATTTTTGATGCCTATAATGTTCTAGGACTATGCTCGGTGCTGGGAACACTCTGGGAACAAAGCAGATATGGTCCCACCCTGCCCTCTTGCAGCTGTCAGCACCCTATGGGGGGCACACACATTTATCCAATGATCACAGAAATATTTAAACTCTAACAAATGCTCTGCCTGTTAAAACTGGAAAGACAAAACAAATAAGCAAAGGGGAAAAACAAGTAAGATAGAGAGGGAGACAAACCAAGAAACAGACTGTTAGCTATAGCGAACGAACTGATGGTTACCAGAAGGGACGGGTGGGGGATGGGTGAAACAGGTGATGGGGATTAAGGAGGGCACTTGTGATGAGCACCAGGTGATGTATGGAAGTGTTGAATTACTATATTGTACACCTGAAACTAATATAACACTGTATATTAGCTAACTGGAATTAAAATAAAATATTAAATTAAAATAAAATGAAACTTACAAAAATAAAAAAATGAAAAGAAAGATGAATGGCTGAAAGTCAGATATTATGAAAAACTAGTGTGAGAGGGAATTAACTGAACACAAGCGTTTGGGTCCTATTGAGTCCGGGACCTATTCAATCCTGTTGAAAACAGGCAGCTTCTCTTTCCGCTACACAATACCCAGCCTGCACATGTTTAGTCAAATGGTGTTGTGGACGGAACTCACTTTTGAAGTCAGGTAGATCAGAATTCACATTCTGGTTCTGTTCTTTACTAGCAGGGTCACACTGAGTAAGTTACTTACCCTCTCTGTGCCTCAGCTTCAAATGATTGAGGGGGATGGTTGATGATGATGAAGATGATGAAAATGAGAACTAACATTCATTGAGTTCCCACTGTGTGCTTGGCAAGATCCTTAAGTGTATGAATTCATCTAACAGGATTGTTGTGAGGATTAAATGAAATAGCATATTTAAAGTATGTAGCACGGAATCTAAGCAGGAATCTAAACACAGTAGCCAATAACTGTGGTGTAACAAGGGTGGGGCAGTTGAAGGGTCTGCTGCCCGTGTGAGCAATAAGGGGGTGCACTGTCTGTGGAGAATTTATAAACAATAATAAAGCTGTCTGGAAATTGGTTTGCTTTTTATGGTCACCATAAATAAGAAATTCTAAACAATGTCACTTACAAAATACTTGTCCCTGAAAAAACAAAAACAAACAAACCAACCAACAACTGTGGGTACTGTGGAGTTTGAATAATTTCAACATGCACAGATATATATGCATCATCTAGTACATTTTTGTTACTTATCTTTTATTAAAAATTGTAATTTACGTGGAAATTAATTTGGAGAACTTCCAGTTATTCCATGAGCCCCTGACACACGTGGACTCAGCTGCACAGGTGGATTTGGAAAGGAAATTTGAAACCATGTGGAATTGTTTTAGCCCATTTTGGGCATGTATTTCTGCCTTTAAGCAGTAGGTTCAAAATAAAGAGGGATAACACCATGATTGAAAGATGAAGAAACAGAGCTTGAGTTACTCCAATTCCTTTGTTCTCTGTGCCAATCATTCTTGGAACAATGTGCAGTTCAGTCTCTTGGTAGCAGTTCGTTACATGTTTACAACCCTCTCTTTTAAAGTAGCTAACATAAATATGAAGTGTTAACCCATACTTGCTTCCTTTTCTACTTTAATTATTTCAGTTTTAATTTGAATGGCATGCATAGATATACATAGTGCCAAAAAAGAACATTTTTACCGCTTGCATTCCTTGTTTTATCATCCTGATTATTTGTTTTATTTCATGATTATTACCGAAATTAAATTTATTTTATGGAGGAAGGAGACGTTAAAAAATGATCCCCACCAGATGTCAGATATGCTGGGTATGGGCCATGAGTGTTACTTTCTTCACTAGTCTTATTTCTGAGGTAGATTAGAAGCTTCATTGTCTTTCCTCACATAAGCCTGTCAATAAAATACTATTGCTCCGGCCTTGCTGCTTCAGTTTTGCCTTGGAAGGAGGTTGAGGTAGGGGTGAGTGATGACTCATTGACTTTTCTGTGGTCACCGAAGAAATTCCTGAAATGCAGGCAATTAGTGACTGAGGGGCAGATCATTTATTCTGAAAGCATCAATCACAGGAACGGAGGGATGTGATGAAAATACACAAATGCCTATAATAAACCTCTCGCCTGAGGCAGAGAAAGAACGAGGATGTTTACTGAATTGAAGAGCTGGAGTGATAGGGGAGAAATTCTCAGGGACGCTTGGGTCTCGGTAGCACCTGAAACTGCCCCCTAGACACTCTTTCTGTGGGAGGTGATCTGGGTAAGGGAGCGCGCACGGCCTCTTCTGTATTCACTGTGACTTCACCATCTTTACTGACAGATGGTGGTGGGCTGGGTTGTGCAGTCCATCCTGCAAGTTTCCACTGAACAGCCACTTTGCACCTGGGCTACATTCTCTCCTAGATTTTATTGAGTGCCTGTGATGTACAGGTACTGTGCTAGGAAGAATTTTCACATACACTCTTTTAAGAACTTGTGAAGCGCTATTAAGAGATGGCAATATGTGGAGTAAAGAAGCTGGGCTTTGTTGTTAACACCAACAAACCTAGGTTCAAATACGAGCCCTGCCCGTTCCCAGCTCTGTGACACTGGGCAAGTTGCTTAACCTCTCGGAACCAGCACTTTCTCATCAGTAAAATGGGAATAAATAATAACAGCCTCCCTGTGTCATTGAGACAAGTGAGGGCAGCAGGCTAAGTAAAGCCCAAGCATAGCATCTGACACATAGTAGGCCATAAAATGGGGACTGTTCTTACTCCTGTCGCAAACAAAGAAGACCTAGAGAGGTGAGTGACTTGTTTAGACTGTAGCAAACCAGCCACCCTTACGACTTTGCATGTTTATTTCTTACTAGGGTGCACTCTGTTATGGGTTTCCTCCAGGGGTTGGTGAATCCGTGCTTCTTTTGTTAGGTGGGGTCTCTCCCCAATGTTGATGCTGATAGAGGTGGTGGAATCACATACAGACATAACAGCCCTGGGAGAACCATGTGGTTAGAGCAAGAAGAGAGTACTTCCCAGAAGAAGCTTAGGTACCCCAGATGTGGAAGATGCGCAGGTGCTGGATAGACAGGAACAATGGGTGTCCACTCAGTGATGTTCTGCATTTTGTTAACCATTTGAAGCTACTAGAGACAACATGCATGCCCTTAGAACACCTGACTTTCCTCTCTTGCTAGGTGATATGTAGTCAATATGATATTGGGATTTGTGAGGCTGGTGCTGAGTAAAGATGCTTCGGTGCCCTAATGTTGAAACGCATGATGGAAGAATTGAGGAGCTCACATTTAGAAAATTGGTGGGGAATTCCCAGGACCTGCATCTCTGAATTAGGGGTCAGAGTATTGGTGGCATCTGATACCTCCCCAGGAATGCCCTTAATTGCTTTGGTTAAGGAAAGGGACTAAAGCCGAGAAGGGTAATAAGATGCTGCCACAGGGAAGGTCCTTTCTTTTCACTTCTAACTTAAAAAAAAAAATTTCAAAATGTACTCTTTGAACCCATGTGGGAAATATCCATCCCCTTTCCCCATGATTGGCAGGTCACAGGACATTGATAAAGTATCAGTGTGGCCCTGATGTTCTATTTCTTTTGGTTACTTCAGGACCTCAGAGAGGGTACTGGTACTATGAACTAGTTCACCAGTTTTATTTGTAGTCTTGCCTGCCTATAACCAGCTACAGAGTCAGGAGCTGCATTTAGACTAGTTTAAGTTCCAGATTAGAGAAATAGAGAATTTGGTCTTGTGTCTAATTCATTCCTTAATACACACAGGCTTAGTAAATGCTTCTTGAATAGATGAATAAACAGAGATACTTCCACATTTCAGAGGCAGTGTTGTGGGAATAGATTCTGTGATGGAGTGTAGTGTGCAGGATGGTTATTAAGGTGTGACATCCAGATAGATACCTATGGAAAAGAGGGATAGGAAGCATGACTAGGGACGGGGGAAGCTCTTTGAAATGCAGATCCAGTGACAGCCTCAGCCAACCCCTGGGGGAGCTCTGGAGCGAGAATGACTCTTCAGAGGTGTCTTTAGTTGGACAAAGACCACCAGTCTCTACATCACTGCATCCATCAGTCACTGTGTGTGAGTCTCCCTAGGAAGGATGTGACCTTGGGGAGGCAGCGCTCTGCAGCAGACGTAATTCCTGGAGCTGACACGAAAAGGCTGTCAACAGTTGTGCACTCCCTGCAGCTGGGTGACAAGTCCTTTACTGACAGGGAATGTAAGCAGAGCACACTGTGTCCACCATACAGTGGTATTTTGTAAAGGGGGGGTATATATGACAGTGTGTGTGTGTGTGTGTGTGTGTGTGTGTGTGTGTGTGATCATTACCATTCATCAAACTGGAAAAAAGGGACTTCTACCTTATTTACATACTTCAACTGGGGTGACATAATGGCCTTTGAACACAAGGTGGTGCTGTAGTGTCAGTTCTGAGGCGCTTTGGTGCCCCTAGGAATTCTGGAAGTAGGACCACCCTATTCTCTCTCTTTTTTTAAAGATTTTGTTTATTTATTTGACAGAGAGAGATACAGCGAGAGAGGGAACACAAGCAGGGGGAGTGGGAGAGGGAGAAGCAGGCCTCCCACTGAGCAGGGAGCCCGATGTGCGGCTCGATCCCAGGACCCTGGGATCACGACCTGAGCCGAAGGCAGACGCTTAACGACTGAGCCACCCAGGCGCCACCACACCCTATTCTCTTTAGAAAGAAAAAAACATAGCAAAGAGGCTGAGATGCTGTTTTGAAGTTGTTTTTTACCCGGACAACTGACTCAGAAGAGGTGAGATACCTTCCTCTCTCCCTCCCTCCCTCTCTTCCTTCCTCCTGAAGATACTCACCTTAGGGCTGGCTCCTGGGCTCCGGGCTCTGGCTGATCACTGGGGTAGCACAAATAACAAAATTTGGCTTCACTTTGGGAGCTTTGATGGAACAAGGAAATGGCATCTGTATGTATTCCATAAAGCGTAGGCTTCATGGCTGCTACATTCCCAAGTCAGAGCTTAGGGAGTGGTGGGAGACCCAGAGAGGAGTTAGGAGCCTGGAATCAGAGTACTTAGTTTTCCATCAAGAAGCAGCTGTAGCACAGGGGTTCAGCCCATTGTTCTCAAGAGGTCACATGCCTGGATCTATATCTGACCCCTACTACTTTCCAGCTATGCGAATTTAAGCAAATGACAATCACTTGGCTAGAACTATAATTATAGTTCTTCCATCATAAGGCTTCTGTGAGGATTAACTGAGAGCTAATCCATGCAAAGCGTTAAGTACCTGGCATATGACAGGGCTAACTATTATTTTTAATATTTTCTATTAGTTCCCAAATGTTCTTTTTTTTTTTTTTAAAGATTTTAGTTTTAAGCAATCTCTATACCCAGCATGGGGCTCATATGACCCCGAGATCAAGAGTCACATGTGCTCCACCAGCTGAGCCAGGCAGGCACCCCTAGCTCCCCAATGTTCTTGAGCATCTATATTTTGCCAGGTCCTATGCTAGCTGCCTGGGAAGCAAAGATGAGCACAGAACCCTCACGGAGCTCACAGGAGACAGGTGCACATATCCGGTAATGAAAATGAGGTGTGAAGTCCAGGATTGAGTTTATGGGAGCAGGAGGAGAGGCACCAAACTCATTCTTGATGGGGAAGGGACATCAGTGAGGAGTTTGGGGAAAGCTGCCAGACTGGGGTACTTCTTCTGGAATGGTCATTAAAAGATGAGTAAGAGTTCCACAAGGGGGGGTGGAGATGGATGGCTGGGCAAGAGCAATCCGGGAAGAGGGGACAGAAGGGAACCTCATGAGAGAAATTTGTGTGCAGGGAGTAACTGTTGAGTGCTGCTGAAGGACCAAGCCTGAGTATGAAGTGCCTCACAGACTTTGTCATGGCTGGGGACAGTCTTTGGAGGTTTTAAGTAGGACAGTGCATCCAGTGAGCAGGCCTGGCACTCAGAGCAGATTCGGTGTTAATGGATGAGTGAGTAAAGGCTGAGTAGGATTTTAGCAAATCAGTGTAGGGAGTATCAGTGGGATGAAGCTCAAGGTGGATGATGGCATCGGTCCAAGTCTAGAGACTCATTGTAAACAAGAAATATATGTGTCTATATTGTGAAGGCAATGCATGCTTATTATAAAAATAGTTGAGTAGTACAGAAGGCCATATATTAAAAGGTAAAACTTCTCCTCCCATTTCTTCAGTCTCCTAATCCTGACTCCTGGAGGTAACTACTAAGAATTTTCTTGGATTTCTTTCCAAACAAGTGTGGGCAGACCCACCTACAGAGAAAAAGGAGTTGTGGTGCTGAGATGTCGGACCCTGGAGCCAGCCTGCTTGGGTTCCCATGATAACTCTAAGTCCCTGTGAGCTTCATGGGCTCACTGCAGTTACATGACCTCCCTGGGCCTCAGTTTTCCTATGTGTAAATGGACACCTACACTATAGGGTCAGTATGAGGAGTAAATAAGTGCCTTGCATATATTAACTCAGAGTACCTGGCTTAGAGTGATATTTTTATAGAGAATCTCTCTCTCTTTTTTAAAAGATTTTATTTATTTATTTGACAGAGAGAAGGAGAGGCACAAGCAGGCAGAGCAGTAAACGGAGGCAGAAGGAGAAGCAGACTCCCCCGCAAAGCAGGGAGCCCAATGTGGGACTCGATCCCAGGACCCTGGGATCATGACCTGACCCGAAGGTAGACGCTTAAATGACTGAGTTACCCAGGCGCCCCTTTGTAGAGAATCTCTTAAAAATGATAGAGGATATTATAAAAATGCTTCGCAGTATGGCTTTTTCTCAGTTACTAGAGAATCTCGCACACATTTTCACATCAGTAAACATAAATCTACTGCATTGCTCTTACTGCTGTGTAGCACTGTATGGTATGGATATACTCTCGTTTATTTAACCACTCATATTTACGGACCTTCAGGTTGTTTCCAGTTTTCTGCTACGAAGGCTATCATTGTGTCCTTGTTCAAGTAGTTCTGTAAGACAAATTCCTACAAATCACATTTCTGGTATAAGGGAGAGCCCCACCATCCATTAACTATTCTTTTTCGGTGAAAGTAGCTGGCAACTGCTCTCCGTCCCCCAGCACATCTTGAGGGACGACATCTTTCATCTGCAGGGGTACACCAGGCTGCGTCCTTGCCTTGAATAAACGGTTTAATGGAGCCAGTGGGAAACTCTGGGGAGGAGTTAGGCCAATGGATGTAAGAAGTCCCTCTGGGAGGCAGGGGGTTCTACTCCTCTCTCTTTTCCTTCCTGCTCTCACCTTCTACCTGAGATTCAGAGTTAGGGAGAGCTTTGGGGGGTAGACTTGGGCGATCCTAGTGATGTGTAAGAGTGATGAGTGCGCAGGAACCAGCTCTCTGGGGGCTCCCTTGCTTTCTGGGGACGTGGCTCTGACTGAACAGAGAAGCCTGTAGCCCCTGCATGGAGCCCTGTGGTCTGGCTGTAACCCAGGCGCTCACGGACTCTCAAAGACCTCTGGCATCCAGAAGAGGGTCCAACACCAGCCGCTCTGGCAGAGGCCAGATCTGTCACAGCGCTCGGGCGCGGCCTACTCCCAAACCTTCTGGGGCATGTGTCCACCAGTGCAGAGCACCACCCCTCTCAGCCCGGGAAGGATAGCGCCTGGACCTCACCTCCACACTGGGAGGCACCCTCCAGCCCCGTGGAAGGGGAATGCAGCCCTCCCCCCATATGTGTAGTTTCGCTTCCCGGGGTTCCAGCGACTCCTGCTCAACCATGGTCTGGAAGCAGACGATCCTCCTCCTGACGAATCGTCAGAATACGTTGTACGTACGACTACGTCACAATGCCTGCGTCATTCATTCCAGGTCGTCTCATCCCACAGGCGTCTTCTCCCACGGTATCGCAAGACGGGCAAGTCCGGCACAATAACGTATTTTGAGAGGGAGAGGCCACATTCACGTAACTTTCATTACAGTATATTGTTATAATTGTTCTATTTATTATTAGCTATTGTTGTTAATCTCTTACTGTGTCTATAAATTAAGCTTTATCATACGTAGTGTTAACTTTAAACAGGGCGAAGAGCAACTTCGTTTAAGTAAAAGAATGAGTTTACTCAGGAAAAGCAGAGGAGCTGCAATTAGGGACAAGCAGGCTGCGGTGAACTGCAGGCGAGTCTGCAGAAACAAAGGGAAGGTCAGCTTTGATTAGGCTTTAGGAGGAAATTGGGGAGGGTCGTTCTGAACAGAAGTTCACTGAAGAAGGACAAGAGTTTGAGGCTGTGGCAGTCTCAGTGGTTGCAGGCGGTGGTTCGTGCATTCTTACTGGGGCGGGGTGGGCCCTTCCTTTATTTAAAGGCAGGAGATAAATTCCTATGTGAAATGTGCCCTCCCTTGTTGAAATGGTATCTTCATTCTTCCTGCTGGTTCTGTAGGCTGTGGGACTGCTGTGTACGTGACAGCTCCCCCTTCAGGGTTTACGACTCCATTTTAAATGAGGTTTCCTTTTATTTTTACAGTATTTATGTATAGGGAAAAACATAGTATATATAGAGTTTGGTACTACCTGTGGTTTCAGGCATCCACTGGGGGTCTTGGAAGATCCCCCCCATAATAAAGGGGGACTTATGTAGTTTTGTGCAGAAAACCTTGTGGGCCCCAGTGTGAAGGGGAGCCTGCTTCTCTGAGGTGGCCCTGGGAGGTGGGCATCTCACACTCTCGAAGAATCCCAGTGACGAAGGCAGGGACCACAAGGGAGATACATGCAGTGGGCAAGAATTGTCTGAGGACTACTCCGGAATGAGAAGCACCTGTAGGAGCAGACATTTAATTTTCAAAATCTCTTTCTGCTGGAAGATATGAGCAGGGCTGACAGCTACCCTTTCCTTCTGAGAAGCCCTTGGACTTCCTGGGGTGGCCCCTCAGGAAGGAGATTCTGGACTTGCACAAGAGATCATGTGTGTATAAAAACAAAAAACAATGCTAGTATTTGCACCTTGAATTGGGAAGTAGATTTTCCCAAATTGTTCTAAAAATTTGGACTAGTTTATACTTCCATAGTGTATGAAAGTGCCTATTTTCTCTCATCTTTGACAACAGTGAGTATTATTAAGCTTTATTTTGCCAACTGATAGAGATATAAAGTGGTATCCCCATGTTGATTTAATTTGTATTTTCTTGATTATGAATGTGACTGAACATATTCATATCTACTTATTGGATGTTAGCGTTTCTGTTTGGCTGTGTGGCTTTTCCTCATTGATTTGTAAAAACTCATTTTATAGTAAGGAAATTGGTCCTTTGTCTAGCAAATGAGTGGCCAATAATTCTCCTAAGTTTTTGTGTTCTTTAAACTTTATTTTCTTGTGCAGAAGTATAAACACTTTATATAGTCAGATTTAGCAGTCTTTTCCTTTAGGGCTTCTGGGATCTATGTCATACTTAGTTGTTTCTTCACTCCAAGTGTATAAAATTATTAACTCATTTTTTTCCTGTTGCTTCTCTATTTGTATTTCTTTGCTTTTATGTAAATGTTTTTTAAGTCTCTGGAATTTATTTTGGTATAGAAAGCGAGGTAAGAATCTAGCTTTATTTCCTTTTCTAAAATGGCCAGCTAGTTATCCCAGTGCTATTTATTGGCTAATCTTTCTTTTTCCTGCTGATTTGAAACACCTCCTTTTTCATATGTAGAGCATCTTGCTCTCTGTACTTAAGACATCTGGGTTCTGTCTCCAAGTCTGTCACTAATTTCATGTGATTTCTGCAAAGCTCCATCCTCATGGGCCTTAGTTTACTCCTGTGTAAAGTGAAGGATTGGAAGAGATGATGTTTGAATCCCCTTCCAGCCTTCGTACTGTAGGCTGATGCCACACTTCTATCATGATATCAGACCCTCCCTCCTCCAGTCTTTGCCAGTCAATTGTGAAGACAGGCTCACCAACCACCCAGGGCTCAGGGCCTGTTGCTAGGGCGGTGTCTACGCCCTTTTATTGTTACCTTTCTCTGCATGAGATCATTATGTTTGAATCTTTGAAAGGTTAAACCCTCTCTTACATGAATTCTTGTGTGACCTCTTGTAATGAGACAGAAGGAAAGAAAAGGGTCTTAATAGGAGGTTCTTAACTTGGGTCTCTGGGGAAGAGGGTTAGGAAGAAAGTGATGGGAAGTTATTTAAACACTTTACAAGCTTTAGGAAAATGGGACCCATGGACTGATTTCAACATTAACCTTCCTTGCTTTGGGTTAGAAGACTGTCTATACAGTAAGCTCACAGTGGTCTATGCTTGCTGGTGGTTGTAGGCTGTATGAACAGTTACTGAGTTCCAGGTGTTCTACATACAGAATTGATTTAATGCTTTATAACCTTGCCAGATCAGTACAACTATCTCCATTCTGAAGATGTGGAAGCTAAGCAGGAACTTGCCTTAGGCCACCCAGTAGGTGTAGGGCTCAGTAGGTTTTGCATTGGAGAATTTGAACTCAGGTCCATACAACAATGCTTTCCCCTCCCCCCCATACTTCCCACACTACAGTTCCCCAGGGGAAGGTCTGATTGGTAGTTAAATATGTTGATTGCTAATAAAAGGGCTAATGGAGCTCTTTCCCTTGGTAGACAATCATGATACACACCTGTTAAGCATTGGCCCAGATGCAATTCCTGGGCTCCAGAGGTTGATGCCTTTGACTGTGGGATTAAAGTAACTGTGTTGGCCAGAATTTCCACCAGGTGGCGCTGCAAGCTCAGTAATGGAGTCCTTCCTGAAGCGCCCACCTTGAGCCCACAAGTGCCCCTGGGGACCTGCACACAGATTCAGCATCCCCCAGCAGATGGAATTTCTGTTTAAGCTTACTCTGAACTCTGGGCAGGTGGGGCACGGCTGAGTTGGTTCTCTTTGGAGTTAAAGAGGGCTTGGGGTGATTCCCGTCCTTTCCATGACCTTCACTGGTACAGGATCTGTGTCCTTGGCAATTAGGTGGCCCACGAGGGGGCTCCTATGCTGTGGGGTGGTTGCACCGCTAGTTATAACAGATGGTAGATTTCAGGTTGAGGGAGATCTTTCTGCTTTTGTTTTTGGTGTGGTACAGGCAGGAGCATTTACTAAATGTGGACTGGAAGGTCCCAGTGGAAAGGTGAGAATTGAGTTATGAGACCCTGGTGTCCTACAGTTAAGGCAGCAAGGAGGAAGCAGCATAATGGAGGGAACTGTTATTTATTGAATGCTTATTCTGTGCCAGGCACTGAGAGGGGAGCTTTCCCCATGTTGTCTTACTTAGTCCTCACACTAATCCTGTGAGTTAGCTACTATTATTGTCCCCATTTTATAGATGAATGGACCTGCTTTGGAGAGTTGAACAGACTTGCCCAAAGTCTCTAAGGAGGACAGCTTTGCAGTTAGGATTCTGTACTAATTCATGCTCTAAGGAGCAGATCCCAAAGACTTGGGCAGAAGGGGTACAAGGAGGAGTTCTAAAACCCGTCATTTAGTGGTGCAGCCAGCACCAAACTCCCTCTTACCTTCTTAAAACTTTTGTTCCTGTAAATGTTCAAGAAACTATTTGTAAAAAAAAAAAAAAAAAGATGGGGAGGGGGAGAGAATGCGGTATTATCACCATTTTACAGATGAGAGAACTGAGACTCAGTAGCACAGCTAGGGTTCAAATAAAGTTTATGTGACTCAGAGTATCTGCTCTTTTAAGAAGGTAAATATCACTGGAATATGCAAACTCATCACTCATTCACTCAACAAACACTGACCAGGCAGCAACTAACACCAAGCATGGTAGCAGCTGCTTTCACTTAAGATTAGTCCTTTGTAAATATTCTTTAGCTCTCCAGGTTCATCCTTGTGTCATCCATCCAAGTGCAGTGTCCTGCATCATAGGCAGTCAATAAAGGCTTACTGAATGGAATGGGGTTGAATTGAACTGGTTGATACAGCTGGAGTGTTTGACGTGCTCCAGGTCCTTGGACTTTCCAAGTCTTAAGAAACCAAATTACTGGAACTATTCACTTTGGTTCAATGTGGCCAGCACTTGTTGAGTGACTGCCATTTTATTCCCTTACTATTTGGCTAATTTTGGCCATATCACCCAGCCGCTGCTAAAATTAGATTGCACATTATAATGCTACACTAAAATCTAAAGCAAGAGCAGGAACATATGAGCTTCATATTGGAGGGAGGTAGAACAGGGGAACCTGAAACTCTAGGCTATGGAAAGGTGGTATTTTGTTTACTATAAAGCTGTTTTTGAAGTTTGGTTATTTTAACTAGTGTGTGAACTTGCACAGATAACATACCTTTCTGAATATCAATTTCCCCTTTCGCAGGATGCATTCTTCATCTTATTGGATCATCACCAATTTCAGCAACTTGAGGACAGTACAGTCTGAGTGCTGAGTGTTATATTTTCAGTTCCAGGCAGAGAACCTGGAAACTAGTTAATGCCCAATAAATATTGAGAGAAGGACACTGTTCTTCAAAGTAGGTAGGACAAATTCCCAGTTTTATAGATGGAGAGACAGGTCCAGGGTTTTGTTGAATGAGAGAATTAATTTGAGATTTATTCAAGGTTATGCATCTAAAAGTGGTAGAAGCCAGGTTTTCTGAATCCTGGCCTTGTAATGTACTGATCTGAGTTTTCCTGTGAAAATAGCCTCCTAAGGGATCTATGTGGTCCTTTGTAACCCAAGTATCCTATGAGTTTAGGTCAGTCACTCTGGAAAGTGGAAGAGAATATGATCCAAGATCATAAACAATGACCAGGAATAGTATAGGCATTTGGAAAGTTGCATTCATTCATTCACTCACTCATTCATTCATGCAGCAATTATCCTTTAAGCACTTACTTTGTGCCAGAGCTCATGTTATATTTTGAGGGTAAACACAAAGATGGAATACAGTCCTACCTTCCACTGAGCTTACAGTCTGGTGGAAACAACAGAAAGCAGCAATCAGGAACAGGCTGTTGGTGCTAGGACTGGGGGGATAGAGGGTGTGTGGGAGTGAAAGTGAGAGGAAGGAAGGATCAGGGAAGGCTTCCTGCGAGACGTGTTGTGCGGGAGGTTGATAGCTTAAATATGAGTAGAGGCCAATGAGAAGAGTTGGAAAGAAGAGTCTCTGTGTGGTGCGGCTGGTTGTTCATGTCCTCTGTTAATGCTCTTCTCACCTGGAAAGAGGGAGAGGAACATGCATTCTCTGAGGTGAAGTATGAAGCGTGTGTTTCCTTTTGTAGGAAGGAGGTCAGCACATGCTTACTTGGCCGCTTTATCTCAGAGCATTCATGTTGACACAGGCCTATCTCTGATGACTCCTATTTCTAGGTTAATGGCTTTGGTATTTTGGTTTGGGTTCCCGAGAATCAGACCTTGAGATGAGGATTTGAATGCATTTGGTTTATTGGACGGTGGAAGGAACATAGAAGGTGAGGAGGAAGTGATGGGGAAGAGAAGTCAGCCACTTAAGGGAGAGCTTTAAGTCAGTTGTCACGACGGGAAATTGTTACTTTATTCCATGGAGAAACTCTAGAAAACACTGCAAAACACATGTCTCAGAATTCTCCCAGCCAATGGAAGAAGGAGCTGGGGTATTTGTAGTTACAGGCTAAGTCTGTCTACCCCTCCTCTCCCTGGTGTGTATGTGTGTGTTAAATGCCAGGCATTTCCAGCATGTGCAGTGTGTTCTGTTAGCTTGAGGTAGCCCTCCAAGAAGACACAGGTGATGACATGAAGGTAAATAGTGAGGGATCTGAGGGGATCTGGACAGAGCACTGACAGTGTCTCCTACACTTGGGGCCTTAGCATCACATTGTTATATATTGTATTACATTGGTGATGATTCTATCAGATGTCATTGAAGCTTTTCAGTTGTCAAATTCCTTCTAGTTCCAGGCATAGCCCTTCAGATGGGCAAAAGATGGATACCTAAGTTCAGGACAGAAAGCATGGTCTTGGTGACTAATCTGGAGACTCGTGGTTTATTGCATACTCTACAGGAATTCATCTGTGAATCCTCTTGCTTTTCATAGTGTTTGAGCTCCACAAATAAGACATACCACAATACCAACACCTGGTCCCATCTAGAGGCATGACTCCAGTAACAGGAAGAAAGTGGATCATAGGACTCCTCTCTCTTGATCTACATGGACCTGTAATGTGAACAGACCTAAATCTCTGGTCATATGTATGGACCACATGCCATGTGCCAGATACTTTGTGAAAATGAAAGATATGATTATTGTCCTTCAGGAGCAAATAGATTAGTTTAGAAAGCCCTATGCATGCATAAGAGACAGTTAACCATGCCAGATTAAGTACTGAATATTCCAAAATGGTGCCTCAGGTTCCAACGATGATTTTCCTAAAAGGAAGAATCAATGTGGGCCTAATTGGTGGGGATGGGGGATGTGGGAAGGAGAAGGGACTTGAGCTAGACTTCGAAGGATAAGGTAGGGTTTAGACAGGCAGAGGAGAGGACAGAAAGAATTCCAGTTGGGGAAAGCACTGCAGGAAGAGGTGAGGATGAATAGGGCAAACTCAGGGGGAGCTGAACACTCTGAAGGAGAAGGTTCATCTTAGAGAGGATGAGACAATGAAGAGGTATATGGATATGGTTATGAAGAGCTTTAGAGTTCAGCTTTAAGACTGTAAGTAAGTGGTTTTCAAAGCATTTTTCATGATGTTTTCTACTCCTTTTCAGAGACCAGTGCTAGAGGAGGAGGGACAGTGGGAAAGAGTCCAGGTCTCCTTCTCAGCTTCAACCTGGGTAGCTCTACTTAATGCCTTTGTGTTTTGGGTTTCCAAATAAACTCATTTTAACAAAGGTTTCTATGGGTAAAAAAAGGACTGAAATCATGGTGGTAGTGATGGGGGAGCCATCAAAATTTTAAATCAGTGGACAAATTGTTAATAAGTCATTATTGGACACTTGTATTACCACATGCTGGGGAGTGGGGGATGTACAGATGAGTAGGGCAATGGTGTGCAGATGGCAGTCATGGCACTGTGCGGGGTAGGTGCGGGGGAGGGTATCTGCAAGCATGGAGACAGATGAGTAGCAAGTTTTAGTTGTCCTGACATGAAGTGGTAACATCTGGAACAATAACTATAGAGCAGCGTTTTAACTCTTTCCTCCACACCTTCTGTGCTTTTGCGTTTACTTTGTGGTAAACTTCCTGCTGATACTTCCACCCTATGGTAAGTATTTCTTTTGTATTTTTTTGGACATGCCTAATGACTCTATGGTTAGAGGATCCAGCAGTGCATTTCTATATCTACAACGAGTAGTGAATGAGTACAGTGGCCAAGAGTGAGGCAGTAGGGTTTGGGAGTCACAATGACCTACAGAGCTCTTGCTAGGCTCTTTAGACATTCAAAGTCAATGAGAGAAAAACCATGAATGGGCCAAACAATAGACGCCTGTGAGCTGGCTGTCTGTTCTTGTTCAGTTTTTCTGATCCATGCCCATATAGCACATGACTTTTCTTTGCATTGGTATATACCTGCAACTTTCTGTATCTTTCTTGACTGCTCTAATGTGTTGACTCAGTGTCTTACCTCATGCCTGTGCAAAAGTTATTTGCTGAATCTTAGAAACCCACAACTTTGGCAGGAACAGTGACGTGCAAAGGGATGTGCTCATACCAATGCCATCTTGGGCAGATATAAAAAAGATTTTTAAAGGAAAAATTTAGAAGCAGAGGTATTGAAGGACAAAGGACAAAAACTCCATAGTTTCATTATCCCACAAGGATAGGTTTCATGCTTGGAGTTCCAGGAGAGAGATGTTCTGTTTCTACTTCTAAAATGCTCTACATATGAAGGGCTCTGGAGCCAGGAGATATCTATATTACTGTTAGAATAGAAGATCCCTGGTCATTAGGGTTACCAACCATCCTGTTTTGCTTGGGACTGCTGTTCATGTTATAGAACTTAATGTCCTACATCCTGGGAAACTCTTTAGCCTCCTGCAAACTGGAATGATTGAACAAGTAGCCTTGTTAGAACAAAGAAGTCATCAGAAAAGCTCAGGAACTGGTCATTGAATGTTTATTTGTTGAGCTAACCCATACAGAGGCAGTTCTATTAAGTTACAAAAGGGGAGATGGAAGTCAGCCTCCTCCTCCAAATCAGGATTTTTCTTTCCTTACTATATCCCCTACTCTTGGGGGCTTATGAAATTCTGTTTCCCCAGCTGATTCTATAGCAATGTGTAGGAGTGGGGAAGTCAATAAAGTTTCTTGCAGCTGGATTTGATAAGGAGTTATATATTCAACGTAGTGATGAGTTCACACTCTAATCCAGTGTTTGGGATTCTCAGGGAGAGCTCTTTGAGGCTCTTTGACCATATCTATAATAAAAATGCAGAAAGTTATTCTCCATCTGGATCCCCAAGAGGTAGGTCTATTATTCCTTTTTGAGGATTAAACAGACTGTCTACCCTTTTACTCCTGAGTGCAGAAGCAAATTCAAGGCCATTGTCTGTTTGTCCAACTGGGGGGGGCCTGCCCATACCAAATCATCCTGCATTCCCTAGGTCAAAACCTTATTGCTTAAGTTTCCCCCTGATGCCCTTGGGTCTTCTATAACCATGCCACCAGATCAAGCATTCACAGAGTGGCCACAACCTTGGGTTGTTTAGTTACATACACTTCTTCTGCGAAATCTCAGTGGTCTGTGGACACACAATTCCAAAAAGTGCCCAGTTTAAGACAGCAATTCTCCCATTGTTCTTAGCCAGAGATCTCATTCTGTGGTGAGAGTCATATGAAAGTCTCCCCATAACAGGCCAGTCAGCTTCATTCAACAAGGCTGATGGCATACTTCATGCAAACTAACCATTCAAACCTCTAAGGATGTCTCTGGCTTGGAGACTTATGATAGCTGCTCATCATAAGCGACAGTCTAATTCTAACACTAACACACACTGACACACTTGCTTCTGGTGATGTTTTCCTTGGGCCCCTGTTAGATATGCTACATTTAATATCACCTATTTCATATCTAGTGGGGTTGACTGCTGTGGCTTGAATGTATGATAAAGGGAGCCTGTCTTGCTTTTCCTTCTGGATATGCTTTCCCTGTTTCCAAGAGAGTCAGTTGCCCTGTTAGCTGAATCATAGTCCTGTAGAGGGTGGGATGCCCTACCTCTCTGTCTCCAAGATAATCTCTTATTACTTCTCCTTATGGCTCAAAAAGACTTCCAAGTTAGTAAAAATCCTCATGTTTTGAGCATTCTTATCTTCTTTAGGTGCCCTTTAACCGCAGATCTGTTGCTCTATAGCTTCCATGTTTAAGGGTATAACTTTTCCAGCTATCCAGTCAGTGACCATCCCAAATAGCTGGTGACCTACCACTGTTCCCCAGCAGTGAGGTTTTTCAATTGAAGTAGTCTGGTTAAATTCTTTTCCCACTTCCAAAATCCCATAACACTAGAATGAATGAACCCACCACATTCGATACCTCTCTATACATTGTGCATAGTAATCCACACTACTAATGATGTATGGTATTACTTATGAAAAGACTTACTGAGAATGATCTACAAGCAGAGGAGTAGCAGAGTATATAGGATCCCCCGAGCTTTCACAGTTGTGCAGTGAGGTGTGTTTGGCCTACAGAGCTGGATAATGCTATGGAAAGCACTCTGGTAGAAGAATGTTTTTCAGTACCTTACATATTTATAGGGAAGGCCAGGAAGAAGAGGCTGGCGTGAGCGATCACTTAGTTTTCCATGTAGCAAAGGGAGTAACCCTGAAGAACCTCCTAGTTTAGCTAGGGAGTTTGTGAAGCTACCCTTGCTAGCAGGGATACCCTCACTTCTGTTCGATAGTCGAACTAGTTTATTGTGAAGACCTCTGGACATGGGGAGGAGGTGGATGTCCTTTGGCCACTGGAAACCAAATGTTTGTCTTTCCTCAAAAAGGCATGCCTAGATTCTAGTTCGGTAGAAATATATGTCTTTCATTTGGCTGCAACTTCCGGTATATCCATACTGTAAATCCACCCTGATTTCTGTAGCTCTGGGGCTCAACTCTTAAACTATTTATACTCACTGTCTTGGGCTAATAACAAAGGATTTAAAATCAGAAGACAGGTTTGAGTACATGCTTGGTCATTTGCTAGCTATGTGGTCTTGGAGAAGTCATCAATCTTTCTGAATCTGTTTTCTCATCAGTAAAATATCTAACTCTTGGGACTTCTCTAAGAGTCAAATAAAACAACAAATGTCAATGCTCTTTTCAGACTCCAAGGCACTCTACAAGAATTTGCTATGATTATTATTGCTACCTGCAGAATCCTAGGGAACCTGACGGCACGTAAATGGTACTGCTTGGCTCACCCTGAAGCAGCTGTTCTGGTTCTGTTTACTGCACATGGGTGAATAGTTTATTCCAAGGGAATAGTTTACTCCGTACAGGATTGCGACTGCTACAAATAGCACAGGGTGCCTCCTACCTCATGTAGAATGTGGCCTACGCCATCCCAAGAGCCAGCTAGATGCCAGATGCCACACTATGTGTGCAATAGAGAGTAGCCAGACCTGCTGTTTTATAAAAATTTAATGGCAGGTATCTAATGTGATTAAAGTTTGGGTGAAGAAGCCTGATTCAATGACATGTTGTTCTGAACCCCATTACAGACATTCTTGGATGGCAAATTCCATTTTTCACCTGGTTGCCCATATGAGTTTTCCTGAATTTGGCTGAGCCCTCAATTTGATCTTCATTTTAAGCAATATGGTACAGTGCAATGAGCATTTACTTGAGAGAATAAACAGACCTGGGTTCAAATCCCAGCTCTGCTTCTTAAAAATGGCCTTTGGTGACTTACTATAACTCTCTGAGTTTTCTCACCTATAAAAGAGGAATAATAATCGTAGTGTGTTGTAAGGCGTAAGTAAGATGATGTATGTAAAGCACCCAATCCAGTATCAACTAAGCTGTACATAATGTCAACCGTACAAAAAAAATGGCTAGGGAGGCATCTGCAGCCCATCTGACCCCAGAGTAGGGTCCAATTAGGATTCATTAATATGTTCCAGTGCTTTTCAGGTTTCACTGTGCCTACAAAGCAGTGGGTAACCTTGCTAAAATCCAGGTTCAGATTCAGTAATTCTAGAGTGGGGCTTGAGAACCTACATTTCCCACAAGTTTCCAGGTGATGCCATTGCTACTATTCAAGGGCCATATATTGACTAGTGACATATTTTAACCTTAGCTAGCACATCTAACCTAGTAAGCTAATATAGCCCAACCATCTGTCCCCTACTGCTTTTGCTTTACTCAGAAGTTCTCAAGCACCATTTAATTAACCGGTGCCTATATGACTGCAGAAGAATCAACTGTAAAAATAAAGGTTCCTAAATCTACCCCAGGAGATTCTATTTCTTTTTTTTTTTATTATGTTATGTTAATCACCATACATTACATCATTAGTTTTTGATGTAGTGTTCCATGATTCATTGCTTGTGTATAACACCCAGTGCTCCATTCGGTACGTGCCCTCCTTAATACCCTTCACCAGGCCAACCCATCCCCCCACCCTCTCCCCTCTAGAACCCTTAGTTTGTTTCTCAGAGTCCATAGTCTCTCATGGTTCATGTCCCCCTCCGATTTACCCCCCTTCATTTTTCCCTTCCTGTTATCATCATCATCATCATCATCTTCTTCTTCTTCTTCTTTTTTTTAACATATAATGTATTATTTGTTTCAGAGGTGCAGGTCTGTGATTCAACAGTCTTACACAATTCACAGCGCTCACCATAGCACATACCCTCCCCAATGTCTATCACCCAGCCACCCCATCCCTCCCACCCCCCACCACTCCAGCAACCCTCAGTTTCCTGAGATTAAGAATTCCTCATATCAGTGAGATCATATGATACATGTCTTTCTCTGATTGACTTATTTTGCTCAGCATAATACCCTCCACAAGATTCTATTTCTATAGGTGAGGGGGTAGGGGGCTTGAAGTCTGTATTTTTGAAAGGCTTCTTTTAAAAGGTGATCCTAATGGGAACCAGCCACGCAACAACTGCTGCCAGGTGTTGAGTCAGCGTGTTGAGATCTATTAGTTATTATAATTGAAACTGAACACAACTCATATATAATCCTGAGAGCTACATCAAGAAACTGGGCACCATGGAGGCTTACTGACAGAAGGGTAAACAGAAGTGAGTCAAGTCTCTTTGGGCAGTTGATTCACATAATGACCATTATCAGAAATCCCTTTCCATTTGCCACTATTATTAATAAAATAGTCATATATCTACACATTTATGGGATTCTGAGTATGTGGCCACTGGTGGCAAAACTTGGATGTTCCTGGCTTTTGTTTTGCAAAGCAGCAATATGCAGTGTTTAAATGCTTAGGCTTTGGGGTCAGATAGACCAGGGCTTAAATCCTGGCTCTATAGCTGAAAAGTTGTATGATCTGTGGGTAAGTCACTTAACCATATAAACAACAGTTTTCTTATCTGTAAATGCAGATAACATTACCTACATCATGGGTTTCTGGTGAGGATTATCAAGACAAACATTTCCATTTTCCGTCTTTCCCACTTTAGAGGATGGCAACCTGATCCCTCCAATTTCTCAGGTCAGAAGGCATATAGTCATCCTTGACTCCTCTCTTTCTTATAGCCTACATTCAACATGCCAGCAAATTCTGTGCACTTCACTTTCAAAATAAACACAGAATCCAGCTACTTTTCACCAACTCCTCTGTTGCTCTCCTGGTTTGTGCCACCATTCCTGTTTTTGCAATAGCTTTCTAACTGGTTTCTTGGGTTCTACTCTTTCCCTGCCACCTTTTATTCTTAATATATTAGCCAGACATATTGGGTTAAAATGCAAGTAGATCATCTCACTCCTCTGATCCAACCCTATGCCCATTTTTCTCAGAATAAAAGCTGAAGTCCTTACATTGGTCTTTTACCAGGTCCTGTGTGATCAGAATCCCTGTTACCTCTCTGACCTCATTTCTGATTATTCTCTCTCTTCTGCACCCTATTCTAGTCATGGAATCCCCCTTAATTTTTTGACCAACATGTCAAGCAAACTCCAGCCTTTGTTCTTTGCCCTGGAATATCCTCTGTCTGCAGTGTTCTCTCTGATAATCTGCATGAACCAGCTGCTTCTGCTTCAAGTCTTTGCTCAAATGTCACAGTGCTGCCTACCCCAAACCACCCCATTTAAAATCTCTTCTTCCTCTGTCCCAGGACTCAGGAGCCCCTTTACTCAATGACACCTTTACCTTTTCCCCATCATCTTCTAACACATCGTATAATTTATTTTTTTTATGTTTGCTGTTTATTGTCTGTCTTGTATCACAGGAATGTCAGCTCCATGAGAGCAAGGGTTTGGTTTCTCCTCTGATACATTTCTGGACCTACATGTACCAGAATGTGTTACATAGTGGATGATCAATGCATATTTTTAAAATATGTGAATAATAAATATAAAATGCTGATCACAGTGCCTGGCATGTAGACGGCATTGAGTAAATGGTAGTTTTTATCACTTGTGCAACACCTGAAAAACTGTTCCTGTCTTGGAAACGCCTGTCTAGAGCTCTGCACAGCACGTTTTCACCTCAGAGAATCTCTCACCACAGCCCTGTGAGGTGGGTGGGCTGGCATTCCCACCCTTGTTCTGTCAGAGATGAGCAACTAGACAAATGGGGCTAAGTGATTCACATAAGTAGTATGTTGTAGAACCAAAGCAGAATGGATTCCTGGTCTCTCAGTTCTGAGCCATGCTCTTTCTGTGCTGCCAGGAAAAAAAGAAGAAGAGGACTTCCTTACACCAAGTTCTCAGCTTTCCCAAGCCTGGATTACGTGTTAATCAAACACCCAAAGTGCTGAGGTGTACAAGTGCCAAGAAAATGTCAATAGTCTAAAGTGAGACTCATTTATCTACATTACCTTGAAACAAAGATCTGTAAATTTGGGTGACATTGAATTGAATGACAAAGATCAATTACAAGAACTCTCACATGGTGGATAAAAAAAATCACTGATTCCCCAAAGAGATTGTAAATGTCTTGTCTTTTTCTGTTATTTGGCTAAAAGAAAGTCAGTTTGGAATAATGCTAAGCTGGAGTAGAAATAAGATATATTATAATAAAAA
Source organism: Eumetopias jubatus (assembly GCF_037043125.1). Lineage (NCBI taxonomy): Eukaryota > Metazoa > Chordata > Mammalia > Carnivora > Otariidae > Eumetopias > Eumetopias jubatus. Next base: position 63,867,402 of record NW_028274819.1, on the reverse strand, counting down.
TGTACTGAAAATTTAAAAATGAAGACCAAAACATCTTATGATTCTGTTATCCTTATAAATCCATAGTTGTCACTTTAATATTTTCTTCTGCTTTTTGCTTATAACATATGTTATTTTTGCATGACATAGTAATTTTCTCTTTTTGATTTAATGTATCCTGTACTTTTTAGCGTTAACTATCCAGCATTTAGAAATGCTCTAACAGTTACATAAAATACCATCTGGTTGGTGTACCACAGTTCATTTAACAATTCTGTTGTTGGATTTGTGGTTTATTTTCAGTGCTTCGCTGTTTACATGGCCTTGCGATGAATGTCTTTGCATCTGTAGCTTTTTCTGTAGGGATCTCGTCCTCCCACTCCTCTCTGCCTTGATGTCAATTCCCAAGAGTGTTTCTACTGGATTAAAAAAATATTTTATGGTTTCTTTTTTTGCTCTTGTTTATGGTTAGGGATGGTTTCATCAGGGGGCTGATATATGCTTTCTATATGGGAAATTAGAAAATAGACTATCATCCCTTGCTTGTTAATTTTCTCATCAAGGCAATAGCTTCTTTGATGACCCCATCCTGGAGATGATACTATTGGAATTGTTTTCTTCTCTGGAAATATACTCAGTAAATAAGGAGGTTTTTCTTTTTAGAGGATTATATTGTCATCCATTAGATCTCTGACCTCTTTTGATTTTTTAAAAGATTTATTTATTTGAGAGAGAGAGCATGCTCATGTGAGCTGGGGTAGGGGTAGGGGAAAGGGATTGAGAGAATCTCAAGCAGACCCCCAGCTGAGTGCAGAGCCTGATGCAGGCAGCTCAATCCCAGGACCCTGAGATGACCTGAGCTGAAACCAAGAGTCGGATGTGCAACTGACAGAGCCACCCAGGCGCCCCTAGGTATCTGAAATCTTGTTTTGATTCCCTTGAGACAGGCTTTTGTGGGAAGAGGGCTGGACTTGGAGTCAGAAAACTTGGATTTAAATCTTAGCTATGCCACTGATAAAAAAATACTTTATAAAGTTCTTTACATAGCAAGGTATTACTATCTTTTTATTATAGAGAAAGAAAAAAAACCCCAGTTATCCAAATGGACTCCCAAATTCCCAAAGAGTGTTCCAAGGGTTTAGATTTCTGCTTTGGTTTTTAGACCTGACTCATCAGAAAGGTATATCCCTGGTGCATGTGAGATTGTGTTTTCCAGTGGGTTGGTTGTATGTGGTAGAAAGATAGACCTGGATTTGATTCTAGGGAGATTTGACAACATCTCTGGAATGGGGATAATAATAGGGCCAGAGGGAGAATTAAATGAGACAGTATAAGTCAAAGTCATGTGGAGGGTTTCTCTAGTGCTAGTTACCTGCCCCCTGCCCCAACTCAGGAGAGGTTAATAGATATTGTCACAGATTTTTTTTTTCAGAAGCTTTAAGGGAGTAAGAGTTTATTGTAGTAGCAATCCATTTTATTTTGGTGTCCATAAAATATTTAGGAGGATTTTAAGTAGTGCTTTCTTGTTTCAAGGGCATCTTGAATTATTTCTGGAGATAGTCAACCCAGCTGGCTATTCAGCAAGCAAGAGCCTACATTAAGTTATTTATTTCAGTATATTCGCTATGCACTGTGTCTTTCCTGTTGGTCCAGACAGAATGGATTTATTTTCAAGTCAAGATGAATGCTGATGTCCAAGCCTCAGACTTTGGATGCAGAATTGCAAGTATTGGTAGTTTAAGAGCATAAATATTGCCGCAACTTGTCCATGAGAGGGAAAGTAATGATTTCTCTCATCTATTGCAATCCTATTTAAAAAGATCTTTGTTTTATTGTTGAAAATATAACAGTTCTTTCCATTTCTATACCACTTTACATTTTATATAATATATTCACATGAATTACCTCAACCAAATCTTACTACACTTCCTTGAGGGATTCAGATTCAAAAGGCATTTATTATTAAACACTCACTATGTTAGGTTCAGTCACTAAGCATGTCCACATGACTTTCAACACTTGATGAAATGTAGGTAATTGGAAAGCAGAGTAACCAGGCCACAAATCCAGGTCTTGGTTTCTTTGTCTATTGCTTTATTTATTTTCTTTTTTTCAATGATCTTATTCCTCAGGTTGATAGTGTGATGCTTTTGAAAGAGCACCAGCTTGAGTCAGAGGGCTGGGGCTTTAATCTCAGTGAGTGGCTCATGGGATCTTGGGGGAGTCATGTCCCTTCTCTGGGCCTCAAGTACCTCACTTATAAAATGAAGAGCTTAGATATTATGGCCTCTTTGGTTTCTCCTTGCACTGACAATCCATGTGCCTTTGGGACACACTCCTATAATGGGAAGATTTTGAGGGTGTGCTTTCACTGGATCACTGTCCAGATTTGGAAAGAAGCTTATGAGTTGACCTTTAGCTTTGGAATGATCTCCTCACCTGACTCTACCCCAATCGCAACAATCTTGACTTTCAGTGCCCCAGACAGCCTGCTCAGGGAAAACCAGAAGTTTGATCTGTTTAACACAGAAGACTTTTTATTCATTCTCAAGGAAAATAATGAGAAGAGAAAATGGAAAGAATTATTCTGATCTGTTTTTTAGATTTGAATTAAATTAGCCAACATACAGTACATCATTAGTTTCAGATGTAGAGTTCAGTTATTCATCAGTTGCATATAACACCCAGTGCTCATCACAGCATGTACCCTCCTTAATGTCCATCACCCAGTTACCCATCCCCCCCACCTCCACTCCAGCAATCCTGATCTATTTTTATAATAGCCTCATATACATAGACTGTTACTGTTGGTAGGAACTTTGGCAAGGATTTGTTTTACCCAATAATTTAGAATTCTAGGAAACTGAAGGCCAGATCAAGGGAGTGGAAGGAGGCCCAAGGTCTCAAAGTCGAGTCAGAGTAGCCTGAACTAGAAGTCAGGGCTCCTGGCTCCAGTCCTTTTACTTCCAGTAATTGGGAACTTGGAGTAATGCTTGTTTGGAGTTCCTGCTGGCCATCAAGTATATAAAGCTGTGGGTTATCTAATGCAGTCTTAGATTGCTTTAATAGGAGCAGCAGAAGTACAGTGTGTAGTACCGATAAGAACTTAGGTTTTGAAGTCACCCAGGACCTGCAAGTGTTGTGGTAAGACTGGAGCATAGGGGGTGAGGAGAAAAGTGTTGGCAGGTGAGACTGAAGAGCCAAGTAGGACATATGTCATGGAGAGATTTTTATTCTTGAATGTTGTGTCTGGATATACATCCTTCCATAGCTTCACCTTTTTCTCTTTGGGGAATAGAAAGAGAAGGGGATCTAATATGGAAGACCAGATTTGTGTTTTTAATTTGTGTCATCTTGGGCAAGACATTATAAGCCTTGTTACTTCACCTTTATGGGATCCCTTTTGTGTACTCAGTGCCTCACATCCTCTTTGGTTCCTCTCTGTTCCAGTTCAGCCACTGTAACAGTTCTGCTCAAGTGTCTACCAACTTCACTGTTAATAGCACCTCAATAAAGTGTGTGCTGCTTTCTTTCCTAGTATGCTTGCAAGAGCTTGTCCAACACTCACTCATGTACAACCTGGATGTATGAGAGAGTTAGTGCTCCATGGAGCATTTCTCAACCAGTGGGAAAGGAAAATGGGGACTTTTCAAAAAGGGGGCTAGGGATGAGGCTGCCTATTTTGCAGATGTGGAAACTGAAGCTTATGTGCTTTTTCAGCTTGTTGAAAGTCATGCAACTAGTGAGTGTTAGCCTGAAATCGAAGTGGGTCTGACTTTAGAACCCAAGTTCAAACCCAGATTCCCTATACTACATTAGTTCAGTTGGTTCCTCTTCAACATTTTCCTCATGGTTCAGTTATACAGACATACCTCAGAGATATTGTGGGTTCAGTTCCAGACCACCACAATAAAACAAATGTTATAATAAAACAAATCAAATGAATTTTTCATCTCCCGGTGCATATAAAAGTTACATTTATACTATACTGTAGTCTATTAAGTATACAATAGCATTATGTCTAAAAAACGTACATGTCTTAATCAAGAGTATTTTATTGCTAAGAAATGGTAAACATCATTTGAGCTTTCAGTGATTCATAATCTTTTTGCTGGTGGAGGGTCTTGCCTCAATGTTGATGAATACTGACTAATCAGGATGGTTGCTGCTGAAGGATGGGGTAGCTGTGGCAATGTCTTAAAATAATACAACAATGAAGTCTGCCACATTGATTGACTCTTGCTTTCAAGAACAACTTGTCCATAGTACATGATGCTGTTTGATAGCATTTTACCCACAGTAGAACTTCTTTCAAAATTGGGGTCAATCCTCTCAAACACTGCTTCTGCTTTATCAACTTAGTTTGTGTAATATTCTAAATCTTTGTTTTCATTTCAATCATCTTCACCAGGAGTAAATTCCATCTCCCAAACCACTTTCTTTACTCATCCAAAAGAAGTAACTTATCCATTCAAGTTTTATCATGAGATTGCAGCAATTTAGTCTTATCTTCAGGCTCCACTTCTAATTTTAGTTCTTTTCACCACATCTGCAGTTATTTCCTTCACTGAAATCTTGAACCCCTCAAAGTCATCCTTGAGGGTTGGAATCAGCTTCTTTCAAACTTCTGTTAATATTGATATTTTGACCCCGTCCCATAAGTCACAAATGCTCTTCATGGCATCTAAAATGGTGAATCCTTTCCAGGAGGATTTCAATCGACTCTGCCCAGATTGATCAGAGGAATCACTCTCTACAGCAGCTATAGCCTTACAAAATGTATTTCTTAAGTATTAAAACTTTAAAGTTGAAATTACTCCTTGATCTATGGGCTACAGAATGGATGTTGTGTTACCAGGCAGGAAAACAACATTCATCCTGGAGCAAGATGGCTGAGGAGTAGGAGACACCTAGATTTTGTTTGGTCCCAGGAATTCGGCTGGATAGGGATCAAACCATTCTAAACACATACGACTCAACAGGAGATTGAAGAAAAGAATAGCAACAACTTGCTGAACAGAAAAGCGACCACTTTCTGGAAGATAGGATGTGCGGAGAAGTGAATCCAAGGCAATATTCAGGAAGATGGATGGCGGGGGAGGGGGCCTCCGTCGGCTGCTTCTGGCAAATGATAGAGCAGTGGAGGACAAAATCAGAACTTTTAGAAGTCGGCTCCACTGAGGGACGCCGCTCCAGTGGCTAAGCAGGGGGTGGAACCCTCGCAGGACAGTGTGGTCTCAGGACCCTTGGGGTCACGGAAAGACCGGGGGTGCCTGAGTGTGGCAGAGCTCCCAGGTATCAGAGCGGGGAAGCTGGCTGCAGAGACGGAGCCGAGGAGTGGGCTCTCAGCTCAGGGTTGTCATAAACCGCGATCTGCGGCAGAGTCGGGCCACTGCTCTTCCAGCAGGGACCCAACAAGCGGTGGATCCAGGGAGACTCCCCTTCCTCCCCCGGGAGGAATGGTGCAAGAGCGAACCGCAGGGATCGGCTGGGTTTGGAGAGTCCACACCGAGTCGGGTGCCAGAGATAGAAACGCTCAGTCACAGGCTGGCTGAGCATGGAGTGTGGCCGGAGACTAGGAGAAGGGAGTGACTGACTGCTTTTCTCTGGGGGTTAACTGAGGAGTGGGGCCCCCAAGTTCTCGGCTCCTCTGAGGTGAAGATCGGGAGGCCACCATTTTCACTTTCGTCCTCCAAAGCTGTACGGAAAGCTTGCAGGGAACAAAAGCTCCCGAGAGCAAACCCGAGTAGATTATTAGCCCGGATCTGACAAGGGCAGGCCAGTTATGCCTCAGGCTAAGACATTTGGGAACCGCAGCAACAGGCCCCTCCCCCAGAAGATCAGCAAGAACAGCCAGCCAAGACCAAGTTTACCAACCAATGAGAACGACAGAACTCCAGCACTAGGGGAGTACTGCACATAGAATTCATGGCCTTTTTATAATGATTCTTTAGTCTTTCAAAGTTTTTTTTTTTTTTAATTTTTCTTTTCCCCTTTTACAACCAACATCTTATCAAGCCCTTTTTTAAAAATCCTTTTTATTTTTCATTTTTAGAGTCATATTCTATCCCTTCATAGTAGTTAACCTTATTTTTGGTGTGTTATCAGTTGTTCTCTCCTTAAAATTTTGGGATACAGTTTCTTCTAACAGATCAAAATACACCCAAAATCTAGTGTGTGGCACTGATCTGTGCACCAGCCTGATCATATTTGGTCATATTCTGTTTTTTGTTTGTTTGTTTTTTATCTTTTCCTTTTTCTTTTTTTTTTCTTTCCCTTTCTTTTCCCCCTGTTTCAGGTCTCTTCTGATTTCTTTAGTGTATATTTTTCTGGTGTGGTTGTTATCCTGTTAGCATTTTGTTCTCATTCATCTATTCTCCTCTGGACAAAATGACAAGAGAGAAAAAAAATCACCTCAAAAAAAAAAAAAAAAAGAACAAGCGGCAGTACCAACTGCCAGGGACCTAATCAATATGGACATTAGTAAGACGTTGGAACTAGAATTCAGAATGACAATTTTAAAGATACTAGCTGGGCTTGAAAAAAGCATGAAGTTATTAGAGAAACCCTTTCTGGAGAAATAAAAGAACTAAAATCTAACCAAGTCAAAATCAAAAAGGCTATTAATGAGGTACAATAAAAAATGGAGGCTCTAACTGCTAGGATAAATGAGGCAGAAGAGAGAATTAGTGATATAGAAGACCAAATGATGGAAAATAAAGAACCTGAGAAAAAGAGAGATAAACAACTACTGGATCATGGGGGCAGAATTCGAGAAATAAGTGATACCATAAGATGAAACAATATTAGAATAATTGGGATTCCAGAAGAAGAGAGAGAGGGGCAGAAGCTATATTGGAGCAAATTATAGCATAGAACTTCCCTAATGTGGGGAAGGAAACAGGAATCAAAATCCAGTCCAGGAGGCACAGAGAACCCCTCTCAAAATCAATAAAAATAGGTCAGCACCCCGACATCTAATAGTAAAACTTGCGAGTCTCAGAGACAAAGAGATAATCCTGAAAGCAGCTCGGGAGAAGAGATCTGTAACCTACAGGCCTTTCTGGCCTGGCATTATATCTTCAGAGCACTAAATCAGAAAAATATGCAGCCAAGAATACTAAATCCAGCTAGGCTGTCATTGAAAATAGAAGGAGAGATAAAAAGCTTCCAGGACAAACAAAAACTAAAGCAATTTGCAAACACGAAACCAGCCCTCCAAGAAATATTGAAAGGGATCCTCTAAGCAAAAGAGAGCCTAAAAGTAACACAGACCATAAAGGAACTCAGACAATATACAGTAACAGTCACCTTACAGGCAATACAATGGCACTAAATTCATATCTTTCAATAGTTATCCTGAATGTAAATGGGCTAAATGCCCCAATCAAAAGACACAGGGCATAGATTGGATAAAAAAAGAAGACCCATCGATATGCTGTCTGCAAGAGACTCATTTCAGACCCAAAGACATCCCCAGATTGAAAGTGAGGTCCATGCTAATGGACACCAAAAGAAAGCTGGGGTGGCAATCCTTATATCAGACAAATTAGATTTTAAAACAAAGACTGTAATAAGAGATGAGGAAGAACACTATATCCTACTTAAAGGGTCTATCCAACAAGAAGATCTAACAATTGTAAATATCTATGCCCCGAACATGGGAGCAGCCAATTGAAAACAAAATCAAAGAAACACATTGACAACAATACAATAATAGTGGGGGACTTTACCAACCCCCTGACTGAAATGGACAGATCATCTAAGCAAAAGATCAACAAGGAAATAAAAACTTTAAATGACACACTGGACCAAATGGACTTCACAGATATATTCAGACAATTCCATCTGAAAGCAACAGAATACACATTCTCCTCTAGAGCCCATGGAACATTCTCCAGAATAGATCACATCCTAGGTCACAAATCAGGTCTCAACCAGTACCAAAAGACTGGGATTATTCCCTGCATATTTTCAGACGACAGTGCTTTGAAACTAGAACTCAATCACAAGAGGAAAGTCGGAAAGACCTCAAATACCTGGAGGCTAAAGAGCATCCTACTAAAGAATGAATGAGTCAACCGTGAAATTAAAGAAGAATTTAAAAAATTCATGGAAACCAGTGAAAATGAAAACACAACTGTTCAAAATCTGGGATGCAGCAAAGGCAGTCCTGAGAGGAAAGTATATAGCAATACAAGCCTTTCTCAAGAAACAAGAAAGGTCTCAAATACACAACCTAATCCTACACCTAAAGGAGCTAGAGAAAAACAGCAAATAGAGCCTAAACCCAGCAGGAGAAGAGAAAAAATAAAGATCAGAGCAGAAATCAATGAAATAGAAACCAAAAGAACAGTAGAACAGATCAACGAAACTAGGAGCTGGTTCTTTGAAAGAATTAACAAGATTGATAAACCCCTGGCCAGACTTATCCAAAAGAAAAGAGAAATGACCCAAATCAATAAAATCATGAATGAAAGAGGAGAGATCACAACCAACACCAAAGAAATACAAACAATTGTAAGAACATATTATGAGCAACTCTGTGCCAGCAAATTAGATAACCTGGAAGAAATGGGTGCATTCCTACCAAAACTGAAACAGGAAGAAATAGAAAACCTATAAAATAGAAAAAATAGAAGACCTATATCCACTAAGGAAATTGAAGCAGTCATCAAAAATCTCCCAACAAACAAAAGCCCAGGGCCAGATGGTTTCCCAGGGGAATTCTACCAAACATTTAAAGAAGAATTCATACCTGTTCTTCTGAAACTGTTCCAAAAATAGAAGTGGAAGGAAAACTTCCAAACTCATTTTAGGAGGCCACCATTACCTTAGATCCCCAAACCAGACAAAGACCCCATCAAAAAGGAGAATTACAGACCAATATCCTTGATGAACATGGATGCAAAAATTCTCACCAAAATATTAGCCAATAGCATACAACAGTACATTAAAAGGATTTTTCACCACGACCATGTGGGATTTATCCCTGGGCTCTAAGGTTGGTTCAACATCTGCAAATCAATCAATGTGATACAATACTTTAATAAAATAAAGAACAAGAACCATATGATCCTCTCAATAGATGTACAAAAAGCATGTGACCAAGTACAGCATCCTTTCTTGATCAAAACTCTTCAGAGTATAGGGATAGAGGGTACATACCTCAATATGATAAAAGCCATCTATGAAAAACCCACAGCGAATATCATTCTCAATGGGGAAAAACTGAGAGCTTTCCCCCAAGGTCAGGAACACGGCAGGGATGTCCACTATCACCACTTCTATTCAACATAGTATTAGAAGTCCTAGCCACAGCAATCAGACAACAAAAAGAAATAAAAGCATACAAATTGGCAAAGAAGAAGTCAAACTCTCACTCTTCACAGATGATATGATACTTTATGTGGAAAACCCAAAAGACTCCACCCCAAAACTGCTAGAACTCAAACAGGAATTCAGTAAAGTGGCAGGATATAAAATCAATGCACAGAAATCAGTGGCATTCCTATACACCAACAACAAGACAGAAGAAAGAGAAATTAAGGAGTCAATCCTATTTACAATCGCACTCCAAACCATAAGATACCTAGGAATAAATCTAACCAAAGAGGCAAAGAATCTGTATTCAGAAAACTATAAAATACTCATGAAAGAAATTGAGGAAGACACAAGAAATGGAAAAGCGTTCCATGCTCATGGATTGGAAGAACAAATATTGTGAAGATGTCAGTGCTACCTAAAGCAATCTACACATTTGGTGCAATCCCTATCAAAATACCATGCACTTTTTTCAAAGAAATGGAACAAATAATCCTAAAATTTGTACGGAACCAGAAAAGACCCTGAATAGCCAGAGGAATGTTGAAAAAGAAAAGCAAAGCTGGTGGCGTTACCATTCTGGACCTGAAGCTCTATTACAAAGTTGTAATCATCAAGACAGTATGTACTGAGGGGCTCCTGAGTGGCTAGGTCGTTAAGTGTCTGCCTTCGGCTCACGTCATGCTCCCAGAGTCCTGGGATCAAGCCCCATATCGGGCTCCTTGCTTGACAGGAAGCCTGCTTCTCCCATTCCCACTCCCCCTGCTTATGTTCCCTCTCTCACTGTGTCTCTGTCTGTCAAATAAATAAATAAAATCTTAAAAAAAAGACAGTATGGTGCTGGCACAAAAACAGACTCATAGATCAATGGAACAGAATAGAGAGCCCAGAAATGGACTCTCAACTCTATGGTCAACTAATTTTCAAAAAGCAGGAAAGAATGTCCAGTGGAAAAAAGACAGTCTCTTCAACAAATGGTGTTGGGAAAATTGGACAGCCACATGCAGAAGAATGAAACTGGACCTTTTCTTATGTCACACACACAAAAAGACTCAAAATGGTTGAAAGACCTCAATGTGAGACAGGAGTCCATCAAAATCCTAAAGGAGGACACAGGCAGCAATCTCTTCGACCTCAGCCGCAGCAACTTCTTCCTAGAAACATCACCAAAGGCAAGGGAAGCAAGGGCATAAATGAACTCTTGGGACTTCATCAAGATAAAAAGCTTTTGCACACCAAAAGAAACAGTCCACAAAACCAAAAGACAACTGATAGAATGGGAGAAGATTTTTGCAAATGACATATCAGATAAAGGGCTAGTATCCAAAATCTATAAAGAACTTATCAAACTCAACACCCAAAGAGCAAATAATCCAATCAAGAAATGGGCAGAAGACATGAACAGACATTTTTCCAAAGAAGACATCCAAATGGCCAACAGACACAGGAAAAAGTGTTCAACATCGCTCGGCATCAGGGAAATCCAAATCAAAACCTCAGATACCACCTCACACCAGTCAGAATGGCTAAAATTAACAAGTCAGGAAACTACAGATGTTGGCAGGGATGTGGAGAAAGGGGAACCCTCCTACACTGTTGGTGGGAATGCAAGCTGGTGCAGCCACTCTGGAAAACAGTATGGAGGTTCCTCAAAAAGTTGAAAATAGAGCTACCGTACGATCCAGCAATTGCACTACTGGGTATTTAACCCAAAGATACAAATGTAGGGATCCGAAGGGGTACTTGCACTCTGATGTTCATAGCAACAATATCCACAATAGCCAAACTGTGGAAAGAGCCAAGATGTCCATTGACAGATGAATGGATAAAGGAAATGTGATATATATATATATATACATACACACACACACACACTGGAATATTATGCAGCCATCAAAAGAAATGAAATCTTGCCATTTGCAATGATGTGGATGGAATTAGAGGGTATGAGGCTGAGCGAAATAAGTCAATCAGAGAAAGACATATATCATATGACCTCACTGATATGAAGAACTCTTAATCTCAGCAAACAAACTGAGGGTTGCTGGAGTGGTGGGGGGTGGGAGGGATGGGGTGGCTGGGTGATAGACATTGGGGAGGGTATGTGTTATGGTGAGCGCTGTGAATTGTGTAAGATTGTTGAATCACAGACCTGTATCTCTGAAACAAATAAAACATTATATGTTAAAAAAAAAAGAAGAAGATAGCAGGAGGGGAAAAATGAAGGGTGGGAAATAGGAGGGGGAGACGAACCAGGAGAGACTATGGACTCTGAGAAACAAACTGAGGGTTCTAGAGGGCCCGGGTGGGGGAATGGGTTAACCTGGTGATGCGTATTAAAGAGGGCATGTTCTGCATGGAGCACTGCTTGGCATACGCAAGCAATCATGGAACACTACATCAAAAACTAATGATGTAATGTATGGTGATTAACATAACAAAAAAAAAGAAAACAACATTCATCTTGTACTTCTTCATCAGAGCTCTTGGGTGACCCAAAGCATTGTGAATGAACAGTAAGGTTTTGAAAGGAATTTGTTTTTCTGAGCAGTAGGTCTCTACAGAGGCCTAAAATACTCAGTAAACCATGCTCTAAACAGATGTGCTGTCCTCCAGGCTTTATAGTTCCATTTATAGAGCACAGGCAGTGTAGATTTAGCATAATTCCTAAGGGCTCTAGGGTTTTTGGAATGATAAGTTCGTGTTGGTTTCAACTTAAAGTCACCAGTTGCCTTAGCCCTTAATAAAGCCTGTTCTTTGAAGCTTTGAAGCCAGACATTGACTTCCCCTCTGTAGTTATGAAAGTCTTAGATAGCATCTTCCTTCACTAGAAGGCTGTTTCATCTACACTGAAAATCTATTGTTGAGTATAACCACCTTCATGAATTACTTTAGCTAGATCTTCTGGATAACTTGCTACAGCTTCTACATCAGCACTTGCTGCTTCATCTTGCACTTTTATGTTATAGAGACAACTTCTTTCCCTAAACCTCATGAACTGAATGCTGCTAGCTTCAGACTTTTCTTGTGTAGCTTCCTTACCTCTCTTGCCTTCATGGAATTGAAAAGAGTTAGGGCCTTGCTCTGGGTTAGGCTTTGGCTTGAGGGAATGTTGTGCCTGGTTTGATCTTCTATCCAGACCACTCAAACTTTCTCCATACCAACAGTAATGCTGTTTCATTTTCTTGTCTTTTGTATGTTCACTGGAGTAGCACTTTTAATTTCCTTCAAGAACTTTTCCTTTGTGTTCAAACCTGGCTAAATGTTTGGCACAAGAAGCCTAGCTTTTGGCCTCTCAGCTTTCAACATGCCTTCATCACTAAGCTTGATCATTTCTAGTTTAAATCTCACATTTAAAGTGAGAGATGTGCAATTCTTACTTTCACTTGAACACTTAGAGGCCATTGTAGGGTTATTAGTTGGCCTCATTTCAGTATTGTTGTATCTCAGGGAATAGGGAGGCTTTAAGAGAGGAAGAGAGGCCAGGGAATGGCTGGTCAGTGGGACAGTCAGAATACACACACATTTAAGTATGTACGTATGTATGTATGTATGTATGTATTTAAAAGATTTTATTTATTTGAGAGAGTGAGCAAGAGAGAGAGCACACAAGCAGGGGAAGAAGGAGAAGCACACTCCCCACTGAGTAGGGGGCCCAATGATAACCTGAGCCAAAGGCAGATGCTTAACCAACTGAGCCACCCAGGTGCCCCCACACAACATTTATTGGTTAAGTTTACCATGTTATATGGGTGCAGTTCATGGTGTTTCAAAACAGTTACAATAATAACATCAAAATCACTAATCACAGATCACTGTAATGAATATGACAATAGTAAAAGAGTTTGAAATACTGTAAAAATTGCCAACATGTGACAGACACAAATGGAGCATTAAATGTTTTTGGAAAATGGTGCCAATAGGCCTGCTCAGTGCAGCGTTGCTCCTTGCTCCTTCCATTTGTGTGAAATACAATATCTGTAAAGTATAATAAAGTGAAGCAAAATAAAATGAGGTATGTCTGTAGTTACTCCTGTGTATCTAGGGAGTGTAGATGATTTTAATTTCCTTTTTTCAGAGACAAGAACAACTTTACCAGAATGAAACCCCCATGACAAAGGAGCCCAGGAAGGAAATCTCATCAGAAAAGTAGAGGAAGTTTTCATGGAGTTGTTATGAGTCAGAAACTTTTAATGAATCCAGTTGTATTGTTTACCAAGTTAAGATCCTCTCAGATGTCAGGAGATAGATGCATAGATGTCAGCTCATAAAGTACCGTTCTGGTGTGATGGGAAAGATATGAGAGGCTGGAATCCCTCTGTGTAAAGAGATAATGAAGGAGGCCAGAGATAAGTTGGAAGAAACACTGGTTACCAAGAAGAATAGCAATTGTTTTTCGTTAAATCAAATATTTATGAGACTGGGATTTGATTACCCATGGTTTAACAATTCAAGGGAAAGATAATTTTCTAGAGATGCTCAAGGTGTTGGTGTAATTCAGATAACTGTACCTTGTATGAAAATAATTAACCACTAGAATTTGAAATGCATGCAAATTATGATGGGGATAGAAGATGTTTTGAAATATGAAGGCTTGATGGTATAACATGTTGGAAGGATTAAAATACATCCTGTTGTCATAGGCACTATTCCAATTCTTGTCAATACAGCACATTTGATTTTGATATTTGATTTTATTAACGTTTATGGAATGCCTATTGTGTGTCAGATACTTTTATATTGGCTTTAAAATTTTAATAATCCTAAAAACCATTAAGTTATATATTATTTCATTTTATGCAAGAAGGATATTCAGAGAAATTAAAGGGTGCTCAAGCACAAGGAAAATGAAAATTTGGCTTGGTACTCCTGTCTCTATGACACCAAAATCCACAGTCTTTTCCCCATGCCACTCTGCCACTCAGGCATTCCTAAACTATAATTTCTGGCCCAAAAGGGGGTTATGGAGACCTGGTATGAAATCTGTAGTCTAGGTGGAACAAAGAAAGCAATACATTATTTTGAGTGAGGATAAACTAAGGGAGGTCAAAATCATTCATCAGGTGTGTGCACTGATTCATTGCTGGAAAAATCCTGCTCATTACCTTTGGTGAGAAATGAAGCAAAGTCTAATCGAGCTGAAGGAACCTGGCACTCATGTGATTCAACCTCCTTATTTTACAGATGAGTACTCGGGAGTCCATAAGGGGTAAGTGATTTGTCCAGGCTTGTTATGTTATGATTCAGTGTCAGAGCTTGCTCACCAGAATCCTAGATTTTTGCAGAACAATTTTGGGTCTGTTCTCTGGAACTACATGAGAAAAGACTAATTCTTCTACATGACAGCCCTTTAAATATTTGTGCTCCCAAGTCTCCTCTTCTTCAGTCTAAGCAGGCTTTCATGGTCAAATGCTTCCATTGTGGCAGTCTCTGGATTCCTCACCACATTCAATCTTTTCCAGAAGTGTATCATATTGTCAATTTTCCTCTCAGACATTGGTATCTGGTAATGAATATGTCATCCCAGCTTATATCATTAAAATATTTAATGAAGGAGAGTGAATATAAGTTCTTGCAACTTGCCCAATTAAGATTGAAGCTACAATTTTGGTTTTAGGATTATGGAATCATGAATACTGGCAAATAGAGATGAAATGGAAGGACTGCTTTTCTTCAAATTTATGAACATGTTGGATACAGTAACAAAAGAACTTTTGCATACATAGCTGAAGAATAAAGCAAGAACAGAAAATACCCAGATGCCAAAACAAAGAGGGAGCTCAGAGTGGTAAAGCTGACAAAACTTATATAGGTATTGTAACATCATATAGAATTTTAAAGTCCAGGGACTGGTGATTAGAATTTTCTGATATTGGCATCAGGAGGTTATTAAAGACCTCAGATTTCAAGCTTATGCTATTGATGAACTAGTTGCCTAAAAGCAGGAGTCATGAAAATCTCTCTATTTCTGAATAAGGACCAGAAAAACCTGGCCTGCCTCTGCTGGGAGGCAGCAAGGAAGTTTGTTTTCTACCCAGGGCTGTGTCTGGTAAACAAATCACCAATGAGAAATAGAATTTCTGCATCACACATGGCTGTGGGATATGCGTCAAAGTAGTACCAATGTAGTATTAATACCAAACCAAAAAATTAACATAAAAACTAGTCTAAAACCAGTGAAAACTGTGGAGACTAACAGAGGCAGATTTGAAACAGGTATACTTTTTTTTTTAATTTTATTTTACTATGTTAGTCACCATACAATACATCATTAGTTTTTGATGTAGTGTTCCATGTTCCATTGTTTTCGTATAACACCCAGTGCTCCATGCAGTACGTGCCCTCCTTAATACCCATCACCGGGCTAAACCATCCCCCCACCCCCTCCCCTCTAAAACTCTCAGTTTGTTTCTCAGAGTCCATGGTTCGTCTCTCCTTCCGATTCTCCCCCTTCATTTTTCCCTTCCTTCTCCTAATGTCCTCCATGCTATTCCTCATGTTCCACAGATAAGTGAAACCACATGATAATTGACTTTCTCTGTAATACTTCTAAAGTACCATGGCTCCCAAAGTACTGGTGAAGATGAGTGCACATCAAATATTAAAAATCATACAATAGAAGAAAATGCCATGAGAGAAATCAGCAGGTAAAACATATATCAGCAGATGAGCTAAATATCTCAGTGTATAGCAATACTAGATCAATCTAAAAGATATTAAAATAAATAGATTTAAATTGATCAAAGAAATAAAAGATCAAAGAGGAATAGAAATGAAGCACAAACCAGATAATTTGAAAAATCATAGATAGATTTGAAACAGAACCAAAATGAAATGCTAGAAATGAAAGAAAAAAAAGTCATGAAAATAAAACACTCAATTGACAGATGAAGAGAGAAATAATCATTTTGAAGATAGATTTGAGAAAATTATCCAGAATATAGCATAGAGACATAAAGAGATGGGAAATATAAAAAAAGAAATTGAGACACAGAAACCAGAGATTCCAACGTTAAAGAAGTAACAGATGGAGATAATAGGATAGAGGCAACTTTGAAAGAAATAATAGCTGAAAATGTCTAGATTTATTTATTTATTTATTTATTTATTTTTAACGATTTTATTTATTTGAGAGACAGAGAATGAGAGACAGAGAGCACGAGAGGGAAGAGGGTCAGAGGGAGAAGCAGACTCCCCGCTGAGCAGGGAGCCCTATGTGGGACTCAATCCTGGGACTCCAGGATCATGACCTGAGCTGAAGGCAGTCGCTTAACCAACTGAGCCACCCAGGCACCTGAAAACTTCTAGATTTAAATACTTGAATCTATAGACTGAAAGAGCACACAGGTTCTGGTCGGATAAATTGATTAATTTATTTAGTAAATACTTAATGAGCAGCTATTATATGCCAAATCTGTTGTTAAGTGCTGAACCAAATAGATAAAAACTTTTGCCATCATAGAGCTTACATTTTAGTTGAGGCTGGGGGGAAATGGACAATAAACACAAATGGGAGATTAGTCCTTACCCTCTGGTCTTCTGAACCTGTACAGCCACTCTGCCCATGTATTTTCTGTTGTGCTTGGAGTCAGAGATCTGCTCTTGTTCATCTCTGCACAGGATGAGGCATGCTGTATCATGGTTCCTGACACAATCTGGATGTCCAGTCAAAATCAGATGAATTTAATGGAATTAAGGTCTCCATAATCTTATCTCAGCATCTTTTTGCTCTGGTTAATCTCATCTTACTGATTTCCAAGGCTGTACTCATCTGTTCTTGGAAAGAAGTAACCAAGAACTTTATTTTCTACCTGCCTGCAGCCATGCCTTTGGAATTGTCATTCTCATTTTGTGCTTGTCTGCTCATCTACATCCTTAGTGTTATTCCCTTAGGTTAGTTTTCATGGTCTCTTTTTTAAATGATTGCAACTGCTTCTTAATTGGTCTTCCTTAGTCTTGTCTCTCTCTTCTCCAAACACTATCCAGGCTGGCAGTCACAATGATTTTTTTCTAGAATATATTTTAGTGTATAATTTTCTTGATTAAAGTCCATCAGTGTTCCTGTAGCTTTCTTAAACTTCACAAGGCGTTCTGTCATCTGGCTCTTTCTTACCTCCCTAGCTTCCCTTCTCCCTCTGCCTCTATTCTACCCCATGTGCCATCCACATCAGAGGACTTAGAGTTCCTTGATTGCTTTCAACATGTTTCTGTCCCTTTATTTATAGCAGCAATGTCCACAATAACCAAACTATGGAAAGAGCCAAGATGTCCATCGACAGATGAATGGATAAAGAAGATGTGATATATATATATATATCCCTTTATTTATTCTGCTTCATCTGATAAGCTTTTCCTTTCTGAATTCCCATTTGTGACGGTCAGACAAGTCCATATTCATTTTGAGATTCAGTTTAAGTGTCATCTCCTCCATGGTGCTTCTCCTGACCCCCATCTTGTAGTAGAACTAATCCTCTGTTTTTTGAGATCCTGTGTACTGATCAGAATTTTGTCATAATGCCCTTATGCTTCTTTGAATTTCTTGAGCATATTTGCTTTTGCTAATCTTGAAAATAGATGCCATTTATTTTTCTCTCTTTCCCCTCCAAATATCTGACACATCTCTCACATCCAGTAAATGTTTTCTGAGAAAGGAAATAGATAAAGGAATGATGATTGGCACAAAGAGTATGTCTATTTTGAAATAGAGAATTGATTTAGTTGGCTTTGTTTCATCCTGGAAGCCTGGTTTGCTACTTTTTGGCCATGGAGAGGTAATCAACTTGAAGTCCTAAATTTATGGTTTTCTTTTTTCTGTCTTTATAGGAAGCCTCCAGCCACTTGGAGACCTTGAAAGTCCCCCTCAAAGGTAAAGAATGACCACATTTGCTTTAACCACAGAAGCAATTAACTCTCCAGAAGTGTGGAAAACAGCTTTTGAGCTGTATTTATTGATGCATAGATTTCACAGAGCTGTGATATTTGAAGACAAATGGCTGTGTCCATAATTAAGACTGCTTAGGAATTGGCAAGTGTGATATGATGATGGAATACCCAGAGAAAGGGCAAGGGAATGAGAGTGGTCAAGACAGTACTGTCTCTGTGACCTTGATACTCTCTTTCTATTCATTGATTTTCCAATTAAATACAACTTTTCATTCAGTCAGTTCCCATATACTGCAAGGTATTGATGCCCTGCTGTAGAAAGTAAAATAACCTATGGATGAAACTGTAGGGGAGGATGATTTCACTTTATTTTTTTTATTCAATTTAACAAGATGCTGAAGAAGAGATTCTCTGCTAATAATCTTTTCTGTGAAGACTGTTTCATTATATAATAAAACTCAAGCAGGAAGCAGTCAAAATTGGCAAGACTCGACTTTGTACAGGGCTTGAGTTCTTACTCCACTATATTTAAATATTTTGTCTCATTTAATCCTCACAAAAAATTACAAGGTATTGTGATCCCCATTTTAGAGGTGGGGAAGATGAGTCTTAGAGAAGTTTATTGGTTTTTCTAAAATCACACAGTAAATGGTGGAGTCATTTGGTATCAAACACTGATTCCAGAGAAATAAGAATACATGTTCTTATTTATTTTGGGTATCAGTCTCACTAGTTATGTAATAATTAGGGGTTATAATGATTCTCCATCTTTGACGAGGTAAAATTCAAGATCATTGTCATGGCACGCAAGCACTCTGTGTTCTGACTTCCATCCACCTCTCTGGTTTCATCTCCTTTCCTCCCTGCCTCATACCTTGTGTTCCAGCAATATGAACTACTTCTAGTTCCTAGAGAGCACAGTTCTAATCTTTGCTTTCACTTATGCCTATTCCTTACACCACTCCTCACTAACTTCTACTATGCTATTTAGTACTCAATGTACTCAAATAAAAAGTTCAAATAAAAAAGGGTATTCTTGAACTACTTCATTCATGTAAACTCACTTGAACTTTCCAAGTTGGGTTAGGGACCTCTTTGATATAGAGTGATGATATTCTGCATATCCTAATATTACGTTTTTCTCATTGTATTATAATTATTTCTTTGCTCTCTGTGTTTCTAACTAATCTGTGAACTTTTTGAAGGGAGGATCATGTCTTTGTAATTTGAGAGTTTAGCAAAATGTCTGCCACTTTGTAGATATTTAGTACATATTTGCTGAATGAAAGTGTATTAGTCAGGGTTCTCCAGAGGTACAGCTAATAGGATATATATATAGATATATGTAAGATAAGATTTATTATAGGAATTGGCTCACATGACTGTGAGGGCTAGAAAGTCCCACAATCCTTCATCAGCAAGTTGGAGAACCAGGAAAGCCTGTGGTATAATTCAGTTTAAGTCTGAAGGCCTGAGAATCAGGAGCTCCAAAGTAGAAGGGCAAGAAAAGATAGATGTGCCAGCTCAAGAAAAGAGAGAGAATTCACTTTTCCTTGACTTTTTCATTCTGTTTGAGCTCTCAAAGGATTGGATGATACTTACCCATGTACTGAATCAAATGCTAATCTCTTTCAGAAACATCCTTGCATACATATCCAGAAATGATGTTTTATCAGCTATCTGGGCATTTGTTAGCTCAGTCAGGTTGATACATACAATAACCCCTGCAGAAGATACTGAGACATCCACTTATATTAATTTATGATACCATTTTGACAGACTCAGTTGGTTGGATTGGTGTATAGACCAGAGGAGACTCAGGTGGTGGTAGAGCTCAGGAGTCTAGTCTCTTACTGCTCTAGCACCAGTAGGATACAGGTACTGAAGATATTCAGCTTCTAGGCTCAGTTCCTCTTCGGGGTGAGGTGATGAGTGCCAGATTTGTTGCTGTGCTGAAATTTCCTTTATTAAACAAGTAGAATTTGGACTTAGTCTTATTGTCCTTGGAATGACACTTGGTAATGGATGTGTCTTTTGGGCATATATTTTTTCCTTAATACCCTGTAGGTGCATTTAGGCTTTATGACTGACCATACTATGAAACTTCCTCTCCTTAGGGATAGTTATTTCCCATGAAGTTACTTGAACCCTCAAGAAAGTAAATCCCTGGATCGCTGACCCTGGACAATGCATATGGGCCTGAGGCTAGGGTTCAAATTCTCCACGTATAAATCTGCTGCCAGCTACAACCCTGATATAACCAGATAAATAGGGACAGTGAATATCATAAATGACCATAGGTTCCTGCTGCTATATGCCATCCTATAAAATCAGACCCTTCACCTGTTGATGCCAGCCTGGATCAGACCTGGGTTTTCCAAACCCCTTTAAACAGAGGTCCTTGGGTTTTATTTAAGGCTTACTTTATTCTCTTTGGACCACATTCAGGTCTGGCACGTCTTGTAACCCAGGTTTTTGGGTTACGGCAGAGAAATGGGGATGGTGGGAGAGGTCTTCTGCAAGTTTTCAAGGTTTGAACAGCTCCATCTGGATGAAACCAAAACAAAGAAAAATTCTGATCATAAGTGTAATGCCTTATGCACTTAGGGAGATAGATACGTCAACACAATAGTCAAGAAGAAATTGAACCATTCGAGAAATTGAAATACACAGTATTTTTGAGTAAGTCAGTCATTCTCATTCTTCTTTTGGACAGCTACAAGGTCATGCATTCTTGGGGGAATTTTAGAACTCTTGAGAACTCACTCAGTGGGCTGGCTTTAATCAGACTGCAACCATTTCCTTTTCTGTTTCCTTGTCATTGAAGGGGATTTGGTCAGACACCATCTCTCCAGCCCATAAGTTGTAATGCGAGTTTTTATGCCTGGCCTGAACATGTAGGTTATAGATGGTCCCCAAGATGCTTGAGAAGATTGCCTTATGACTTTGCCCTCAGCAACTGACCTTCACAAACTGGAGGCATCACCTTCACAGGGGCAGCTTCAGTGCCTCCTTTGAAAAAGTAATTTTCTTTTGTGAGTAACATGCTGTGTCATGGTTTATAACAATGGGAAGAACTAAAAGCTATAGAACCCAGGAGGCAAAGAAGGGCTGTCTGTCTAAGGAATAACAAGAACTGATTTTATTCTCTGCCATGCAGTGATGAAAAGGCATCTTGTAAAAGCTTTTAGTTGGTTTTCTGTTCTCCTAATCATGTTCAGGAATGCATCTAATGTGTTTTGTGGTTTTCAGAGGAAAAAGGAGAACCACTTTAAAGAAGAATTGCCTTTATTTAAAAAGATTTTATCTGACTGGAGTTGGAGACATGGGCTCCTTTATGAAGTATACAAGCCAACACCATACTATAGGAACATAGGAGAGTTAGCATGAACTCTGCTGGGAGAATCTGGAAAGGTTTCACACAGGAGTGACATTTGAGCTGGACCTTAAAGGGTTTATAGGAGTTTTCTAGGTGAAAAAGAAGAATGGACATTCCAAATAAGGGGAAAAGCATGTGCAAAGGCACAAAAACATTCCCAAAATTGATATATTTTTAAAATAAGCACTCAGACTGCTTTTTTCCTGGACTCAGTGTAAGAAATGCTGCTTAGGTTTCCAGAGTAAACAAAAATTCTACATTAGTAATAATGTACCTAAAATATTGAGTTAGCAGTATATTTTTTTGTTACAATTTATAACAGTACCAATGTTTTTGAGTACGTGCACTGTTCTAACTGCACAATAGCTAGGTGATATAGCAATAAATAAAACTGATAAAAATCTCTTCCCTCATTGTGATTAGAGCTTAATACTTTATAACATTTCTGAGAGTTTTGGTTTGAGGATGCTGGAAAAGCAGTCACCTTCTCTCTCTTTCTCCTTCTGTGTATTTTAGTGAGAATATATGGATACTTCTGTGCTATTGCAACAGAAGTAAGTATATGTCAGGGATGGGAAATATAGGCACATGTGGTCTTTCTCCCTGCTCTTGTTCCTTTTTCAGACAGCTAACTATGACTTTGTTTTGTGTTAAATCTGGATCTAGCCTCAGAATCCTTCTCAATGTAGCACTTCACATAGCCACTTCCAGCTAATCAGAACTGACTTGTGAAATGAAAGCTCAGGACAGTCACTCTGTGTAGTCTTAAATTTGGGTGGAAAAGGGTACTTCAGCAGGCTCTGTCCTGGATGTGGGAGTCAGTCCACCCTGGCTGATAATGATAGTGATAAATGTTTAGCCTTCTGCTTAGTTCAATTCAACACAGAAATTTCTTGGGCACATACTATTTTTTGGCATAAGTTATGAATCTTGCTATCAGGAGCTTAAAGTCCAGTGAGTAGGGGATGGAGCTATGTTAGCCAGTCCTTAAAGTGGAGGGTTAATATACATTATATAGATTAAGATAAAACATACAGGGAAACAAAGGCAGGGATGACCCACTCTACTACGGGGGTGGGGGTGGGGAAAGGATCATGGAAGACTCCGAGAATATGATACTTCATCTATGTTTTAGAAGATAATTAGGAATCCATCAGGTGTGTGGGCAGTTGAAGTGAGAGAATTCTAGACAGAGGCAAAGGCATGGAAGTATAAAAACATTTACATTATCATCGCATGGATCACCTGTGTAATAGAATCCTAGGCTTCTGCTAGGTACCTTGTCCTTGAGAGAAGAATCACATATTAACATCTGCATAGCACCTAGCTCAATGTAGGTGTTCAGTAAATATAGAAAGAATGAAAGTTATCTAGTTTTTCCTTTGTCTCTTTGATAGTATTACCTATTTTATTAATTCCTATGTCTACTGATGTTTTCCAAGTGTTTTAAGTTCAGCTGCATTGAGAAATCAATTTGATTCTGTTCAGTTAATCAGCATTGAGTGCACATTCCACTTAAGGCCCTACCTTGGAGGATCAGAAAAAGGTTCAGGAGGAGCTAACTTTTGAAATGAGCTTCCTTTGAATATCTACAACTAGGATGGCTCTATAATTTATCATCCAAACCTGAGCCTTTTTGACAGTAAAAGTGTGTGCTATTAATAATTACATTGGGATAATAGGCATGAGCTGAAACTGTCCCAGGTGAACAGGGGCACATGGGTCACTCTACCTGTAACTAATGGGCTTTGGAACCAGTCTTGAATTTAAATTTCTTCTTCTTTTTAAAATTAACTATATGGCTTTGAATAAGTTCCTTAATGTCTCTAAATCCTAATTTCCTCAACTGGGTTAAAGCTGAAATTATTATACATACTTCATAGCACAGTTGTGAAGACCAAATGAAATAATGTATATCAGAGTTTGTGATGGTCCCCAATGGTCCCTGCTTGTATTCCCTAATATAATCCCATCATCTGAGTGAAGACTGGACCTAGTGACTTGTTTCTAATGAATAGAATGTTGTAAAAGTGGTGGGTTGTCACTCTTGAGATTAGCTTATAAAAAACTTGATTTCTGTTTTGCTCTTTCAGTTCTCATTCTGGGAGAAACAAGCTGCTATGTTGAGTGTAGCTCTGTGGAATGGTCCATATAACAAAGAATTGATATCGTTAGCCAAAGGCCTTCTGATAACCTTATGAGTGAGCTTGGAAGCATATCTTCCCCTATTTGAGCTTTGATGTGAGATTGCAGCCTTGAGCAAGAACTTTTTTTTTTTTAAGATTTTATTTATTTATTTGAGAGAGAGAATGAGATAGAGCATGAGAGAGGGGAGGGTCAGAGGGAGAAGCAGACTCACTGCTGAGCAGGGAGCCCCATGCGGGACTCGGTCCCGGGACTCCAGGATCATGACCTGAGCCGAAGGCAGTCGCTTAACCAACTGAGCCACCCAGGCACCCAGCAAGAACTTGATTATAGCCTTCTGAGGGAAACTAAATCAGAGGCACCCAGCTAAGTCATGCCCAGATTCCTGACCCACTGAAACAGTTTTTTTTAAATTAAGTTTTTTTTTTTTTAATTCCACTGTAGTTAGCATAGTGTTATATTGGTTTCTAGTATATAATATAGTGATTCAGCACTTACATCCATCATCAGGTGCTCATCAAGACAAGTGTACTCCTTAATCCCCATCACCTATTTCACTCATTCCCCCACCATCCCCCTCTGGTTACTGTCAGTTTGTTCTTTATAGTTAAGAGTCTGTGAAACACTTTTGTAAAAAAATATTTTATTTATTTATTTATTTGTGATCGCACACACTTATTTGAGGAGCAGAGGGAGAGGGACAAGCAGACTCCATGCTGAGTGCAGAGCCTGATGCAGGGCTTAATCCCAGGAAGCTAAGATCATGTCCTGAGATGAAATCAACATTAGGACACTAACCGACTGAGCCACCCAGGCACCCCTGTGAAACACTTTTAAGTCACTAACTTTTAGGGCAATTTGCTACACAACAGTAGGGGCTGATGCATGCTTGTTGCTAAATAATTTCTCTTCTAATGGAAATACCTATATAATCCTTTATTAATGAGAACCTTTCACATCAAAAGCTTCTCTTCTGATTTCCCCTTCAGTAACATCTTAGGTTTTTCATTGCCTTTGATGAACAGCACTAAAAATGTGTCAGGAGGCCTAATGCACTTTAAGTTGTACAATTTCACCCATTTGCTAGATGTTCACATTGGCTTTGGAGATAGTTTCATATGATAATGAAATCAAGATATCAAGAAAATGCCGTTTTGAGTCAATTCTTTTTTTTTTTATTAATATACCTTTATTTAGGTACCAAAGAATGTCTAGTAATATAGTCAACAGATTACTAACAGAGGTTAACCTGCTTATTAGTTTTCTGTGCCTGCTATAGCAAGTTACTTAAGTTACTTGAAGCAACACAGATTTATTATCTTACAGTTCCTGGGGTCAGAAGTTCAAACTGAGTCTCTCCAGGCTAAAATCAAGGCATTGCAAGGCTGCATTCCCTCTGGTGGCTCTAGAATAGAATCCTTTCCCTTGCCTTTCCAGCTTCAGGAGGCTACCCACAGTTCTTGGATTGGGGCCCCTTCTGTCTTCAAAACCAGCAATGACAGATCGAGTCCTCCCATTTTATCACTTCAACCTTATTCTCTTGTCACTGACTTTGCCTGTTTTATGTTCCTCTTTCATTTATAAGCTCCCTTGTGATTATATGGGGCCTACCCAGACAATCCAGAATAATCTCCCTATCTCTAAATCAACAGATAAGAGACCTTAATTCCTTCTTCATATTCCCAGTTTCTGGGGATGACAGTGTGGGCATGGGAGGAAGGGTGGATATTCCTGTGCCTACTCTACCACTCTAGGTTATGGGATTTAAATCAGGGAAGTGGGGTTTGCACTTCTTATTTTATGTTTGTCTTTATTTCTTGAAGTTATAAAAAAGCTGTATTACTTTTAGAATTTAAATTTAATTTTATCTAAAAGGAATTTAAAAGAATATGTTAAATCAGATATATATCAAGTAAATTGGAGACTTGAGCATTTTGGTGAGTATTTTGAGTATTAGTTTCTCTGAAATCATGAAAATGAAACTTTATGAATAAAATGAAGCTGTTGAACTATATACTTTGTATATTGATGGGAGTACTGAAGCTAATAAAAGGTTAAATGACTTACTCAGGTCACACAGATCATTTTTAGGTAAACTAGGTTGAAAATTCAGCTTATCTGATTTTTATTTCAGTCACTAAGAAAATGAAAGTAACCCTAGTAAAGGTTTTCTTTTATATCATTTTATCTTTGGGGCACGTGGGTGGCCCAGTTGGCTAAGCATCTGCCTTTGGCTCAGGGCATGATCCCAGGGTCCCGGGATCAAACCTCACATCCATCCCCCTGTTCAGCGGGGAGTCTGCTTCTCTGAACTCCGCCCCTCCCCCTGCTGGTGCCTCCCCTACCCCCCCAAACAAACAAATCATTTTATCTTTATTGAGCTATAATTGATATCCAACATCATGTAAATTTCAGGTATGCAACATAATGATTTAATATTTGTATATATTTGTGAAATATTCACCACAATAAGTCTACTTAACCTCTGTCAGCATACATAGTTACAAAACCATGAGAATTTTTTTTAAGATTTATTTTTTTATAATTTTTTATTGTTATGTTAATCACCATACATTACATCATTAGTTTTGGATGTAGTGTTCCATGATTCACTGTTTGTGCATAACACCCAGTGCTCCATGCAGAACGTGCCCTCTTTAATACCCATCACCAGGCTAACCCATCCCCCCACCCCCCTCCCCTCTAGAACCCTCAGTTTGTTTTTCAGAGTCCATTGTCTCTCATGGTTGGTCTCCCCCTCCAATTTCCCCCCTTCATTCCTCCCCTCCTGCTATCTTCTTCTTCTTCTTTTTTTTTTCTTAACATATATTGCATTATTTGCTTCAGGGGTACAGATCTGTGATTCAACAGTCTTGCCCAATTCACAGCACTCGCCATAGCGCATACCCTCCCCAATGTCTATCACCCAGCCATCCCATCCCTCCCAACCCCCCACCACTCCAGAAACCCTCAGTTTGTTTCCTGAGATTAAGAATTCCTCATATCAGTGAGGTCATATGATACATGTCTTTCTCTGATTGACTTATTTCACTCAGCATAACACCCTCCAGTTCCATCCACGCCGTTGCAAATGGCAAGATCTCATTCCTTTTGATGGCTGCATAACATGCCATTGTGTATATATAGCACATCTTCTTTATCCATTCATCTGTCGTTGGACATCTTGGCTCTTTCCACATTTTGGCTATTGTGGACATTGCTGCTATAAACATTGGGGTGCATGTACCCCTTCGGATCCCTACATTTGTATCTTTCTGGTAAATACCCAGTAGTGCAATTGCTGGATCATATGGTAGCTCTATTTTCAACTGTTTGAGGAACCTCCATACTGTTTTCCAGAGTGGTTGCACCAACTTGCATTCCCAAAAAGAGTGTAGGAGAGTTCCCCTTTCTCCGCATCCCCGCCAACATCTGTCGTTTCCTGACTTGTTAATTTTAGCCATTCTGACTGGTGTGAGGTGATATCTCATTGAGGTTTTGATTTGGATTTTCCCGATGCTGAGCGATGTTGAGCACTTTTTCATTTTTCTGTTGGCCATTTGGATGTCTTCTTTGGAAAAATGTCTGTTCATGTCTTCTGCCCATTTCTTGATTGGATTATTTGTTCTTTGGGTGTTGAGTTTGATAAGTTCTTTAGAGATTTTGGATACTAGCCCTTTATCTGATATGTCATTTGCAAATATTTTCTCCCATTCTGTCAGTTGTCTTTTGGTTTTGTGGACTGTTTCTTTTGGTGTGCAAAAGCTTTTTGTCTTGATGAAGTCCCAAGAGTTCATTTATGCCCTTGCTTCCCTTGCCTTTCGTGATGTTTCTAGGAAGAAGTTGCTGCGGCTGAGTTCGAAGAGGTTGCTACCTGTGTTCTCCTTTAGGATTTTGATGGACTCCTGTCTCACGTTTAGGTCTTTCAACCATTTGGAGTCTTACTTTTGTGTGTGGTGTAAGGAAAAGGTCCAGTTTCTTCTTCTGCATGTGGCTGTCCAATTTTCCCAACACCATTTGTTGAAGAGACTATCTTTTTCCCATTGGACATTCTCTCCTGCTTTGTCTAAGATGAGTTGACCATAGAGTTGAGGGTCCATTTCTGGGCTCTCTATTCTGTTCCATTGATCTGTGTGTCTGTTTTTGTGCCAGTACCATACTGTCTTGATGATGACAGCTTTGTAATAGAGCTGGGAGTCAGGAATTTTGATGCCGCCAGCTTTGCTTTGCTTTTTCAACATTCCTCTGGCTATTCGGGGTCTCTTCTGGTTCCATACAAATTTTAGGATTGTTTGTTCCATTTCTTTGAAAAAAGTGGATGGTATTTTGATGGGGATTGCATTGAATGTGTAGATTGCTCTAGGTAGCATTGACATCTTCACAATGTTTGTTCTTCCAGTCATGAGCATGGAACGTTTTTCCATTTCTTTGTGTTTTCCTCAATTTCTTTCATGAGTATTTTATAGTTTTCTGAGTACAGATCCTTTGCCTCTTTGGTTAGATTTATTCCTAGGTATCTTAATGGTTTTGGGTGCAATTGTAAATGGGATCGACTCCTTAACTTGTCTCTCTTCTGTCTTGTTGTTGGTGTATAGGAATGCCACTGATTTCTGTGCATTGATTTTATATCCTGCCACTTTACTGAATTCTTGTTTGAGTTCTAGCAGTTTTGGGGTGGAGTCTTTTGGATTTTCCACATACAGTATCATATCATCTGCAAAGAGAGTTTGACTTCCTCTTTGCCGATTTGGATGCCTTTGATTTCTTTTTGTTGTCTGATTGCTGTGGCTAGGACTTCTAATACTATGTTGAATAGCAGTGGTGAGAGTGGACATCCCTACTGCGTTCCTGACCTTAGGGGAAAAGCTCTCAGCTTTTCCCCATTGAGAATGATATTCATTGTGCGTTTTTCATAGACGGCTTTTATGATATTGACGTATGTACCCTCTATCCCTAACCTCTGAAGAGTTTTGATCAAGAAGGGATGCTGTACTTGGTCAAATGCTTTTTCTGCATCTTTTGAGAGGATCATATTATTCTTGTTCTTTCTTTTGTTGCTATATTGTATCACATTGATTGATTTGCAGATGTTGAACCAACCTTGCAGCCCAGGGATAAATCCCACTTGGTCATGGTGAATAATCCCTTTAATGTCTGTTGGATCCTATTGGCTAGTATTTTGTTGAGAATTTTTGCATCCATGTTCATCAAGGATATTTGTCTGTCATTCTCCTTTTTGATGGGGTCTTTGTCTGGTTTGGGGATCAAGGTAATGGTGGCCTCCTAAAATGAGTTTGGAAGTTTTCCTTCCATTTCTATTTTTTTGAACAGTTTCAGGAGAATAGGTATTAATTCTTCTTTAAATGTCTGGTAGAATTCCCCTGGGAAGCCATCTGGCCCTGGGGTTTTGTTTCTTGGGAGGTTTTTGATGACTGCTTCAATTTTCTTAGTGGTTATAGGTCTGTTTAGGTTTTCTATTTCTTCCTGCTTCAATTTTGGTAGTTGATACATCTCTAGGAATGCACCCATTTCTTCCAGGTTATCTAATTTGCTGGCATAGAGTTGCTCATAATATGTTCTTATAATTGTTTGTATGTCTTTGGTGTTGGTTGTGATCTCTCCTCTTTCATTCATGATTTTGTTGATTTGGGTCATTTCTCTTTTCTTTTTGCTAAGTCTGGTCAAGGGTTTATCAATCTTGTTAATTCTTTCAAAGAACCATCTCCTAGTTTCGTTGATCTGTTCTACTGTTCTTTTTGTTTCTATTTCATTGATTTCTGCTCTGATCTTTATTATTTCTCTTCTCCTGCTGGGTTTAGGCTCTATTTGTTGTTCTTTCTGTAGCTCCTTTAGGTGTAGGGTTAGGTTGTGTCTTTGAGACCTTTCTTGTTTCTTGAGAAAGGCTTGTATTGCTATATACTTTCCTCTCAGGACTGCCTTTGCTGTATCCCAAAGATTTTGAACAGTTGTGTTTTCATTTTCATTGGTTTCCATGAATTTTTTAAATTCTTCTTTAATTTCCTGGTGGACTCATTCATTTTTTAGTAGGATGCTCTTTAGCCTCCAGGTGTTTGAGTTCTTTCTGACTCTCCAATTATGATTGAGTTCTAGTTTCAAAGCACTGTGGTCTGAAAATATGCAGGGAACAATCCCAGTCTTTTGGTACTGGTTGAAACCTTATTTGTGACCTAGGATGTGATCTATTCTGGAGAATGTTCCATGGGCACTAGAGAAGAATGTGTATTCCGTTGCTTTGGATGGAATGTTCTGAATGTGTCTGTGAAGTCCGTTTGGTCCAGTGTGTCGTTTAAAGTCTTTATTTCCTTGTTGATCTTTTGCTTAGATGATCTGTCCATTTCAGTCAGGGGGGTGTTAAAGTCCCCCACTATTATTGTGTTGTTGTCAATGTGTTTCTTCGCTTTGGTTATTATTTGCCTTATATAATTGGCTGCTCCCATGTTAGGGGCATAGATATTTACAAGTGTTAGATCTTGTTGGATAGACCTTTTAAGTAGGATATAGTGTCCTTCCTCATCTCTTATTACAGTCTTTGTTTTAAAATCTAATTTGTCTGATATAAGGATTGCCACCCCAGCTTTCTTTTGGTGTTCCTTAGCATGGTAAATGGTTTTCCACCCCCTCACTTTCAATCTGGGGGTGTCTTTGGGTCTAAAATGAGTCTCTTGCAGATGGCATAATGATGGGTCTTGTTTTTTAATCCATTCTGATAGCCTGTGTCTTTTGATTGGGGCATTGAGCCCATTTACATTCAGGGTAACTATTGAAAGATACAAATTTAGTGCCATTGTATTGCCTGTAAGGTGACTGTTACTGTATATTGTCTGTGTTCCTTTCTGGTCTATGCTGCTTTTAGGCTCTCTCTTTGCTTAGAGGACCCCTTTCAATATTTCTTGGAGGGCTGGTTTCGTGTTTGCAAATTCCTTTAGTTTTTGTTTGTTCTGGAAGCTTTTTATCTCTCCTTCTATTTTCAATGGCAGCCTAGCTGGATATAGTATTCTTGGCTGCATATTTTTCTCGTTTAGTGCTCTGAAGATATCATGCCAGTCCTTTCTGGCCTGCCAGGTGTCTGTGGGTAGGTCTGTTGCCATTCTAATATTTCTACCATAATAGGTTACATATCTCTTCTCCCGAGCTGCTTTCAAAATTTTCTCTTTGTCTCTGAGACTCGTAAGTTTTACTATTAGATGTCAGGGTGTTGACCTATTTTTATTGATTTTGAGAGGGGTTCTCTGTGCCTCCTGAATTTTGATGCCTGTTTCCTTTCCCAAATTAGGGAAGTTCTCTGCTATAATTTGCTCCAGTAAATCTTCTGCCCCTCTCTTTCTTCTTCTGGGATCCCAATTATTCTAATGTTGTTTCATCTTATTGTATCACTTATCTCTCGAACTCTGCCCTCGTGATCCTGTAGTTGTTCATCTCTCTTTTTCTCAGCTTCTTTATTTTCCATCATTTGGTCTTCTATATCGCTGATTCTTTCTTCTGCCTCATTTATCCTAGCAGTTAGTGCCTCCATTTTTTATTGTACTTCATCAATAGCCTTTTTGATTTCGATTTGGTTAGATTTTAGTTCCTTTATTTCTCCAGGAAGGGTTTCTCTAATAACTTCCATGCTTTTTTCAAGCCCAGTAGTATCTTTAAGATCATGATTCTGAAATATAGGTCCGACATCATACTAATGTCCATATTGAGTAGGTCCCTGGCAGACGGTACTACCTCTTGTTCTTTTCGCTTAGGTGATTTTTTTCGTCTTGTCATTTGTCCAGAGGAGACTAGATGAATGAGAGAACAAAATGCTAACAGGTTAACAATGTCCCCAGCAAGTATACTCTAAACAAATCATAAAAGACCTGAAACCAGGGGAAGAGAAAGGGAAAGAAAGAAGAAAGAAAGAGGAAAAATAAAAGAAAAAAAAAGATAAAAACAAACAAAAACAGAACAAAACAAAAAAAAACAGAATATGATCAAATATGATCAGGCTAATGCATAGATCAGTGCCACACACTAGATTTTGGATGTTTTGATCCGTTAGAAGAAAGTGCCTCCGAAAATTTTAAAGAAAGAAAGACTTATATATGTACAAAATAAGGGTTGATACTATGAAGGGATGGAAGATGACTGTAAAGATGAAAATTATAAAAGATTGTATAAAAGGAATTGATAACATAAGTAGTTGTTTGAAAAAAGAAAGAAGAAGATTTAAAAAAAAAAAGGGAGAGAATGTGATCAGGCAGGAGACTAGAACAAAGCCATACAATAGTGATTTAGGGTATATTTTGATCTGTTAGAAGAAATTGTATCTCACAATTTTAAAGAGAACAACTTTTATATATATGCCAAAAATAAGGGTATCTACTATGAAGGGATAGAATATGACTCTAAAAATGAAAAATATAAAAATTTTTTTTCAAGAAGGGATTGATAAGATGTTGGTTGAAAAAGGGAAAAAGAAAAATTAAAAAAAAGGTAAAAAAAATTAACTTTGAAAAACTAATGAATCGTGGTAAAAAATCCATGAATTCTATGTGCAGTACTCCCCTAGTGCTGGAGTTCTCCCGTTCTCCTTGATCGGTAAACTTGGTCTTGCCTGGCTGTTCGTGCTGATCTTCTGGGGGAGGGGCCTGTTGCCATGGTTCCCAAATGTGTTAGCCTGAGGCGGAATTGGCTTGCCCTTGTCAGGTCCGGGCTAAGCAATCTGCTTGGTTTTGCTCTTGGGAGCTTTTGTTCCCTGCAAGCTTTCTGTACAGCTTTGGAGGAGGAGAGTGAAAATGGTGGCCTCCCAATCTCCACCCTGGAGGAGCCGAGAACTCGGGGCTCCGCTCCTCAGTGCACCCCCAGAGAAAAGCAGTCACTCCCGTGTCCCCGTTCTCCGGCCGCACTCTGTGCTCACCTGGCCTGTGACTGAGCATTTCTATCTCTGGCACCCGACTTGGTGTGGAGTCTCCAAACCCAGCAGATCCCTGTTTTGCGCTCCTGCGCCACTCCTCCTGGGGGAGAAAGGGGAGTCTGTCTGGGTCTGCTGCTTGTTGGGTCCCTGCTGGAGGAGGAGTGGCCCGACTGGCCCGCAGATCACAGTTTATGGCAACCCCGAGCTGAGAGCCTGCGCCTTGGCTCTGTCTTTGCAGCCGGCTTCCCTGCTCTGATACCAGGGAGCTGTGCTGCTCTCAGGCACCCCCGTCTTTCTGTGACCCCGAGGATCCTGAGACCACACTGTCCCACGAGTGAGACCCCCCCGCTTAGCCACTGGAGCGACGTCCCTTAGCGCAGCCGACTTCTAAAAGTTCCGTTGTTGTGCTCCGCTGGTCTATCACTTGCCAGTAGCAGCCTACGGAGACCCCCTCCCCCGCCATCTATCCCGAATATCGCCTTGGATTCACTTCTCCGAACGTCCTACCTTCCAGTAAGTGATCGGTTTCTGTTCAGAGAGTTGTTGCTATTCTTCTCTTTGATCTCCTGTTGAGTTCGTAGGTGTTCAGAATGGTTTGATCCTTATTCAGCTGAATTCCTGAGACCAGACGAAATCCAGTCCTCTGCCATCTTCTCTTTTTATTTTTAATAAACTTTTATTTCTATTTTATGATTGCAGTGCCTTCTTTTATTTCTTAAAAAAATATTTTTTCCCCAGCTTGTCACTGATTGTATTTCTAGTATTCTATTATAATGCAGGAATGTTTAATTTTTTTGTGATCAGTTGAAGGAGAGATTTTAATTTTTTTCCTTTTTAAATTTCCAGTTGAATACAGCGTTATATTAATTTCAGGTGTACAATATAGTGATTCAGTACTTCCATATGACACCTGGTGCTCATCACAAAAAGTGCACTCATTAATCCCCATCAGCTATTTTGCCCGTCCTCCCCACCCATCTCCCCTCTGGTAACCATAAGTTCTCCATAACATAGGGTCTGTTTCTTGATTTGTATCTCTCCGTCACTCTCTCGCACTCTTTTTTTCTTCTTTTTCTTGTTTGTTTTGTTGCTTAAATTCCACATATGAGTGAAATCATATGGTATTTGTCTTTTTCTGACTGACTTATTTTGCTTAGCATTATAGTCTCTAGCTCCAACCATGTCATTGCAAATGGCAAGATATCATTCATTTTTATGGCTTAATAATATTCCATTATATATATATATGTATACACACATATATATATAACTTCTTTATCCATTCATCAATTGATGGATACCTGGGCTGCTTCCATATCTTGGCTATTGTAAATAATGCTGCTATAAATATAGGGGTGCATGTACCCCTTTGAATTAGTGATTTTGTATTCTTTGGATAAATGTCCAGTAGTGTGATTGCTGGATCATAGGACAGTTTTATTTTTAATTTTTTGAGGAACCTCCTCCACACTGTTTTCCAGAGTGGCTGCACCAGTTTGCATTCCCACTAACAGTGCAAGAGGGTTCCTTACCCCCATCCTTGCCAACCCTTGTTTCTTGTGTTGTTGATTTTAGCCATTCTGACAGATGTGAGATGGTATTACATTATAGTTTTGACTTGCATTTCCCTGATGATCAGTGATGATGAACATCTTTTCATGTATCTGTTAGTATCTGTATGCCTTCTTTGGAGAAATGTCTGTTCATGTTTTCTTCCCATTTTTAAAATGGATTAATAGTTTTTTGGGTGTTGGGTTTTATAAGTTCTTCATATATTTTGTATACTAACCCTTTACTGGATATGTCATTTGCAAATATCTTCTCCCATTCAGTAGGTTGCCTTTTAGTTTTGTTGATCATTTCCTTTGTTGTGCAGAAATTTTTTATTTTGATGTAGTCCCAATAGTTTATTTTTGCTTTTGTTTCCCTTGTCTCAGGAGACATATCTGGAAAAAAGTTGCTTCGGTGAATGCCAAAGAGGTAATTGCTTGTGTTTTCCTGTAGGATTTTTATGGTTTCAGGTTTCACATTAGGTTTTAACCATTTTGAATTTATTTTTGTATATGGTGAAAAAAAAGTGGTCCAGTTTCTTTCTTTTGCATGTTGCTGTCCAATTTTCCCAACACCATTTGTTGGAAGAGACTGTCTTTTTCCCACTGGATATTCTTCGCTGCTTTATTGAAGTTTAAGTTGTGGGTTCACTTCTGGGTTTTCTACTCTGTTCCATTGATCTATGTGTCTATTTTGTGCCATAATGTTTTGATTACTACAGCTTTGTAATATAACTTGAAGTCCAGAATTGTGATGCCTCCAGCTTTGCTTTACTTTTTCAAGATTACTTTGGTTATTTGGGGTCTTTTGTGGTTCCATATAAATTTTAGAATTCTTTATTGTAGTTCTATGAAAAATGCTGGTAGTATTTTGATAGCGACTGCATTAAATGTGTAGATTGCTTTGGGTAGTATGGACATTTTAACGATATTTGTTCTTCTAATCCATTAGCATGCAATGTTTTTCCATTACTTTTTTTTGTTATGTTATGTTAATAACCATACATTACATCATTAGTTTTTGATGTAGTGTTCCATGATTCATTGTTTGTGTATAACACCCAGTCCTCCATTCAGTACGTGCCCTTTTTAATACCCATCACCTGGTTAAACCATCCTCCACCCCCCCTCGCCTCTAGAACCCTCAGTGTCTTTCTCAGAGTCCATAGTCTCTCAGGTTCATTGCCCCCCTCTGATTTCCCCCCCTTCATCCTTCCCCTCCTGCTATCTTCTTTTTCTTTTTTTTAACGTATAATGTATTATTTATTTTAGAGGTACAGGTCTGTGATTCAACAGTTTTACACAATTCACAGCGCTCACCATAGCACATACATTTCCCAGTGTCTATTACTCAGCCACTCCATCCCTCCCATTCCCCACCACTCCAGCAATCCTCAGTTTGTTTCCTGAGATTAAGAATTCCTCATATCAGTGAGGTCATATGATACCTGTCTTTCTCTGATTGACTTATTTCACTTAGCATAATACCCTCCAGTTCCATCCATGTCCATTGCAAATGGCAAGATTTCATTCCTTTTGATGGCTGCATAATATTGCATTGTATATATATATACCACTTCTTTATCCATTCATCTGTGGATGGACATCTTGGCTCTTTCCACAGTTTGGCTATTGTGGACATTGCTGCTATAAACATCAGGGTGCATATACGCCTTCGGATCCCTACATTTGCATCTTTGGGTTAAATACCCAGTAGTGCAATTGCTGGATCATAGGGGAGCTCTATTTTCAGCGTTTTGAGGAACCTCCATACTGTTTTCCAGAGTGGCTGCACCAGCTTGCATTCCCACCAACAGTGTAGGAGTGTTCCCCTTTCTCCGCATCCCAATCAACATCTGTCATTTCCTGACTTGTTAATTTTAGCCATTCTGACTGGTGTGAGGTGGTATCTCATTGAGGTTTTGATTTGGATTTCCCTGATGCCGAGCGATGTTGAACACTTTTTCATGTGTCTGTTGGCCCATGTCTTCTTTGGACAAATGTCTGTTCCTGTCTTCTGCCCATTTCTTGATTGGATTATTTGTTCTTTGGGTGTTGAGTTTGATAAGTTCTTTAGAGATTTTGGATACTAGCCCTTTATCTGATATGTCATTTGCAAATATTTTCTCCCATTCTGTCAGTTGTCTTTTGGTTTTGTGGACTGTTTCTTTTGTTGTGCAAAAGCTTTTTATCTTGATGAAGTCCCAATAGTTCATTTTTGCCCTTGCTTCCCTTGCCTTTCGTGATGTTTCTAGGAAGAAGTTGCTGCGGCTGAGGTTGAAGAGGTTGCTGCCTGAGCTCTCCTTTAGGATTTTGATGGACTCCTGTCTCACATTGAGGTCTTTCAACCATTTTGAGTCTATTTTTGTATGTGGTGTAAGGAAAAGGTCCAGTTTCATTCTTCTGCATGTGGCTATCCAATTTTCCCAACACCATTTGTTGAAGAGACTGTCTTTTTCCCATTGGACATTCTTTCCTGCTTTGTCAAAGATTAGTTGACCATAGAGTTGACTGTCCATTTCTGGGCTCTCTGTTCTGTTCCATTGATCTATATGTCTGTTTTTGTGCCAGTACCATACTGTCTTGGTGCTGACAGCTTTGTAATAGAGCTGGAAGTCCGGAATTGTGATGCCACCAGCTTTGCTTTTCTTTTTCAACATGCCTCTGGCTATTTGGGGTCTTTTCTGGTTCCATACAAATTTTAGGATTATTTGTTCCATTTCTTTGAAAAAAGTGCGTGGCATTTTGATAGGGATTGCATTCAATGTGCAGATTGCTCTATGTAGCACTGACATCTTCACAATATATGTTCTTCCAATCCATGAGCACAGAATGCTTTTCCATTTCTTTGTGTCTTCCTCAATTTCTTTCATGAGTATTTTATAGTTTTCTGAGTACAGATCCTTTGCCACTTTGGTTAGATTTATTCCTAGGTATCTTATGGTTTTGGGTGTAATTGTAAATTGGATCGACTCCTTAATTTCTCTTTCTTCTGTCTTGTTGTTGGTGTACAGGAATGCCACTGTTTTCTGTGCATTGATTTTATATCCTGCCACTTTACTGAATTCCTGTTTGAGTTCCAGCAGTTTTGGGGTGGAGTCTTTTGGGTTTTCCACATGAAGTATCATATCATCTGTGAAGAGTAAGAGTTTGACTTCTTCTTTGCCAATTTGTATGCTTTTATTTCTTTTTGTTGTCTGATTGCTGTGGCTAGGACTTCTAGTACTATGTTGAATAGAAGTGGTGATAGTGGACATCCCTGTCATGTTCCTGACCTTGGGGGAAAGTTCTCAGTTTTTCCCCATTGAGAATGATATTTGCTGTGGGTTTTTCATAGATGGCTTTTATGATGTTGAGGTATGTATCCTCTATCCCTGTACTCTGAAGAGTTTGTTAAAGAAAGGATGCTGTACTTGGTCAGATGCTTTTTCTGCATCTATTGAGAGGATCATATGATTCTTGTTCTTTCTTCTATTAATGTATTGTATCACACTGATTGACTTGTGGATGTTGAACCAACCTTGCAGCCCAGGGATAAATCCCACTTGGTCATGGTGAATACTCCTTTTAATGTACTTTTGGATCCTATTGGCTAGTATTTTGTTGAGAATTTTTGCATCCATGTTCATCAAGGATATTGGTCTGTAATTCTTTTTGATAGGGTCTTTTTCTGGTTTTGGGATCAAGGTAATGGTAGCCTCATAAAACGAATTTGGAAGTTTTCCTTCCATTTCTATTTTTTGGAACAGTTTCAGAAGAATAGGTATGAATTCTTCTCTAAATGTTTTGTAGTATTCCCCTGGGAAGCCATCTGGCCCTGGGCTTTTGTTTCTTGGGAGATTTTTGATGACTGCTTCAATTTCCTTAGTGGTTATAGGTCTGTTCAGGTTTTCTAGTTCTTCCTGGTTCAGTTTTGGTAGTTGATACATCTCTAGGAATGCATCCATTTCTTCCAGATTATCTGAATTGCTGGCATATAGTTGCTCATAATCTGTTCTTATAATTGTTTGTATTTCTTTGGTGATGGTTGTGATCTCTCCTCTTTCATTCATGATTTTATTTATTTTGGTCATTTCTCTTTTGGATAAGTCTGGCCAGGGGTTTATCAATCTTGTTAATTCTTTCAAAGAACCAGCTCCTAGTTTTGTT
Organism: Eumetopias jubatus; assembly: GCF_037043125.1. Taxonomy (NCBI): domain Eukaryota; kingdom Metazoa; phylum Chordata; class Mammalia; order Carnivora; family Otariidae; genus Eumetopias; species Eumetopias jubatus. Next base: position 63,829,088 of record NW_028274819.1, on the reverse strand, counting down.
GATCTGTTCTACTGTTCTTTTGGTTTCTATTTCATTGATTTCTGCTCTGATCTTTATTTTTTCTCTTCTCCTGCTGGGTTTAGGCTTTATTTGCTGTTCTTTCTCCAGCTCCTTTAGGTGTAGGGTTAGGTTTTATATTTGAGACCTTTCTTGTTTCTTGAGAAAGGCTTGTATTGCTATATGCTTTCCTCTTAGGACTGCCTTTGTTGCATCTCAAAGATTTTGAAGAGCTCTGTTTTCATTTTCACTGGTTTCCATGAATTTTTTAAATTCTTCTTTAATTTCCTCGTTGACCCATTCATTCTTTAGTAGGATGCTCTTTAGCCTCCATGTATTTGAGTTCTTTCTGACTTTCCTCTTGTGATTGAGTTCTAGTTTCAAAGTATTGTGGTCTGAAAATATGCAGGGAATGATCCCAATCTTTTGGTACCTGTTGAGACCTGATTTGTCACCTAGGAAGCGATCTGTTCTGGAGAATGTTCCATGGGCACTAGAGAAGAATGTGTATTTTGTTGCTTTGGATGGAATGTTCTGAATATGTCTGTGAAGTCCATTTGGTCCAGTGTTCATTTAAAGTCTTTATTTCCTTGTTGATCTTTTGCTTAGAAGATCTGTCCATTTTAGTGAAGGGGTTGTTAATGTCCCCTACTATTGTTGCATTGTTGTTGATGTGTTTCTTCACTTTTGTTGTGAATTGGCTTATATAATTGGCTGTTCCCACGTTAGGGGCATAGATATTTACAAGTGTTAGATCTTCTTGTTGGACAGACCCTTTAAGTAGGATATAGTGTTCTTCCTCATCTCTTATTATAGTCTTTGTTTTAAAATCTAATTTGTCTGATATAAGAATTGCCACCCCAGCTTTCTTTTGGTGTCCATTAGCATGGTAAATTGTTTTCCACCCCCTCACTTTCAATCTGGGGGTGTCTTTGGGTCTAAAACGAGTCTCTTGCAGACAGCATATCGATGGGTCTTATTTTTTTATCCAACCTGGTAGCCTGTGTCTTTTGATTGGGGCATTTAGCCCATTTACATTCAGAGTAACTTGAAAGATATGAATTTAGTGCCATTGTTTTGCCTCGAAGGTGACTGTTACTGTATATTGTCTGTGGTCCTTTCTGGTCTGTTATTTTTAGGTTCTCTCTTTGCTTAGAGGACCCCTTTCAATATTTCTTGTAGGGCTGGTTTTGTGTTTGCAGATTGCTTTAGTTTTTGTTTTTCCTGGAATGTTTTTATCTCTCCTTCTATTTTCAATGACAGCCTAGCTGGATATAGTATTCTTGGCTGCATATTTTTCTGTTTTAGTGCTCTGAAGATATCATGCCAGTGTTTTCTGTCCGGACAGGCCTCTGTGGATAGGTCTGTTGCCAATCTAATGTTTCTACAACTGTAGTTTACATATTTCTTATCCCGAGCTGCTTTCAGGATTTTCTCTGTCTCTGAGACTTGTCTGTTTTACCATTAGATGTTGGGGTGTTGACCTATTTTTATTGATTCTCTGCCTTCTGGATTTTGATGCCTGTTTCATTCCCCAAAGTAGGGAAGTTCTCTGCTATAATTTGCTCCAATATACCTTTTGCCCCTCTCTCTCTTTCTTCTTCTGGGATCCCAATTATTCTAATATTGCTTTAGCTTATGGTATCACTTATTTCTCGAATTCTGCCCTCGTGATCCAGTAGTTGTTTATCTCTTTCTCAGCTTCTCTATTTTCCATCATTTTTTGTTCTATATCACTAATTCTCTCTTCTGCCTCATTTATCCTAGCAGTTAGAACCTCCATTTTGGATTGCATCTCCTTAATAACCTTTTTGATTTCGACTTGGTTAGATTTTAGGTCTTTTATTTCTCTAGAAAGGGTTTCTCTAATATCTTCCATGCTTTTTTCAAGCCCAGGTAGCATCTTTATAGTAGTTATTCTGAACTCTAGTTCTGAGATGTTAATAATGCCCATATTGATTAGGTCCCTGGCAATTGGTACTGCCTCTTGTCCTTTTTTTTTTTTTTTTTGAGGTGATTTTTTCTGTCTTGTCATTTTGTCCAGAGGAGAATGGATGAATGAGAGTACAAAATGCTAACAGGGTAACAAAAACCCTAATAAAATATACCCTAAGCAAATCAGAAGAGACCTGAAACTGGGGGAAAAGAAAGGGAATGAAAGGAAAAAAAAATAAAAAGGAAAAAGAATATGATCAAATATGCTCAGGCTTGTGACTAGATCAGTGCCCCACACTAGATTTTGGGCGTATTTTGGTCTGTTAGAAGAAAGTGCCTACCAAAATTTTAAAGAATGAAAAGTGTATACATATACAAAGATAAGGGTAAATAAGATGAAGGGATGGAATGTGACTGTAAAGATGAAAACTATAAAAGATTTTATAAAAGGAATTGATACATTGGTTGAAAAAGGAAAGGAATTAAAAAAGAAAAGGGAGAGAATGTGATCAGGCAGGAGACTAGAATAAAGCCATACACTAGTGATTTAGGGCATATTTTGGTCTGTTAGAAGAAACTGTATCCCAAAATTTTAAAGAGAGAACAACTTATATATATATATGTACCAAAAATAAGGTTAACTACTATGAAGTATTAGAATATGACTCTAAAAATGAAAAAAAAAAAGATTTTTAAAAAAGGGCTTGATAAGATGCTGGTTGAAAAAGGGGAAAAGAAAAATTCAAAAAAAAATTAAACTACAAAAATTAACTTTGAAAGACTAAAGAATCATGGTAAAAAAAGCCATGAATTCTTTGTGCAGTATTCCCCTAGCGCTGGAGTTCTGCCATTCTCATTGATCTGTAACCTTGGTCTTGGCTGACTGTTCTTGCTGATCTGGGTGAGGCGCCTGTTGTAGCGGTTCTCAAATGTCTTTGCTGGGAGCTGGGCTAAATAATCTGCTCGTGTTTACTCTCGGTAGCTTTTGTTCCTGCAAGTTTTCTGTACACCTTTGGAGGAAGAGAGTGAAAGTGGCATTGCCGCAGTCTCCACCCCAGAGGAGCCAAGAACTCAGGGCCCCACTCCTCAGTGAGCCCCCAGAGAAAAGCAGTCAATCACTACTCTCTCCCCATCTCCACACGATCCCGTGTGGAGTCTCCAAACCCAGCAGATTTCTGTGGTGCGCTCCTGCACCACTTCTCGCAGGGGAAGAAGGGGGGGTCTCCCCAGATCTGCTGCTTATTGGGTCGCTGCTGGAAGAGCAGCGGCCTGACTGTGCCGGGGATCACAGTTTATGGCAATCCCGAGCTGAGAGCCCACTCCTCGGATCCATCTCTGCAGCTGCCTTCCCTGCTCCAATACCTGGGAGCTCTGCTGTACTCAGGCACCTCTGGTCTTTCTGTGACCCCGAGGGTCCTGAGACCACGCTGTCCCAGCGAGGGTTCCACCCCCAGCTTAGCCACTGGAGGGATGTCCCTCAGCGGAACAGACTTCTAATAGTTCCAATTTTGTGCTCTGCTGCTCTATCACTTGCCAGAAGCGGCTGACGGAGGCTCCCTCCTGCCATCGTCTATCTTCCCGAATCATCACTTTGGATTCACTTCTCTGCACGTCCTACCTTCCAGAAAGTGGTCGCTTTTTTGTTCAGAGTTGCTGCTATTCTTTTCTTCGATCTCCTGTTGAGTTCGTAGGTGTTCTGAATGGTTTGATCCCTGTCTAGCTGAATTCCTGGGACCCAACGAAATTTAGGTCTCCTATTCCTCCGCCATCTTGCTCCTCTCCTCCTGTTTTCCATTTCTTTGTATCATCTTCAATTTCTTTCATCAGTGTTTTATAGCTTTCAGAGTATAGGTCTTTCACCTCTTTGGTTAGATTTATTCCTGGGTTTCTTATTATTTTTGGCGCATTTGTAAATGGGATTTTTCCCTTAATATCTGTTTCTGCTGCTTCATTAGTGATTTCTAGAAATGCAACAGGTTGTTGTACATTGATTTTTTTATTTTGAGACTTTACTGAATTTATCAGATCTAGGAGTTTTTTGGTGGAGTCCTATGGGTTTTCTATAGTATCATGTCATGTGCCAATAGTGTTTTACTTCTTCCTTACTTATTTGGCTGCCTTTTATTGTTGTTGCCTGATTGCTCTGGCTAGGACTTCCAGTAATATGTTGAATAAAAGTGGTGAGATAGGACATCCTTGTCTTACTCCTGACCTTAGGGGAAAAGCTTTCAATTTTACCCCATTTTGGATGATGTTAGCTATAGATTTTTCACAGATCACCTTTATTATGTGGAAGTTATATTCCCGCTACACCTACTTTGTTGAGTGGGTGGATGTTGTACTTTGTCAGATGCTTTTTCTAGTTCTATTGAAATGAGTATATGGTTCTTATCCTTTCTCTTATTGATGTGATGTATCACATTGATTGATTTGCAAATATTGAACCATGCTTGCAAACCAGGAATAAATCCCATTTGATTGTGGTGAATGCCTTTTTACATATATTGTTAGATTTGATTTGTGAATATTTTGTTGAGGATTTTTGCATCTATATTCATCAGGGATATTGACCTATAATTCTCTTTTTTAGTGGTATCTTTATTTGTTTGTGGTGTCAAGGTAATGCTGGCATTATAGAATTAATTTGGAAGTTTTCCTTCCTCTTCTATTTTTTTGGAATAGTTTGAGAAGAATTGGTATTAACTTTTTTTGAAATTTTTGGTAGAATTCGCCTGTGAGGGCACCTGGTCCTGGACTTTTGATTGTTGGGAGTTTTTTGATTACTGATTCAATTCTTTGCTGGTTTTTGGTATATTCAAAATTTGTATTTCTTCCTGTTTCTGTTTTGGTAGTTTATATGTTTCTAGGAATTTATCCACTTCTTCTAGGTTGACCAGTTTGTTGACATATAGTTTTTCATAACATTCTCTTGGAATTGTCTGTATTTCTGTAGTGTTGGTTGTTATGTCTCCTCTCTAATTTATGATTTTATTTATTTGAGTCCTTTCTTTTTTTTTTCTTGATAAATCTGGCTAGAGGTTTAGCAATTTTATTGATTTTTTTCAAAGAACCAGTTCCTGGTTTCATTGATCTCTTCTACTGTTGTTTAGTTTCTAAATTATTCTCTAATCTTTATTATTTACTTTCTTCTACTGGTTTTGGGTTTTGTTCACCTTTTTCTAGTTCCTTTAGGTATAAGTTTTTGTCGTTTATTTGAGGTTTTTCTTGCTTCTTGAGGTAGGCCTGTATTCTATAAACTTCCCTCTTAGAACTGCTTTTGCTGTATCTTAAAGGTTTTGGATTGTTGTGTTTTAATTTTCATTTGTTTCTATATACTTTTTAATTTCTTTGATTTACTGGTTGACCAATTTATTGTTTAGTAGCATATTATTTAACTTTCATGTATTTGTGATCTTTCCAGATTTTTTCTTATGTTTGACTTCTGGTTTCATAGCATTATGGTCAGAAAGTATATATGCTATGACTTCTATCTTCTTGAATTTGTTGAGGCTGAATATATATGTTAAATCCATCTGGTCTAGTGTATCATTCAAAGCCATTGTTTCCAAAATCATTGTTGATTTTCTTTTCTTTTCCTTAAAGATTTTATTTATTTATTTGAGAGAGAGAAAGAGAGCACAGCAGGAGGAGGGGCAGAGGGAGAAGGAGAAGTAGACTCCCCGCTAAGCAGGTAGTCTGACATTGGGCTTGATCCCAGGACTCTGGGATCATGGCCAGAGCAGAAGGCAGTTGCTTAACTGACTGAGCCTCCCAGTCTCCCCATCATTGTGGATTTTCTCGTTAGATGTTCTGTCTATTGATGTAAGTGGGGTGTTAAAATCCCCTACTATTATTGTTTTATTACCAATTAATTCCTTTATGTTTTTTATTAATTGTTTTATGTGTTTGCTCCTATGTTTGGTGCAGGAGTATTTACTATTGTTATATCTTCTTGTTGGGTTGTCTTCTCTATTAGTATATAGTGCCCTTGGTCTCTTGTCACAGTCTTTGTTTTAAGTCTATTTTGTCCAATACAAGTATTTGCTCTCTGGCTTTCTTATGACATCCATTTGCATGATAGATGTTTCTCCATTCACTCACTTTGTAGGTCTTTAGGTCTAAAATGAGTATATTGTAGGCAGCATAGATGGGTCTTGCTTTTTTATCCATTCTGTCAACCTGTGTCTTTAGAGTATCTAGTCCATTTACATTCAAAGTAATAATTGATAGATACTGTATTGTCATTTTGTTATTTGTTTTGTGGTTGTTTCTGAAGATTTTCTCTGATTTTTCTTGTCTTTCTCTCATAGTTTGTTGATTTCCTTTAGTGATATATTTGGATTTCTTTCTTTTTATTCTTTGCATATTTATTAGTGGTTTTGATATATGGTTACCATTAGGTTTGTATATAACCTACTCTGCATATAGCAGTCTATATTAAGTTGATGGTTAAGTTTGAACCCATTCTTCTCTCCTCCTCATGTTTTAGGTATATATTATTATATTTTACATCCTTTTATTTTTTGAGTTCCTTGACTGAGTTTTTACAGAAATATTCATTTTTACTCCTTTTGTGTTTCCTACCTTTATACTGTTGCTTTTGGTCTCTTTCCCACTCAGAGAGTACCTTTTAAATTTCTTGCCCAGCTGGTTTAGTGGTCATGAACTCCTTTAGTTTTTGTTTGGGAAACTTTTTATCTGTCCTATTCTGATTGATAGCTTTTCTGGATAGAGTATTCTTGGCAGCAGATTTTCCCCAGGCAGTACTTTGAATATATCATGCCTCTACCTGCAGGCTTGGAAAGTTTCCACTGAGAAAGATCCAGATAGCCTTATTGTTTTCCTATGTAAGTTACTCTCTCCTTCTCTTCCTCCTCTCCTCCTCCTCCTTCTTCCTCTTTTTTTTCTTATTGCTTTAAAAATTTTTTCTTTATCACTATATTTTGCCAATTTAATTACAGTATGTCTTGGTGTGGGTCTGCTTTTGTTGATTTTTATAGTTCTCTGTACCTTCTGGATCTGGATGTCTGTTTCCTTTTCCAGATTAGGGAAGTTTTCAACCATTATTTCTTCAAATAAATTTTCTGCCTTCTTTTCTCTCTCTTCTTCTGGGATTCCTATACTATGTATGTTACTATGTTTGATGGAGTCACCGAGTTCTCTAAGGCTGTTTGCATTATTTGGTGTAATTCTTTTTTTTTTTTCTGTTTTGTTCAGCTTGATTACTTTCCATTACTCTGTCTTCTAGGTCACTAATTCATTTTTCTACTTCCATCCTGCTATTCGTTCCATCAAGTGTGTTTCTAATTTTGTTTATTGTATCATTTATCTCTGCTATTTATTCATTTCTCTCTGTGTTAAGCATCTAATGCATGTCTTCCACTTTTTTCTCAAGTCCAGCGAGTATCCTAATGATCATTACTTTAAATTCTCTATCAGGCATGTGACTTATATCTGTTTTGCTTAGATCTCTGACCATGGCCTTGTCCTTTTTATTCATTTGGTATGAATTTCTCTGTCTTTTCATTTTGCCCAAGTCTCTATGTCTGTTTTTGTGTGTTGGGGAAGTCGGCTATATCTCCTGTTCTTCAGGGTAATGGCCTTATGAAGAATAGGTCCTGTAGTGCCCTGCTGTGTGGTGTTCTCTGTTCCCCAGGGCCTTCCAGGAGTATCTCCACTGTGATGTGTACTATGTGTTCTCTGCTGTTTTGTCCTGGCCACTTTATCTTTTAGGCTTGTTATCTGCAAGGATTCTCTGCCTGTTGTGGGAAGTGTTTGGTCCCTGGCCTGAATGTGGTGCATTTTAACTAGGTGTACTTTTGTCTGTTAGTGAAATGAGACCTGTCACCACTGCTGCCTGAATGAAAGCTGTGCAAAACTCCCATGTCAGGAGACATGGTGTTGGCAGAAGTTTGGGCTGGTCTCTTGGGGGAGTGTGCCCACCATGCTGGGACTGAGACAAGTGTGATTGAGAGGGGTAGTTCCACTAGAACACAACAGGGTGGGGCTTGGTGTAAGCAAACTAGGTAGTTAGTGTGGACGTTGTGCTGATTCCCGCAGGTGGCCCTATGCTTATGATGAGGGGCAGGGCAGCAGGAGTGGTGCCAGCCAGTTCCTTTGTCCCTGGAAGGGTCTCTTCATGAATGCTGACTCTATGGGATGTGCTCTGAGATGAGTGAATAACCTCCCCACTATGTGCTCCAGGCACTCTTCAGATCATGCTTCTACACTGTGCATCTGTGGCTTGTTTGCTTGCCTTCTCTCTAAGAGCAGCATAATACCTTCTTGGCTCTATCCCAGCCAAGTCTGCTGGCCTTTAAAATTCCAGACTTTAAGCTCAGCTTTTTTTGCCAGAAGTCATGAAATTCAGCCCCTCTCACTTTCCAAGACCATTGCTGATGGGATTCATTTCCCCCATGCACTCCCTGTGTGTTAGTCTGTCTTTCACCCTTCTCTGTGACCATGGCTCCCTCCCCACTGCAGCAGCCATGATTTGTTTTTCTCCCAAATTACATCTTTGCAATTCCTAACTTTTTTGATGTGGCTTCTTCTCTGCCTTTAGTTTTGGAGTTTGTTCTGCCAGTCTTCAGGTGGATTTCTGGGGTATTTAGGATGATTTGATAGTTATCTGTTGTATTCATGGGGCAAGGAGAGGCTAGGGTCCTCCTACTCCACTCCCATCTTCCTAGAATCAAATATTTATTCTTTTTTCTGGTTTTATCTCCATGCATCGTCTATTTCCTGATTAAGTTGCTAACTTATGTTTCTTTTGACTTTTGTTTTTTCATTTTAAAATGTTTTTCTCAAGTAGCTGGTGATCACTGTTGACCATTTATATTTAAGAGTGGGATATAAAAAACTTAATTGTGAGCTGTATGCACCTGGGTAGGGCTTCTTTTTAACCACGGGTGGGTTTTCTTGCCACCTGTGAGCTTTACCTTAGAGAGATCTGCCTGAACATTTTCACTGGGGAGCCCTTGGTATCACTATCTTTGGGTCTTTTTCTTTAAGCTGGTCAGATTCCCCATGAATATCTTCTCATCTGTTGCATCAAAGATGTTGTAGTTTGGGTTCTCTGAGAAGAAGAGATGAGCGTGCAAGAACTTTGTTAGAGAATACCCTTGGGATCAACACTTGTAGAAGTGAAGAGAGAAAATCAGGATTGTGCAAAGAGAATTTGGGCTCTGATGTATTCTCAGTGAAGGCCTTAGTCAATCCTATGGGAGCTCTGAACCTGGGATGGCCCTTCTAAATCATCTGCATGGATATGAGTGGTGGCTGGGTCTTTATGCCCTTAGTCAGTCATTGGATATAGTTGCCCCTCACAGGAGCCATGGCCTTGGGGATTCTTCAGCTGAGACATTTCCTGAATAGGGCTGACAGCTGAGAGTTGTCTGCTGTTAGAAATTCTGGAACCTGGTGGGGGAATTCTTTAGTCCTTGAGATGATTAATTTTATGTGTCAACTTGACAGGGATAAGGAATGCCTAGATAGCTGGTAAAACATTATTTCTGGGTATGTCTTTAAGAGTTTTTGGGAGAGATATTTGAATTGTAGACTGAATAAATAAGATGCAGGTGGACATTATCCAATCTGTTGAGTGCATGAATATAACAAAATGGTGGAGGAAGGGAGAATTTGTCCTCTTGGCTTAAGCTGGGACTCCATCTTCTACTGCCTTCAGACATCAGTGCTCCTGATTTTTAGGCCTTTAAACTTGGACAGAGACTTACATCATCAGCTTTACTGGTTCTCAAGATAACAGCAGCTTTCCTCGTTCTCCAGCTTGCAGATGGCAAATGGTTATGGGACTTACTGGTCTCTATAATAGTGTGAGTCAATTCCTATAATAATGCTATGTATCTTCTATATCTTTATCATCTATATCTATCTAATCTATCAGTTCTGTTTCTCTGGAGAACCTTGAGCATTACAGTACTGAAGAAGCATCTAGGTGGCATACCACATCATTCAATATAGTGGTATAAGCTTGGCTTCTAGAGTTCTGCCTATTAAGTGGGGGTAATAGGCCCTTGAAATGTCTCAACATTTAGTATGTATGTGGAGTTCACAGGAGAAGAAAAATGTTTAACAAATTATTGAATAGAAATGTGAATATTTTATTCTTCCAAAATAGGTGCTGTAGATACCAGAGTTGTATTCAGCAACTTGAAGCCCACTATTCCCCATTTCCTCTTTATCTGCTAACTTTTATTCATTGTTTTATTTTGTCATAGTTTATTGTCTATATATTTATTTTTGCATCCTTTTCACCTAGAAGGATGCTTGATACATAGTAGCTACCCAGTGAATGTTTATTTTGTTAAATAGGAATTGTCTACTAGTAATATATGTATTACCTAATTCATGTATTCTTTTGAAACTGATGCTGTCCCCTCATTCTTAGCCAAAAAACCGGGTGAAGATAACCAGTGAGAGAGACAAGGTTATGGTAAAGTCTCTATTAGTGAGCTCCCTGGGGAGTTCTTCCTTTCTCCTAGTATCATCTAGAGGGGCTTTGTGCCCTCACCTTGGTGGCCTTTTGTGTCCTCTTGCTGGTAAGGTCTCCTCCTAATCTTGGCTGGGGCTCCTACTGCTGCTTCTGGGAGGCTCAAATGGTAGCTGAGGTTGCATTGTTCCTCCTGTGAGGCCCAGACTGTTCCTTCACTCCTACTGTTGCCAATTTGTCATCATTCCTCCTGGGCCCATGTGATTCTCTCCACTTCCTTGCTCTAATAATTGATCTTACTGAGATCAGGAAACGGCCCTCTCTGCATTGACCCTTTCTTTGATCAATGCTTCTACTTTTATATGATTAAGTTTTTATTGTTTCTGTATTTTTAAAAGAGTTCCATATATATTTTTAATTTTCTGAGGCTGCACCAGTTGGCATTCCCACAAACAGTGTAAGAGGGTTCCCCTTTCTCTGCATCCTTACCAACATCTGTTGTTTCCTGAGTTTTTAATTTTAGCCATATGTCAGTGCTATGGTCTGAATGCTTGTGTTCCCCCAAAATTCATATGTGCCCAATATATTGGTATTAGGAGGTGAGGTCTTCTGGAAGTGATTAAGTTGTAAGGTCTCATGAATGGGACCCTAGAGAGCTCCACTGTGTGAGGATATGATGATGACATATGAAGAGGGCCATCTGTGAACCAGGAGTAGATTCTCACCAGATAGGGAATCTGCCTAAATCTTGATTCTGGATTGCTCAGTCTCCAGACCCAAGAGAAATGAATTACTGTTGTTTATAAGCCAACCAGTCTATGGTATTTTTGTTACAACAGCCCCTGAGACAATAAGGAACTGTAAACAAATTCTCTCTAGGACCAGTGGTAAGATGTTAGTGACACCATATGGCTTTCTAGTCTAAATAGTCTCTCTTCATTTACACATAGATGGTATCTCTGTCCTGACCCTAAGCACTTTACCTATTTCCTATTTCAGGACAAATCTGCTGTCTATCTGAGATTTTTCTCCAAGATTTAGGAGGAGGATTTTCTTCCCTATATTGGATTATGGACTTAAATCTCAAGACTGAGGTCAAATATATACCAATGTCCACCAAGCAGAAAGAACCCTGAGCTGGCCCCCTGCCCTTCCCCACCAATTTCCCACCTACAGAATGGATACCTCCATCAGGTTCCCTCCGGAACCCTCTGCACACAGGATGTCTGAAACATGCATTCAGTGAAATACATAGTAGCAGAGTACTTGATATGCAATAGCAATTCAATAACTGTTAGGGAAAGGAACCAAAAGTTTTTATTTATTTTTTAATTTTTTTTTTAACCATAGGTAAGGCATTGGTTATGTGATTTATTACCTTTGTCTTTTTTAAACCTTAAAATAGCTTAAAATATACATGTTAATTATCCATATCTTATCAATGAAGCCCTCAGTTTCAGAGAATTTAAACTCTTCAATGTCACTTAACTAGCAAGTGGAAGAACTCAAACTCAAGGCTGTTTCTATAATTCATGCTCTTTCCATAGCACCCTGTGTCTTTCTGTTTGAACTTGAGTATGAATGTGAATATCTATATTCAAGGAATATTACTATTTCTAATATATGTGTATACATAGCCTCTGACATATCCTGTATAAAATACTATGCTATAATTTTTCATACCTCACCCCTCTGTGCTGGAGGATAGGACAAAGGAATTTTGAATGGAAGCTCCCATCTCAAACATTCATTTCAAAAAAAGGAGGAAGAGAAGAAGAAAGAGGAGGAGGAGGGGGAGGAGGAAAGTATAATGAAGAGAAAGATTAACTTATAGAGTAGGTATTTTGGAGCTATGATCTGGGAAGAAAAACAGAGCATAGATTATTTAAGCCTACATTTGTTTTATAGAGAAAGTTTCAGAGAAAAACCCACTGAATGCATGTTAACTGCTCAATACTTGTGTGCTGAATGCAAATTAATTGCTAAAACCATCTGGTAATCATTTGAATCTGGCAAGTAAAAGTGATGAGTGAAGCATTTATCATCAATCTGAAGGCACATTTTTCTAATGGATCTTTTATTCAAGTTTTATGTTTCTGTTGTGAATTTAAGATTTTTTTCTAGCCACATAGTGCTTCCAACTTCTATTTGTAATTAGGATGATTCTAATTATATAGTGGTGGCACTAGAAATAATATTGCAATTGGCCTTCATTGATCAACAGAGCATCCACATCTTGACCCCACAAAGTAATGCAAACTTTGATTAAATTAGAGAAAACCAATGAATACACCTTGATTTTAAGAAAGCACCCTTTACTGGCTTCAGAAAATGCACAGAAGTATGCATGTGTATGTGTGAATTTATATGTATGTGTTTGTGTGTGGGATTGTATACATGTGGCATTAGGAGCACAAATTTAAAGCATAGTCAAAAGAAGTAACATCTTTGGTTTCACATCTTGAGGTAGGCCATCACCCTTATAATGGGGTAAGAGGTATCCCTATACAGGGCCCTGTGCTTTATTGGGCCTTGTAGATGACAAACACACCAAAATAAAACTTATGTAAGAGCATATGGATAGCTCTCTCATTTAGAATCTGGTGCTTAGCACTGGCATATAATGACCCACATCCCAAATATTAACTCACATAACTACCACCATTCAGGCCCCAGGGAAATGCTTTTACATATCTCTTGCCCTGTGTTTTCAGAATGAAGATAACTGTGTCTGAATATTTGGAGTTTTTATGGGTTTGCCTATTCATGTCAGAGATGGATACTTTTGAATACAGGGAGGATTTGAGTAGCAGAAGCTTTAGATAAAGAGAGGAGGCAAAATTAATGTCTTGTTGAATCTCTCCTCTTAGGTAACATGAATGCAATAGATTTTGCCTAACAATCTGTTAGTATTCTAGCATTGCCCAGCATCCATCAGGAAATGTTTCTCTTCATGTTTTAATAGTTCTAGACAGTTCCATGAATCAGCATGATATTCACAAGAGCTGTATATAGATGTTGAACAATATTTGGGGTATTAATCAAAATTGTTTAAGTAAAGGTGGATTTTTTTTTAAATTAATTCCAGTGCAGTTAACATACAGTGTTACATTAGTTTCAGGTGTACAATATAGTGATTTAACAGTTCCATACATCACTCAGTGCTCATCAAGACAAGTATAATCTTTTTTTTATTATGTTATGTTAATCACCATACATTACATCATTAGTTTTTGATGTAGTGCTCCATGATTCACTATTTGCATATAACACCCAGTGCTCCATTCAGTATGTGCCCTCTTTAATACCCATCACCAGGCTAACCCAATCCCCCCACCCCCTCCCCTCTAGAACACTCAGTTTGTTTCTAGGAGTCCATAGGCTCCCATGGTTCGTCTGCCCCTCCGATTTCCCCCCTTCATTTTTCTCTTCCTAGTATCTTCTTTTTTTTAAACATAAAATGTATTATTTGTTTGAGAGGTACAGGTCTGTGATTCAACAGTGTTACACAATTCACAGCGCTCACCATAGCATATACACTCCCCAATGTCTATCACCCAGCCACCCCATCCCTCCCATACCCCCACCACTCCAGCAACCCTCAGTTTGTTTCCTGAGATAAGGAATTCCTCATATCAGTGAGATCATATGATATATGTCTTTCTCTGATTGACTTATTTCACTCAGCATAATACCCTCCAGTTCCATCCATGTCTTTGCAAATGGCCAGATTTCATTCCTTTTGAGGACTGCATAATATTCCATAGTATATATATACCACATCTTTATTAGTTCATCTGTGGATGGACACTGTGGCTCTTTCCATAGTTTGGCTACTGTGTACATTGCTGCTATAAACATCGGGGTGCACGTATCCCTTTGGATCACTACATTTGTATTTTTGGAGTAAATACCCAGTGGTGCAATTGCTGGATCGTATGGTAGCTCTATTTTCAACTTTTTGAGGAACCTCCATACTGTTTTCCAGAGTGGCTGCACCAGCTTGCATTCCCACCAACAGTGTAGGAGGGTTCCCCTTTCTCCGCATCCCCGTCAACATCTGTCGTTTCCTGACTTGTTAATTTTAGCCATTCTGACTGGTGTGAGATGATATCTCATTGAGGTTTTGATTTGGATTTCCCTGATGCCAAGTGATGTTGAGCACTTTTTCATGTGTCTGTTGGCCATCTGGATGTCTTCTTTGGAAAAATGTCTGTTCATGGCTTCTGCCCATTTCTTGATTGGACCATTTGTTCTTTGGGTGTTGAGATTAAGAAGTTCTTTATAAATTTTGGATACTAGCCCTTTATCTGATATGTCATTCGCAAATATCTTCTCTCATTCTGTTGGTTGTCTTTTGGTTTTGTTGACTGTTTCTTTTGCTGTGCAAAAGCTTTTTATCTTGATGAAGTCCCAAGAGTCCATTTTTCCTCTTGCTTCCTTTGCCTTTGGTGATGTTTCTTTTTTTTTCTGTGAATATTTTTATTGTTATGTTAATCACCATACATTACATCATTAGTTTTTGATGTAGTGTTCCATGATTCATTGTTTGTGCATAACACCCAGTGCTCTACACAGAACGCGCCCTCCTTAATACCCATCAACAGGCTAACCCATCCCCCCACCCCCTCCCCTCTAGAACCCTCAGTTGGTTTTCCAGAGTCCATTGTCTCTCATAGTTCGTCTCCCCCTCTGATTTACCCACCTTCATTCTTCCCCTCTTGCTATCTTTTTCTTTTTTTTTCTTAACATATGTTGCATTATTTGTTTCAGAGATACAGATCAGTGATTCAACAACCTTGCACAATTCACAGCGCTCACCATATCACATACCCTCCCCAATGTCTATCACCCAGCCACCCCATCCCTCCCACCCCCCACCACTCCAGCAACCCTCAGTTTGTTTCCTGAGATTAAGAATTCCTCATATCAGTGAGGTCATATGATACCTGTTTTTCTCTGATTGACTTATTTCACGCAGCATAACACCCTCCAGTTCCATCCACGTCATTGCAAATGACAAGATCTCATTCTTTTTGATGGCTACATAATATTCCATTGTGTATATATACCACCTCTTCTTTATCCATTCATCTGTCGATGGACATCTTGGCTCTTTCCACAGTTTGGCTATTGTGGACATTGCTGCTATAAACATTGGGTTGCACGTACCCCTTCGGATCCCTACATTTGTATCTTTGTGGTAAATACCCAGGAGTGCAATTGCTGGATCATATGGTAGCTCTATTTTCAACTTTTTGAAGAGCCTCCATACTGTCTTCCAGAGTGTGTGCACCAGCTTGCATTCCCACCAAGAGTGTAGGAGGGTTCCCCTTTCTCCGCATCCCTGCCAACATCTGTCGTTTCCTGACTTTTTCATTTTAGCCATTCTGACGGGTGTGAGGTGGTATCTCACTGAGGTTTTGATTTGGATTTCCCTGATGCCGAGCGATGTTGAGCACTTTTTCATGTGTCTGTTGCCATTTGGATGTCTTCTTTGGAAAATGTCTGTTCATGTCTTCTGCCCATTTCTTGATTGGATTATTTGTTCTTTGGGTGTTGAGTTTGATAAGTTCTTTAGAGATTTTGGATACTAGCCCTTTATCTGATATGTCATTTGCAAATATTTTCTCCCATTCTGTTGGTTGTCTTTTGGTTTTGTGGACCGTTTCTTTTGCTGTGCAAAAGCTTTTTATCTTGATGAAATCCCAATAGTTCATTTTTGCCCTTGCTTCCCTTGCCTTTGGCGATGTTTCTAGGAAGAAGTTGCTGCGGCTGAGGTCGAAGAGGTTGCTACCTGTGTTCTCCTTTAGGATTTTGATGGACTCCTGACTCACGTTTATGTCTTTCAATCATTTGGAGTCTTATTTTTGTGTGTGGTGTAAGGAAATGGTCCAGTTTCATTCTTCTGCATGTGGCTGTCCAATTTTCCCAACACCATTTGTTGAAGAGACTGTCTTTTTCCCATTGGACATTCTTTCCTGCTTTGTCAAAGATGAGTTGACCACAGAGTTGAGGGTCCATTTCTGGACTCTCTATTCTGTTCCATCGATCTATGTGTCTGTTTTTGTGCCAGTACCATACTGTCTTGATGATGACAGCTTTGTAATAGAGCTGGAAGTCCGGAATTGTGATGCCGCCAGCTTTGCTTTTCTTTTTCAACATTCCTCTGGCTATTCGGGGTCTCTTCTGGGTCCATACAAATTTTAGGATTATTTGTTCCATTTCTTTGAAAACAGTGGATGGTATTTTGATGGGGATTGCATTGAATGTGTAGATTGCTCTAGGTAGCATTGACATCTTCACAATTTTGTTCTTCCAATCCATGAGCATGGAACGTTTTTCCATTTCTTTGTGTCTTCCTCAATTTCTTTCATGAGTATTTTATAGTTTTCTGAGTACAGATCCTTTGCCTCTTTGGTTAAATGTATTCCTAGGTATCTTATGGTTTTGGGTGCAATTGTAAATGGGATTGACTCCTTGATTTGTCTCTCTTCTGTCTTGTTGTTGGTGTATAGGAATGCCATTGATTTCTGTGCATTGATTTTATATCCTGCTACTTTACTGAATTCCTGTATGAGTTCTAGCAGTTTTGGGGTGGAGTCTTTTGGGTTTTCCACATACAGTATCATATCATCTGCAAAGAGTGAGAGTTTGACTTCCTCTTTGCCGATTTGGATGCTTTTGATTTCTTTTTGTTGTCTGATTGCTGTGGCTAGGACTTCTAATACTATGTTGAATAGCAGTGGTGATAGTGGACATCCCTGCTGCGTTCCTGACTTTAGGGGAAAAACTCTCAGCTTTTCTCCATTGAGAATAATATTCGCTGTGCGTTTTTCATAGATGGCTTTTATGATATTGAGGTATGTACCCTCTATCCCTAAACTCTGAAGAGTTTTGATCAAGAAAGGATGCTGTACTTTGTCAAATGCTTTTTCTGCATCTATTGAGAGGATCATATGATTCTTGTTCTTTCTTTTGTTAATGTATTGTATCACGCTGATTGATTTGCGGATGTTGAACCAACCTTGCAGCCCAGGGCTAAATCCCACGTGGTCGTGGTGAATAATCCTTTTAATGTACTGTTGGATCCTATTGGCTAGTATTTTGGTGAGAATTTTTGCATCCATGTTCATCAAGGATATTGGTATGTCATTCTCCTTTTTGATGGAGTCTTTGTCTGGTTTTGGGATCAAGGTAATGGTGGCCTCATAAAATGAGTTTGGAAGTTTTCCTTCCATTTCTATTTTTTGGAACAGTTTCAGGAGAATAGGTATTAATTCTTCTTTGAATGTCTGATAGAATTCCCCTGGTAAGCCATTTGGCCCTGGGCTTTTGTTTGTTGGGAGATTTTTGATGACTGCTTCAAATTCCTTAGTGGTTATAGGTCTGTTTAGGTTTTCTAGTTCTTCCTGGTTCAATTTTGGTAGTTGATACATCTCTAGGAATGCACCCATTTCTTCCAGGTTATCTAATTTGCTGGCGTAGAGTTCCTCGTAATCTGTTCTTATAATTGTTTGTATTTCTTTGGTGTTGGTTGTGATCTCTCCTCTTTCATTCATGATTTTGTTGATTTGGGTCATTTCTCTTTTCTTTTGGATAAGTGTGGCCACGGGTTTATCAATCTTGTTAATTCTTTCAAAGAACCAGCTCCTAGTTTCGTTGATCTGTTCTACTGTTCTTTTGCTTTCTATTTCATTGATTTCTGCTCTGATCTTTATTTCTCTTCTCCTGCTGGGTTTAGGCTTTCTTTGCTGTTCTTTCTCCAGCTCCTTTAGGTGTAGGGTTAGGTTGTGTATTTGAGACCTTTCTTGTTTCTTGAGAAAGGCTTGTATTGCTATATACTTTCCTCTTAGGACTGCCTTTGCTGTATCCCAAAGATTTTGAACAGTTGTGTTTTCAATTTCATTGGTTTCCATGAATTTTTTAAATTCTTCTTTAATTTCCTGGTTGACCCATTCATTCCTTAGTAGGATGCTCTTTAGCCTCCATGTATTTGAGTTCTTTCCGACTTTCCTCTTATGATTGAGTTCTAGTTTCAAAGCATTGTGGTCTGAAAATACGCAGGGAATGATCCCAATCTTTTGGTACCTTTTGAGACCTGATTTGTGACCTAGGATGTGATCAATTCTGGAGAATGTTCCGTGGGCACTAGAGAAGAATGTGTATTCCGTTGCTTTGGGATGGAATGTTCTGAATATGTCTGTGAAGTCCATTTGGTCCAGTGTGTCATTTAAAGTCTTTATTTCCTTGTTGATCTTTTGCTTAGATGATCTGTCCATTTCAGTCAGGGCGGTGTTAAAGTCCCCCACTATTATTGTATTGTTGTCAGTGTGTTTCTTCGGTTTGGTTATTATTTGCCTTATAAAATTGGCTGCTCCCATGTTCGGGGCATAGATATTTATAATTGTTAGATCTTCTTGTTGGATAGACCCTTTAAGTAGGATATAGTGTCCTTTTTCATCTCTTATTACAGTCTTTGTTTTAAAATCTAATTCGTCTGATATAAGGATTGCCACCCAGCTTTCTTTTGGTGTTCCTTAGCGTGGTAAATGGTTTTCCACCCCCTCACTTTCAATCTGGGGGTGTCTTTGGGTCTCAAACGAATCTCTTGCAGACAGCATATTGATGGGTCTTGTTTTTTAATCCAATCTGATAGCCTGTGTCTTTTGATTGGGGCATTGAGCCCATTTACATTCAGGGTAACTATTGAAAGGTATGAATTTAGTGCCATTGTATTGCCTGTAAGGTGACTGTTACTGTATACTGTCTGTGTTCCTTCTGATCTGTGCTGCTTTTAAGCTCTCTCTTTGCTTAGAGGACCCCTTTCAATATTTCTTGGAGGGCTGGTTTCATGTTTGCAAATTCCTTTGGTTTTTGTTTGTCCTGGAAGCTTTTTATCTCTCCTTCTATTTTCAATGACAGCCTGGCTGGACATAATATTCTTGGCTGCATATTTTTCTCGTTTAGTGCTCTGAAGATATCGTGCCAGTCCTTTCTGGCCTGCCAGGTATCTGTGGATAGGTCTGTTGCCAATCTAATATTTCTACCATAATAGGTTACATATCTCTTCTCCTGAGCTGCTTTCAGAATTTTCTCTTTGTCTCTGAGACTCGTACGTTTTACTATTAGATGTTGGGGTGTTGACCTATTTTTATTGATTTTGAGAGGGATTCTCTGTGCCTCCTGGATTTTGATGCCTGTTTCCTTCCTCATATTAGGGAAGTTCTCTGCGATTATTTGCTCCAATATACCTTCTGCCCCTCTCTCTCTTTCTTCTTCTTCTGGGATCCCAATTATTCTAATGTTGTTTTGTCTTATCGTATCACTTATCTCTGGAATTTTGCCCTCGTGATCCTGTAGTTGTCTCTCTTTTTCTCAGCCTCTTTATTTTCCATCTTTTGGTCTTCTATATCGCTGACTCTCTCTTCTGCCTTATTTATCCTAGCAGTTAGTGCCCCCATTTTTGATTGCACCTCACTCATAGCCTTTTTGATTTCGGCTTGGTTAGATTTTAGTTCCTTTATTTCTCCAGGAAGGGTTTCTCTAATAACTTCCACGCTTTTTTCAAGCCCAGCTAGTATCTTTAAAGTCATGATTCTGAACTCTAGGTCCGACATCGTACTAATGTCCATATTGAGTAGGTCCCTGGCTGACGGTACTACGTCTTGTTCTTTTTGCTGAGGTGATTTTTTTCGTCTTGTCGTTTTGTCCAGAGGAGACTAGATGAATGAGAGAACAAAATGCTAACAGGTTAACAACGTCCCCAGCAAATATACTCTATACAAATCAGAAAAGACCTGAAACCAGGGGAAAAGAAAGGGAAAGAAAGAAAAAAGAAAGAGGAAAAAAAAAAAAAGAAAAAGATAAAAACAAAAACAGAACAATACAAAAAAAGCCGAATATGATCAAATATGATCAGGCTAGTGCATAGGTCAGTGCCACACACTAGATTTTGGGCGTATTTTGGTCTTTTAGAAAAAAGTGCCCCCTATAATTTTAAAGGGAAGAAAGACATATATGTACAAAATAAGGGTTGATACAATGAAGGGATGGAAGATGACTGTAAAGATGAAAATTATAAAAGATTTTATAAAAGGAATTGATAAGAAGTTGTTTGATAAAAGAAAGAAGAAGATTTAAAAAAAATAAAAGAGAGAATGTGATCAGGCAGGAGACTAGAACAAAGCCATACACTAGTGATTTAGGGTATATTTTGATCTTTTAGAAGAAACTGTATCTCAAAATTTTAAAGAGAGAACAACTTATATATATATGCCAAAAATAAGGGTAACTACTATGAAGGGATAAAATATGACTCTAAAAATGAAAAATAAAAAATGTTTTTTTAAAAAAGGGACTGATAAGATGGTTGAAAAAGGGAAAAAGAAAAATTAAAAAAAAACAGTTAAAAAAATTAACTTTGATGAACTAATGAATCATGGTAAGAAAAAGCCATGAATTCTATGTGCAGTATTCCCATAGTGCCGGAGTTCTTCTGTTCTTCTTGATCGGTAAACTTGGTCTTGGCTTGAGGGCTGTTCGTGCTGATCTTCTGGGGGAGGGGCCTGTTGCCGTGGTTTCCAAATGTCTTTGCCGGAGGCGGAATTGCCCCACCCTTGTCGGTCTGGGCTAAGCAAGCTGCTCGGGTTTGCTCTCAGGAGCTTTTGTTCCCTGCAAGCTCTCAGTACAGCTCTGGAGGACCAGGGTGAAAATGATGGCCTCCAAATCTCCACATGGAGGAGGTGAGAACTCGGGGCCCCGCTCCTCAGTGTCCCCCCAGAGAAAAGCAGTCACTCCCGTCTCCCCCATCTCCAGCCTCACTCCGTGCTCACCCGGCCTGTGACCGAGCATTTCTATCTCTGGCACCTGACCCCGTGTGGAGTCTCCAAACCCATCAGATCCCTGTGGTGTGCTCCTGCGCCACTCCTCCTGGGGAAGGAAGGGGAGTCTCCCCGGCTCTGCCGCTTGTTGGGTCCCTGCTGGAGGAGCAGTGGCCCGACTGGGCTGCTTATCACACTTTACGGCCACCCTGAGCTGAGAGCCCGCTCCTCGGCTCCGTCTCTGCAGCCGGCTTCCCCGCTCCGGTACCTGGGATCTCTGCTACACTCAGCCACCCCAGTCTTTCTGTGACCCAAAGGGTCCTGAGACCACACTGTCCCGGGAGGTTTCCACCCCCACTTAGCCACTGGAGCAACGTCCCTCAGTGGAGCCGACTTCTAAAAGGTCCGATTTTGTGCTCCGCAGCTCTATCACTTGCCAGAATCGGCTGACGGAGGCCCCCCTCCCCCGCCGTCTATCCTCCCGAATATCACCTCGGATTCACTTCTCCGCACGTCCTACCTTCCAGTAAGTGGTCGCTTCTTTGTTCAGAGAGTTGTTGCTACTCTCTTCTTCGGTCTCCTGTTGAGTTCGTAGGTGTTCAGAATGGTTTGATCCCTATTCAGCTGAGAATTCCTGAGGCCAGACGAAATCCAGGTCTCCTACTCCTCCGTCAGCCTGCTCTGCCCGTAAACATCTGTTTTTATGCTTGGTATGTGTGTATCCTTTGGTACTTCTTTTAAAACTCGCTTCTGGATTCAGGAAGAAAGTGATATGTTTTTGGTAATAGAAATTCAGCTGTATTTTTCAGCATATGTTCGTGGTATGCCTGTATCAAATTAGATTTTGCTCTTAGTATTTGACTTATTCTCTCTTTTTCAGATGATGTGAATTCATACTTCCTTTTAGAGGTTTGCTAAAAGCAAAGGAAACAACCCTAATCTGTCACCTGATCAAGAGGAGATGAATTACTGTTAAGCAATAGGATGTTGGTTACAAGGGTATATGTGTCAGCAAAGCTGGTTCATGTTGGTCTTGGAAAGCCATCATGATCTCAGTCACTGCTTCCTCCTTTTTTCTGAGGTGTAATTATTGGTGGTCCACAGTCCATCCCTAGCAGTGCAGTGCAGCAAAGAAAGGGATCTCAGAGGGGGATGCTCTGATAGGAAGGTGACATGTGAACAGACCATCCCTAATATTTGAGAGGTTCAGGGAAGGGGTATAAATGGAGCCCCATATACCATATGTCTAAATATGTAAAAGTTAAGAATTAAGCTATAACCACAACCTGGCCTGTCTTTCCACTCAGGCCCCTATAGCCTGTGGCCTATGTAATGTTCATGGGATGAACATTCTGCCCTGGGCCAATCCTGTTCCTTGTAAGCCTCGGAACTCTGGAGAAGGCAGAAAGGAATCTGGGCCAGAGATCAAGATTCCTGGGCAGTGATGGGTTAGACTGGACCCAGGATGGAGACTGATCTTAGGACTGAGGGGGCAGTTTCTCCTCAACACATCATTTTTCAGCTAAGGAATAATAGGCCGGTAGAAGCCCTTCCCCAAACTACACCATCAGAGTGGAAAGGATGGAGGAAAGCAGTTATCAAGGGTGTCTGGCCTGCCTAGGTGTGCACTTTGGGTGAATTTGGGGTGGCCAAATTTAAACAAAAGCAGCTGATCTTTACTTGGTTTTCCAGACAGGAGGTGGCAATTTTCTCTTCCATCTGTATACACTCTAAATCCCACATCTGGTCTTGGTTGGGGGTAGGGAGAAGGTATTTCGTTTGTATGACCCTCTTTTATAATTTGTTAGTACACTAGATTACTAAAATTTAAAGAAAAATCTTCTTATGGAATTGAAAGGAAAAAGACTTATGATTTAGTATTTGTGATACATGGGGCCTTTTAACCCTTGGGCCCAGAGCAAGGGCTCCTCTTGCCTCTGGATCTAAACATGTCTCTATATCCTCACCTGGCCTCTTCGGTGGCTTCAGTTTAGAATGTCTAAATACTGGAAGGCTGCCCCCCAAAAGCCTCAGTCCCTTACTTGTTAGTCAGTCCAAGCAAGTGATACAAATGTCCCTTTAATTGTAAGTAGTTATGGGTGGAGTGGTGAAGTCAGCTACTGCCTGGACTTCAGGCAGCATGGAGAAGGAAGAATTGGTTGTTGCCATAACTCCTTCAGGGAGTTAAGGATAGCAGGTTTAAGAAAACAATTCAGCCATATTCTTGGATCTTGCTGAGACATCTCTTCAAATATCTCTTTAAGTTGAAGAACAGAGCAATTTCCCTAGTTCTACTTGGAACCTCTTTCTTTCTTTTTTTTTTAATTTTATTTTATTATGTTAATCACTATACATTACATCATTAGTGTTTGATGTAGTGTTCCATGATTCATTGTTTGCGTATAACACCCAGTGCTCCATGCAGAATGTGCCCTCTTTAATACCCATCACCAGGCTAACCCATTTCCTCACCCCCCTCTCCTCTAGAACCCTCAGTTTCTTTCTCAGAGTCCATAGTCTCTCATGGTTCATCTCCCCCTCCGATATCCCCCCCTTCATTTTTCCCTTCCTACTATCTTCTTTTTTAACATATAATGTATTATTTGTTTCAGAGGTACAGGTCTGTGATTCAACAGTCTTACACAATTCACAGCGCTCACCATAGCACATACCCTCCCCAGTGTCTATCACCCAGCCACCCCATGCCTCCCACTCCCCACCACTCCAGCAACCTTCAGTTTGTTTCCTGAGATTAAGAATTCCTCATATCAGTGAGATCATATGATACATGTCTTTGTCTGATTGACTTATTTCACTTAGCATAATACCCTCTAGTTCCATCCACATCGTTGCAAATGGCAAGATTTTGGGTTTTTTTTGATGGTTGCATAATATTCCATTGTATATATACACTACATCTTCTTCATCCATTCATTTGTTGATGGACATCTTGGCTCTTTCCATGGTTTGGCTATTGTGGACATTGCTGCTATAAACATTGGGGTGCATGTGCCCCTTTGGATCACTACATTTGGAACCTCTTTCTTACGTTTACAACTCAGATTGAGAATTTACTATGTGCCAGAGACTATACTAAGCACATTGCATGCATTTAATTTTCACAGCAACCATATGAAGTGGGTAGTATTTGAAACTCAAGCACAAAGAGGTTAATTTATAAAAAAAGGTCATCCAGCTAGTATGTAGAAGAGCTGTGATTCAAATACAGGTTTGTCCCACTCCCAAGTCCTCACTACTAATTTTTATGCACTCTTGCTTTTTATAAGATTTTCTTGTATTTTAACTACCACTGGGGTCAGGAACTTTGATCATCGTTTTATTTCAGGCACTTGGTTAATCCATATTTATAAAAATTATTCTTATTGCAATAATAAATTATGTTGTATTAAGTACATATCCCAGAAATTCTATATGGTCTATATATGCTTATTTAGGTTAGGTTCATAAGCATGAGTCAAAGTTCAGGACAGGAGCTGGAAAATTTTCATGTAAAGGGCTGATAGTAAATATTTTAGTCTTTGTGGATTATATGTTATTGTAAAAAGAATAGTGGCCCTCCAAAGATGTCTACCCCTAATCCCAGGAATCTGGGAATATGTTGTGTTACATGGCAAAGTGAAATTAAAGTTGCAGATGGAATTAAAATTGCCAATCAGCTGAGTTTATGGTAGGGAGGTTATCCTAGATTGTCTGGGTGGGCCCAGTGTAATCACAGGGGTCTTAAAGTGGAAGAGAGAGGCAGAAGAGAAGATCAGAGATACTATATGAGATGTGAGAAGGCCTCAGTCTTCTGCCTTTGAGGATGGAGCAAGGGGGCCATGAGCCAATGAGTGCAGGCAGCCTCTAGAAATTGGAGAAAACAAGGAAGATGAGTGTCCCCTAAAGGCTTCAAAAAGGAATGCAGCCTTATCAATACCTTGATTTCAGTCCAGTCAGACCTGTGTTGGGCTTCTGAACTGTGGGATTGTAAGATAATATATGTGTTGTTTTATGCCACTAAGTTTGTGCTGATTTTCTTACAGCAGCAACAGACAACAAATACATATGGTTTGTGTCACAGCTGCTCAAATCTGTTACTGTGGTATGAAACCAGCCACAGATGTAAACAAAAGGGTGGGGCTATGTCCAAATGAAGCTTTATTTACAAAAACAGAGTGGTTAGTCAGATTTGGTCTGTGTAATAGTTTGCTATTCCCTGGTTTATGATCTTGAACAAAACAGTGTATTTTTTGGACAAAGATAAGGATGTCTATGATAATAGAATGAAGATCTGGGCAAATATCAATGGGAATTATAGGTAGATTAGAGAGGAAGGAGGGAAGAAAACTATTATTTATTGAGCATCTACTATGTCATGGTATGTTAGAGGTACTATAGATTTTTCATGTGTTTTCTTATTTAAAACTTGAGATAACATGGTAGGGTTTTTATTATTGCCTCATTCCACACTAAGGGATGTCATCTTTGTTCTCCATTTGCTCTGAGTCCCCATCACAATAAGACATGCTGACAATGCAAACTAGGCTGAATTGGGGAGGCTCAATATTTCAGTTTTGTTTTGGACACAAATTCAGCTATAACATTCAGCATTTGGCTTCTCCAAGTTTTGCTAAAGTTAGCAATCTTACTTATAGCCCTGACCACTCTTCAAAGGAAAGATAAAATGGTTGGTGGAAAGAACAGCAGCAGGTAATAGCTAATTTGATTTGGGTTTGAATGTTTTACTGAAGTTAATGGGGTTATTATTTCAAACAAATGACACAGTAGGTAAATTCTCAATTTGGAGTAAAGAATTTGAGCTCATACTTAGCAATGAATATTTCTCCACATTTCATTGCTTCTCTGATGTAAAGAATTATTAATGCATCAATCTTAAGAACATACCGTTATGGCTAGCAAGACTCAAATCTGATATGCTTTTTCTTGGATTTTGCCAAATCCATCTAATTCTATGAGAGGTAGAATTAATAAAATTAGAACCAAAGATCCACTATTATTTCCTGAAAATAAAAGTACTAAATATTTATCAGGCTCAAAAACCAACAAGGTGGATTGACTAAATATCATACATATAACCATTCATATATAGGAATGGAGTTCCCAAGAGGTGTTTTACAAAATGCTACTTTTGGGGTGTGTAAGTGCCAGGAAATTGTACTTGAAAAAAAAGATTTCTACCTTAATAAAGAGTTAAATAAAGTTAAATAGATATCTTGATTTAGGACATCTCAGAGGCTAAATAGTCTCCAGGAGGAAAAAAAAAGTGTGCAGTTTTTCTAAAACTTTTTTGACTAAAGGTCATTTACTTCATAGAGCCTCTTAGGGGCCGAATATTGGGCGCCTGGGTGGCTCAGTTGGTTAAGCGACTGCCTTTGGCTCAGGTTATGATCCCAGACTCCTGGGATCGAGTCCTGCATCAGGCTCCCTGCTCAGCTAGGAGCCTGTTTCTCCCTCTGACCCTCCCCCCTCTCATGTACTCTCTCTCTCTCATTCTCGCTCTCTTTCTCAAAAAAAAAAAAAAAAACAAACTCTTAGAGGCCGAGTATTTCACAAATCACCTTTTGGGAAATGTAGAGGAAATAGCATGAGCAAATGCACAGAGGCATGAGATAGCCTGGTGGGCCTGGGGACCAATCAAGAGTTCACCAGAGTTGTGCTGTGTGGAGGGAGATAGAGGAGGGGCCTCATAACAGAGAGCACTGTAAATAGGTTGGATTTTATCCTAAACAATGTGAGCAATTGAAATATTTTTAAAAGGGTGGGCAAATGATCAGATTTAATGCTTTAGAAAGATTACTCTGGCTTTGATGTGGAGATTATATTTGAGGGGCTGAGGCCTGGAGAAAGGTTGACTAGATAGGCCACCACTGCCTTAGTCCACAGGAGAGATGATGGAGAACAAAACCAACATAGATAGTAATGACACATTCTCATTGACTGAGCTGAGAAGAAGGAAAGATATGAAGTGGGTAGATTCTACAAGACTTGGTGACTGGAAGGTAAGGAGAGAGCAGAATCTGAGTTGACTTCTAGCTTTCTGGTTTAGGTGACTGAGGAGTGGAGTGTCATTCACCATCATAAGGACAGTGGGAAGTGGAGCTCAGGTTTGGAAGGAGAGACAGTGAGTTCAGTTTATGATAACACTGCCTTTATAGCTCCCATGCATCTCCATACAGAGCTAGTTGGGAAGCAATTGGCATCTTGTTTACTCTTCTATTTCCCATTGGACTTCATGCTTCAACCTTCTGGTCTTTGTACTATTCTCTTCAATTCTTTAGTATTGTATGAATGATCTTAAAAAAAGAGGCTCTCTTACTGAGGGGTTGACATAGCCAGACACCCTGTTAAAACACTTAACTGAAATACGATGCCATTTACTTTTATTTATTTATTTTTTATTTTATTTTATTTATTTTATTTAAATTCAGTTAGCCAAAATATAATACATTAGTTTCAGATGTAGTGTTCAGTGATTTTTAGTCTTCTGAACATCTGTATGTAGTGTATATTTTTATACCCATTTATGAGTGAAAAATTGAGACAAGAGCTAAAGTAACCTGCTCATATTCACGTAATTATAAAGAGGCAGAGTTGGGGTGCCAACTAGACTTTTTTTCAGACTTTATTTTTTAGAGCAGTTTTAGGTTCACAGCAAAATTGAGCAGAAGGTACTCCTGTCTCCAAACATCTGTCACCTCCTCCATTATAATATTCTCCACCAGTGGGGTACATTTGTTATATTTAATGAACTGCAATGATATGTGGTTGTCACCCCAAATCCATAGTTTATAGTAGGGTTCATTCTTGGGTTATAGTAAGGTGTTATACATTCTATAGATTTGGATAAATTTATGATGACATATATTTACTATTATAGTACCATAGAGAATAGTTTCACTGCCCTAAACATCTTCTGTGCTCTGTCTACTCATCACTCTCTTTTTCCCCTCACCCCCTGCCAACTAGACTTTTAACCACTAATATGTACTGAATGGGTGTGCATGTTAAATTCTTTGCTGGGGATCAAGCTTTCTCTGGTCCTGTTTCACAGAATGAGTGGCACCAGGCTTTGCATGCTGGAAGACATTGGATTGTATCTTCTTAGAGCCCTTGTCTCATTCTTACTTGCATTATTGCTGGTAGAGGGCTCCTTATTCTTCTTCCAGTGCTGTTATCTGCTCAGGGACAATGACTCTCTCTGAATCTTATCTTTGTTCCCTGAGCCCAGCACAATGTCTAGTATGGAGTAACTGAACTATATGTACCAAGATTTTCACAGACCAAGATTTTCACTTAACTCTTGCCTCTAGGTTTATTCTAGGTTGGATACACCCTTGCCCAAGTGGGTGCTTCCCCTAAGCTCAAGATATTGGGA
This sequence comes from Eumetopias jubatus, assembly GCF_037043125.1. Taxonomy (NCBI): domain Eukaryota; kingdom Metazoa; phylum Chordata; class Mammalia; order Carnivora; family Otariidae; genus Eumetopias; species Eumetopias jubatus. The sequence continues at coordinate 63,800,488 of NW_028274819.1, read as the reverse complement.
CTACTCTATGCCTATTAGGTGTGATGAGAGAAGTGGTTCTGGAAAAATAAGCAGAAAGATCCAGGGAGAATTCTAAGAAGTAATAGAAAGGTCTCAGCATGGTCCTTTCCTTTTCTGTCCCATTTCTTCTTTTGTATTGATTTTTCTTTTCTTTTTTTTCTGTTTAGTTAAAGGGGAGCATCAGGAATTGCCTTTACCTGAATTTGGCCTCCTCTCTTTCCCTTATGTGGGTTGAGTGTAGTTGAAAGGGCAATTGATGTAGAATCAAAGATTATATTTAAAGCTTTGTGAACACACCTACCAGCTGTGGGTTATCAGACAATTACTTAAACTGCATGAATTTCTCTTATTTGTTAAATGGGTATGACACATATTCCAGCCTACTTCACAGAGTTACCATAAAAACCAAATACTCTAAAGGGTGTGAAAACACTTTGTGGATTTGAAAGCACTTTGCTTATCTAGAAGGTTGTGGGAAAGTTCCTTGGGAAAAGATTGCAGAGTGTCATAGCTCTGGTGAGTGAGAAGAGTAATAGAATTCTCTGGAAAGCCAGAAATGAGATTACTGTAATATATCAAGGAACCTTTATAAAAATTGACTAATTCTGAGGGCAGCTCTTCCAACACAGAATTTTCTGGATGTTTACCTACTGATTTATGGAAGGCAAACCAAATGGTCTTGAATAATCAAGGACTTTGCTTCAAACACTTGGGTTTGAATATTAATTTTCAGGCTGTGGGATGAGTGGCAAGACACCTGACCTTCTGAGTCTCAGTCTCTTCACAGGTTAAATGGGGATAATAATGTCTATACTTCTAAGATACTGAGATGATAAATAGGAAAATATGTTTAAAATGCCTGGCACAAAGTGGTAGCTACTTTTGTCCTTCCTTTTATTGAATTCTTCCTTTCATTATTACAGCCAAAAGCCTTCACCTTCTCTCTTCTTGGCAGAACTGATTACTGCCCCCTCTGTTGTCTCAAGTACTTGTAATAGCTCTCGGGCACGGTCATCAGGTGGTGTTACAGCCAACAATCCCTATGTGTGGTCTCCACCCCACCATAGTTTCCACCAGACAGGCATGGGTTTATATTAGCTTCTACATTATTTAGTTCACTGAATAGTACCCATTATATGCTTAATGAAGGTACCCATTGTACCCTTTACCCCTTACATTGCTTTATTTTCCTTCATAGATTTTACCATTGTTTAAATTTATACCATCTATTTATTAACTTACCTTTCTCCTTTACTGACAATGTAAGCACCAAGATAACAGGGATTTTTGTCTCTTTTATTCACTGTGTGAACAAAATCCAGAATAATGCTTGGAACATAGTAGATAATCAATAGTCATTGAATGCATGAATGAATTTTATTTTTTATTTTTTAAAGATTTTATTTGAGAGAGAGAGAGAACAAGCAGAGGGAGCAGCACAGAGGGAGAGGGAGAAACAGACTCCCCGCTGAGCAAGGAGCCTGATGTGGGGCTCCATCCCAGGGCCCTGAGATCATGACCTGAGCCAAAGGCAGACACTTAACTGACTGAGCCACCCAGGTGCCCCTGAATGAATTTTATTTATTCCTCATATCAATGCTGTTAGGTAGGTATTATTAGATGTTAGGTGACATGCCTACATCATTTCAGCTAACCAGAGGCAGAGTAGAGGTTTTGAAATCAGATCTTTCTGGCTCAAAAGCTTATTCTGAATTCAATATAACAACTGTTTCCTTATTAGTAACTATCATAAATAAAGACGCATATAAGTAGTGTTAGGGGAGACTTGAAGAGGCATGCAGCAGCTTCCTTTCTACTCTAACCTTCTGACAGACAATGTAATTTAGAAAGAAAGGCATAGGATCTTCAGTCAGACAAATTTGGGTGAATTCTGTTTCTACTCTTTTTTTTTTTTTTTAAGATTTTTTATGTATTTATTTGACAGAGAGAGAGATAGTGAGAGCTGGAACACAAACAGGTGGTGTGGGAGAGGGAGAAGCAGGCTTCCCGCCGAGCACAGAGCCTGATGCAGGGCTCCATCACAGGACCCTGGGATCATGACCTGAGCTGAAGGCAGAAGCTTAACGACTGAGCCACCCAGGCGCCCCTGGTTCTACTCTTTATTAGTTGGTTCACCTGGAGAAATTCCCTCACTTTTCTCCCCTTCAACTTTCCCATTATTAAATAGTTACAATACTTTCCTTTTGTTGGCAGGATTAGATGAGATAGTATTTGCAACATATACCAAGTAGAAGGAGATTAATAAATGACATTTCTCCTAATGGCACTTCCATCTGTCTTTTTCAGTTTGGCATTTAGTTGGCCTATCAAAGTTTTCATGTGTGTTAGTGTTATCTCCATAAGAGCTTCTCAGCTCTTCTAGGATAGAGGCAATATCTTCAACTACTCATGTATTTCACACAATACCTCTTGGGGCTTGGTGGCCTCCATATACTTTTCTGGTGAGGAAATTCTTTGCTTTTTTTCTGAATTCCATGAAAGTCCCTGGCAGTGGGAATGACTAGGTGATAATAAGGATGTTCCTTCTAATAAATTTTGGGTAGAAGATGGATCAATTATGTTAAGCCTCAAGATCAACCAATAGAACAGTCAACATGTCTATAAACTTCTGAAATAAGATGATACTATCTTACACATATTTTCAGTTGCAATTTTGATTTTCTTTTCTAATCTTTTACTGCCACCAAATGAATGCCTTTACTAGTATCAGAGTTGATGGAAAATAAAAGTGAAGAATATATTTTTTGGAATGAATGTTATATTTTAAAAATTACAATGGATTTGTGAAGTACTTTAAGGATCAGATTTCTAGATTGTTTATTAATAATCTAAACTACCTAATTTATAAAAAACCTACTTAGGGGTGCCTGGGTGGCTCAGTTGGTTAAGTGTCTGACTGGCTTGGGTTGTGATCTTGGGGTCCTGGGATTGAGACCCCGCATTAGGCTCTGTGCTCAGAAGAGAGTCTGCTTGTCTCCCTCCCTTTACCTCTGCCCCTCCCCCTGCTTATGCTCTCTCTCTCTCTCTCTCTCTCTCTCAAATAAATAAATAAATAAACCCACAAAAACTATTTAGACAAGAGGCTCAGTGACCTCTGGGAAAAGTCTTGAAAATAAATTTGAGCAAAGGAGAATATTGTATGAAGTCCCTTAATGTGTGACTTCTAAAAAAAGATGGGGGTGAAATGGGAAATACACATTTGTTATTAACAACTAAGGTTAGAAAAGCATTTTGATTTATAATGAGGGTGGATTGCAATATCACTTTTTACTGGATAGGAAGAAAATGGGCTCTGCCTCATTACATTATGAAATTAGTGTTTGTGCTGAATCCCCATCCAAGTGAACAAAGTGAGCCATTGAAGTCTGAATTACTGGGTTTCTTTCCAGGAATTTGAAGGCTTTCAGCTCAGAGTCTACTGCTCATTCTCCCTGCTGCTTATCCCAGTGGTTCATTTCTTTTCCTTCTTAGAGATTGAGACCAGGTAAAATGGACCTCCCAATTTTGCTCACATTTTCAAGCTACCAAGTCAAGGTTACTTGTTTAGAGGCAAAGGAGACTTCTACTCCTTTGTCCATCTCCAGCCAACTTTCATGATGAGAATCTTTCCAAAGGCAGACATGATAGGTATGGGAACAACTCAGATGCAACTGCAAGTTCCCATTCCTATAAGCTTAGTTGTCAGAACAACAGTTATCATTTTCTATGTAATAAGTCACTCCACAAATTAGTAGCTTACAAATAACTATTTAACTCATCATTCTGTGGGTCAGCAATTTGGTCTGGGATTGGTTGCATGGGGCCAGATTTTGTTGATTTTGGCTGGATTCTTTCATGCATATATGGTCAACAGGGTTGGCTGGGGCTCACTGTTCCAAGATGGCTTAGTGGGATAGCTTATATGAGCTACGTGTGGTCTCTCATCATCCATTAGACAAGTCTAGACTTGTACAATGTGACTTTGGCAAGAAACCAAGGGAGCAGTACAATGTGACTTTGGCAAGAATACAAGAAGTGTGCAAAAAAGCCTTTTGTGGCTCAGGCTCAGAACCTGCATAATGTCAGGATTGCTGTATGCTACTATTACCCAAAGCAAATCACCAGTCCAGACAGATTTAAGGGTGGAGAAGTATGTTCTGCCCTTAAAGGGAGAAGTTGCAGGTAACTGTGGCATTTTTTTTGTAACCTAACATATGTAGATGTCCTTTGTGTTTTATTTGTTCTAAGGATTTGCTTCCATCTATTTGAAGTCCATCAAATCATTCTGTGCTTAAAGGAACATTCCTATTAAGCCTATTCATTTCTGGGTCATTCCTGGGTCTTATCTCACATACCTAGATGCCTAGGTCACAAACCCAGATCCTTCTTCATGTCTCTTACACGGTGTACAGAGAACTTATGCAAACCAGACAGCAGTAATAGTTATAATAAAACTAAATAGAGAGATAAAGGTAGAATAATATGCACCTGTCCTTCATTATCTCTTCCATTCTCAGAACAGTCCTATGAGATAGGCAGAGTAGGTATTACTGCCCTCTTTTTCCTGACACAGAAATTAGGGTCAGAGAATTTAAATGATTTCTTTAAGGCTCCACAACTATAAGTGGTAGGGCTGGGATTTCAACCTTGGTTACTTGACTTTAGGTCCTTCTCTCGATTTACTGTGCATGTTGCTTCTAGCTGGCTCGCTTGCTACAGGCTGATGTTAAGACCAGATTGACTTTCTTTACTGGTCATAAACAAGCTAATATAATATTTCTCAAACTGGAATTTTGGGCCCTAGGTGATGAGGTCTGGTGGTGTCCTGGGCCGTGAAGCCTAAATGAAGGACATAGTCAACTATCAGAAAAATCTAAGGGCTGGCCCAGCTCTCTGAGTTTCCTCTTTCATCCTTTCTTGAGTTTAATTTTCCTTTTCCCTCCTAAACTATGAAGCTTTCAAGATAGGTAGTGAGGGTGAGATGGTGCAGAGGAGGATGATGTCTTAATTTGAGAATAGAGGGCACAGCTTTTCAGTCTCATATTGGCAGAAGTCTAAAGATGTCACTGGCCATCTCTGAACTCTTGCTGTGATGCTCAGAGCTCTGATAATCCAAGGTACAGCAGTGGGATGGTGGAGGGAAGATGAGTTCTTAAGTCAGATGTGTCTGGGCTCAAATTCCTGTTATTCTATTTACTATGCAGTCTTCTTATTTGTAAAATGAGGCTAATTCTACCAACAAGATGAGTTTATTAAACAAATAAAATGAGATAATGTATTTAAAGTGCTTCATACAGAGTAAGTGCTAAATAATCTTTTATTCCTCACTTGAGGAATGCACTTATGTATGATAGAAACTTCTCTCTATAATTCTCCAATTCCAGTTCAAGCTGCACACAAACTAGATAAAAAACATGACTTTTCTCTTTTTCTTCATTTAAATGATTTTCTATGTTAACTTGAAGACTTAGTAATCCAATTTGACCTAATACATTCAGTTAACACCTACTACATTAGGCATTATGTTAGGCTCTAGGAGAGGCATTGGGGTAGAAACATAACAATGACTAAAATAAATCTTTGTTCTGGAGCTTCTTTCAGTCAGGCAGATGTTTGTTGTGGGGGAGATGTGAAATACAGGGCTGTATGATAAGACAGACTATGATACAAGTGGAAAGAGGGGGCCCAACAAAGTACTATGAAAATAAAACAAGAATAGATCACAATAGTGTAAAGCCTCTCAGGAGATTTCATTTGAGCTGGATGAGTTAGTTGACTTTAATAGGTGGGATGTGATATTGACAGAAAAGATCAAAAGAGAAAAGGCTAGTGTTTTTATATTTTTTGGGTAAATAACCAGTAGTATGATTACTAGATCATAGGTAGTTCTATTTTTAACTCTTTGAGGAAACTTCATGCTGTTTTCCATAGTGGCTGCACCAGTTTGCATTCCCACCAACAGTGCGGGAGTGTTCCTTTCTTCCTGCATTCTCACCAACACTTGTTTCTTGTGTTGTTGATTTTAGCCATTCTGGTAGGTGTGAGGTGATATCTCATTGTAGTTTTGATTTGCATTTCTCTGATGATCAGTGATGACAAGCATTTTTTCATGTGTCTGATGAGCATCTTTTCATCTATCTGTATGTCTTGTTTGGTGAAATGTCTGTTCATGACTTCTGCCCATTTTTTTATTGAGTTATTTATTTTTGGGGTGTTGTGTTTTACAAGTTCTTTCTATATTTTGGATATTAACCCTTTTCAGATATGTCATCTGCAAATATCTTCTCCCATTCAGTAGGTTGCCTTTTAGTAGGCAGTAGGTTGGTTGTTTCCTTCAGAGGGATACATGCACTCCTATATTTATAGCAACATTATTTACAGTAGCCAAATTATGGAAGCAGCCCAAGTGTCTATTGATAGATAAATGAATAAAGAAGATATGACATGTATACAATGGGATATTACTCAGCCATCAAAAAGAATGAAATCTTGCCATTTGCAATGACGTGGATGGAGGTAGAGAGTATAATACTAAGCGAAATAAGTCAGTCAGAGAAAGACAAATACCATATGATTTCACTCATATGTGGAACTTAAACAAAACAAATGAGCAAAGGAAAACAAAAAGAGAAAAATCAAGAAACAGACTCTTAACTATAGAGAACAAATTGATGGTGACCAGAGGGGAATGTAGGTGGGGAGATGGGTGAAATAGGTGATGGGAATTAAAGAGTACACCTAACGTGGTGAGTACTGAGTAATGTATAGAATTGTTGAATCACTATATTGTACACCTGAAACTAACATAAGGCTGTATGTTAACTATACTGGAATTAAATTTTTTTTAAAAAAAAGAGAGGAAAAGGGCAAAAGACAAAGACTAAAAATTGGAAAATTTTATATTTCTTGGTAAGTCTGAATAAGCGAGTCCTAATCCCAGAGATCTCTGTTATTATGGCTTTATCATCTATATGTTAAGAATTACCAAATTTATATCTCCAGGCCAGATCTCTCTCATATTATAAACTTACATATTTAGTTATTTCTTTGTATCTCCATTTGGATTACTATTTGATATTACAAACACAGCATGTCCAATATCTTCCTCAACCCCAAGTTTTTCATACTCATAATCCTCTTCATCTCAGTTGATGACAACTTCTGCCTTTTAGAAGCTCATGTCAGAAATGTTGAAATCATCTTTGACTTGTTTCTTGTGATCCCACATTCAAGTAAAAAAGCATGCTTCAGCCTCAGGGCCTTTGAACTAACTATTCTCTCTATCTGGAACGATCCTACAAACATCTCTATGAATAACCCTATCATCTCTTTCAAATCACCCTTACAGTGAGGCCTCCCTTAATAATCCTCTTTGATACTACAACTTGTCTCTTTCCCTCAACCATGCTCCTCCCTGTCCCAGCCTATTTTTTTCCATTCCAGTTATTTTCTATATGACATAATTTACTTTTTAAAATCTAAAGCTCTCTCTGTGTGTTTACTGTGCATGCCAAGCATCTACAGCAGTACCTAGTATAACAGAATTTCAAAAAACATTTGATGAACAAATAAATATATTCTGACAGAATTTTTGTTCATTTACCATCTCGTCCAAATCCCTTTCTTTGCCTTTTGTAAGTTAAATACATGCCATGTTTCAATTGGCAGATCAATTTATTTTTGTAGACCATTTAGTGTAGTAACATGATTATTTATATGCAATGTAAGTATAGTATATAAAACTATAAGCTATTTTGAAGAAAACAACATAGTTACACAAATATTAATACATTTCCCCCCAGAATTCTGCACTAAGAAAAAAGAAGTATCTTGGGAAAATTATCAGTTATGGTGAATACAATGCACATGAATTAACATTCAGTTCTATTTGAATTAGGCTTTGTGGCTGCATAGTTTTGAGATGGAAACCTTTGCCTTTGCTTTTCAAATCATTCTTTGCAAAGTCTTAACCTGACCTGCCATGTCCACTTACTTTAATGAAACATGAAGCTGCTTAAAATGAAATTTCTCATCTCCACATTCTGTTCCTCTGATTAATTTAGTGTTGGCATTTAAGCATGATTACATTCCCTTGGGAATCAGTGATGTTTTAGGCAATTTCATCTGTTTAATTTACATTTTGTTGAAAGACTTAAGAAGGCAACTGCTTTTTAAATCAAGATCCCCAAATGTCCATGCATCCTGATTATAACTGATCTATTTTCATTATGCTTTCATGAGTTGAACTTATTAAAATATGAAAATAAAGGAAAGCAAATCCACCATGTCAAATAAAATGCACCACTGCTCTCCACTCTCCACACAGAGATGCTTTTCCATCATGCTTCCATCCTTTTTAAATTAAATGTCAAGTTTTGCACAGCTGCCTCAAGAGACTTGATCATGGGGTGCAAAGTTTTACTTTGCCTTGCTCTGGATTATATTTGATTTAGTGTTTATTACCAGTAAGACTATTATATGGTCAGAACAATTAATATTGAATTTTAGCGCTGAACAAGGTCAAGGTCAATATCTCATAATTGCTGCTTTTCATCATCATCTATAATAAAAATAATGAGGATCTAAATTATTTTTAAAAGTCTGTTTTACAGATTTTCTATCCATTTCACTTAGTAGTATAAACTGTAGAAGACAGAGAAGCAGAATCATTATATTTCTAGAGCTGATGGAATATTAGGTATTACTATTTTTATTACTCCCTTCCCTTCCCTTCCCCTTTCCCCCTTCCTTTATTTCCCTTCCTTCCCTTCCCATCCCTTCCCCTCCCTGACTGAGAGGGGGAAAAAAAATGGTAGAGGGCCTGAGAGAGAGGAGTCTTTCAGGAAGTAGGGCCCAGATTACAGTACTGTTTCCCATTTGTTTTCATTAATTTAACAAATCCAACAACCCTTTATTGAGTGCTCTGTCCTATTCCTGTGCTAGAAATTGGGCAAACAACAAAGAATTACAATGGGTTCTGACTTTTCTTTAGAAATTGTGTTTAAAATCCTCTTGGCAGAGAACTGTACTCTTTTCTTAAAGTCCAGACTTAAAATGGATATCCTCTTTGTGTAATATTATACTTCTATTTTGAATGATACTGTTGACCCTTTAACAACAAAAGTTTGAACAGCACGGGTCCACTTATATGCAGATTTTTAAAATAAATACAGTATTGTAAATGTATTTTTTCTTCCTTATGATTTTTGTAATAATGTTTTCTTTTCTCTAGCTTAATTTATTGTAAGAATACAGTATATAATAAATATAACATGCAAAACATGTCAGTCAACTGTTTATGTTATCAGTAAGGCTGTTAGCAATTAAGTTTTTGGGGAGTCGAAAGTTATACCATATTTTCAAATGCATGGGTGTTAGCACCCCAAACTCCCACATTGTTCAAGGGTCAACTTTACTTTAAACATTTCCCAGGTACCAGTAACTAAACACAATAATATTTGTTTATTTTTTATTTGTTGTATGTGTAACCTATTGCTTTCCACTAACTTTGCTGTGCAATGAGTAGATGTATCCCAGACATTTGCTCAGGAAGTAATCCAAGGTGCCCCAAGAAATTTCCAGCCATAGACTTCATAGTAGATCATCATTCCATCTTGGGAACAGTAGTTTTTTCCCCCCATCATACAACTAGGGTGTTTAATTATTTACTGTTAAGTCCTACAAAGCTCCAAGCTTCTGAATCCTAACAACTGCCCCCCTATCATTTGTTTTATTTTGTTTAGTTCCCTTATATAGACTTATTTGCACCATGGCTTCTGGGACTAGTAGTAATCCTGTGCTAGGACTTGGTTTGAGTTATGACTTTACATCTTCCTACCTGGGTTAACAGCACCACCACACATTGATACACCCCAACTCTAGGAATTGTCAGGCATTGCATAGTTGCCCCACGATATTTGATCTTGTCATACCAAGTTTTAGTTGTCTAAACTTGGATTTTATTTGGTTTAAAGCCTATTTCTGATAAGGCTCTTATATGGCGTAAACAATTAATATGGGGTTTTCATTATTCTTGTAATCTTTAATGAGATTGGTGAAAATATGTTTTATTTAAAAGGTCTTTTGAGTAGTGTTTTTATCTATTTTACTTGGTGATAATAGTTGTACTCTGTGTAAATGGTGCATTCTAGAGTTTGCAGTGTGCAAACTGCAGAGCCACACATAGTGGCTCATGAGTTACCCTGGTGTAAGAGTTAGGGTCAACTACAGAGTTAGAGAGCATACAGTCCTCCATAAGACAGTGCTCACTTCTCATTCATACTGCAAGTTTGGTTCAGGGTGGAAGGGAGGGTTCCCCAAACTACCTTCAGGTTTGATAATTTGCTAGAAAAACTCACAGAACCCATGGAAAATTGTTATACTCACAGTTACAGTTTATTATGGGTATTAAGATCAGTCAAAGAAAGAGATGCCTAGAGCATAGTCTATGAGTTTTCCAAATATGAAGTTTCCATCATTACTTTCTTGGCAATTGTGTTCTCCTGGCAGTGATGTGTGACTGTATATGCATGGAATATTGCCAACCAAGGAAGCTCACCCAAGTCTTGGTGTTCATAGTGGGGCTCCATTACATAGGTATGACAGATTGATTAATTGCTCACATGGTTGATCTCAGTCTCTAGTTTCCAGCCCCACCAGGTGCGATCCGTAGCTCCCACCCTAAATCATCACATGGTTGGTGTGGGTCAAAGCCCCTATTTTAACTCATGTTGTTATTATTTGGCAAGCCCAAGGCTTTCAAGCAAGCCCAGATGCTGTACCTCCCAGAAAGCCAAGACAAAGGCCAGACCTCTTTTTGAGCAAGATTAAATTTTTTACAACACACTTGGAAAGTCTCTTAACTTCCTTTTATCTCTATTCCCTCATTTATAGAATGAAACCAATCATATGTAATTATTAGGGTTATTATTTAAATTAATGCTGAAATATAAATTACTTAAGATTATAGAAGTAGACCGGGGCATCTGGGTGACATCTGACTCTCTGGTTTCGGCTCAGGTCATGATCTCAGAGTTGTGAGATTGAGCCCTGCATTGGGCTCCACACTGGGTGTAGAGCCTGCTTGAGTTTCTCTCTCTCCCTCTCCCTCCGCCCCACCACCCTCTCCCTCTCAAAAAAAAAAAAAAAGATTATAGAAGTAGAAAGGAAAAAATATCTTCCTTTAGTTTACCACTCTCTTCATTTACATGTGGTGCTGCCAGCCCACTCTTGTTCATTTAGTCTTTGTTACCAATTATTTTGATAAACACAGTCTTAGTTACCCTCACTGGGAGTCCTTGGATTTGGCCTTCTTCCTGATTCAGTGCACTGGTTCATTATTTTTATTTGGGTTTTGTAATGCATTAGGTCTCTTCAAGTTTTATTTTACTGTTTTAATGCTTGCAGCTGAAGTCTTTTTTAAAGACTTGGCTTCATTATGTTCTCCACTGTTCAGTGATAGAGTTTCTGTAATCAATCTATAGTCATTCCTAGGAATCCTCCTCTTACCAATTCCTTTTGTTTTGTTTTGTTTTTAGTTAAAAGAGCTGCCATTTTGGCTAAAGTTTTTCATTCAAATGCTGATGTGTGTGTGTGTGCGCGCGCGTGCGTGCGCATGCACATGTGCTTAGAAAGAATTAATTAGGATGGAAGGGGTAGGATGTTCTTTGATTTTTGAACTAATTGAGAGATAAGAGTATGACAGACAGGGGCCCAAAATTTCTTTATGGGCAAATGTAGGTATTGGAGAATAATGACTTTAATTTGTAGACAAATGGATTTTCTGTTACTAAGCCCCTAAATTCAATAGACAGAGGCAACTCTTAGGGTGCAGGGAGAATGCAGGCTCTCTGTAAGCAGTCCCACTCCAAATGGGAAAGAAAAGAAGAGCTATCTGAATATGCTTGCTTTATTTCCATCCAAATTTCCAAGAAAAAAAATCACTCCTACTCTCCTGGGGATGAGTGAGTTAAAGGGGTAGAGAGAAGCCAAGAGCAGTATATAATTGAGTCTTCACCACATAGAAGGAAACATCAGAAATGATACGGTTGGATATCGTTGTAATGGCTGCCAATTTATTCATGCCTTCCTATATCAGTAAATTTCCTTTATCTTCTCTCATATAGACTCTGGGTTTGGTTACATGCCTTGTTTTGGTTAATGGAAAAGTAGCAAACATGGTCTAAGCTGAAGCTTGAAAAGTATTTCTCTTTCTGCTCTTGGAACTCTGTGACTACCATGTGAACTGGACCAGGTAGCCTGCTGGAGGATGAGGCATGACATGAGGGGAGGCTCCAGTCATCCCAGCTGTCTCAGAGGAAGCCTCATAATTTAACTAGCCCCAACTGACCCACCAGCTGACCACTTACCACATGGGGAAGTCCAGCAAAAGAATCACCCAGCTGAACCCAGCTCACATTACCAACGTTACAGAATTGTGACAGAATAAGTGAAACCACCACTAAGTTGTGATTGTATGTTGTACAGCAGTAGATAACTGACAAGTGGGAAGATACATTCTCACAAAATGGAAGTTTATGGTTTCCAGAAAAGGGGCAATATTCTGTAACAAGTAGTATTTTATTATACATAAAGACTAAAAGACTACACCTTACTTCCTTTAATCTACAGCTATAGAGTCGGCCTTTTGACAAAAAAGAGTAGAGAAAAAAAATTACATGTAACACTGGTATCCATAATAGATGTGGTATCTCAGCAATGCAGTCCACAAAGTTCAAGATCCTAGGTTCTGAGTCTTTCTCTCCACATCATATTTGTTCTGCTTTTACGTCCTACTCTATTTTGGTGAATTGAAAACTATTTTCTCAAGCAGTTTGTAATCTCTGTGGTAATTTACCTGGTGTTTCTTTGGGATAGATAAATTCCTACCTTTGGATTTATAGTTTTCAGGGCCAGTACCCTCATTTCAGAAGAATTCTCTTTCTTAATTTGATTTCTCACAATAAAAAGCAGTGCATAAAATATAAAGTCTATAAAAAGAAATCATCAACTGCGATTATAGAAACTGTTCTCCCAGTGGGAGAATTATGCAGCTATTACCAAAGCATGGCATAATGTGACTGCATGAAATATAAATATGCATACAAATCAATATTACCTCATATTTCAGATAAACATGCACATCACAAACACTTCTGTACCAAAGACACCTTGATAAGGAGAATATAGGGAAAGTATGTTTTGTAAGGTTTGCATTTTGCTGGGAGGAATGTTCTGGGGGCGGATTAATTCAACAAACCTTTATCGAATACCTATTCTATGTCAAGTACTTTCCTGAAGCTATGGGTACAGAGATAATATACTTGGTTATTGCCTTTAAGGAAACTGTTGTCTAGTAGGGGCCAAGCAGTGTGATCAGTATCATCACAAAGATAGGCATGTGAGAACACAGAGAATGACCACTAACCTAGAATGGGAAGAGATCTCAGCAAAGGCTTCTCAGAGATGATGAAGCTAAATTGTGTCCTGCAGGGGAAATAGGAGTTAGCCAATGAACTTGAGTGGAAAGGTTGATCTGGATAGAGAAGTCAATTGTGCAAGACCAGTTTGGAGTTGAGGGATCAAGCACAGTGCATTAGGGAGGCATGTTTAACTATAAACCAGTGTGGCTAAAACATAGAGTTCAAGGGGATAGGGCATGTCAAACAGTCAATCCAATGAGGTGAACGTGGACCAGTTAATAAAGGAACTTGGACTTGCTGAGGGCTGGGAGCCATAGTATAGTGGGGAGTCAGTCATTGAAGAGTCTTAAGGCCATGATGTGGTGACCTGATATATATATATTTTTAAATTTTTTATTATTATGTTAATCACCATACATTACATCATTAGTTTTTGATGTAGTGTTCCATGATTCATTGTTTGTGCATAACACCCAGTGCTCCACGCAGAACGTGCCCTCTTTAATACCCATCACCAGGCTAACCCATCCTCCCACCCCTCTCCCCTCTAGAACCCTCAGTTTGTTTTTCAGAGTCCATTGTCTCTCATGGTTTGTCTCCCCCTACGATTTCCCCCCCTTCATTCTTCTCCTCCTGCTATCTTTTTTTTTTCTTAATATATATTGCATTATTTGTTTCAGAGGTACAGATCTGTGATTCAACAGTCTTGCACAATTCACAGTGCTCACCATAGCACATACCCTCCCCAATGTCTATCACCCAGCCACCCAATCCCTTCCACCCCCCCCCCACTCCAGCAACCCTCAGTTTGCTTCCTGAGATTAAGAATTCCTCATATCAATGAGGTCATATGATACATGTCTTTCTCTGATTGACTTATTTCGCTCAGCATAACACCCTCCAGTTCCATCCACGTCATTGCAAATGGGAAGATCTCATTCCTTTTGATGGCTGCATAATATTCCATTGTATATATACCACATCTTCTTTATCCATTCAATGACCTGATTTTTTAATTTTTTATTGTTATGTTAATCACCATACATTACATCATTAGTTTTTAATGTAGTGTTCCATGATTCATTGTTTGTGTATAATACCGAGTGCTCCACGCAGAACGTGCCCTCTTTAATACCCATCACAGGCTAACCCATCCTCCCACCGCCCTCCCCTCTAGAACCCTCAGTTTGTTTTTCAGAGTCCATCGTCTCTCATGGTTCGTCTCCCCCTCCGATTTCCCCCCCTTCATTCTTCCCCTCCTGCTATCTTCTTTTTTTTTCCTTAACATATATTGCTTTATTTGTTTCAGAGGTACAGATCTGTGATTCAACAGTCTTGCACAATTCACAGCACTCACCATAGCACATACCCTCCCCAATGTCTATCACCCAGCCACCCCCTCCTTCCCACCCCCCACCACTCCAGAAACCCTCAGTTTGTTTCCTGAGATTAATAATTCCTCATATCAGTGAGGTCATATGATACATGTCTTTCTCTGATTGACTTATTTCACTCAGCAGAACACATCCAGTTCCATCCACATCGTTGGAAATGGCAAGATGGCATTCCTTTTGATGGCTGCATAATATTCAATTGTGTATCTATACCACCTCTTCTTTATCCATTCATCTGTTGATGGACAACTTGGCTCTTTCCACAGTTTGGCTATTGTGGACATTGCTGCTATAAACATTGGGGTGCACTTAGCCCTTTGGATCCCTACATTTGTATCTTTGTGGTAAATACGCAGTAGTGCAATTGCTGGATCATATGGTAGTCCTATTTTCAAATTTTTGAGGAACCTCCATACTGTTTTCCAGAGTGGCTGCACCAGCTTGCATTCCCACCAGCAGTGTAGGAAGGTTCCTCTTTCTCTGCATCCCCGCCAACATCTGTCATTTCCTGACTTGTTAATTTTGGCCATTCTGACTGCTGTGAGGTGGTATCTCATTGAGGTTTTGATTTGGATTTCCCTGATGCCGAGCGATGTTGAGCACTTTCTCATTTGTCTCTTGGCCATTTGGATGTCTTCTTTGGAAAAATGTCTGCTCATGTCTTCTGCCCGTTTCTTGATTGGATTATTCTTTGGGTGTTGAGTTTGATAAGTTCTTTATAGATTTTGGATACTAGCCCTTTATCTGATATGTCATTTGCAAATATTTTCTCCCATTTTGTCCGTTGTATTTTGGTTTTGTGGACCGTTTCTTTTGCTGTGCAAAAGCTTTTTATCTTGATGAAATCCCAATAGTTCATTTTTGCCCTTGTTTCCCTTGCCTTTGGTGATGTTTCTAGGAAGAAGTTGCTATGGCTGAGGTCGAAGAGGTTGCTGCCTGTGCTCTCCTTTAGGATTTTGATGGACTCCTGTCTCACAGCTAGGTCTTTCAACCATTTGGAGTCTATTTTTGTGTGTGGTGTAAGGAAAAGTTCCAGTTTCATTCTTCTGCATGTGGCTGACCAGTTTTCCCGACACCATTTGTTGAAGAGACTGTCTTTTTCCATTGGACATTTTTTCCTGCTTTGTCAAAGATAAGTTGACCGTAGAGTTGAGGGTCCATTTCTGGGCTCTCGATTCTGTTCCATTGATCTATGTGTCTGTTTTTGTGCCAGTACCATACTGTCTTGATGATGACAGCTTTGTAATAGAGCTGGAAGTCCGGAATTGTGATGCCGCCAGCTTTGCTTTTCTTTTTCAACATTCCTCTGGCTATTTGGGGTCTCTTCTGGTTCCATACAAATTTTAGGATTATTTGTTCCATTTCTTTGAAAAAAATGGATGGTATTTTGATAGGGTTTGCATTAAATGTGTAGATTGCTCTAGGTAGCATTGACATCTTCACAATTTTGTTCTTCCAATCCATGAGCATGGAACATTTTTCCATTTCTTTGTGTCTTCCTCAATTTCTATCATGAGTATTTTATAGTTTTCTGAGTACAGATCCTTTGCCTCTTTGGTTAGATTTATTCCTAGGTTTCTTATGGTTTTGGGTGCAATTGTAAATGGGATCGACTCCTTAATTTGTCTCTCTGCTGTCTTGTTGTTGGTGTATAAGAATGCCACTGATTTCTGTGCATTGATTTTATATCCTGCCACTTTACTGAATTCCTGTATGAGTTCTAGCAGTTTTGTGGTGGAGTCTTTTGGATTTTCGACATACAGTATCATATCTTCTGCAAAGAGTCAGAGTTTGTCTTCCTCCTTACCGATTTGGATGGTTTTGATTTCTTTTTGTTGTCTGATTGCTGTGGCTAGGACTTCTTTTTTTTTTTTTAATTTTTTATTGTTATGTTAATCACCATATATTACATCATTAGTTTTTGGTGCAGTGTTCCATGATTCATTGTTTGTTCATAACACCCAGTGCTCCATGCAGAACGTGCCCTCCTCAATACCCATCACCAGGCTAACCCATCCCCCTACCCCCTCCCCTCTAGAACCCTCAGTTTGTTTTTCAGAGTCCATCATCGCTCATGATTCGTCTCCGCCTCTGACATACTCCACTTTTCTTCCTCTCCTGTTATCTTCTTCTTTTTCTTTTTTCTTAAAATATGTTGCGTTATTTGTTTCAGAAGTACAGATCTGTGATTCAACAGTCTTGCACAATTCACAGCGCTCACCGTAGCACATACCCTCCCCAATGTCTATCACCCAGCCACCCCATCCCTCCCACCCCCAACCACTCCGGTAACACTCAGTTTGTTTCCTGAGATTAAGAATTCCTCATATCAGTGAGGTCATGTGATACCTGTCTTTCTCTGATTGACTTATTTCACTCAGCATAACACCTTCCAGTTCCATCCACGTCGTTGCAAATGGCAAGATCTCATTCCTTTTGATGGCTGCATAATATTCCATTGTGTATATATACCACATCTTCTTTATCCATTCATCTGTCGATGGGCATCTTGGCTCTTTCCACACTTTGGCTATTGTGGACATTGCTGCTATAAACATTGGGGTACACGTAACCCTTCGGGTCCCTACATTTGTATCTTTGGGGTAAATACCCAGTAGTGCAATTGCTGGATCGAACGGTAGCTCTAATTTCAACTGTTTGAGGAACCTCCATACTGTTTTCCAGAGTGGTTGCACCAGCTTGCATTCCCACCAACAGTGTAGGAGGGTTCCCCTTTCTCCACATCCCCGCCAAATCTGTCGTTTCCTGACTTGTTAATTTTAGCCATTCTGACGGGTGTGAGGTGGTATCTCATTGAGGTTTTGATTTGGATTTCCCTGATGCCGAGCGACGTTGAGCACTTTTTCATGTGCCTGTTGGCCATTTGGATGTCTTCTTTGGAGAAATGTCTGTTCATGTCTTCTGCCCATTTCTTGATTGGATTATTTGTTCTTTGGGTGTTGAGTTTGATAAGTTCTTTATAGATTTTGGATACTAGCCCTTTATCTGATATGTCATTTGCAAATATTTTCTCCCATTCTGTCGGTTGTCTTTTGGTTCTGTGGACTGTTTCTTTTGCTGTGCAGAAGCTTTTTATCTTGATGAAATCCCAATAGTTCATTTTTGCCCTGGCTTCCCGTGCCTTTGGCGATGTTTCTAGGAAGAAGTTGCTGCGGCTAAGGTCGAAAAGGTTGCTACCTGTGTTCTCCTTTAGGATTTGGATGGACTCCTGTCTCACGTTTAGGTCTTTCAACCATTTGGAGTCTATTTTTGTGTGTGGTGTAAGGAAATGGTCCAGTTTCATTCTTCTGCATGTGGCTGTCCAATTTTCCCAACACCATTTGTTGAAGAGACTCTCTTTTTTTCCATTGGACATTCTTTCCTGCTTTGTCAAAAATAAGTTGACCATAGAGTTGAGGGTCCATTTCTGGGCTCGCGATTCTGTTCCATTGATCTATGTGTCTGTTTTTGTGCCAGTACCATACTGTTTTGATGATGACAGCTTTGTAATAGAGCTGAAAGTCTGGAATTGTGATGCCGTCAGCTTTGCTTTTCTTTTTCAGTATTCCTCTGGCTATTCGGGGTCTCTTCTGGTTCCATACAAATTTTAGGATTATTTGTTCCATTTCTTTGAAAAAAGTGGATGGTATTTTGATGGGGATTGCATTGAATGTGTAGATTGCTCTAGGTAGCATTGACATCTTCACAATGTTGATTCTCCCAATCCATGAGCATGGAACGTTTTTCCATTTCTTTGTGTCTTCTTCAATTTCTTTCACAAGTATTTTATAGTTTTCTGAGTACAGATCCTTTGCCTCTTTGGTTAGATTTATTCCTAGGTATCTAATGGTTTTGGGTGCAATTGTAAATGGGATAGACTCCTTGATTTGTCTCTCTTCTGTCTTGTTGTTGGTGTATAGGAATGCCACTGATTTCTGTGCATTGATTTTATATCCTGCTACTTTACTGAATTCCTGTATGAGTTCTAGCGGTTTTCGGGTGGCGTCTTTTGGGTTTTCCACATACAGTATCATATCATCTGCAAAGAGTGAGAGTTTGACTTCCTCTTTGCAGATTTGGATGCCTTTGATTTCTTTTTGTTGTCTGATTGCTGTGGCTAGGACTTCTAATACTATGTTGAATAGCAGTGGTGAGAGTGGACATCCCTGCCGCGTTCCTGACCTTAGGGGAAAAGCTCTCAGGCTTTCCCCATTGAGAATGATATTCGCTGTAGGTTTTTCATAGATGGCTTTTATGATATTGAGGTATGTACCCTCTATCCCTATACTCTGAAGAGTTTTGATCAAGAAAGGATGTTGTACTTTGTCAAATGCTTTTTCTGCATCTATTGAGAGGATCATATGATTCTTGCTCTTTCTTTTGTTAATGTATTGTATCACGTTGATTGATTTGCGGATGTTGAACCAGCCTTGCAGCCCAGGAATAAATCCCACTTGGTCATGGTGAATAATCCTTTTAATGTACTGTTGGATCCTATTGGCTAGTATTTTGGTGAGAATTTTTGCATCCATGTTCATCAAGGATATTGGTCTGTAATTCTCTTTTTTGATGGGGTCTTTGTCTCGTTTGGGGATCAAGGTAATGGTGACCTCCTAAAATGAGTTTGGAAGTTTTCCTTCCATTTCTATTTTTTGGAACAGTTTCAGGAGAATAGGTATGAATTCTTCTTTAAATGTGTGGTAGAATTCCCCTGGGAAGCCATCTGGCCCTGGGCTTTTGTTGGGAGATTTTTTTGTTTTTGTTTTTAATTTTTTTATTGTTATGTTAATCACCATACATTACATC
Source organism: Eumetopias jubatus (assembly GCF_037043125.1). Classification (NCBI taxonomy): domain Eukaryota; kingdom Metazoa; phylum Chordata; class Mammalia; order Carnivora; family Otariidae; genus Eumetopias; species Eumetopias jubatus. The sequence continues at coordinate 63,780,867 of NW_028274819.1, read as the reverse complement.
ATTAGTTTTTGATGCAGTGTTCCATGATCCATTGTTTGTTCATAACACCCAGTGCTCCATGCAGAACGTGCCCTCCTCAATACCCATCACCAGGCTAACCCATCCCCCTACCCTCCTTCCCTCTAGAACCCTCAGTTTGTTTTTCAGAGTCCATCATTTCTCATGGTTCGTCTCCCCCTCTGACTTACTCCCCTTCATTCTTCCTCTCCTGTTATCTTCTTCTTTTTCTTTTTTCTTAAAATATGTTGCGTTATTTGTTTCAGAAGTACAGATCTGTGATTCAACAGTCTTGCACAATTCACAGCGCTCACCGTATCATATACCCTCCCCAATGTCTATCACCCAGCCACCCCATCCCTCCCACCCCCAACCACTCCGGTAACACTCAGTTTGTTTCCTGAGATTAAGAATTCCTCATATCAGTGAGGTCATATGATACATGTCTTTCTCTGACTGACTTATTTCACTCAGCATAACACCCTCCAGTTCCATCCACGTCGTTGCAAATGGCAAGATCTCATTCCTTTTGATGGCTGCATAATATTCCATTGCGTATATATACCACCTCTTCTTTATCCATTCATCTGTCGGTGGACATCTTGGCTCTTTCCACAGTTTGGCTATTGTGGACATTGCTGCTATAAACATTGGGGTGCACGTACCCCTTCGGGTCCCTACATTTGTATCTTTGGGGTAAATACCCAGTAGTGCAATTGCTGGATCGAATGGTAGCTCTAATTTCAACTGTTTGAGGAACCTCCATACTGTTTTCCAGAGGGGTTGCACCAGCTTGCATTCCCACCAACAATGTAGGAGGGTTCCCCTTTCTCCACATCCCCGCCAAATCTGTCGTTTCCTGACTTGTTAATTTTAGCCATTCTGACGGGTGTGAGGTGGTATCTCATTGAGGTTTTGATTTGGATTTCCCTGATGCCGAACGATGTTGAGCACTTTTTCATGTGCCTGTTGGCCATTTGGATGTCTTCTTAGGAAAAATGTCTGTTCATGTCTTCTGCCCATTTCTTTTTTTTTTTTAATTTTTTTATTGTTATGTTAATCAGCATATATTACATAATTTGTTTAGGTGTACTGTTCCATGATTCATTGTTTGTTCATAACACCCAGTGCTCCATGCAGAATGTGCCCTCCTCAATACCCATCACCAGGCTAACCCATCCCCCCACCCTCCTCCCCTCCAGAAACCTCAGTTTGTTTTTCAGAGTCCATCATCTCTCCTGGTTCATCTCCCCTCTGACTTACTCCCCTTCATTCTTCCTCTCCTGCTATTTTCTTCTTTTTCTTTTTTCTTAAAATATGTTGCGTTATTCGTTTCGGAAGTACAGATCTGTGATTCAACAGTCTTACACAATTCACAGCGCTCACCGTAGCACATATCTTCCCCAGTGTCCATCACCCAGTCACCCCATCCCTCCCACCCCCAACCACTCCAGCAACCCTCAGTTTGTTCCTGAGATTAAGAATTCCTCATATCAATGAGGTCATATGATACATGTCTTTCTCTGATTGACTTATTTCACTCAGCATAACAGCCTCCAGTTCCATCCACGTCATTTCTTCTGCCCATTTTGTGATTGGATTATTTGTTCTTTGTGTGTTGAGTTTGGTAAGTTCTTTATAGATTTTGGATACTAGCCCTTTATCTGATATGTCATTTGCAAATAGTTTCTCCTATTCTGTCAGTTGTCTTTTGGTATTGTGGACTGTTTCATTTGCTGTGCAAAAGCTTTTTATCTTGATGAAATCCCAATAGTTCATTTTTGCCCTGGCTTCCCGTGCCTTTGGTGATGTTTCTAGGAAGAAGTTGCTGCGGCTGAGATGGAAGAGGTTGCTACCTGTGTTCTCCTTTAGGATTTTGATGGACTCCTGTCTCACGTTTAGGTCTTTCAACCATTTGGAGTCTATTTTTGTGTGTGGTGTAAGGAAATGGTCCAGTTTCATTCTTCTGCATGTGGCTGTCCAATTTTCCCAACACCATTTGTTGAAGAGACTCTCTTTTTTTCCATTGGACATTCTTTCCTGCTTTGTCAAAGATGAGTTGACCATAGAGTTGAGGGTCCATTTCTGGGCTCTCGATTCTGTTCCATTGATCTATGTGTCTGTTTTTGTGCCAGTACCATACTGTCTTGATGACGACAGCTTTGTAATAGAGCTGGAAGTCCGGAATTGTGATGCCGCCAGCTTTGCTTTTCTTTTTCAACATTCCTCTGGCTATTTGGGGTCTCTTCTGGTTCCATACAAATTTTAGGATTATTTGTTCCATTTCTTTGAAAAAAGTGGATGGTAATTTGATGGGGATTGCATTGAATGTGTAGATTGCTCTAGGTAGCATTGACATCTTCAAAATGTTGGTGCTCCCAATCCATGAGCATGGAACGTTTTTCCATTTCTTTGTGTCTTCTTCAATTTCTTTCATGAGTATTTTATAGTTTTCTGAGTACAGATCCTTTGCCTCTTTGGTTAAATTTATTCCTAGATATCTAATGGTTTTGGGTGCAATTGTAAATGGGATCGACTCCTTGATTTGTCTCTCTTCTGTCTTGTTGTTGGTGTATAGGAATGCCACTGATTTCTGTGCATTGATTTTATAGCCTGCTACTTTACTGAATTCCTGTATGAGTTCTAGCAGTTTTGGGGTGGCGTCTTTTGGGTTTTCCACATACAGTATCATATCATCTGCAAAGAGTGAGAGTTTGACTTCCTCTTTGCAGATTTGGATGCCTTTGATTTCTTTTTGTTGTCTGATTGCTGTGGCTAGGACTTCTAATACTATGTTGAATAGCAGTGGTGAGAGTGGACATCCCTGCCGCGTTCCTGACCTTAGGGGAAAAGCTCTCAGCCTTTCTCCATTGAGAATGATATTCGCTGTAGGTTTTTCATAGATGGCTTTTATGATAATGAGGTATGTACCCTCTAACCCTATACTCTGAAGAGTTTTGATCAAGAAAGGATGCTGTACTTTGTCAAATGCTTTTTCTGCATCTATTGAGAGGATCATATGATTCTTGCTCTTTCTTTTGTTAATGTATTGTATCACATTGATTGATTTGCGGATGTTGAACCAGCCTTGCAGCCCAGGGATAAATCCCACCTGGTTGTGGTGAATAATCCTTTTAATGTACTGTTGGATCCTATTGGCTAGTATTTTGGTGAGAATTTTTGCATCCATGTTCATCAAGGATATTGGTCTGTCATTCTCCTTTTTGATGGGGTCTTTGTCCTGTTTGGGGATGAAGGTAATGGTGGCCTCATAAAATGAATTTGGAAGTTTTCCTTCCATTTCTATTTTTTGGAACACATTCAGGAGAATAGGTATGAATTCTTCTTTAAATGTCTGATAGAATTCTCCTGGTAAGCCATCTGGCCCTGGGCTTTTGTTTGTTGGGAGATTTTTGATGACCGCTTCAATTTCCTTAGTGGTTATAGGTCTGTTCAGGTTTTCTATTTCTTCCTGGTTCAATTTTGGTAGTTGATACATCTCTCGGAATGCATCCATTTCTTCCAGGTTATCTAATTTGTTGGCATGGAGTTGCTCATAATCTGTTCTTATAATTGTTTGTATGTCTTTGGTGTTGGTTATGATCTCTCCTCTTTCATTCATGATTTTGTTGATTTGGGTCATTTCTCTTTTCTTTTTGATATGTCTGACCAGAGGTTTATCAATCTTGTTAATTCTTCAAAGAACCAGCTCCTAGTTTTGTTGATCTGTTCTACTGTTCTTTTGCTTTCTATTTCATTGATTTCTGCTCTGATCATTATTATTTCTCTTCTCCTGCTGGGTTTCGGCTTTATTTGCTGTTTTTTCTCTAGCTCCTTTAGGTGTAGGGTTAGGTTGTGTATTTGAGACCTTTCTTGTTTCTTGAGAAAGGCTTGTATTGCTATATACTTTCCTCTCTGGACTGCCTTTGCTGCATCCCAAAGATTTTGAACAGTTGTGTTTTCAATTTCATTGGTTTCCATGAATTTTTTAAATTCCTCTTTAATTTTCTGGTTGACCCATTCATTCTTTAGTAGGATGCTCTTTAGCCTCCATGTTTTTGAGTTCTTTCTGACTTTCCTCTTGTGATTGAGTTCTAGTTTCAAAGTATTGTGGTCTGAAAATATGCAGGGAATGATCCCAATCTTTTGGTACCGATTGAGACCTGATTTGTGACCTAGGATGTGATCAATTCTGGAGAATGTTCCATGGGCACTAGAGAAGAATGTGTATTCCGTTGCTTTGGGATGGAATGTTCTGAATATGTCTGTGAAGTCCATTTGTCCAGTGTGTCATTTGAAATCTTTATTTCCTTGTTGATCTTTTGCTTAGATGATCTGTCCATTTCGGTCAGGGGGGTGTTAAAGTCCCCCACTATTATTGTATTGTTGTCAATGTGTTTCTTTGCTTTTGTTATTAATTGCCTTATATAATTGGCTGCTCCCATGTTAGGGGCATAGATATTTACAAGTGTTAGATCTTCTTGTTGGATAGACCCTTTAAGTAGGATATAGTGTCCTTCCTCATCTCTTATTACAGTCTTTGTTTTAAAATCTAATTTGTCTGATATAAGGATTGCCACCCCAGCTTTCTTTTGGTGTCCTTTAGCATGGTAACTGGTTTTCCACCTCTTCACTTTCAATGTGTGGGTGTCTTTGGCTCTAAAATGAGTTTCTTGCAGACAGCATATCGATGGGTCTTGTTTTTTAATCCAATCTAATAGTTTCTGTCTTTTGGTTGGGGCATTTAACCCATTTACATTCAGGGTAACTACTGAAAGATATGAATTTAGTGCCATTGTATTGCCTGTAAAGTGACTGTTATTATATATTGTCTGTATTCCTTTCTGGTCCATGCTGCTTTTAGGCTCTCTCTTTGCTTAGAGGAGCCCTTTCAATATTTCTTGGAGGGCTGGTGTCGTGTTTGCAAATTCCTTTAGTTTTTGTTTTTCCTGGAAGTTATTTATCTCTCCTTCTATTTTCAATGGCAGCCTAGCTGGATATAGTATTCTTGGCTACATATTTTTCTCATTTAGTGCTCTGATTATATCATACCAGCCCTTTCTGGCTTGCCTGGTCTCTGTGGATAGGTCTGTTGCCAATCTAATGTTTCTACCATTATATGTTACATATCTCTTCCCCCGAGCTGCTTTCAGGATTTTCTCTTCGTCTCTGAGACTCGTAAGTTTTACTGTTAGATGTTGGGGTGTTGACCTATTTTTATTGATTTTGAGAGGGATTCTCTGTGTCCCCTGGAGTTTGGTGCCTGTTTCTTTCCCCACATTAGGGACGTTGTATGCTATAATTTGCTCCAATATGCCTTCTGCCCCTCTCTCTCTTTCTTCTTCTTCTGGGATCCCAATCATTCTAATGTTGTTTTGTCTTATCATATCGCTTATCTCTTGAATTCTGCCCCCATGATCCAGTAGTTGTTTCTCTCTCTTTTTCTCAGCTACTTTATTTTCCATCATTTGGTCTTTATCGCTGATTCTCTCTTCTGCCTCATTTATCTGCAGTTAGTACCCCCATTTTTGATTGCACCTCATTAATAGCCTTTTTGATTTTGACTTGGTTAGATTTTAGTTCTTTCATTTGTCCAGAAAGTGTTTCTCTAATAACTTCCATGCTTTTTTCAAGCCCAGCTAGTATCTTTAAAGTCATGATTCTGAACTCTAGGTCCGATATCGCAGTAATGTCCGTATTGAGTAGGTCCCTGGCAGACGATACTACCTTTTGTTCTTTTTGTTGAGGTGATTTTTTTTGCTTGTCACTTTGTCCAGAGGAGAACAGATGAATGAGAGAACAAAATGCTAACAGGTTAACAACGCCCCTAGAAAATATACTCTAATCAAATTAGGAAAGACCTGAAACCAAGGGAAAGGAAAGGGGAAGAAAGAAAAAAGAAAGAGGGAAAACAAAAACAAAAACAAAAAAAACCAGAACAAAACAACAAAAAACAGAATATGATCACATATGATCCGGCTGGTGCATAGATCAGTGCCACATGCTAGATTTTGGGTGTAGTTTAGTCTGTTAGAAGAAAGTTCCTCCTAAAATTTTAAAGAAAGAAAGACTTATATATGTACAAAATAAGGGTTGATACCATGAAGGGATGGAATATGACTGTAAAGATGAAAATTATAAAAAATTTAAAAAAGGAATTGATTAGAAGGTGTTTCAAAAAAGAAAGAAGAGGATAAAAAAAGGAAAGAAAGAAAGAAAAAAAAAAGGGAGGGGAGAGAATGTGATCAGGCAGGAGACTAGAACAAAGCCATACAGTAGAGTTTTAGGGTATATTTTGATATGTTAGAAGATACTGTATCTCAAAATTTTAAAGAGCGAACAACTTATATATATATATCTGCCAAAAATAAGGGTAACTACTATGAAGGGATAGAATATGAATCTAAAAATGAAAAATAAAAATGTTTTTTTAAAAAAGGGATTGATAAGATGTTGGTTGAAAAAGGGAAAAAGGAAAATTAAAAAAAAAACAGTTAAAAAAATTAACTTTGAAAGACTAAAGAATCGTGGTAAAAAAGCCATGAATTCTATGTGCAGTATTCCCCTATCGCTGGAGTTCTGCCGTTCTCATTGATCGGTAAACTTGGTCTTGGCTGGCTGTTTGTGGTGATCTTCTGGGGGAGGGGCTGTTGCCGTGGTTCCCAAATGTCTTTGCTGGAGGCGGAATTGCCCCGCCTTTACCGGTCTGGGCTAAGCAATCTGCTCCTGTTTGTTCTTGGGAGCTTTTGTTCCCTGCAAGCTTTCCGTACAGCGCTGGAGGACAACAGTGAAAATGGCAGCCTCCCAATCTCCGCCCCGGCGGAGCCGAAAACTCGGGGCCCTGCTCCTCAGTGCGCCCCCAGAGAAAAGCAGTCAGTCACTCCCGTCTCCCCGGTCTCTGGCCGCACTCCGTGCTCACCCGGCTTGTGACCGAGCGTTTCTATCTCTGGTACCCGGCTTGGTGTGGAGTCTCCAAACCCAGCAGATCCCTGCGGTGCACTCCTGTGCTGCTCCTCCCCAGGGAGGAAGGGGAGTCTCCCTGGATCTGCCGCTTGTTGGGTCCCTGCTGGAGGAGCAGTGGCCCGACTGGGCCGCGGATCACAGTTTATGGCACCTTGGCTCCGTCTCTGCAGCCAGCTTCCCTGCTCTGATACCTGGGAGCTTTGCCGCGCTCAGGCACCCCCAGTCTTTCTGTGACCCCAAGGGTCCTGAGACCACAGTGTCCTGCGAAGGTTCCAACCCCCGCTTAGCCACTGGAATGACGTCCCTCAGCGGAGCCGACTTCTAAAAGTTCCGATTTTGTGCTCCGCTGCTCTATCACTTGCCAGAAGCGGCCCACGGAGGCCCCCTCCCCCACCGTCTATCCTCCCGAATAGCGCCTCGGATTCACTTCTCCACACGTCCTACCTTCCCGAAAGTGGTCGCTTTTCTGTTCAGAGTGTTGTTACTCTTATCTTCGATCTCGTGTTGAGTTCGTAGTTGTTCAGAATGGTTTGATCCCTATCCAGTTGAATTCCTGATACCAGATGAAATCCAGGTCTCCTACTCCTGACCTGATATTTTTTTAAAGAAGATATCACTAACTAGAATATGGAGAATGAATTAGAGAGTGGTCAAGAGGGCATTGCAGAAATCCACAAAATAAAAGATGAAGTTCCAAATTAAGGCGAAGGCATTGAGAAGTGGACAGATTCAAGAAATATATAGAATAAACAGGATTAGATTACAGTATTAGAATACAGAAAATAAAGAGCACGCTCAAATAAGTTATTTTGAGGTGAGTTTTAGTAAAGTAAATATTTATAAAGGTGAGGGCAGAGTGTAGGTATGTTATAAGGAAGATTAATATAATGGACAGTTATTTCCACCTCTAGGCTTAAATAGCAAGAGGAGAGAGTAGTTACCAGAACCTGGTGAGAAAGGACTCTACCGAAAGGCTGACAGATCAGTGACTTTTGAGTAAGGTCACCACCAGCTCACAGGATCCTAACGGAGATGGAGCTGAATATAAGCCCACTGATGCCCTCCATATGTAGCCAACTTCTAGGGACACAAAGCAAGGAAGAAATGAGAAGAAAATGGATCTGGAGAGAGGGTATCTGGAAGGTATCTAGTATAGTAACCCATTGAATGCAGCGGACCAGGAACAGGAGGAGTCAAGGATGACTTCTAGAATTCTACTGTAGGAAATGGGATGGATGGTAATCATATTCATGTATGGAAGTATAAGGCGGATAAATTTATTATTATTATTATATTTTTGGAAAAGGGAAACAGAAAATGAATTTAGTTTTGGAGATGCTGAGTTTCAGGTGCCTGAGGGATTTTCATTTATTTATTTAGCAAATGTATGGTATGCAGACTCTGTGATGACTGAAGGCCATTTCTTATAGGGGTCACAAGTTCTATCTTGTTGGAGAGTCTCAGACCAGCACATGTTCACATTGTAGATAGTATCAGTGATCTTGATTAATGATCTCTTCATATCAATGAAAAAGCCTAAACTTTTTTTGTGTTTAAATAAGGCTTAAGACAGCCAAACAAGTTTTTAAAAATGATTAAAGTAGAACTTATTTTATTGCTTAAATAGGATTAATTTAACACATTTTAATCGAGTTGAAGTAACATGATGAAATAGAAAAGCTAGGTTTGGAGCTAGACACAGTTTAATTAGAATATGAGCCCTGTAATTCACTTGCTTTGTATCCCTGGACAAGTAATATTATTTCTCTAAATCTCAGTTTCCTCTCTTGTACATGGGGGTAACAATCTATTTGTCAAAAGTCCTTGACAAGGTGCTTGGAATGTAGTTAGGAGCAATGCAGTTAAGGCAACATTAAAACTCTTAAAGTAATATTTTGAGTTAGAAATAATTTTTAGAGCTGGAAATCAGTTCAATGGTTGAACTTTAGTTGAGAAATTCATTTTTAGGTTCTCTGTGATGTGCTTACAAACATTTTTATGTAACTTTGTCCCACCCTGACAGTTCATTTCCCATAAAATCAGAAGACTAGCAAATAAGGGTTTTTTTTTTTTTGCTAATTAATTTTTCACCAAGAAATAATTACATCTAGGCCAAATGTGATCCAACTATCAAATGGAGTAAGTTTTCTGGAGAAGCAACATTACTCTCTCACACTCAGTTTGCTAATTGATGACAATTTTTATTGGCATTTTTATAAATTGGGTGAGTTTAAGGGTATGCTACTTTTTTCTCTATCATTAACTTGTCCAGTAGCATGAGACTACGAACCTTCCTGGGCTTAATTGTTCTAAATGGGATAGGTGTAAGGGGACCAGTGTTCTGTTGGTGGCTTCAGTGTCATCAGCAAATACTCTAATTTACTAGGGTCTGCACAGCTGGTGTTTTTTATGACATACTAGCAGTGTGGCACTTAAGTATATGAGTGACACCATATTAATTGAATCATATAGTTTTACCATCAGTATAGGCTCTTAAAGTAAGATTTGTAAGTGGCTTCTAAATGAGGTTATTTGGGATCATTAAAATGAACAAGTAGTATTCTAATGAAACCTTTTATTGATTTGGTTGCAAGAAATATGAACAAGGAAAGTGGAAGTTTCTTATAGACTGTACTGGTATGTAGGACCCAGGAGAGAAACTTGAGAATGGCTGGGCCCCACTAAAGCTGGAAATGGAAAGCTTCCACTAAGGCAAATTTCCCATCCCTTTTTCTCCTGGGGGAATTTGTGGTCACTCTTCAGTGATATCTCTGCTTCTTCCTGTGCATCTGCTCTGTTCCGTCTTTTCACAGACCAGCATTCTCTTCCTTTCACATAGTCCTGAGTGTGGCCAGTAGAGCTCTGTTCATCTTTTTGCTCACTTTCCACTCCAACCCTTAGCTATAGCATGGCCTGCCCACTTTAGTACCTCTTTATAACTGATACTAGCTTCAGTGTCTCAGGTCCAAATTCTCAACATAATTATTTGGCTGGCCTAGCTGATCTTTTGAATCATATCTCAGGTCACTGGCCAACCAATGGTTGTCTGGTATTGTATCAATCCACTGATGTTTACACAGAAGGACTTGTGAGTGGGACACATGATAGACATATTTTGTATAAGTAGAGTCAAATAGAAAAATATAATCAAGCCATACTCCTTCCAGAGTGTACTGCAATTATTTTGTTATCTTGCAGTAAGATGAAAGAAGGAAAGGAACTAATATGCACAACTTCCGACATGTAGGAAATCAGTTTGAAGCAGTGGCAACCTGTAAATAGGTAAGCCATCTCAGAGGTCATGGGACAGAAATGTTTATAGACCAAAATAAGGTGCTTTAATTGTAGAGCTTATCAAACCAATATAAAAGGGGAAGAGATGTAAAGGGAAAGAGATCAGGTGAGTATACTTAGGCTAAGATGCAAGTGAGATGCATGCGCCGTACTACCAAAATATGTGATGTTCTATATTTTGTCTCTGTTACATCAGACTTCCTGACTGATGTGCATGCATGGAACAGAATTGAGGTTTGAGTAAAGGGCCCAATAAAAACAAAGTATCTGGGTCCAAACACATATTCTGTTCTTCATAGAGATGCAGGTGCAAATACACACCACTGGGCTTATAGCTCACAAATTAGCCTGAGGAGCTGTTATGGATTTTATTTGTGTTTCTTGGGCAGAGAATACACTGGGACATAATAGGCCCATACTGGGTAGCTGATTTTGTGATGACATAGTTGTCATCCCAGAAGTGGCATAATATACCTATGAATTTATCTTTTCATCCCTTTCTATTTATTAGGAACACTTTTTTTTTAATTCTCTCATATATTCCTTTATCCTATCGATCTTTAACAATTCTTACGGGTTACTAACTTACTTACTATTGATATTTAACATGCCATGTGAATTCTGCCTACATTTTACAAACTACTTTTTTACCTCCTTTTTATGTTTAATACTTCTAAAAGGGTTTCATCCATCCCATTTATTTTTCTTGTTTTCTAGAGCAGAATTGAATATTCTCAAGTAATAGAGCAAACACACATTACAACTTCTATATCCCCTGCACTGAGATAAAAACTTCCATGGATGCTGTCTCATTTAACATCCCCAATGGTCCTTAGATGTAAGTACTACTATTAAATAGGAAGCCGAAATTATGTAACTTGTCCAAAAATCACCCAGGCAGTAAGAGGCCATGCTGGAATTCACGTGATTTCTGTTTTTCATCGTCTTGACATACTCAGAGCTCTAAGAGGTCCTACTGCATGGTGGATATGCCTCTAATATGGCCCTGTGGTACAACATCTGCTTACCAACCTGTCTTCACATTCTGATGCAAGGGGCTGAAGAGACTGTGCCCATTCATTTTGTTATCTGCACTGCCTGACACTGTGTTGCACACAGAATACATCTCAATAGACTTAAATATACCCTTTTCAAAAATTGCAAGCTGTTACCTACCTGAGTTTCCTTCTTTTCTTCCTCCCTACCTCAATTCCTTCCTCTCCCTCTCCCTTCTTTCTTCCCAGGAAATCTTAACATTCGTTAGATGGTCTTGATGTTCTGCCAGGGATTTGTTTAAATAACTTCCTTCCTCTCTTACCTTTCCCTTTTCCCCTGATCACCATCTTTGTTTGAACCGTGTTTCAACTGTTCAACATTTGTAGGCCAGAGAGAGAGAGCTCTACATATCATTCGGTTGAAAGGTGTTAGGACCTATCTCTTTAATAGCACAAGGAGTGGAAAGTAGTTTTACTTAATGAGACAGAAGATCTGAGCTACTAGTCCAGAAAAGATCTAAAAGAAGGTTGCTCATGTAACTTGTCAGCCTCCTGGTTTTTACTATACTGGCCATCCTCATTTCCTGAGACATAAAAAATGTGTCATTTAAAAGACATTAGATACATTTTTCTGGTTTAACACATTTAATGAGTCGTAGATATTATAAAAAGCTGTGGAGCCTCAATTTTTACAGCCCCAGTGTTGGGAACTGTCTACATGGAGCCAGAGGGGAGACACAGAGTTATAAAAATGTGCATTAGCCTCCATGTAACAGAGAATAAAGTTTTTCTTTAGATTTTTCAAAAAAATAAACTGGAAAAAATTAGGGATGAAAATGTTAGTAGAAGACATTAAAAGGCATGATTTCATTCTTCATTTTGTCCATTGAGCAGTCTGAGATTAGGAAAGGGAAGTATCATGTCCAGATTCCTACAGTGGTTTCCCAAGACTCTTTCCAACCCCTGTGGTATTCATCCATTAATTCAATGAACAAATGCTTACTGAATCCCACTACAGTTCAAGCACAATGAACAAGACTAAGTCCCAACCCATTCCTCAAGTTATTTAGTATGCCTCAAATATCACAGCATTTCCACCCAGTTAATGTTACCTTCCTCTGAAATCTCACAATCCTCTGATTGTTCCTCTTTGTAGACTATCCCCTTTTTATTTACTCCTGCTCTTCCATATTTCTCCTCTGTTCACTTCTTCCTCCTGGTTCCCTTTTTCCTTTCTTCTTTCCTGGAACATTTATTAAATAACTTCTGTTTTCAGGGCACTGGAATAGACACTGGGAAGACACAAATGAAGAATATGCATTTCTGCTTTTGAAAGGCTCACCGTACAAATGGAGATAGTAAATTACAATACATTATGATACAGGTCTTGTTTTAATTGAATGTCTCCTCCATCTAGCTCATGGTAACATCTCGATCATTTTTTCCTTTTTTTTGTTAAAGATTTTATTTATTTATTTGACACACAGAGAGAGATATAGAGCACAAGCAGGGGATGCTGCAGAGAGAGGGAGAAGTAGGCTCCCCAGTGAGCAGGGAGCCCGCTGTGGGGCTCGATCCCAGGACCCTGAGATCGTAACCTGAACTGAAGGCAGACACTTAACCAACTGAGCCACCCAGGCACCCCTTGATCATTTCTTAAAAGAGAATAAATCTTTAAAAGTAGAATCTGGTTCCAAGTCATCTTTATACTGTTCCTTGTATATATTGGATGTACAATAAATGTTTCCTGAATTAAAATGGAGAGAATCAAAATGCTGGGCAAATCATGAGAGACACTGGATCATGCCTTGCTATCTTTAGTTTCTTGCTGCCTTCTCTTTCTGAGTTTTGTTCTTATGCCTATGCCATAATGAAAATAACTTTAATCACCCACTTATTATGTGCCAAGTGCATGGTGCTGAGTGAAGTAGAACTATTATTCACATTTACAGATGAAGGAAATGAGGCACAGAGAGAGAAAGAAATCTGACCAAAATTATGATGCAATGAAGTTGAAGAAGCTTGGATTTGGTTCCATAATGTGAGCTCTTGTTTGTGATTCTGCATAGCACAATGTAGTAGATATAGAATAACCGTTTAGAGTCAAGTAACCTTGACTATTTTATTTGAACTTCAGTAAATTAATTAATCCCTCTGAGTTTCAGCTTGCTGGAAAATTGGTATAGTAATATTTACTTTAAATTAGTGCCTTGAGGATTAAATGAAATAAATATCTGGATATAAATATCCAAAACAAGGCCTAGCACTGAAGAAATGCTGACTGTTGTCTTTCACTTTTCTTTCTTCAGAGACTCAGTATCCTTCCCCCTCTTCCTCTTCTCCTTCTTCTTCCTTCTCCCTTCTTCTTCTATCTTCTTTTCTTCTTTCTTCTTCTTCTTCAGACTCAATGTTCTTGAAAATGGACTTATTTATTTCTGTTTCCTAAGGAATTGACACTTTATACCAGGTTGTAAATGCTCTGTCACTATTATAGGACTTGGGGGGAAGTGATAGGAAGTGGGTAATGCTGGTGGTGGCACTCCAGGGGCTTTGGATTTCTAAGGCCAATGATCATATTCTAGAATTAGAGGGAGACCACTGTGGTCATTGTATGCAGGGGTCTTTAAAGATTTTGGCATCTGAATATAAATTTATTCCTAAAAATTACATACAATAGTTGCCTCAGCAATTTTTCTATGTCCTTAAAATTTTTTGAAAAGATTGAGAGAGTAAGAGATGTCCTCTGCTTTAGCATCCTTTTCTCCAGTCACAGAATGGCTCCAGGTATCTGCCCTCTTCTCTTCCTGTAACAGGAAGTCAGTGTGCTTATCTCTCCTTTTGGAAATTACCTCCCCTACCACACTCCACCACTTATTCTCTTACTTGGTTTCTTGTTTATATTTAACATAAAGTGTTAAATTAATTTCAGATGTGCAATATAGTGATTCAGCAATTCTATGCATTACTCAGTACTCATCATGGTAAGTGTACTCTTTTTTAAAAATTTAAATCAATTTAGTTAACATATAGTGTATTATAAGTTTCATGGGTAGAACTTAGTGATTCATCACTTGAATATAACACCCAGTGCTCATTACATCAAGGGCCCTCCTTAGTATCCATCACCCAATTACTCCATCCCCCCACCCCTCCAGCAACCCTCAGTTTATTTCCTATAGTTACGAGTCTCTTGTGGTTTGCCTCCCTCTCTGTTTTTATCTTATTTTATTTCCCTTCCTGTATGTTCATCTGTTTTTTTCTTAAATTCCACATGAATGAAATCATATGGCATTTGTCTTTAGCTGACTTATTTTGCTTAGCATAATACCCTTTAGTTCCATCCATGCTGTTACAAATGGCAAGATTTCATTCTTTTTGATGACTGAGTAATATTCCATTGTGTGTGTGTGTGTGTGTGTGTGTGTGTATGTGTGTATGTGTGTACACACACACCACCTCTTATTTATCCATTCATTTGTCAATGGACATCTGGGCTCTTTCCATATTTTGCTTATTGTGGATATTGCCAATATAAACATTAGAGTGCATGTGCCCCTTTGGATCACTATGTTTGTATCCTTTGGATAAATACCTGGTAGTGCAATTGCTGGGTCATAGGGTAGCTCTATTTTTAACTTTTTGAGGCACGTCCATATGGTTTTCTGAAGTGGCTACACCAGTTTGCATTTCCAGCAACAGTGTAAGAGGGTTCACCTTTCTCCACATCCTCGCCAACATCTGTTGTTTCCTGTTTTGTTCATTTTAGCCATTCTGACCAGTGTGAGGTAGTATGTCGTTGTGGTTTTGATTTGTGTTTCCCTGATGCTAGCAATGAGCATTTTTTCATGGGTCTGTTAGCCATTTGTATGTCTTCTTTGGAAAAATGTCTGTTCATGTCTTCTGCCCATTTCTTGACTGGATTATTTGTTTTTTGGGTATTGAGTTTGATAATTTCTTTATAGATTTTGGATACTGGCCCTTTATCTGATAAGTCATTTGCAAGTATCTCCCATTCTGTAGGTTGCCTTTTAGTTTTGTTGACTATTTCATTTGCTGTGCAAAATCCTCATCACCTATTTCACCCATCCCCCCACTCACCTCCCCTCTGGCAGCCACCAATTTGTTCATTCTAATTACAAATCTGTTTTTTTGTTTGTCTCTTTTTCTTTTATTTCTTAAACTACGTTCATATATGAGTGAAATCATACGGTATTTGTCTTTCTCTGACTTATTTTCCTTAGCATTTTACCCTCTAGAACCATCTGTGTTATTGCAAATGGCAAGATTTCATTCTTTTTTAATGGCTGAGTAATGTTCCACTGTATACATATACCACTTCTTTATCCATTCATCTATTGATAGGCACTTGAGTTGCTTCCATATCTTGGCTATTGTAAATAATGCTGCGATAAACATGGGGATGCATATATCTTTTCGAATTAGTGTTTTCGTTTTCTTTGGGTAAATACCCAGTAGTGAAATTACTGGATAGTATGGTAGTTCTATTTATATTTTTTTGAAGAACCTCCATATTGTTTTCCACAGTGACTTCATCAGCTTGCATTTCCACGAACAGTGCATGAGGGTTCCTTTTTCTCTACATCCTTGCCAATGTTTGTTGTTTCTTGTGTTTTATTTATTTATTTATTTATTTATTATTATTATTATGTTATGTTAATCACCATACATGACATCATTAGTTTTTTATGTAGTGTTCCATGATTCATTATTTGTGTATAACACCCAGTGCTCCATGAAGAACGTGCCCTCCTTAATACCCATCACCGGGCCAACCCATCCTCCCACCCCCCTCCACTTTAGAACCCTTAGTTTGTTTTTCAGAGTCCATCGTCTCTCATGGTTCATCTCCCCTCTGATTTCCCCCCTTCATTCTTCCCCTCCTGCTATCTTCTTCTTCTTTTTTTTTTTTTAACATATAATGTATTATTTGTTTCAGAGGTACAGATCTGTGATTCATCAGTCTTGCGCAATTCACTGCGCTCACCATAGCACATACCCTCCCCAATGTCTATCACCCAGCCACCCCATCCCTCCCAAACCCCACCGTTTCTTGTGTTTTTGATGTTCGCTGTTCTGACAGGTGTGAGAGATAGCTTCTTGTTTTAGTGTTTGTCTTCCTATTTGCCCCTGAAGGGAAACCTAAGGTCTTTCTGGCTTAAGGGAGTTGCTGACTACTATGGAATATAAATAATTTTAAGCAAAGAATACAAGCAAAGGAACAAGTGTTCAGAACCTTGGAAAGTTCTCAGAGTTTGGCTTCCAGACTTGAGTCCTTCCTGACGTGAAAACTAGAAGTCCTACTGCTTTTATTCTAAGTAGTGGAGACTGCCAACCCTCCCCGACCACCACTCCATTCTCCAGAGTCTACCCTTTAATGATACCAAGTTGAAAAATGGAAGAAAGGAAGATAAAAATTGATGCCTGCTAATTTCCAGAAAGCAATGTGATCTAGGCCAAGTGATCAAAAATGTTTTCATTTAATGGAATTTTTTGGCAGTCCTGTCAGGCTTATACACCAATTCTCAGAATAAGTTTCTTATATACATACAATAAAATACCCAAAATTACAGAGGATAACAATTATACTGAAATAAAGGAATCTAAATATTAGCACGACTCAAACCTTTCAGTATATTCACCAATAAGCAGTTTTAAGGTGCACTGGAAACCAATGACCATGTCTTGATTACCAGTGTGAGAACACACAGCTTTATTGTTAGGGGTTGAATGACTACGAGGGGCAGAGGTGTGCTATAGTTAGGCCAACATCTGTAGGTAGGAAGATTGTGATTAAGTGTGATTAAGGGCAAGTCTAAATACTGTAATTTCACATTAGTGATATGTGTGATATATTTGTAATATTTATGTTATATCAAAGTATCTGTCATTTCTCCTGGCTACAAAGTCACAGGCACAGCTAATCCTATTGTGCTTTTTACTTACAGTCATAGTTTAAGGAAATGCTAAATTTCAGTTAGAAATAAGTGAAAATACTATGCAATATATTTTTGCATGCAAATTCATGGACTCTAGAAATCCATTTATATTCCTATTGGTGGTACGTGGACCCCAAATTAAAACCCTGTTCTAGGACTTCCTGTCAGCTCTCGTCTTTCCCTGTCTTCTTTACTAGGCCAATGGCTCCTGTCCTTTGGGCCTTCCTTGCTGTCACATAGTTTTGTCTAAATATCTTGGAATATCAGTAATATCGGGATAAATTAACAGCATCTGTAAGAATAAGAAAGTTTGAACTGTCAATTTGGCTTGAGGCTGCAAAATACAGTGACATAATTTTGCTTTGCTACCCTTGCCATTTCTTGCCTTTTTTTTTTAAGCAGTTATTTAGTGGAAGACTCAAGGGGTGGGGAAAGGAAGATAGCAATTGTAGATGCAACATAAGGACCACACAGCTCATGGTAGCTTTCCAGATGAGTATGAATATGCAGATTTTAGGCTTATGATAATGAAAAGGCCTGGAGGTTCTTTTCCCAGTCTCCTTATATTTCAGTGCTATTTCCAGTGCACATTCTGATGATCCTAAGTAGGTTTTTCTCCCATATGTGTTAGAATTTCTATTGTGATTGTATGCATATCAATTTTTGAATAGGCAGGAATGCCATTTCATCTCACGGATCATCTGATCTCATCGATACAGCACTGACAGGCAGGGGTTGTCTCACAGTCTCAATATTCAGTGTGCTCTGTTGTCTCTGAAGTTGTGTGAGCTAAAACGCCTCCACGACTTTGGGCCTCTAAATGAATGCATCTTGAATATGTCAACTGCTGCTTTCCTAACTGACACGGACAAAAGAGGGCACCTTCAGATTTACCACACAGGTTATTTTAGTCATTTGTATTCATAAGAGTGTGGTGTCCTGAACAATGGGGTGCTAGTCCTATTAGCATCCACACAGAGTCATGTCCCTGTAGTGAAATGTCTGAACTCTGTGCTGTGGTGGATCACATCAAGTTGGTAGCGCTTGGCTTCTGTTCCCCTTTCTCCCATGAGAGAGAAGCGCTCTCTCACATGGATGCTGAGACTGAGCCACACCAATCTGTAGATCCCCAGACACACCAGGCCATTTCACACCTCTTTGCTCCCGTACATGTTGTCCCCATTGGCTAGATGTACTCAGGCTGCTGTTTTCTGGGGGACCTCAAGATTTTGCTCAAATAGCACTTCATTCAATTAAACTTCTTCAGGAATCTTTTCCTGAAAACTCTAGGAATAGTTAAGCACTTCCTTCTATGTGTTCTCACACTACTATGATTAAACTTTGTATATTGATGCTATAATTTGTTAATTCTTTCAGCAGATGTTTATTGGAGATATTCTCAGTCATGGACTCAGTCTCAAGGCAGTGATGAGTAAGACAGACATGACCCTGCCTTCCCAGAGCTTAGAGCCCTGTAAATATTCCACAACACTGTATCTTCTTATTTATATTTCTTGCCATCAACTCAAATAAGAAACACAGTACCCTTTTCTTTAATTTCCCCCAAACCATTCACAAAAATATTTATGTTGCAGCAGACCTTAGAGAGGGATATTTTTCATTGCAGAAATTGAAAATACCATAAATTTCAAATGTAGACAATTCCCTTCTTAAAAGTTCTTCTACCCCTCCACCACTGGAAAGTGATCAAATTTCCCAGTGAGTTCCAGCCTTCTGCCAGGCTGATACGTTCTCTCCTTCTTGAAGGTACAATCACATCTTACTTTTCACAATAGTTTTTGATACCAATTTTAACTTTCTATTCCCTTATTTGCTTCCAGGCATGCTTTCCAGAAAGAAAAACTAATTGAGGAACTCTGCTAAAAAAGTCATCTGCCCTGGGTCTTACTTACTCTTTAACAGTTACAGAAATAGTAAAAAATAGGAAATCTTATGTTTTATTATCTTACTCATCATAGGTGAAGGAACCAGGATAGAGATATTTTTTCTTCCATTAAGATGATTTATGTACCTTATCCAAACTTTTAGAAGGCAGAGGTATCTACAATCAAGTTTGGTTTTAAATAATATCAAAAATTTCTGCTGTAATATAATGCTATATACTGATATAGCATTTATGGCTTTATAAAGGATTGTAACTTTCACTGAGAGCCAGTAATGAAAGATTAACAGACTGTAGAAAGATGAATTTAGCTTTGTTATGGGACTGGAACTTACTAAAACCTAGGGAGGGTTTACTGAATCAGAGCCTTGGTTATTTCTAGTAAAATATCCTTTTCTGCAAACTTAAAACACAGTCCATGTTACACTTATTTTTTTCTTGCCATAAATCAGCTTCTTCATAGGTCCCTTCTATTCTTTGATTTTTTTTAAAAGTTTTTATTTTAGTTCCAGTTTAACATACAGTGTTATATTAGTTTCAGGTGTGCAGTATAGCGATTCAACACTTCAGTACAACACCTGGTGCTTATTACAGCAAGTGGACTCCTTAATACCCATCACCTATTTCACCCAACCTCTCAACCCCTCCCCTCTGGTAACCATCAGACTGTTTTCTATAATTAAGATTCTGTTTCCTGCTTTGTCTCTCTCTCTCTTATTTTTTCCCCCTTTCTTTTGTTTCTTAAATTCCACACATGAGTGCTTAACATAATATTCTTTGACTCCATCCATGTTGTTGCAAATGGCAAGATTTCATTTTTTATAGTTGAATAATATTCCATTGTATATATACCAATTTTTTATCTATTCATCAGTCGATGGACACTTGGGCTGTTTCCATGATTTGTAGATGCTATTGTAGATGCTGCTGCTATAAACATTGGGGTACATGTATCCCTCTAAATTAGTATTATTGTACTCTTTGGGTAAATACCTAGTGTTGCAGTTGCTGGATCTTGGGGGCAGTTCTATTTTTAACTTTCGGAGGAGACTCCATCCTGTTTTCCAGAGTGGCTGCCCCAGTGTGCATTCCTACCAAGAGTGCAAGAAGGTTCCTTTTTCCCCACATCCTTGCCAACACCTGTTGTTTCTTGTGTTCTTGATTTTAGCATTTCCAACTGATGTGAGGTGGTCAAATATTGTTAAAAAGTCTATAGTACACAAAGAAATCTACACATTTAATGCAATCTCTATCAAAATACCAACGGCATTTTTCACAGAGCTAGAACGGACAAACCTAAAATTTGTATGGAACCACAAAATACCCTGAATAGCCAAAGAAACCCTGAGAAGGAAAAGCAAAGGCATCACAATTCTGGATCTCAAATTACATTACAGAACAGTAGTGATCAAAACAATATGGTACTAGCACGCGCACGCACACACACACACACACACACACACACACACACACATATAGATCAACGGGACATAATAGAAACCCAAAAGTGAACCCACAACTATATGGTCAGTTGATCTTTGACAAAGCAGGAAAAATTATCCAAAGGGAAAAAGACAGTTTCTTCAACAAATGGTGTTGGGAGAACTGGACAGCAATATGCAGAAGAATGAAACTGGACCACTTTCTTATACCATACACAAAAATAAATGCAAAATGGATTACGGACCTAAAACCCGAAACCATAAAAATCCTAGAGAAGAACACAGGCAGTACCTCTTTGACATTTACTGTAGCAACTTCTTTCTAGGTATGTCTCCTGAGGCAGGGGAAACAAAAGCGAAAATAAACTAGTAAGACTACATCAAAATAAAAAGCTTCTGCACAGTGAAGGAAAAATCAACAAACCTAGAAGGCAACCTATGCAATGGGAGAAGATATTTGCAAATGATATATCTGATAAGGGTTGGTATCCAAAATATATAAAGAACTTATAAAACTCAACACTTCCAAAATGAATAATCCAATTAAAAAATGGGCAGAAGACATGAATAGACATTTTCCCAAAGAAGACATACAGATGGCCATCAGGGAAATGCAAATCAAAACTACTATGAGATACCACCTCATTCTTTCTGATTTTGTCAGAAATTTTCTGTGGCTGTGGATGTATTGAGCCAACTTTTTATTATGTTTTCAAATTCTTACATGTTTAAGGAAGGATTAATTACTTAATCTTATTTGTGGTGGCTAATATTTTCATGATTCTTTAGATGTGGATTTGTGTTAATTTGAATGGAATGGATTTCTATGTGATTAGCTTGATTTTCATGTTGTAACTGTTATCGTCATTACTATTACTACTTGGTGTATTTCATTTCAGAAAATTTTCATATGTGTTTATATTACTGTAATAAAAATTCACATCATATTTTGTATTTTGCTTTGTTCAGTTAATATTTGATGTGCACTTTGAAGAATATTCAAAACCGATTTTTTCCAGCTTTATTAAGAAATAATTGACATATAACATTGTGTAAATTTAAAGGTACATAACATGATGATTTGATACATTTATGTATTGCACCATAGCATTAGCTAACACCTCTACCCCATCACATAATTACCATTTCTTTTTGTAGTGAGACATTTAAAATATACTCTCTTAGCAACTTTCAAGTATATAATATAGTATTATTAGCTATAATCACCATGCCGTACATTACATCCCCAGAACTTGTTAATCTTTTTTTTCAAAAAAATCTT
The DNA here is from genome assembly GCF_037043125.1 of Eumetopias jubatus. NCBI lineage: Eukaryota > Metazoa > Chordata > Mammalia > Carnivora > Otariidae > Eumetopias > Eumetopias jubatus. The sequence continues at coordinate 63,759,034 of NW_028274819.1, read as the reverse complement.
TCTTTTATTCTCTTAATCCCCTTTACCTATTTCACCCATTCCCCCCACTCACCATCCCTCTGGTAACCACTAGTTCTCTATAGTTAAGAGTCAGTTTTTGTTTGTCTCTTTTTCTTTGTTCATCTGTTTTATTTTTTAAATTCCACATGTAAGTGAAATGACCTGAGCCGAAGGCAGACGCTTAACCATCTGAGCCACCCAGGCGCCCCTGCTCTGGCTTTTCAGAGTCTTTGTGGTTCCATTCAAATTTTAGTATTATTTGTTCTAGTTTTATGAAAAATACTGTTGGTATTTTGATAGGGATTGCTTTGCACAATTTATTAATCTTATAACTGGAAGTTATAAGACCAATGTCTCTTCATTTCCCCCATCCCCAAGCCCCTAGTAGCCAAAACTGTGTTATCTGTTTTACTGAGTTTACCTTTTTTAGATTCCATGTATAAACAATATCATATAGTATTTGTCTTTCTGTGTCTGACTTAATTTGCTTAGCATAACACCCTCAGGATTCATCCACATTGTCACAGACAGCAGGATTTCCTATTTTTCCGTGGCTGAATAATATTCCGTTGTTTATATATACAGCATCTTTTTTATCCACTCATCTGTTGATGGACACTTAAGTTGTTTTCACATATTAGCTATTGTGAATGATGCTACAGTGAACATGGGGCTGCAGATATCTCTTCAAGATCCTGCAAAATCAAAATTTTTAATGACTGCATAATACTTTATTAAATTGATGTCAGTATTCACTTCACCATTTCCCCAGGGAAGGTTGCTTATTTTCATTTTTAAAATAAGTATAAGTAATTCTGTGATTAACTTCTACTTAGATTTGACCTGTCCATATTTTAAATTCCTAGAGATGCAACTGCTGTCAATAAAGTAGTTTTTAAATTTTTGATTTTCAAAGGTTTGAGGTAGTATACAGTTCTACCAATTAAATGGAAAAATTACTGTTTTATTGCTCACCAGTCTGTTATATGTAAAATCACTAAAGACACATATAAAAGATGTTATGTCATTGTTGCTACAAGGAGTTAATTACTATATTGCTATAATTGCAGTTGTATTACTACATTTTTATGTTTTGGTTATTAGTTGCTTTTTCTCTTTTGTGAATTATTTATTTTCTCCCTTCTGATTATTTAATCTATTATAGTTTGAGTGATTTTTTACTTTATAAGACTTTTTAAAAAAATTATTATGCTCAATTAGCCAGCATCATTAGTTTTTGATGTAGTGTTCAATGATTCATTAGTTGCATATAACACCCAGTGCTCATCACCACATGTGCCCTCCTTAATACCCATCACCCAGTTATCCCAGCCCCCAACTCCTCCCTTCCATAACCCTCAGTTTGGTTCCCAGAGTCCAGAGTCACTCATGGTTTGTCTCCCTCTCTGATTTCTTCCCATTCAGTTTTTCCTCCCTTCCCCTGTGGTCCTCCATGCTATTTTTTATGTTTCACATATGAGTGAAACCATGTGATAATTGTCTTTCTCTGCTTGACTTATTTCACTTAGCATAATCCCCTCCAGTTCCATCTATGTTGATGCAAATGGTGAGTATTCATCCTTTCTGATGGCTGAGTAATATTCCATTGTATATATGGACCACATCTTCTTTATTCATTCATCTGTTGAAGGGCATCTCAGCTCCTTCCACAGTTTGGCTATTGTGGACTTTGCTGCTATGAACATTGGGGTGCATGTGCCCCTTCTTTTCACTACATCTGTATCTTTGGGGTAAATACCTAGTAGTGCAATTCCTGGGTCATAGTGTAGCTCTGTTTTTAACATCTTGAGAAATCTCCATACTGTTTTCCAGAGTGGCTGCACCAGCTTGTATTCCCACCAACAGTGTAAGAGGGTTCCCCTTTCTCCACATGCTTGCCAACGCTGTTGTTTCCTGTCTTGTTAATTTTTGCCATTCTAACTGGTATAAGGTGGTATCTTATAGTGGTTTTGATTTGTATTTCCCTGATGGCTCATGATGTTGAACATTTTTTTATGTGTCTGTTAGCCTTTTGTATGTCTTCTTTGGAGAAGTGTCTGTTCATGTCCTCTGCCCATTTCTTGACTGGATTATTTGTTTTCCGGGTGTTGAGTTTGAAAAGATCTTTATATATCTTGGGTACCAGCCTTTTATATATAATAAAGTTACTTTCCTGGATTATAGTTGTTGCAATTTTATTTTCTTTTTAATCTTTTTAATATTTGCTACTGACACTTAAAAAATTTTTAAATCTTCATCAGATCTGTAGATCCTTTCTCCGATGCTAGAAGTTAGAAGACTGGAGTAAATGTTCTTGATGTCTAGGAGCCTTTTGATTTTGTAATTTTGGGGGTTTATGATTTTATCATGGAGGATCAGCTTACACATTTTTTTTTTCCTGCCTTCAGATAGTGTGTCTTATTGGGTACTACCTTTCATTCATATTTCAGAGCACCAGTTTTTTAGAGAATAAACAATTTAAATTTTAGATTAAAATGCTAAGAAGCACAATAAGAGCCCCAAACAATGACAAAGATTCAATGCATAATTTAAGAGAATTTTATGTAAAGATAATTAATAAGGTAGCTGTGATTTTAAACTGTTTGGCCATGTGCTTTATTAACACACTTCACAGCAGCTAAGGAAACACAGCTAGGTTGTCTGTTCTGGTTCCAAAACCTATAAGCTTCTTCTGTGCCTTTTGCTTTCATGATCAGAGAACTCCCTTTTATTATCATTGTTATAATAACATGGAATCAATAACAATTAAAAATGATTGAGAGCCTATGATGTACTCTCTACTCTTCTAGGTTCTGATGATACAAGCAGATAAATCTTTGGAGATTACATTTGAAGGAATTGCATAATATAATAAGGAAAGATGTGATAACTCCTTTGAAATCCTCTCTCTGTCTCTCTCTTTTTTAAATAAGGATGAACATAGAAAACATTGTGTCAAGGAGAATCTGAATTTAAATAAATATGACTGGAAAAATTCTTTAATATAGTAGTTAGAAAATCTTGATGCTGATGAAAATAAATAAAAAAAAAATATATCCCCAAAAGGTAAGTATTTGAACAGAGAAAAATCCATGGACTCTTGAAATTCATTACTTCTTTGCAGTCTGAGAATGACTTTCACTCTTATTCTTAGAAGGGTAAACGTCATATCTAATATATTTTCTAATAAACCTTCACGTTTCAGTAAATTGAATTAAATGAGAATGTAGCTTCTTACCTTCAATTTGTTATGAATAAAAACTTCAATCCGCATGTCAGCTCAAGTTTCTGACTCATGTTCTCCTCAAGATGTCCACATATCATTAAGGGCTCTGATCTCAGAGTCTGCTATATAACTTGGGCTAACATTTTGAACATCACTGCTGGGGAAATGTGAGGCAGTCCACTAGAGAGGTGGAATGAACTATTCTGGCTCAGCCACAGACATGCACAAGCCTGTTCTCACTGGCTGGGATAAGGGCTTCCTTCTCAGCTGTGTCTGTTCTCTCTTTTCTTTCTGTCTACCTTTTTAGCAAGGAGACTGTCTTAGGGATCTTCAGGATGCATGAAAGCAAAAGTTACTCAAAGTAGACAAAGAAAAAGAGAATAAGCGGAAGGATGCAGGGAATTCTCAAAGAACTCAATCTGGAAACACAGTTGAGTATTTCCCTGCCTTCCGGTTTCTGCTTCTCTTTGTTTATCTGTCCTGTTCCAATGCTTGTTTCTTTTTCTCTCCCAACTTTATTGTGGTATAATTGACAAATAAAATTGTAATATATTTAAAGCATACATCATTATAATTTGATATACATATGCATTGTGAAAGGATTTCCCCACTAAGTTTCTGCATATCAAGGTTCACATCAATTGAAATAAAGTTTCCAAATACAAATATGTGTATGTGCAGCAGTTAAATTCCACTCTCCCAAAGTCTTTTGATGGTAAGTGGTAGCTGTATTAGGTAATATGTACTTAGTGTTTTCTGCATGCCAGGCCCTTGTTCCAAGTGCTTTAGAAGTTTTAGTTCTTCAAACCTCATAAGCCTATGTGGAAGTTACTATTCTCTCCATTTTAGAGTTGAGAGGTTATGTGACTTGTTCAAGGTCACACAGCTAGTAATGTTATAGAATTAAGATTTGAACTCAAGCATTCTGGCTCTAGAGTCTGTGGTTTTAGCCATCATGCCTTACTGCCTCTTAAAAGGTGCTAATGGAAGCTTTTTTTTACATTGCCAGGTATATCTAGTTTTATTGCTGTACGCTGAAATGCAGGCTATTCAATTGGGTGGCAGTCCTGCATGCATCACTATGAAACTTCACAAAACTGGCATTTAATATCAATGCAAATAAATCTGTCACATAATGACATTGTGTTTGAGGCAGAGATAAAAAATATTGTGTGTGGCTTTGTTGACTATCATTCATCCTTTTATTTATACCAAATTATTGAGTTAGAATTATTGAACACCTATTCATAAAATATTGGTAAATTAATAATAATAGATTACAAGCTGGAGATCATTTGTATTTCACCTAGCATGGAGGGTAAGGAATAGTTTAGAATAAGTCCCTTATAATGCATCATTTTGCCATTCTTGTGTAATTTCAATGCAATCCAGAATGAATATGACTTCAGTCTGGAACTGAGGCTCTATCAGTGCCCAAAGAGCATCAGATCTACTGAATATTTTTATTTCTGAGTACATATGTGTATCTACTAACCACACTGAGATTTAGAAGGCAGTATGATAGAGTCTAAATTAGGTAGACTTTAGAGCCAGAGAGATAGTTCAAACCTTAATAATAAGGAATAGCACAGAGGACCACAGGGAAAGGGAAGGAAAACTGAATGGGAAGAAATCAGAGATGGAGACAAATCATGAGAGAATTTGGACTCTGGGAACCAAACTGAGGGTTATAGAATGGAGGGGGGTGGGGTAATGGGGATTAAGGAGGGCACGTGTGGTGATGGGCACTGGGTGTGCAACTAATGAATCATTGAACACTACATCAAAAACTAATGATGTACTTTGGGAAAATGTCTGTTCATGTCTTCTGCCCCTTTCTTGATTGGATTATTTGTTCTTTGGGTGTTGAGTTTGATAAGTTCTTTATAGATTTTGGATACTAGCCCTTTATCTGATATGTCATTTGCAAATATCTTCTCCCGTTCTGTCGGTTGTCTTTTGGTTTTGTGGACTGTTTCTTTTGCTGTGCAAAAGCTTTTTATCTTGATGAGGTCCCAATAGTTCATTTTTGCCCTTGCTTCCCTTGCCTTTGGCGATGTTTCTAGGAAGAAGTTGCTGCGGCTGAGGTCTAAGAGGTTGCTGCCTGTGTTCTCCTTTAGGATTTTGATGGACTCCTGTCTCACATTTAGGTCTTTCAACCATTTTGAGTCTATTTTTGTGTGTGATGTAAGGAAGTGGTCCAGTTTTATTTTTCTGCATGTGGCGGTCCAATTTTCCCAACACCATTTGTTGGGAAAAAATTTTTTTTCCATTGGACAATTAACATAATATAATAAAATTAAAAAAAAACTAATGATGTACTATATGTTGGCTGATTGAACATAATAAAAAATAAAAAAAGAAAAGAAAAAAGAGAAAAAAACAAAAATAATGAAAACTCCCAGAAATTGACAATTTTGTGATTTCACCTTCCTTTCTTCATCTGGAAAATGGTAATTGTTGTGAAGATTAAATAAGAAAATAATCTTTTCATGAGAGGAGTAACTGTTAGGAGATTATTTAGCCTTCCTTGACTTCCTTATTTGTAGAATGGAGACATTAGTGTCCATTTTTTAGGTGATTGTGATGATTTCATGAAAAAATATAGATAATGTGCCCAATGCTAATTCTAACCTAGTAGGTACTCAAATACCTGATTTCTTTCCTTCTTCCTCATTTCTGAACTAAGTTAAAGTACTTCAGTTGGCTGAGTGTATTCTGATGAAAGTGTTTTCTGAAATATTCAGGTTACTTATATATGGAGTAATATATTTGGACAAGTAAGAATTGCTATGACAATTCAGGAAGATAAAAAAGGAAGTGAATGGGCCAATTTTGGAATTAATGCTAAATCCTTCTAAGCATTTCACAGCAATTCAGAATCTCTTTCCAACTGGTCTGTAATCAGATTATCTGGCATCTGATATTTGGAGAAGCCTAACTGAATTAAACTCTGTTTAGTTCAAAGCTGCTTCACTCCCTCTTCTGTACCTCATCGCAACTACCACTGAAGAATTGAGTAGTTCCATAACTGAATTTTCTATGAGATTGATTTCCCAGGTACTATTTTTTTGCCTATTTCCTACTTCAAGTCTTCCATGAGGGTGAGATCCTCCACACTTGCATCCTATTACAGAGAATCCAGAGATGTTAGTTTTCTTACTACATCAGGAGGTAAAACTTCTAATGTAAAAAAATTGCCAAAACTTAGGAAAGTGTTAAAATGGTGGTTATCCACAAATGATGTGTGTTCAACCTTCCATAACAAATGTACCTATTCTATGGCTGGATATTAAAGTTGTTTCTGAATTTTTGCTTTTTTTAAAATAATGTTATACTGAAAATTGTTTATAAATTGGCTTTAAAAATTTCTTTGAGAATAGAGTCCTACAAAGGGTATTGTTGAGTTCAAATGTATAGAAAACCTTACTGTGATTCTTAACACTGGTAGAATATTTCTATAAAGTTGTTAATACTCCTGACGGTTGTGGATTTTTTGCTTCACCATTGTCTTGAGCATTATCAGTTAAAATGTTTTTTAGAGAATGTCAATTTTATAACTAACTTGCATTTCCACAATGGCTAGTAATATTAACATAATCTCATTTGATTATTGGTCACTTTTATTCCTTTCACAATTTTATTTTGTGTGAATTATTTTTCTATATACTATGTTCATAATTCTACTGGAGTTTTAGTTTTCTTCACATTGACTTGTATGAAGTTTTACATACCAAGATCATGAAAATTTGTTTATAGTATATTTCAAATATTTTTTCTGGATGTATTGTTTACTTTTTATTTTGGTTTGTTACAACCTGTGATATTCAGAAGTCTAAAAATTTGCATGTGGTTGGTGCTACCTGTTGTTAATATTGTGGTTTATTCTTTTATGCTTTAGTGTTGTTTTCAACATAAGATCAAATACATTTTGAAGTATATTTTAAATTTTTAAGTGATTTCTCATTTTACATTTGGCTTTTTAATCCACCAAGAATTTCTGTTGGTGTATGGTAGTAGATAAAGGTCTAATTTCATTAAGGTTTAAATTGGTTGTCTTAGTACTTTTTATTGAATTGTCTTTGATTTCTTCATTCATTTATGATCTCTCCTCTGTAATGTAAATAAAACAGGTTATTTTTAGGCTATCTTTATTTAAAAAATAATCTGTGCATTGATTATCCATTGCTAATGTATATCAAATTTTTTTATTATTCTCACTTATTTATCCTGTCAAGTAAACTTTAGAATCATTTTGTCAAGTTAGTAATTTTGCATCTAAATAGGGAAATGTATGACTCTCATTTACTTTTATCCTGTTATTATAATAACCGGATAACTTGCTTTGAGCATCCAAGTTAAATGCAGACCTTTTTCTACCATGTACTTTGATCCACCTGTCTATACATATCTATCATTTTAGATTGATCCCATATGAGATGAGTCTAAGCCCATTTGAGTCAGTATTATATCAGAGCAGGAAAGTGGAAGGCCTATGTAACACTGGCCATATGTTAATCTTGAGGTAAAAATTTTGGAAATGGCTTGGTAGTGTGTCTGTACCACATACATTTTGCCTTCCTTTCTTTAACACATGAAGAAGTCATTCTACATCTATATTAACAGATCCTACACTTGTTCACTAGATTCCATTCTCTTTTGCCTGTTTGAAGTAGAGAAAGCTCAAAATAAAAATACCTCTTACAATACAAACTGAGTTTTATTGACTTACTCCATTGACAGGGAACACCAAACATACAATTCTTAAATGGCATCTTGTTAGGGGAAATTGGGATATCAGAAATGGGATAAGTCTTTAGGTTTGTTGGATTTTAAGGTAGGTCAATCTAAGTGACATGAGGTTCTGAATATAGTTGGATAATTGATGAAGGTATTCTTCTGTCAGTATTGCATGTCTGGTGGGGTTTGTTGTATAGGTTCTCAGACCTCTATCTTTTGGTCGTTCTCTAGTGAGTCCAGAGGGTCAGTCTTAAAATCAGTGTCATGCCAGATTCACACCATGGTCCTGATCTCTAGGTAACATCTTTATCTCAGACACAGCAGTTCAGCGTCAAACCAGGGTTTGCCCTTCTTGCTGCTTTTCTCAGATGATGAGTGGTTGAATCATCTGACATGACAGTGGCTATACAGTGGCATTTAGGACTCATGAGAAGTCACACTTGACAACTGGAATACACACAAAGTATAAGAGCCTGAATGCTGTGAAATCATGATCCCCAAATACCAAAATCTGTAAAGAAAACATGTCCCACACTCCCTTTTGATTTGTTTTAGAGAGTCCAGTGGTCATCACCTTCAGTGTACATGAACTGTTCTACCTGACCAATTATATTTATCCAAATTCAACATGAAGTATTGGAAATTATGCAGGTACCAACATGGCTAGCTAATAGAATGTGAAAGCTATTTAATTATTTATTTCTACTTGGGTTAAAGAGTTTTAGACCTGCTTTTAAAGCTTGAACATTAGATACTAGGAGAATATCATTTATATTTTTGGCTTATTGATAAATTTCTGACCACCTTTTCTAATTCCATAACCTTTATTGTATAAATTTTTGCTCACATGGTATATATAAAGAGTAGATCAATAATTATTCTAATTCTCCAGAGTAGCTTAGAGTAACTTTGTTTTGAAATTCCTGGGAATACACTTAAATGAAACATGAAGCACAGAGGTATAGTGATCCTGAATATACTTGAAAGTTTTGACAAATTACCAGTATAGACAAGTACAATTTTTTTTTATAGTAAACAAATGAGGGTTTGATGGCCACATAAAAGACAGGACTTTATTGGAGCACAAATTTTGTTGTGGGAGTAAATGTTTAATATAATAGGAGTGCCAGTTAACTCTTGTTTTGAGAAGACAGATTCTCTAGACAGAGCCAAATAATTCCTGTAAGGATGTTGGAGAATCTCTGAGGAGAACAAGTGCCCTATTATGCAAACATAGCCTCAGTGTTCATTCCTGTTCTTGCTGGGTTTTTGGCTTCTTTTGAGAGCACTGTAATAATTTTTATAAAAGTTTTTTTTGCTGTTATATGGTCAAGTTCAATTTTTACATGATTGGATATTATAGTCGATACCATGGTTATATTTTAGGTGCTAGAAGTGTTCTGTGGATGACTGTGAATGTTCAGGTAAATGGTGATTAGTGTATGGCAAAACCAAGTCATTATGGTTTAGGGTTATTGTTGTCAGTCTGTAAGAATCTTATGATATAGCATAATGTAAAGACTTGCTAAATCACTATGTTGTACAGGTGAAAAAAATGTAACATTGTGTGTCAATTATACTTCAATAAAAATAAAAGAATCTTATGATAAAATTGAATAATTGTATCTAGAACAAAATGGTTCTTGTAACATATGGTTAGAGGAAGTCTCTTCAATATGGCTATGGTACAGAAGTTCTTTTATTAGCAATTTATGACTGAAAATCAGTGAAGTGGCAAGAAATAGACAACTATTAAAGTAAGAATGCTAGGGGTAGTATTTTGTCCTGTTACTCTGGGCATCTGGTCGGTCTAGTTCCAAACATCTTGGGTGGAAACTGTATATCCTATGCTGTTATCATCTTGATCTAAATAATCTTGAGTTAGCACTCTCCTAAAGATCATATGCTTCTGGAGAATTCTTAGGAATTCTTAGCTTGAGGTCTTCAGTTGGGATGGTCTACCTGTGTTCTGAAGATAACTTGTGACATAGAAATTGTGAGACATGTATCTACAGATTCACCCTTTGGAGTTTTTACTGCTTTTTTATTTGTTTAAAGAACCTGATAATGTTCTTTTCATTGAGGCTCAAAGGCTGTCTTTCTCTGATATCTCTTTAGGAAGACCAATTCTTCAGGTTTTAGGTAATGCAAGGATTGCTGGATGGACTTTGAGGAGGGCTGACCCTATCTGTTGATAAAACTGAGTGTACTGCATTAGTCCCTTGCTGTATTTTAGCCATATTAACTTTTTTAAAGACTTTATTTATTTATTTGAGAGAGAGAGAAAGAGATTGTGAGAGAGAGAGCACGAACATTGGGGGAGAGGGAGAAACAGGCTCCCCACTGAGCAGGGAGCCTGATGTGGGGCTCGATCCCAGGACCCTGGGATCATAACCTGAGACAAAGATAGATGCTTAACCAACTGAGCCACCCAGGTGCCCCAGCCATTTTTACTTGTATGAAGACAGCGTCTAAGGTTATAAATTATATTGCTAGATGCATGGTTGGCTTGTTATTAAATCATAGAAAGAGACTGATGAACTTCAAAGGGAGTTGATATTATTTTTAGGCTAAGGACAGAACCTTGGCTAATAAAATTCAGTTGTTTTTGCAAATTTGACTAACTTTAAACTGATAATTTAATTTGTATTGCCTGAAAAGAAAGGATGCCTCAAACTTAGTGTAATGCCTTGCAGAATTCTTTAACGACTGTCACAGTATAATGAGTATGGTTATTATTAGAAAGGTAATTCAGATTTGCTAAGTGGAAAACACAAAATAGCTCTCTCTTGCTATCAAGATGTTGCTCTTGACAAGGAAAAGCTTTAGTGATCCCCAAAATAAGCATGCAACAAGCAGAGCAAAAAAGTAAAATTCCATCTTGAGAGTCAAACAGACCCTGAAGTTGGTGTCATTCATGTCACCATCTTTACTGTTTTGCTAGGATTACATTTTAGCAGGTAAGATGAGCAGTAGAGACATTCTCAGTGATTTTTCCAAATTTTCCCCACAGTGTTTGTGTGCAATGGTGGCCAGGTTGTCCTGGCTGTGGTGTGGATTTCATGAAGGATCTTTTTTTTTTTTAAGATTTTATTTATTTATTTGAGAGAGAGAGAGAAGGAGAGACAGTGAGCGAGTACAAGCAGGGAGGAGAGGGAGAAGTGGGCTCCCTGCTGAGCAAGGAGCCCGATGTGGGGCTCGATTCCAGGATCATGACCTGAGCTGAAGGCAGACTCTTAACTGACTGAGCCACCCAGGCACCCCTTCATGAAGGATCTTAACAAGGTTCAACTTGAGGTCATCAGGTGCTACCAGTAAGCTATCCTGGGACTGCCAGAGCTTATCTCCATATAACTTACATTCATATAGTTTCCAGTATATGTTCTTTAGTGTTGAGGATGAATTTTAGCATTCTATAATGGTTTATTTGAGCCCTTCTATAATCTAGGTGTTTGAGGCATCACAGATGCACATACCCTTTATAAGGACTGTCTGCTTGACATAATGATGAGCTAGTCTCTTGGTTTCTAGGTCATCCATTTTTAAGATAATTTTTGCCTTTTAGAGTAGCTATTTCCTTTGTCAGCATTGGAACATCTAGAAGTTCCTTGACTCCAAATCATTGTTGATAGGAATCCATTTTATGTTTAGAAAAAATTACTTTTTTTTTTAAGATTTTGTTTATTTTTTGAGAGAGAGAGAGCAAGAGCAAGTAGGGTAAGGGGCAGAGAGAGAGGGAGAAAGAGAATCCCAAGCAGCCTCCATGCCCAGCATGGAGTCCCACGTGGGGCTCAATCCCATGACCCTGAGATCACAACCTGAGCCAAAATCAAGAGTCAGATGCCCAACTGACTGAGCTATCCAGGCACCCCTAGAAAAAATTACTCTTTTCAGTGCATCCCAAATCATGGATAATTCTAAAGATCTATTATGGGCATTTTTTGTTTTGGGGAACCCAAGATGACAAGGGGCCATTCAATGGTTTTATTTTGCAAAGCCATTAACTTGTTTTTGGGTCTTACTTTGTTTTTGTTCTAAGACCCTCTCAATATGTTTGGGCAAATGCTAAAGACCCATTAGGAGAGCTATTTCCTATTTGAGTATTTGTTTGCATACCAAGTCCTGCATTTATAGCTTAAGGCCATTCATAAGAGGTGAGAATAGTGCAGCAGAAGCATCTGCCTGTGGATCTATCCTGAATGTTGACCAAAGTTATTGAAAAGGTAATTTCTAAGACATCTGATATATTTGCCCTTTCTTTGCTTGCAAGACTGGATTAATATCTAGTCATTCTTTACTGAAAATATAACAAGTATAATCCTCAGTTAAGGTTGCCCCACATTTTGTGCTTTTAAAAATTCCTATTCTATTTGGTGGACCTTGGGGATAACTTCACTTTTGGGGAATATTCCCAGTAAAATGTTTTTGTTGTTGTTGCCAGGCTTCAGCATCAAATATCAAATGGATTTATGAGCACAAGTATTAGTCATTATTAGTTGTTATAGGTCAGAGAGGTTGGGACACTGCGTTCCCAATACTGTTGAAAGCCTTCAGTAAATTTCTACTTTTCCTTTCAGAGTTTGGGGAAATATGTGATAATTATCTGTTAGACCAAGGCCAGATCTTAAAATCTACCTGCCAAGTATGTATTCCTGTTTCAGTGATCTTATTTTTAAAGGAAATTATGAACTTTAGGATAAAATCAGAGGGGGGAGGTTGGGTTAAGACCAGGAGAATCTGGGGAAAAGGGAAGAAGATCTAGGTGAAAAGATAAAAAAGGAAAAATTGGGAGATTATCAGAGGGAGAACGAGCTATTGTAGGAGATAGGCAATGAATAGAGGAACAAGATTTTGATGGATTCAAAAGTAAAATATTTCTAAATTTTTCACATATTTCATTGGCTTTGGGCAAAGAAGCATTTAATGAATATATATATTTAATATCACATATATATGAATATATTTTGGATAATATATTTTGCACAATAATAAAGCTTTAATGAAAAAATTTTAAGAGGTTTTTAATCCAACCAAAGGTGAATGACCATTGATTATTAGAAATTTTGCTTCCCTTTTGCTCTATGATACCTCCACAGTGGGGAATTTTGGTTATATCCAAAGTTGTCCAAAGTGGTACTTTAATTCCAAATTATTTCCCATAAAGTTGTAACATTTCATAAGATAGGTACAAACAGATATTCAGACTGGCAGAACACAAACTCATAGATAATAAACTCAATATGCTTCAGGCACACAGGCATTTTTTCTGTTTCTTGAATATCCACATTCATTTTTGTCTCAGGCCCACAGTATTTGCTATTTCTTCTGCTGCAATTGCTTCTTTATATCATTTGGTTTTACATTCACAGGCTACCTCCACAGAGCTGTCTTCCCTGATCACTGTATTTAAAATAGTCTGATCTGTTTCTCTATTTTTTAATAACAATTATCATGCCTGATATTTATTATATATGCATGTGTTTTTGGCTTATTGTTAACTCCATTAGGGTAGTGCTTTGTTTTTTTTGTGTGTGTTACTATATCTCTGCCATCTAGAATCACTCCTGGCACATGTCAGGTGCTTAATATATGCTTATCAAATGAGTTAAAATGCAGCCTTGCATAGGCCAGAATCTGTCTGATTGGGTAATATTGCTGCCTAATAACTTATTTTTTTTTAACAGCTTTATTGAAATATAATCCACATATCATACAATTCACCTGTTTAAAGTATACAATTCAATGGTTTTTAGGTGGTTCCAGATAAGTATAACCATCATTATAGTCAATTTTAGATCACTTTTATCATCTCAAGAAGAAATTGTGTATCTTTTGCTATCATCCCCTTATCCTGTTTCCCCCATATTTTTTTTCTTTCTTGACAAATGATCTGAAGGCTGAGTCACCGTGATTAGACATTTTATGTAGCATAAGAAGGGCCTTACACAGTACCTAATGCACAGTTGGTAGGTAGCATGTGTATACCATTCCTCTTTTATCTTTTAACACTCTTGACAGCCACAAAGCCAGAGATATCTTTCCTAATTTTTTGAATATAGAAATTGGAACCTAAGGAGTTAAGAAACATGTTTATGGTCACATAACTGGTCTCCAAACCCTTCTCCCTTGGTGGCAGTAACAGGGAGTGTGTGTGAAACTCACAACTAGCAGTTTCTATTTGTGGTTATGTGGCACTCGGCGTTTTGATGCCAGGCAGTGATGATTAAGAAGGAGGGTCTTGGGACACCTGGATGGCTCAGTCTGTGAAGCATCTGATTCTTGATTTCAGCTCAGGTCATGATCTCAGGGTCGTGAGATCAAGCCCTGCATCAGGGTCTGCACTGAGCATGGAGCCTTCTTAAGATTCTCTCTGCCTCCCCCCTCCCCCCACTCATGCATGCATGTGTGTGCACTCTCTCTTTAAAAAAAAAAAGGGAGGTTTTCATTTCATGCTAATGAAGGAATGCAAAGTTTTGTACAAAAATTACAAATAGAAGTGTACTTGATGAAGGTGCTAACTGCTTTTTAGTTTTGCTGTCAATAAAGACAATTTGAACTTGAGTTATAAGAACTGTTTAGAAACTCATTTTTACCCTTCAGAACAACCATACATCAGTTTCAAACTGAAATGGTGATAATTTTCTGTTTTTCCATTCATGTCTGTATTCACTTATTCAGCAAGTGTATTTTTGAGATCCTGTAATACTCTAGGTATCTGTAGCCTTCTAATTTGGGGATTCTTTTTCCTAAGAAAATTATCCTTAGATAATTAGACATATAGAAAAAGCTTTATGCCCAAGAATGTTAACTATATTATTGTTTATAACAAAGAAAAATAGGAAACTACTGAAATATCCAATAATAGAAAATGGTTAATGGATGCATTCCTAAATCTAAATATTATGTAAGTAGTTAAAACAAATCACACTTAATTACTTATAAATGCTTAGAATATAGTGTTAAATGAACAAGGTAACATTGAAAACTCAGAAATAGCACACTCAACTATACATATGTAATTACACAGATAGATAACTTAGGGAAGCATTCTGTGGTCCACCAGGCTACATTTGGTCCCTCTTATTACAAGCTTTCAAACGACTTTTCCTTTATTATACACATCACATTTGTAATTACTTATAAAATGTCCACCACTTCTGCTAGGATAAAAATTCAGTGATGGCCAAGACTGTCCTTACCTCTGTACTTCCAGTATCTAATATAGTGCCTGGTATAACCATGTAATGAAATATTTAAGTAAGTTAATAAATTAGTTAAGATGGGATGCCTGGGTGGCTCAGTTGGTTGAACGTGGGATTCTTGATTTGGGCTGTGGTCACGATCTCAGTGTCCTGAGACTGAGCCCTACTTTAGGCTCCTGGTTCAGCAGGGAGTCTGCTGAAAAATCCCTTCTCTCCACCCCGTCCCCCGCCCCTCTTCCCCACACACTTGCTTGTGTGTGCATGCTCACACATGTGCTCTCTTTCTGTATCTCTCAATAAATAAATATTTTATAAAAAATAATTAATTAATTAAAAAGGGGGGAAACCTGCAACTAGATGAAGTGCTGGCTGCCTTGTAGAAGATGAGTGAATGTGAGGGTTCTGAAGTCAGATATTTTAAGTTTGTTAACTGGCGCTATCCTTGGCTGGTATCTCTAGGTCTCCTTAAGCCTCTTTTCACTTATTATAAAAGGATAATGATAATATTACCTTACCTCATAGAGTTGTGGTGAGGATTAGATGAAGTAATGTATGTGAAGCCCAATGCACAAAGTGTTTAGTAAGTGACAGCGATTATGATCATTGTTATTTTTTTCTGTCTTTTTCTCCCAATTTTCCACAGTGTGATTCTATTCATATATGATTAGGAAAATCAAATTTAGGAGAAAAGATAAACAAAATTGGTGTATTGCAAAAGTCTTCCTCCTTATTTGTCCTAACAAGGAATGGATGGAACTGGAGGGGATTATGCTAACTGAAATAAGTCAAGCAGAGGAAGGCAATTATCATATGGTTTCACTTATAAGTGGAACATAAGAAATAGCATGGAGGACATTAGGAGAAGGAAGGGAAAAATGCAGCGGGGGAAATCAAAGGGGGAGATGAACCATGAGAGACTATGGACTACAGGAAGCAAACTGAGGGTTTCAGAGGGGAGGGGGGTTGGAGGGTGGATTAGCCCGGGGATGGGTATTAAGGAGGGCACATATTGCATGGAGCACTGGGTGTTATATGCAAACAATGAATCATGGAACACTACATCAAAAACTAATGATGTACTATATGGTGACTAACATAACATAAAAAAATAAAATATGTTGACTTTTTTTTTACTTAAAACAAATTTTATTACATATTGTTAATGTGCTTAGTAGTAAAAGCATACATTGAGCCATGTTTTATAAAATTCTACAAAAGATTTCTAATTAAACAACACCTAGATGTCATCTGTAGTTAAATTTTGGCTAAAAGGTTTGAAAGAGTAAAAAGAGAAACTATGTAAAATCCCTTCCATATTATCAAAAATAACTCTGGAACGCACACTGCAATTTAAAAGGAGATTACTTAAAATATGGATTGTAAATACTTCTAATCTTCATTGAAACAGATTTAATCCTGATAGGTGAGTTGTTTTTGGTCCATGTGCCCCACTGGATTCCAGTTGCAAGCAATTTTCCAGGGAAGTGATGAATGCCGTTTAGGTTCACTAGACCACACTGGTTGAACCACCAGCCGGTGTTGTTACTCAGGTGACTACAGCTTTTCATGGACTGACCCCGACTAGGCATGCGGGGCGACACCCATCATTATCCACATCTGATGTGCTGAAAGGCATTGCGTTTTGGTTTTCTTCTTTTCTGAAGCCCCGGAAAGCATCACCAGCATTTCCTGAATACTGTCCTAAGTGCATCTTAAAAAATCTTTTTTCATCTTCTAGCCAAAAGTTATCATATGATGCATAAGCAAATGTGTCATCTTCAGATTCCAATGCAATATACAGCATAAAACTGGTATTTTTCTGATTTACTATATAAAAAAATCTTTTTTAGTCCTAGCCAAAATTCGCCTAAAAGGTCGCCAAGTCCGTCCAGATAATCACACCACAGCCTTTGGAAATCAATGACCCCGTCAACCCTCTTCTGTATCATGGTCCATCCACCTCCTCGGTAATCCATGTCACACATTACCCAAACGGGTAACTAGATCCTTCTGGGTAGATTATATATAAACCACTTGGTGTTTTGGTGACAGAGCCAATGGTACCTTTAATATCAGTACAATCTAAACCATGTGACTGAACCGGCCTGTGGGGAAAAGGATCCAGGTGCCTTCTGAAAACTTCTGTGGTCAGAAGGAGAACCCGGTTCATGAGCTCGTTAACCTGATTGGATAAATAATCCAAGGAAGTTTGTTGCTCGTCCATCATATTTCTTAGCAGCTTTTTGGTATCAGGTGTAGGAAACAACAGAATTTTGCAAATTTCCTTAAATCATAATAAAAAGTGTTGGCTAAATGTTAGATTGTTAGAGAAAATAGAGTGAAAAATCATGAATTTTACATGATTTTGGATAAATATGTAGACACAATAATATCTCAATCTAAATACTCCAGTTAGTATAATTTTTGTTTAACCAAGAATATAACTGTCTTAACACTTCTTAATGAAACTATGCTTTCCAATAGTTTAGATGACCCCCCAAATAATTTAATCTCATGTAACAGAGAGACAACATTCTGAATATTAATTCTGACTTCATAAGATGAGAGATACAAAAGCAGGAGGTCCAGAAGTCCTCAATTCTTACCATATAAGAAAGAAAAAGGCAATAATCCATATCATGCAAGTTAATTTTCAGAAAGTTTCTCTTAGTTTGTTCTATTAATGCTGTATATTTTTTATCTTTAAATTTTTTATTGTTATGTTAATCACCATACATTATATTAGTTTTTGATGTAATGTTCCATGATTCATTGTTTGTGCATAACACCCAGTGCTCCATGCAGAACGTGCCCTCTTTAATACCCATCACCAGGCTAACCCATCCCCCCACCCACTCCCCTCTAGAACTCTCTAGTTTGTTTTTCAGAGTCTATCCTCTCTCATGGTTCCTCTCCCCCTCCGATTCCCGCCCCTTCATTCATCCCTACCTGCTATCTTCTTCTTCTTTTTTTTTCTTAACATATATTGCATTATTTGTTTCAGAGGTACAGATCTGTGATTCAACAGTCTTGCACAATTCACAGGGCTCACCATAGCACATACGCTCCCCAATGTCTATCACCCAGCTACCGCATCCCTCCAACCCCACCCCCACTCCAGCAACCCTCAGTTTGTTTCCTGAGATTAAGAATTCCTCATATCAGTGAGGTCATATGATACTGTCTTTCTCTGATTGACTTATTTCACTCAGCATAACACCCTCCAGTTCCATCCACGTCTTTGCAAATGGCAAGATGACATTCCTTTTGATGGCTGCATAATATTCCATTGTGTATATATACCACCTCTTCTTTATCCATTCATCTGTCGATGGACATCTTGGCTCTTTCCACAGTTTGGCTATTGTGGACATTGCTGCTATAAACATTGGGGTGCACGTACCCCTTCAGATCCCTACATTTGTATCTTTGTGGTAAAGATCCCGGATGTGTAATTGCTGGATCGTATGGTAGCTCTATTTTCAACTTTTTAAGGAAACTCCATACTGTTTTCCAGAGTGGCTGTACCAGCTTGCATTCCCACCAGCAGTGTAGGAGGGTGCCCCTTTCTCCACATCCCCGCCAACATCTGTCATTTCCTGACTTACTAATTTTAGCCATTCTGACGGGTGTGAGGTGGTATCTCACTGAGGTTTTGATTTGGATTTCCCTGATGCCGAGCGATGTTGAGCACTTCTTCATGTGTCTGTTGGCCATTTGGATGTCTTCTTTGGAAAAATGTCTGTTCATGTCTTCTGCCCATTTCTTGATTGGATCATTTGTTCTTTGGGTGTTGAGTTTGGAGAAGTTCTTTATAGATTTTGGATACTAGCCCTTTATCTGATATGTCATTTGTAAATATTTTCTCCCATTCTGTTGGTTGTCTTGGTTTTGTGGACTGTTTCTTTTTCTGTGCAAAAGCTTTTCATCTTGATGAAATCCCAATAGTTCATTTTTGCCCTTGCTTCCCTTGCCTTTGGTGATGTTTCTAGGAAGAAGTTGCTGCAGCTGAGGTCGAAGAGGTTGCTGACTATGTTCTCCTTTAGGATTTTGATGGACTCCTGTCTCACATCGAGGTCTTTCAACCATTTGGAGTCTATTTTTGTGTGTGGTGTAAGGAAATGGTCCAGTTTCATTCTTCTGCATGTGGCTGTCCAATTTTCCCAACACCATTTGTTGAAGAGACTGTCTTTTTCCCATTGGACATTCTTTCCTGCTTAGTCAAAGATTAGTTGATCATAGAGTTGTGGGTCCATTTCTGGGCTCTCTATTCTGTTCCATTGATCTATGTGTCTGTTTTTGTGCCAGTACCATACTGTCTTGATGATGACAACTTTGTAATAGAACTGGAAGTCTGGAATTGTGATGCCTCCAGCTTTGCTTTTTTTTTCAACATTCCTCTGGCTATTCGGGGTCTTTTCTGGTTCCATACAAATTTTAGGATTATTTGTTCCATTTCTTTGAAAAAAGTGCATGGTATTTTGATGGGGATTGCATTGTATGTATAGATTGCTCTAGGTAGCATTGACATCTTCACAATGTTTGTTCTTCCAATCCATGAGCATGGAACATTTTCCCATTTCTTTGTGTCTTCCTCAATTTCTTTCATGAGTATTTTATAGTTTTCTGAGTACAGATCCTTTGCCTCTTTGGTTAGATTTATTTCTAGGTATCTTATGGTTTTGGGTGCAGTTGTAAATGGGATTGACTCCTTAATTTGTCTCTCTTCTGTCTTGTTGTTGGTGTATAGGAATGCCACTGATTTCTGTGCACTGATTTTATATCCTGCCACTTTACTGAATTCCTGTATGAGTTCTAGCAGTATGGGGTGGAGTCTTTTGGGTTTTCCGCATACAGTATCATATCATCTGCAAAGAGTGGGAGTTTGACTTCCTTTTTGCCGATTTGGATGGCTTTAATTTCTTTTTGTTGTCTGATTGCTGTGGCTAGGACTTCTAACACTATGTTGAATAGGAGTGGTGATAGTGGACATCCCTGTCATGTTCCTGACCTTAGGGGGAAAGCTCTCAGTTTTTCCCCATTGAGAATGATATTCACTGTAGGTTTTTCATAGATGGCTTTTATGATATTGAGGTATGTACCCTCTATCCCTATACTCTGAAGAGTTTTGATCAAGAAAGGATGCTGTACTTGGTCAAATCCTTTTCTGGATCTATTGAGAGGATCATATGATTCTTGTTCTTTCTTTTGTTAATGTATTGTATCACGTTGATTGATTTACAGATGTTGAACCAACCTTGCAGCCCAGGGATAAATCCCACTTGGTCATGGTGAATAATCCTTTTAATGTACTGTTGGATCCTATTGGCTAGGATTTTGTTGAGAATTTTTGCATCCATGTTCATCAAGGATATTGGTCTGTCATTCTCCTTTTTGATGGGGTCTTTGTCTGGTTTGGGGATCAAGGTAATGGTGGCCTCATAAAATGAGTTTGGAAGTTTTCCTTCCATTTCTGTTTTTTGGAACAGTTTCAGGAGAATAGGTATTAATTCTTCTTTAAATGTCTGGTAGAATTCCCCTGGGAAGCCATCTGGCCCTGGGCTTTTGTTTGTTGGGAGATTTTTGATGACTGCTTCAATTTCCTTAGTGGTTATAGATCTGTTCAGGTTTTCTAGTTCTTCCTGGTTCAATTTTGGTAGTTGATACATCTCTCAGAATGCATCCATTTCTTCCAGGTTATCTAATTTGCTGGCATAGAGTTGCTCATAATCTGTTCTTATAATTGTTTGTATGTCTTTGGTCTTGGTTGTGATCTCTCCTCTTTCATTCATGATTTTGTTGATTTGGGTCATTTCTCTTTTCTTTTGGATCAGTCTGGCCAGGGGTTTATCAATCTTGTTAATTCTTTCAAAGAACCAGCTTCTAGTTTCGTTGATCTGTTCTACTGTTCTTTTGGTTTCTATTTCATTGATTTCTGCTCTGATCTTTATTATTTCTCTTCTCCTGTTGTGTTTAGGCTCTACTTGCTGTTTTTTCTCTAGCTCCTTTATGTGTAGGGTTAGATTGTGTCTTTGAGACCTTTCTTGTTTCTTGAGAAAGGCTTGTTTTGTTATATACTTTCCTCTCAGGCCTGCCTTGTTGCATCCCAAAGATTTTGAACAGTTGTGTTTTCAATTTCATTGGTTTCCATGAATTTTTTTAATTCTTTAATTTCCTGGTTGACCCATTCATTCTTTAGTAGGATACTCTTTAGCCTCCATGTATTTGAGTTCTTTCTGATTTTCGTCTTGTGATTGAGTTCTAGTTTCAAAGCGTTGTGGTCTGAAAATATGCAGGGAATAATCCCAATCTTTTGGTACCATTTGAGACCTGATTTGTGATCTAGGATGTGATGTATTCTGGAGAATGTTCCATGGGCACTAGAGAAGAATGTGTATTCTGTTGCTTTGGGATGGAATGTTCTGAATATGTCTGTGAAGTCCATTTGGTCCAGTGTGTCATTTAAAGTCTTTATTTCCTTGTTGATCTTTTGCTTAGATGATCTGTCCATTTCAGTCAGGGGGGTATTAAAGTCCCCCACTATTATTGTATTGTTGTCAATGTGTTTCTTTGCTTTTGTTATTAATTGCCTTATAAAATTGGCTGCTCCCATGTTAGGAGCATAGATATTTACAATTGTTAGATCTTCTTGTTGGATAGACTCTTTAAGTAGGATATAGTGTCCTTCTTCATCTCTTATTACGACCTTTGTTTTAATATCTAATTTGTCTGATATAAGGATTGTCAGCCCAGCTTTCTTTCGGTGTCCATTAGCATGGTAAATAGTTTTCCACCCCCTCACTTTCAATGTGGGCTGTCTTTGGGTCTAAAATGAGTCTCTTTCAGACAGCATATCAATGGGTCTTGTTTTTTAATCCAATCTGATAGCCTGTGTCTTTTGATTGGGGCATTGAGCCCATTTACATTCAGAGTAACTATTGAAAGATACAAATTTAGTGCCATTTTATTGCCTGTAAGGTGACTGTTACTCTATGTTGTCTGTGTTCCTTTCTGGTCCATGCTGCTTTTAGGCTCTGTCTTTGCTTAGAGGACCCCTTTCAATATTTCTTGGAGGGCTGGTTTCGTATTTGCAAATTCGTTTAGTTTTTGTTTGTCCTGGAAGCTTTTTATCTCTCCTTCTATTTTCAATGACAGCCCACCTGGATATAGTATTCTTGACTGCATATTTTCCTCGTTTAGTGCTCTGAAGATCTCATGCCAGTCCTTTCTGGCCTGCCAGGTCTCTGTGGATAGGTCTGTTGCCAATCTAATGTTTCTACCATTATAGGTTACATATCTCTTCTCCTGAGCTGCTTTCAAGATTTTCTCTTTGTGTCTGAGACTCATAGTTTTACTATTACATGTTGGGGTGTTGACCTATTTTTATTGATTTTGAGAGGGGTTCTCTGTGCCTCCTGGATTTTGATGCCTGTTTCCTTCCCCAAATTAGGGAAGTTCTCCGCTATAAGTTGCTCCAATATGCCTTCTGCCCCTCTCTCTCTTTCTTCTTCTTCTTGGGATCCCAATTATTCTAATGTTGTTTCGTCGTATTGTATTGCTTATCTCTTGAATTCTGCCCTCATGATCTAGTAGTTGTTTATCTCTCTTTTTCTCAGCTTCTTTATTTTCCATCATTTGGTCTTCTATATCGCTGATTCTCTCTTCTGCTTCATTTATCCTAGCAGTTAATGTCCGCATATTTGATTGCACCTCATTAATAGCCTTTTTGATTTCGACTTGGTTAGATTTTAGTTCTTTTATTTCTCCAGAAAGGGTTTCTCTAATAACTTCCATGCTTTTTTAAAGCCCAGCTAGTATCTTTAAAATCATGATTCTGAACTCTCGGTCCAATATCGCACTAATGTCCATATTGAGTAGGTCCCTGGCAGATGGTAGTACCTCTTGTTCTTTTTTTTGAGGTGATTTTTTTTTTGTCTTGTCATTTTGTCCAGAGGAGAATAGATGAATGAGAGAACAAAATGCTAACAGGTTAAGAACATCCCCAGAAAATATACTCTAAACAAATCAGAAAAGACCCGAAACCAGTGGAAAAGAAAGGGAAAGAAAGAAAAAAGAAAGAGAAGAAGAAAAAGATAAAAAAAAAACCAAACAAACAATAAAATCAGAATATGATCATATATGATCAGGCTGGCGTATAGATTAGTGCCACACACTAGATTTTTGGTGTATTTTGGTCTTTTAGAAGAAAGTGCCTACTAAAACTTTAAAAAAGAAAGACTTATATACGTACAAAATAAGGTTTGATATGATGAAGGGATGGAATATGACTGTAAAGATGGAAATTTTAAAAAAAATTTTAAAAAAGGAGTTGATAAGAAGGTGTTTGACAAAATAATGAAGAGAATTAAAAGAAAAGGAAAGAAAGATACAAAAGGGGGAGAGAATGTAATCAGGCAGGAGATTGGAACAAAGCCATGGACACTAGAGATTTAGGGTATACTTTGATATGTTAGAAGAAACTGTATCTCAAAAACTTTTTTTAAAGTTTTTATTGTTATGTTAATCACCATACATTACATCATTAGTTTTTGATGTAGTGTTCCATGATTCCTTGTTTGTGCATAACACCCAGTGCTCTATGCAGAATGTGCCCTCTTTAATACCCATCACCAGGCTAACCCATCCCCCCACCCCCCCTCCCCTCTAGAACCCTCAGTTTGTTTTTCACAGTCTATCGTCTCTCATGGTTCATCTCCCCCTCCGACTTACTGTATCTCAAAATTTTAAAGAGAGAACAACTTATATATATATGTGTGTGTGTGTGTGTGTGTGTGTGTGTACATATATATATATGTATGCCAAAAATAAGGGTAAGTACTATGAAGGGATAGAATATGACTAAAAATGAAAAATAATTTTTTTTTTTAAAAAAGGGATTGATAAGATGTTGGTTGAAAAAGGGAAAAAGAAAAATTAAAAGAAAAACAGTTAAAAAAATTAACTTTGAAAGACTAATGAATCATGGTAAAAAAGCCATGATTTCAATGTGCAGTATTCCCCTAGCACTGGAGTTTTCCCGTTCTCATTGGTCGATAAATTTGGTCTTGGCTGGCTGTTCTTGCTGATTTTCTGGGGATGGGGCCTGTTGCCATGGTTCCCAAATGTCTTTGCGGGAGGCGGAATTGCCCCGCCCTTGCCGGTCCAGGCTGAGTAATATGCTCGGGTTTGCTCTCAGAAGCTTTTTTTCCCTGCAAGCTTTCCGTACACCGTTGGAGGACGAGAGTGAAAATGGCGGCTTCCCAGTCTCTGCCCTGGAGGAGCCAAGAACTCGGAGCCCCGCTGCTCAGTGCGCCCACAGAGAAAAGCAGTCAGTCACTCCCATCTCCCTGGTCTCTGGCTGCACTCCCTGCTCCCCTGGCCTGTGACCGAGCGTTTCTGTCTATGGCACACGACTCCGTGAGTCTCCAAACCCAGCAGATCCCTGCGGTGTGCTCCTGTGCCGCTCCTCCTGGGGGAGGAAGAGGAGTCTCCCCGGATCTGCCGCTTGTTGGGTCACCCCTGGAGGAGCAGTGGCCCGACTGTCATCGATCACAGTTTATGGCAAACCCCGAGCTAAGAGCCTAAGCCTCGGCTCCGTCTCTGCAGCCGGCTTCCCTGCTCTGATACCTGGGAGCTCTGCTGCACTCAGCACCCCCCCCCCCGTTCTTTCTGTGACCCCCGAGGGTCCTGAGACCACAGTGTCCCGTGAGGGTTCCACCCCTAGCTTAGCCACTGGAGTGACGTCCCTCAGCTGCGCCGACTTTCAAAAGTTCCGATTTTGTGCTCCATGGCTCTATCACTTCCCAGAAGCGGCCGATAGAGGCCCCCTCCCCCGCCATCTATCCTCCCGAATATCGCCTCGGATTCACTTCTCCGCATGTCCTACCTTCCAGAAAGTGGTCGCTTTTTTGTTCAGAGAGTTGTTTCTATTCTTTCCTTTGATCTCCTGTTGAGTTCGTAGGTGTTCAGAATGGTTTGATCGCTATCCAGTTGAATTCCTGAGACCGGGCGAAATCCAGGTCTCCTACCCCTCTGCCATCTTGCTCCACTCAAATATGTTGACTATTGATTAAGTGTTTTGTACTTTTTGAAAGTATTGTGAAAGTTTTTATTTTCCATGAATCCCTACTTTTTACTGTTTGTAAGGCACCAAGAAGCCCATGTTAGCAAAATCTGGAGATGATAAATTTATTCTCAAGTGAAAAATTTTATGGCATAGAAAAATAATTTGTTGAGTGTTGCCCATACATATACAAAAGCTTGTTGAAAATCCTTTAGTCAATATGTCTAAAATACCAAAAATGAATAATTTGACACAGCACTCCTGAAAATTCTATATTGGGAGAACTTTTCTTTAAATTCAAGTGCCTGGGAAAGTCATCTAAGCTATTCCAGTTAGGAAAATGCCAGAACACCTGTTTCTAGGAAAGTCGTCCCCCTCACATGTTGTTAACTGTGTCACACAGCTAGAGGCTCATATTGGTTAGCATGCACCGTAAAAACCAATTCCATATTCATCTCTATCATCGCCTCAAACAATAAAACTTCTGGTAAACTAACTCCTTCCTCAAGACTGAAGTTAAATGTTATCTTCATTGAGAAGCCTTTCATGATCCCCATGCAAAGTTGTTTCCTTTTTTTAGGTGTTAGTTGTATTTATCTGTTTTCATTAAAAATGCCTCCCCTAAGGAAAAGTATTTATCTTATATTTTTGTACCATCTGTTCTTGGCAAAATGCCTGATGTGGGACATGGTCAGGAAATATTTATTAAATGAATGAGTTAATGAGTGAATGAAAGAATCTTGTAGAGATTTTTAATCAAGCAGGATTCATGATCATAAAAAAAATAGGGAGAAAACATGTTTGTTTAAATTTCCAGGGCTCAGTGCAAAAATTGCTTTTGATCACATGCCAGAAGAGTATTGATCAACACTGATGATTTTGTTGTGTTTTTAGTTAATTATAAATGCAGCTTGCCAAGGCTTTAATTGTAGGAGTCTTGTCTTGGTCATCTTTGGTTCCCCTTTTCTGGCACTGTATTTAGATTATGTACATTCTGCAAAAGTCCCCTTACAAGATATGTTTCTGGGGCGCCTGCGTGGCTCAGTTGGTTAAGCGACTGCCTTTGGTTCAGGTCATGATCCTGGAGTCCCGGGATCAAGTCCTGCATTGGGCTCCCTGCTGAGCAAGGAGCCTGCTTCTCCCTTTAACCCTTCCCCCTCTCATATACTCTCTCTCTCTCTCATTCTTGCTCTCAAATAAATAAATAAATCTTAAAAAAAGACATGTTCCTGATAAAATGACTGATTTTTAATTCTCAAATTTCATTTCTCATTACAATATTTTCCATGTGATACTAATTTAAGAAAAACTACATTTACATCCTTCAAATTAAATATATTTTAAACAAATCGATGTGAGGTAAGTATTGAGTTATATCATAGATACAGCTGGTAGTTTGTCAGAATCACATGAAGTAGGCTTGTAGTAGGTGCCGTGGTCTCTTCCTTGGAAAATTTCTTAGTTTACTGGTAAAGACAGTAAGTCAGCAGTTGCAGTGACCTGAACCTAGAAGGATGCACTGAGAGTTAAGGGAAGTGGGAGGGGGACTATGTCTCTAGCCCGGTCTAGGAGGATAAGAATTAGTTGAGCCTTTCCAGGGAAGGTGAACAGTTGAGCTAAATTTTTTTTTTTATGGTTGTACTTTTTTATCCAGGCAGAGAAGAATGAGGAGTTTCTAAGTGAAGAAATACATGCAAAAACAAAGAAGTAATACAGAAATCGATGGTCTGCTTTGGAGGCTTGAATGGGTCCATATGAGTGGACTGTAGGCTCTGTTTGTGGGAATGGTAGAATTTGGGGCTTAGGTAGACACAGAGCAGGCATGGTCTCGTATGGCATGATCAGGCATCAAGACTTTCTGCTGAAGGCTGTGGGGTATCATAGGAGGGTATTAAGGTGGCACTAGCCTGTAGAAAAAAATATCTGCATTTGCCGTGGAGAAGGAGAGGAGTAAATCATTAGAACAGATCTAACAGTGGAATCTGTGACTGTGACAACTGAATAGCAGAGAAGAATCTAGGTTTGAAGTGTTTGGCCTGAAAGATTGTTTGATTGGTGCTGCTGTTCATTCATTGATTCATTTAAAAAATTTAAGCAACTATTGCTTTAGCACCTCCCTTTGCAGAGCAGTTTTTTTTAAATTAATTTTTTATTTTAATTCTAGTTAGTTATATGTTTCCAGAGTGTTATATGAGTTTCAGTTATAGAATAAAGTGATTCCACAGTTCATATATCACCCTGTGCTCATCATGGTAAGTATGCTCCTTAATCCCCATCACCTGTTTCACTCATCCCCCACCCACCTCCTCTCTGGTGACCATCAGTTTGTTCTCTATAGTTAAGAGTCTGTTTTTTGGTTTGTCTCTCTTTGGCAGAGCACAGTTTTAAGCACTATGGATAAAATGATGAACAGGTTTTCTAGGAGCTCACAGGCTAGCAGGGAAGACAGGGATCTAGACAATTCGAGACAATACAGTGTGTTAATTGCGATATATATATATAGCTTAATTTTATATAAATATATATATTTAATTATATAATTTAAGTTATAAGGTAGCATGAGGAATTAGAACAGGATGTTTTCTTGGAAAAAATGAGAGAGGTGATGATTTTTGGATTGGGTCTTGAAATAGGAGTAGAATGTTCCAAGTATACAAGGGGGAAAGTTTATTCCAGGGAAGAGAACATCATCAGCAAATGTATGATGATTCCAAAAAAAACCACAAGTAGCTCCATATTACTTAGGTATAAGTATTGAAGTTGTTTGGAGGTGGGGCTGGTATGCGTTGCTAAGCATGAGTTAGCTAGCCATCATGATGTGTCTATGCTGAGGACTTTGGCCTATACCAGGCAAATCAGTGGTTCTTCACAGACTCATTGAATACTTCAAATACATTTCTGATATCTGTACTAACCCTAGGTTTCCTGAATGAGAAATTCCAAAAGTAAGCATCTAGTGTATGTTATTTTCATAGGTTTATGGACCAATGTGATGCAAAACCATGCCAGAGAATGGTAGAATCATTGAAAGTTTGTCTTTTTTATTGCCACGCAAAGTACTCTTGCTTTTCTATCACTGTGGTATGATTTACATCTGTCTTAAAAAATACAAATTGGATTGTAATGGTTACTGTCCAATCTTATAATAATCAATTGCCATTTTCTAATCAAATTCACAAAATAAATAGAATCTGATGACTATGGAATCAACCTTCCTTGGATACATCCTTGCCAGAAGTCACATAATCTGAAAATGACAATGAATAATTTTTCAAAACCACCTTAGCTATAAAAATCTTCCCAACATATATAATTGAATTATTCAATAGATTTTTATGAAAGAATCAGATACTGAAGCTTGGTACTTGTCCTCTTTATAAACACATGGAAGTCAATATTTATCTAAAATGAGAAAAAGACTAACAACAAATTACAGTTTTGAAAAAGCTAATAAAAATTTCATCACAAAGCTCAGAAATAGATAAAATTTTTGTAATCACATGACATATATAGAAAGGAAGGAAATCTTTTCATGTGCAGCAACATCGATGAACCTGCAGGACATTATATTAAGTGAAATAAGTCAGTCACAGAAGGACAAACGCTGCATGACTCCAAGTATATGAGGTTCCTATTTCAAAGTCATAGAAGCAGAAATTAGAATGATGGTTGTCAGGGGTTGAAGGGATGGGAAAATGGGGAATTGCTGTTCAAAAGGTATAAATTTTTAGTTGTACAAGATGGGTAAGTTCTAGAGATCTGCTGTGCAGCATTGTGCCTGTAGTGAACAATACTGTCTTTTGCACTTAAAAATTGTGAGCAGGTAGATATGTTAGGTGTTCTTCCCACAATAAAAATAAATAAATAAAAAGAAAATCCCTATATTTTGAGTGGCTCTTGTCTTACTCCTTTCAATTTGTTCAGTAATTAGTGAGGGAAATGTCTCATGATGTTTGATAGGGCAAACAAGAGTGATATCTATATCTTTTGTTATCAGAATAGATAAGCTACCCAGCCTGAAGACAGGAAATGATGATTTCAAGGAGAAAAATAGGTAATCTCCCTTTCCTGATGAAATGACAGTGAGAGCATGTGAAACACCTGGGAGATGGGCAGTTCATGCTGTATCACAGCTTGAGGTTTCAGCAGTCAGTTGTAAAGAACTCTGTAGGAATGCCTGGATTTCACTCCTCAATTCTGAGTGACATCTAAGCTAATGCAAATCAGCATGCTGAATACGGAATGGAGTATATGTAGATACTGGGAAAGAGAAAGTAACTGAAGTAGCAAATTCCTTCTGTTTTAATTGCTTTAGGAACTGCTGGCGTTATTTGGAATAAGGGAAATCAAGAGTTACAGAATTATATGACTGAAGAAACTAAAAAACATAAAAACCATTCAGTTCAGTTTTCTGCCTCCCATTTAAATCTGCTTTCTTTAAACAATCTTGCTTTTCATATAATCCTTAAATTGTAAAATAATATGACTTCTACATAATAGGCACTTAACAGGTATGAGTTAGATGAAAAAATACATGAATCTTTTCAGTAAGATACCAGTCCAGTGGTTTCCCAGCCCTTTCTTCTATACAACTCTTGTGATAGGGATCCTTATTTCTGTTAAGCACATACCATTATGGTAAAGAATATACATTTTGGATTTCAGCAATCCTAGGTTAGTATCCACTGCTCATCAGTCATAAATAATTTCACAAATTATTTAACTTCTTTAAACCTGTATTTACTTACTTGCAGAATGAGACCTACCACTTGCTTTGTTGGAATTAAATGAGATGATTCATATAAAGTACATAGCACAGCCTGCTAGATAATAAATGCTTAATAAATTTTAGCTTATTATTGTTAATAATAATATAGTCTGCCATTAATCTTAGATCTGTTCTGTGGTGCCATATGGAACAATCAGACAAGCTTATGGGTCTATAACTACTTTGTACCATTCAACCTTGGACAAGTTACTTATTCTTTAAAAGCTTTATTTTTCTTATTGATAAAATGGGGAGAAGATCTGTAACCCTGGATTTGTGAGATATTATGAGATAATAATCATAACTAGAATTTATTAACCACTTATGTGATTGTTGTTATGCTTATTACAATATATTGATCATCCTGGCATTCTAGTGTCTATTTTACAAGGTAGAGATATATTTTCAAAACATGTAATGAGCATAGTCATCAAAAGTATTATTTTCCATTGTCTTTCCCTGTAGCAAAGTTTCACAAGAACTTTTCAATTTCCTGATATAAAAAGAGGTGGTATGGTAGAGTGGTTAAGAACAGACAGAAGCTCTGTTTCAGTTTGGGTATACAATCTAGCCCTACCATATCCTAGCTGTATGATCTTGGTCAAATTATTTAACCTTTCTAAGCCTCAACTTGCTAACTTATAAGTTGGGGATGATAACATTGATATTTGATAAAATAGTTTTAATAAATCATTCTACATGTATTAATAATATATTCCTCAAAAAAATCCCTTCTTAGGTAGTGTATTGGAGTTCTCCAGAGAAACAGAGAAAGAAATTTATTATGAGTGAATGGCTCACATGATTATGGAGGCTGAGAAGTCCCATGATCTGTCACCCATAAGCTGGAGGTCCAGGAAAGCCAGTGATGTAATTCTAGTCCAAACCTGAAGACCTGCAAACCACAGGAGCCAATAGTGTAATTCCTCATCTAATATCAAAAGCCTCAGAAGTAAGAGCACTGATGTCTAAGGTCAGGAGAAGATGGATGTCCCAGATCAAGCAGAGAGCAAATTGTCCTTCCTCTGCCTTTTTGTTCTATTTAGGTCCTCAGAGGATTAGATAATGCCCACTCACATTGGAGAAGATGATCCTCTACTTAGTCTACTGATTCAAATGCTAGTTTCTTCCAGAAAAACTCTCATGGGAACACCCAGAAATAATGTTTTAAAAGTCTGCTAGGCATCTCAGCCCAGTCAAGTTGACACATAAAATTAACCCTCACCAACAGGTACCATATTTTATATTTTACCTTATATTATAGAGTGAAAAACTAAGGCACAGACTGGTTAAAGATTACTCAGAAGAGACAGACACAAAGTGGTTGTATCAAGAATATGTGGGATGTGTTTATGTGTATGTGTGGTATGTATGCAATCCGCAAATCAATTAGGAAAGCACAAATAATAGAAAAATTGGAATTAGGGATATGATAATACTGGAGAGAATATGGAACTAAAAGCCAATAGGTCAACCAATTTGGAAACAGTTTAGTTTTATTTACTTGATTTGAATATTTATGTACCCTATGATCCAGCAAATCCACATTGAGGTGTAAATACCCAAGAGATACTCTTGCATGTGTACAATGGGAGCTCTGCAAGAATGTTTATAGCAGCTTTTTTTATAATAGCAAAAATTAAATGGCTCAGGTGATTACTAACATCAAAGTAGGAAAATATATGGTGATATATTGACAGAATGGGCTGTTGTATAGCAGTTACAGTGAATAGACTACAGTGACATGCAAAATATGAGTGATATCAGCAAATATAAGTTTAAGTAAAAAAGTAAATCCAAAAATATTACTTAAAGTTGATTACTTTTTTATAAAGTTGAAAAAAAATGAAATAAAATATTTTTAGGAATACTTATAGATGTACTAAATTGTATTAAAAATCAACACAATATTGAGACACAATTTATTATGATGGTTATCTTGGGTGGGGACAGGCAGGGAATGTGAATGGTGGTCATAAAGTTAGAAATAGGTTATTGTCAAGATCCTAACTTTTGTTTTGAGTGGTGAGATTAGTTTCTATTACATTATTGGTCAATAAGTAAATAAAGAAGTAAATCCTACATGGAGCAATGATGAGAGTTTTCATGAATGTAGGGCTATGATTAAGCCAATTCTGTTCATCTAAGGTCCAAAAAGAGAGAAAAAAATATCCCCAGCCATTTGACTCCAGAGCCCATAGTCTCAACAGATGTGCTATGTTTTTACTGTTATTAGTTATTGCTGTTACTATATTATAAAATAAAATAGGTTGCTATAGGTTAAATATAAGCTGTGCACCAAATATTGTTCTGAGTTCTAGGGATATAGAAGTGAACAAGACAGACAACATTTATTTCTTCATTGAGCTTACATTTTTTAAAATGCTGTGACCTAGTTCCAGCCACAGAGACAAAACGGGGAGGTCTAATGAAGGGTGTCTGAGAAAATTTCTCTTCCTTTTAAAAAGGACATGTAAGAGGGATGTTATGTTTATTTGGGGAGCTGGAAAATGCAGCAGCATCTTTCAGTCATAACAGGAGCTTCCTTGAGGGCAATGCTGACACCTTGAGGATGGAAAGAACCTGGATTTTTAATAATGTTGAGTAATGGAATTAACCAAACCTGGAGCCCTCTTATTTAGGATTTACATTAATGGTTCCATGAGATGATACATTCTCCTTAATGATTAAGTTATTTTGAGTTGGACTTTCTATTGTTTCAAGCCAAACAACTGTAACTGAAAAAGATTTGGGATCAGGAGCACGATATTGTAAGGAACAGACTCTAAAATTTTGGAATTGTTAGAGATAGTTACAGAATCATGACATTCTCAATGTCTGTAAATATCCCCTTAAAGGGATTATGTAAATTCTTCCAGAATAATGATACCAACTCCAAGTATAAAAGGTTGTGATATAGCATACAATTAAACTTATTGGATGCAGAAAGACCCTACTTTGTGTGATATAACTGGCAACCATAGCCCCTATTAGAAAAGCTGTGGTTAGACAAGCTTTAACTGCCCCTACTCAGTGTGGCCTCCCTTTAGCATTTTGGGCTAAAAGAGTAAGGAAGTGTATGCGTGCATGTGCACGTTGTGTGTATGTTTCATATGTTCATTTTCTACCAATCACTAGTTCACCTTGTTTTTGGTGCCATGAAAATACAAATATGAAGAAAGACACAGCGAACATAACAGTGATCTACAAGTAACTACTATAAGGCTGTAATAAGCTGAGTGTCCCATAATTGGTGCTCTCAAAATACAGTGGTGATTCTGAAGCATGAGAAATCCCATTCAGTGGGATGCCTGGGTGGTTCAGTTGGTTAAACCTTTGCCTTGGGCTCAGGTCATGATCCTAGGGTCCTGGGATTGAGCCCTGCATCAGACTCCCTGCTTAGCGGGGAGCCTGCTTCTCCCTCTCCCTCTGCTGCTCCTCCTGCTTGTGTTCTCTCACTCTCTCTTTCTCTCTTAAATAAATAAATAAACTCTTAAAAAAAATAGAAATCCCATCTGGCTTGCAGGAAGGAAAATGGTTAAGATTCCATAGCATTTTCTTCTCTTAGTTAAACCCCGTGGGCATGCTTTCCATACCTAGACAGTTCTTTCTTCACAAAGCAATCCTGGGGAATGAAAAGATCATGGGTTTATAAATCAAGATAGCTCAAATTCTGATTCTAAGAAGTTGTGCTTAAAATTCACCATGGTAGTTGAATGACCTTGGAAAATTCACTTTGCCTCTCTAGGCTTTAATGTTCTCATGTAAAATGGGAATATTAAATATATCTCAAAGGATGGATATAAACATGAAGGGCTTAGTAAATAGTAGATTAGGGAATCCTCCCCGACTTTTGCAGCTTATTTTCCTCTTTCCTCCTTTGGTTATACTTAGTTCCCTATATTTTCCTCAGTTTTTTTTGTCTGGCCTCTGAGGCATCCAAAGCTATGCTTCTCATATTGCTACTGATTTTGCAATCAATGTGTCTTAACCTCCAGTGTTTGCTACTTGGCTTTTTGTTATCTAATTGTAAGCACTTCTGATACCTCCATTCACATTCAACTTTTCCCTCTGGTCTTGACATTTCCCTATTGATTGAGAACAACTTTGAAGACATTCTAACTCTATCAGTCATCCCCTCAGGTTTCATATGTAGAGTGGGTCATCACCTCATTTACTGAATACTTTCTGCTTCTTACTCATTGTTCCTTCCATCTGTGTTGAGCTGGATTTAATTCAGAATTTTGTTTGTTTTCTTTTCTTTCTCCTTTTCTTTTGCATGTTAACCAAAAATTCTATTTGTTGGAAATGTATACCAGATTATTTGCTATTGTTACATATATACATATACATATATATATTTCATATATATGGAGCTCCACAAAGGCATGAAGCTTCCAGATAGCCAGGCAATTGAAGCTCATATGCCATTCTGAGCTAAGGAGAAGGGGGTAAAGGTCGGGGACTTCAAATAGGAAGGAAAATAATTCACAGGAAGATGGAGAGAGGAAATGTTTGGTAAACAAATGTTTGCCATGCCTTGGAGAGAAGTCTGTCTAATGTAAAAAAAAGTTACCTTTGATAATAGCTCTCTTCCTGGTGTAGACTTTCTATCTGAATTCTTTTAGGCAGCTAAGGGTGAAGTAAAAGGTATCATTGGTCTGTTGGGCCTTGATTGTCTTCAGCTTAAAATAATCTACATGTCAAGGTGGCATATTCTGGGGTGGCCTGCCCTGAACCCTGTCAATACTTCCTTTGAATTTTCCTAGTGAACCTGCTCATATACTGACACCCTAAGGGATCTGGAGGTGATGCCAGTATCATCCGGCTTCACAGAGGTTCTTCCTGATTGTTATTACTCTGCTTATGGGAAAAATTGTATCTGTTCTTATGAGGTAGAAGTACATAGAGAGTGTTAGAGGAATAGAAGCTAGGGTTTATTTAGAGAGTAACAGCCTTTGGCTATGGTGTCACACAGAAATGGAAGGAAATCTAAGTCATATTTTCTATGAATTGTCTGACCTTGAGCAATTTAACCTTTCTAAGCTTCAGACACATCATCTATAAAATTGGGATAAAATTAATACCTACTTCATAGGGTTGTTGTAAGAGCAAATTTAGACAATCTACTTATAATGCTAAGGGCTGTACTGGCATATAAGAAAACTTTTATGTCAACTACAATTATTTTTATTACTGATTTTACAACCAATACTATCATTTATTGAGTATGTGGCATAGATCAGACCTGGTAAAAGGTATTACATATATATGTTGATTCATGTCCCCTCATTTAAGTTTGGCAGATATGAGAAGTTTTGCTATGCAGAAAAATGGGATATTGGCTAGCGAGGGATTTGGGAGCTAGGGAAGATTTTTTCAAAACTATGGGAAGTATGATAACATTTAATGATGTAAAAAGTCCACTAGAAAAGGAAAGACAGAAGATGCAAGAGAAAGAAAGATAATTGAGAACGTGAGAGAGAATAAAATTCAAAGCATGTATTCCAAGGGTAGAGGAAGTGACCCTTGCTAGAAGAAGGAATGTTTCACAGTTTTTTACAGGAGGGAAAGGGAAATAGCTGCAAATTAGGTATTTTTGTAGATTTAAAGATATGGAGCTATTGTCAGGTGGTTTCTTTTTTTCTTAATAAAATACAAAGTAAGACGAACTACTGTAAATATGGGTGATGTATGGGATCTTTGAGGAAATTGGAGAATTTTGGGTAGAGGAAGAGACTAAGCTTAACAGAAGAATGCAGTAGCATTACCAGGCAGTGCTGAGTTTGGGGTTGGTGATCATGAATATACAGTAAGAGCAATTTTTCCAGTTACATGATATTCTTCAACAAATTCAGCTGCCTTAGTGAAACAGAGGGTTAGGTTCATTCAGGGTTAGGATGAACATAATTGAGGGGCACAGAGATAAGTGAGTTAAAGATATTAATATGAGGTTGATACCATTGGCCATGGATCAGGGTTGGGATTTACATGATAGAAGGCTGGTGGTTAGAGAGAAAGTAGAGGGTCAGTAGATTGGTGATCTCCAGCAAATGAGCTGGAAGACTGATAGGAGTTTGTGGTTGGTTAGTAGGAGATTGGATTTATAATTTTAGAGGTGATACAGTTTTTTGGTAATGCCATGGTGCAGACCACATGCAAGGTGAGTGAGATATAAACCTTTGCTGTTGAGAAGCCCTGAGAATTAGTTGTTTGCCACTACAACAAAAGCTGATTAATATAGGGGATTATGTGAAGGACTTAGACTTTCCCCACTGGAGAAGACCCTGGGGTTTCAAGAACTCTGTTTAACAACCACTGGTCCAGGCAAAACTCCTCACTGGTTAATGAAGTCTCAATTTCAGGTATTTTCAATTCTATCAGATATTGGAATTAAAATGCAAATAATATCATCCAGGGATATCAGGCCTACTGCTTTGTTAGCCACTTTTTCTTCTGTGTAAACCCCTACCTAACACTTACAGAGATAGACACAGTAGCATAAGGTTAAAGTCAGACTTTAAATCAGATTTTACCTCTTTCACTTACCAGCTATGCAGTGCTGGGCCAGTTACTTTCTCCAAGCCTCAGGTTTTAATTCATAATGTAAACTGTTATGAAGATTAAATTACACAATTTATCCAAAATATTGGGTTCATAGTCCCACAGAGCCATTGAATCTGGTGTATCACAAGGCTGTGGATCATAGTTCTTACAAGCAAATTCTGCCAAGTCTGCCTCAGTTCAAATGTCACTTGTCATCACTTATTAGCAAGTAGGAGAGAAACAAGATTTCTGAGTCTCAATTTCTTCATCTTTAAAGTAAGACAATAGGGGCGCCTGGGTGGCTCAGTTGGTTAAGCGACTGCCTTCGGCTCAGGTCATGATCCTGGAGTCCCGGGATCGAGTCCCACATCAGGCTCCCTGCTCAGCAGGGAGTCTGCTTCTCCCTCTGACCCTCTTCCCTCTCGTGCTCTCTATCTCTCATTCTCTCTCTCTCAAATAAATAAATAAAATCTTTAAAAAAAATAAAGTAAGACAATAGGAGGGCTCGCCTAATTGGGTTGTAGTGGGGATTAAATGAATTAATGTTTTGAGGCAGTTAAAGTGATAACCAGACCATAGTAAGTGCTATGTAAGCAGTGGATCTTCTTGTTATTTCTTTCTCTGCTTCTTACTTGCAATCTTCAAATTGAGGGTATGGGAAGTTACCCAAAGTGTTAATACAAAGTTTAACAACCTATTGGTAAATGGTTGTTTCCTTCACTTTGTTTAGAGGCAATTTAAGGAATATGTTAAATCAACTGCCTAGTCTCTATCTATTACTACAAAGAATCAACATGGATCAGATTGCTTTTCAGTGAAGAGTGCCTCTGAGCCACTGGGGCCTCTGAGGAGGAGGGTCTTATTTGCTCAGACTGAGCAGCTCCCCCATGAGAAAGGAAGCTGCCGTGTGAATACAGTGCATCAATAATGAGAAGTGTCTTGTTCACTTCTTTAATGGGAAAACCTAGACTAAGGGAGCAGTGCAGATGAGGAATGGCTGGTGTTTGTGGTGGGGGATACTGTCCTTTAAGAGGCTGGGGAGAAGCCTCAGTGGAATTATAGAGCATTTTCCCTTTCCTTTCCATTCCTCATGTCTTGCATTTTTTGGACTAAGAAGAGTAATTGAGGGTTTAGATCATTTCCTCTTCCATTCAGAGGTCTTTCAATTTTTAGTGCCCTTATCCATGCTGTTCACCTTGCCTGGAATGCCCTGCCCGTCTGAAAATCTCTTATTTATCCTTCTGAATTCAGCTCACATATCACCTCCTCTGTGAAGCCTTTCTGACCTTTCCAGGGAAACTGTTGTGCATAGATGGTATCTCTTCTTGTGCTCCCACTGTTCTTTGTAAACTGTCTTTGACACCACTTAATGTCTTTAATTAATTAAAAGTCCAACTCTTCCAACAGAGCCCAGTGTCCATTGAAGGCAGGGTCATGTTTATTGACACCAGTGTTGTCAGCCCCTACGTCAGTGCCTGCAATACTTACTACTATGTGAATAAATGAAAGAACGAATGAAATTCAGAGAAATAGCAGTCACAGCATCATAGCCTTAAAGCATTTTAGGGTCCTTGGAGTCACAAAAGAGCTGTCCCAGGTGACGCATAGCTGTACAAGGCTTAGGGTTGTGCTTTGTTTAGCATCTTATGTTTTAATGGGCAAGGTAACTAGGTAGAAACCATGATTGATTGTGATAATCATACATGCAACCAAGCTTCTTTTTGTCTAAAACCCAGCAGAGTTTACTCATTTAGGTTGACAGCAGGTATTTGTGTTTGTGATTTAGAATCTAATCCAATTTTCTATTTTACAATTAACAAATTTAAGGCTCAGTGGCTAAGTTCTCATGATTTAAATTTCAATTAAAGAGCAATTCTATAAGGGTAGAACTTGCCTGCCCACTTCAACAAAGCTCTACAAGCTGGTTCTTAGCTTACCTTGACTCCAAAGACAGTTTTTCCAGTGAAGCCAAAGTTTAACCTCATGATGACTGACTTACACTAGCCATGTTCATAGAAGATTGACATGTAAGTCAGAAAGCCCACTTATTAATTTAAAAGAAATATAACTATAGGAGGTCTATTAGCTGGTCAGCACATTTTTCCATACAGAAATGGTTTATTTATTTTATTTTTTTAAAAGATTTTATTTATTTATTTGAGAGAGAGAGAGCACATGAGAGGGGGGAAGGTCAGAGGGAGAAGCAGACTCCCTGCTGAGCAGGAAGCCCGATGCGGGACTCGATCCAGGGACTCTAGGATCATGACCTGAGCCAAAGGCAGTAGCTTAACCAACTGAGCCACCCAGGTGCCCCATACAGAAATGGTTTAAATGGGAGAGGAAAATAATACTCAGAAAACTGATTGATTTTTAACACAAAAAGTTACTGAGAGAACTGAGTATAGATTTCAGCTAACCTGATTCCATTCCTTAATATATTAATTATCATAGTATTTATTCAACTTGTTTTTTCCTCAAATGTTTGTTGAATGACCAGTATGTTCAAACTGGGGTTTAAAGATGAAGAAGACATAGTTTCTTTTCCTTTAAGGAACCATAGTCTAAGAAAAGTAAAGAGAGTTCTGAAATGAGAGACTGATATGGGATGGGTTTCATAATAAGAATGTACAAAGAATGGTGGGTGTCCAGAAATGAGTGATAAACTTCTGCAATGACCATGGGAGGCTTCATGAAAGAACTAAATCTAGGTTTTGAGGCATGATTTGGAGTTCACTAGACGGAGTGTGTGTGTGTGTGTGTGTGTGTGTGTGTGTGTGTGTGTGTGTGTGTGTGTTGCAGTATGTGTAAAAGTTACAGGTGAGCACAGAATGGGAAGTGGCAGTGTTTAGGTAGGGTTGGAGGATAGGATTTAAGAATGAGGGTGGGGAGAGTAGCAAGGGATAAGGAAGGAGTCAGAGACCAGAGCATGGACGGTCTTATATATGCTGTTTATAATTTGGATGTGATCAGATAGGTGAGGGGTTTTAAGCCAGTGAGTGACATATTCATATTTACATTTTGGAGACACATCTTTGAAATCTGTGTGGAGTATGGATTAGAAGAGGGAGAGATAGAAAGACAAATGAAGAATGAGGAAGCTGTCAAGTAAGAGAGATGATGAAACCCTTAGTTCAGACAGTGTCAGCCTAGAAATGAGACCATCGCTGAGTGGGTGGAATAGAACTGAACAGAGCTGCCTTTTTGGCTCCTGGCAGAGCTTTGATGAGTCTGAGAAATTGTGATGAGTCACGGATGGGCAGAGAATGAGGAATCCTATCTGACCACCAGTGAAGGAACACCATTTCAAGAAATAACACATGGACTGTGAGCCTGAGAAATACCATATTGGCTGTGAAATGGAAGACTCCTTGCTCATTCAAAAAGTTCACCCCAACCTACTCAATTCCTTCTCAGTATAGTAGAAAGAACAAAAACTTTGGAGTCAAATGAGGGTTAAAATCTTAGTACTACCACTGGTTTTCTGGGTGACCTTGGGTTTACTATTTAATCCTATTTAGCCTCAACATTTTCTTAGATGCAAAATAGGTATAAAAAAATTCTTCTTGGCATTATGCTAAGTGAAATGAGTCAGAGAGAGAGGAATGCTGTATGATCTCACTTATATGTGGAATCTTAAAAAAACACAACAGAAAACAAGCTCGTAATGGAGAGAACTGATAGGTAGTTTTCTGGGGCAGGGGATGGGGTGGGAAAAATGGGTGAAGGGGGTTAAGAACTACAGACTTCCTTATAAGATAAATAAGTCTTGAGAATGTAATGTACAACATGATGATTATAATTAACAATACTGTACTGTATATTTGAAGTCTTAGGAAAGTAGATCTTTAAAGTTTTTATCACAAGAAACAAACTTTTGCAACTATGTGTGTTATGGATATTAACTAAACTTACTGTGGTGATCATTTTACAATATATACAAATATTGAACCTTATGTTGCACTCCTGAAATGAATACAGTTTTAATTGTCAATTCTATGTCAATTAAAAAAATTCTTCCTCACACACTTATTGAAAAGACTAAATAATATTATAGTGTATAAAATTTGCCTATCAGAGTGGTAGGCCTGTAGTGAGGGGTCTCAAAAACATTCATTTATTTTCTTTATTCTGTGATTCCCAGCAATCAGGAAGGGGAAGAGTAGAGAAGGACGCCATCTGGGTGTCTGAGAGACTTCCTAATTCTATCAAGCCATGAAGTGTGGTGGTAAAAACCCTGGATCAGGAGGGAGAAAGCCTGGGTACCAGTCTCACCCAACCCCCAACTTGGCCTCCTTACTTTCAGTTTATGCATGGCAGCCACATGGATCCTGTCTGAATGACAAGGAAGTCAGAATCTTGTCATTTTCAAGGCTAAGTTTAGGCAGCAGTGGTGCATTTAATTTTGTTCCTGGGGGTCACTGGGCATCCCAAGGACACTTAGATTACTAGTCATAGAGAACAAAGGCAGTTTAGAAGAAAGGGAAAAACATAAAGGACATCTCCTGTTTGAAAGGATTTTTCATATGAAATTCAGCTCAGTACAGTAAAACTTAATGGAACAACTGTGTTTTAGGTGCTGGAGGCTAGACAAAGGGCAGTAACACATAGGCCTTGTAGAGAGATGTTTACAGTTCAGATGAATATTCTCAGGCCTCAGTACCTTAGGCCTTTGACTCCACTTTCCTCCTGCTTTTGTATAGAAATAGGCTTCAGGGTTAAAGCACAGTGACTAAGGTACTGGAGTTTCAGGCTGCTGACCACATGTCATTATGACAAAAGCAGAGGAAAAAGGAATATTCCACTACTGAATTTCTTAGATTGACACTGTATTTTCAAGATACATACCCTCCGAGAACAGATGATGTGACTCTTGCTCATTCCAGAGGGCCTTTCCTAGACATGAGAGAGTCTTAGTTTACAGCATCCTGGCTCTTTTCCTCTTTCCACTATGAGTTTTACTTACTCTTCTGATGATAAAAATGCCAGGACAGATACATTTCAAGGAAATGAACAGTTTAAAATGTTGCCTGTTTAAAAATTAAAATTAATTTGCCCTGTGAGTCGTGAGTCTCATTTTAATAGTGCCCTGAATAATTCAGGAGCTGCAGTTTGTTCAGAGCTTGTGTTGCAGCTTTTGGCTGTGTTGCTTGGGAAGCAGCCCATGCAGAAATGCTTAGCTTGTACAAAATGAATTATCCTGGGGTCTGCATAACATGGCATCTTAGGGATATGGTTATGGAAGGTGCAGCTTGAAGATCTTCAAGAATAGACTGGAAAGTGTATGCATTCTGATCCAAAACTGTAAGTTTATGTAAGAGAGATGAGCTGGTCCAAGTTATGTTGAGGGAGGTGTTACTTATGGATCACCCATTTCTGCTTAAACCTTTTAATTGTCCTTTGAGATTCACAGGAAAATATCTAAAATCCTTAGAACGAGACACAAGGCCCTCAATTTTCTGGCTCCTTGTCACTTTTCCATCTTCAACTTATGTCCTGCTTCTTTGCAATATGGACCTAGGGCTCTAGTTGCAACTTTCAGTTTCCACAGGCATCCTGCTTAATTTGAACTGCTTTCACCTACTGCTTCTTCTGCCTGGTAAACATTCCCATTAACCGTTTTTCTTTTAAGACCCTCTTCCCTTGTCTTCCTTGTTTCAACTTAATTGTCATGGCCTTTGGGAAGCCTTTCCTGAAATTCTAGATT
Source organism: Eumetopias jubatus (assembly GCF_037043125.1). NCBI lineage: Eukaryota > Metazoa > Chordata > Mammalia > Carnivora > Otariidae > Eumetopias > Eumetopias jubatus. The sequence continues at coordinate 63,716,785 of NW_028274819.1, read as the reverse complement.
GTTAGAGGTATTCTCTGCATTCATACAATACCTTGTGCTTTCCTTTTTGTCAGTACATAATTTTCTACATAACCATCATCTGCTTACAGTCTTTCTTCCACTGAAAGAAAGGCTTCTTGAACTCTGAAGCTCCTTCTTCATCTGGCTCATAATGGACCCTCTTCAAATGCCTATTGAATTGATTGGAATTAGATAGATCTACTGCCCTCAGCCTCAAATCTCTCTATTTCCCCAAGGGGCAGCCCAGTATCTGAAATTCCACTATTAGAGTGTTTCTGCTCTTGGTCAAGTGTTGCTATTTTCCTACAGATGCCCCTGGCAGGTGCAGAGCACACTGTGGAATGCCAGACCTGGAAGGGCCCCTGAAGACTCTTAAGAACCTTGCTCTATTTTACAAATGAGGAAATTGAGGTCTACATAGAAGAAATAACTCACTCAGAATCACATAGCTTATGAATGATAAATGCAGGATTAGAGCATGGGAATTATGACTGAAAATTTAAGATCTGCTCTTCATGTGGAGGTCAAATTCTCCCATGCCAGCAATTAAGAACTTTAGGAGTCTGTGTAGTAAGATAATGGTTGAGAGCAGGAAAATATTATAGAAAAAGGAAAGCAGAGAAGCCTAAAGACAAACTGCACAGGTTTTTCATGAAAGGAGCCTTTGGTGGTGGAGGCGGGGGGGTGCTTGGGTGGCTCAGTTGTTTAAGCATCTGACTCCTGGTTTCTGCTCACAGGGTCGTGAGATTGAGTTCCATGTGGGGCTCCACGCTAGGTGTAGAGTCTGCTTGAGATTCTCACCCTCTCCTTCCCCCTCTGCCCCTACTCCTACTCCTGTTCTTCTCTCCCTCAAGTACATAAATGAAGAAACAAAATCTTTTAAAAAATGAAAAGAGCCTTTGGGACCAGATGGCTATATTATTATTTGTTGATTTATATCACTCTTAAATCATTCTCAAATTTGTTGATTTGAGCTACAAGAGGTCCAGAAACTTGTCTTATTTTTCTTTGTATTCCCAATACTTGCTATTTCCTGGCCATGAGTAGGTACTCAATAAATATTTAATTCTTGAAATTTGGATCTGAGGAAAAATTCACATGATTGGTCTAGTTAAATAGTATCTTTAATATTTATTTTAATTATGAATATACAGGGAAAAGCTGCTCTTTTGGTTCTAAATGTTTTCCCTTATTTAATAACCTTATTCTCCTATTTATTCATTTGCCTGCTTACTATTAAGGATTTGAAATTAATTCTCTTACATAATCATTTAGGTGCTTCTTTTGTCTTTGTCCTTACAGATCATGAGGCTAATGCTCTGTGCAATACTAGTTCATAGTATTACTAGGTCATAGCATTACTAGTCCATAGTAATTCTAGTATCCACTTGGGGACAAAGAGCACCCTCTTTCCTCTGTTATTAAGACAGTATCCTAAGGAGCCACAGTCCATGAGGGTTAGTTCTTTCTCGTATATCAAAGCCTTTTAACAAACCCTGACAAAAATCTCAGAAAGCCTCAATTCAGAAATATCAAACTAGCAGGGCAGATCCATGGAGTGAGTTGTTCATTTATTTTTCTTAAAAAAATTATGATCCTAGTACAAGCATTTCTTTCTTGAAAAACCTTTCCATTTTAATCAGAGAACTTGCCCCTAAATGTTATTTCCAATTTGTGATGCAGATAAAATGAAAACGAATGGGGAAGAAAAGAACTGCTACACTGAGGATGGATTTGTTTTTTAGACAGTTGCTCAGTTCCTCTTGAATCACTGAAGAGAAAACATTTTAGCTGTCATCTCTATTTAGGAAATCATGCTGTGATTCTGAAACCTCTTTAACTCTAGTCACTGTCTGAAATAGGAAGTCTTCTTTTCAGTATCTCTTAAAGACTTTGGAAAACACCAGAATTTCATTTTTTTAATTAAAAGCATTTATTTCTTAAATAAAACTTTCTCAGACTATAAGAGTCAGTAAATTGTGCATGCTGCTAAAAGCAAAGCAAAGTAAAACAAAATACATTTATCATCTTAGGCCACATTAATTGTGATAATGTTCAAAGCAGAGGTGGTTATGGTGCTTTTCAACTCGTTTTAAACCAACCACAACTTGGATCATTGCATTCATATCTGGGAGCTATGATTTTAAGAAGGATATAGCATATTCTTGAGGGAGCATGTTTGGATGTAGATCAGGACAGTGGGAGGGCTCAGAGGTGGCCATCTGGAAACATTTGAAGAAACTAGACTTTACAGTAGTGCCCCCTTGTCTGCAGCTCAGCTTTCAGTGGTTTCAGTTCCCTGTGGTCAGCCTTGGTCTGGAAGCAGATGATTCTCCTTCTACAATATCATCAGAAATTAAATAGTAGCCTAATGCTAAATCACAATGCCTATGTCATTCACTTCAGCTCATCATGTAGACATTTTATCATTTCACATCATCACAAGAAGGGTACAGAACAATAAGATATTTTGAGGGAGAGAGAGAAACCACATTCACATAACTTTTATTACAGTATATTGTTAAAATTATACTATTTATGTTATTTTTAATCTCTTACTGTACCTAATTTATGAATTAAACTTTATCATATGTATGTATGTATAGGAAAGAACATAGTGTATATAGGGTTTGGTACTATCTGCTGTTTCAGGCATCTCCTGGGGGGTGTTGGAATGTATCCCCTGTGAATAAGGGAGGACTACTCTATACTAAAAAACAATCTTTTGTGCCTTTGAAAGAGGTTTTCTGGATGTATCAATTTACCAGTGTTCCAAAGGTAACTCAGAGGTGGGTAGGTTTCATTCATATCCATTCAGTCCTTTGTGACTCCATCCCTTCCTTATCCCAAAGATCTCTAAATCTTGCTGAAATCAACAACTTCTCTAGCAAGACTGCTTCCCTGTACTCCTTTTGCAACCAGCTTGCTCCTTCAAATCCACTCAGATCAGCAAATGTTCATGGAACACCTTCTACAAGAGCCTTTGTGTAGGCATCTCCAGGTAGGCTGAGAGGTGGCACAAGGGGTACAAGGCACAGGGTACCTAGGGGCTAGGATTCTAGTTCTGCTACTTGTTTGCTGTGTGATCTTGGAGATCATTTAATTTCTTTGAGTCTATTTCCTTATAATACATCCTTATGGGGTTATGGTTAGGATTAAATACAACATATGAGAATGTGGTGGTTTGATATCTAGTTTCCTTTTTTAGTTGGGCTGTCTGCTTTCTAACAATATTTATTGGATCAGTGAAAAAAACTTTTTAATTTCTACTTACTTATTCTCTTAAAAATACCTCCTTAAAAAAAAACCTCTCAGAAAGAATAAAAGCGTTATGACTCTGCTTCTCTATCATATAACTTTTCTATTACAGGGTCATTTGTTATAGTTGCTTGTAAACTAGTCTTATCTACTAAGGCTAATGGCTAACATTTATTGGGATTTACCCACTTGTTACTAATTCTCATAGCAACTGTGAGAGTTAAGTATAGTATATTACTTTGTTTTAAAGGGGAATAAGTGGAGGCTTGGAGAGTTTGAGTGATTTGCCCCTGACATGCACCACTGCAAGGCCAAGTTTCAAAGCCAGGTCAGTGCGGCTGTAAAAACCATGTTCTTTTTGCAGCAAGATAGATTTCTGAGTCCTAGGGGACAGAAACTTTACCACAAGCCTTCTAATAATCCTATTACCTAGTGGAGTGCCCTACATGAAGTAGGTGTTCAATAACAGGTTTTTTAATTGGATTGAATTGAACCAAATGATTAATTTATCAAAATCCCTTGCTTTGCTGTTTTTACTTCTCGTTGTATATGTCTTGACTTCATAAATAACTACAAAGGCTTATTTCCTACGACTTATATGAAATAAGGTCATCTATCTGTTAAAGATATTTTCAAATTTCAAATTTCATTTAAATTCATGAACTGTGTTAAATAGAACTTTCATGTTTTATTTTTTTTTTAAAGATTTTATTTATTTTTTGACAGAGAGGGACACAGTGAGAGAGGGAACACAAGCAAGGGGAGTGGGAGAGGGAGAAGCTGGCTTCTTGTGGAGCAAGGAGCCTGACGTGGGGCTCGATCCCAGGACCCTGGGATCATGACCTGAGCCGAAGGCAGACGCTTAATGACTGAGCCACCCAGGCACCCCAACTTTCATGTTTTAAAGTTTAAAAGTAATTGAAGTAATACCAACAGAGTTATGCTGAGAAAAGACATATATTATAATAATGACGATGCTCTTTTCAAGTATCAAGAGGTTTGGAAATGGTTGCTTGGAATTTACAGAATCCTATTTATTTTCAAGGAGAGTGATATTATGGAAGATACATATCAAAAAAACAATTTTAATATTTTCTTTCTATACTGACATGCCTCCCATCGCTCAATATATGGTACCACTATACTTGCATTCCTTCTGTCACCAAATTTGGAGGTCATTTTGGTGAGGAAGTTTGGCCCAAAGAAAAATTCACTGACTTTTACATCAAATAGATCTGAATTTTAATTCTCACTCTACTTTTTGTAAACCTTTTTGATGGACTTCATACATCAGTCTCTACCTGCTCAATCTCTTCATTCGTTGCCACGAGAGTGATTCTTCTAAACTTCAAATAATCTCCCTTCTAGTTGCAAAACTTGTTCTTTCTTTCCATTTGTATAAAGTAAAACCTGGAGTCCATAGACTGATATTCAATATCTTTCTCAATTGGACTTTGACCTTTGGTTTGGTATAGTGGTTAAGAAGGTGACTTTGGCATCAGTCACATATAGGACAGAGTCCAGGCTATGGACTTTTGGCAACTTACTTAACCTCATTGAGCCTCACCTTACTCATCTGTAAAATAGGGATAATAGTGTCTATCTCACAACCCTGTTATAAGGAATAGATGAGATATTTCATGTGTTCTGGGGTCATGATTGTATTCTTACTATTACTCAGAAAATATATGATTTTATTTTTTATAACTGATTTAATGCCCCTCAAAAGCCCCATGTTGTTGGGAAGCTGGAAAGAAGGGTGAGTGGTGGGGGAGGAGGACTCAAAATTTCTAATTACTGAAATCTCTCTCAGTCCTTTCCAGTTTAAACCATGGCTTTTGGATGATTCAGTCTCTTTGGATAATATCCCTCTTTTAAATCCAGCTTCTTTCCTGCTTTTCACCAAGATGTTCTTGAAGTGTGAGATTGGGGCTGATCCTGCCATTGCAGCAGCTGGAAGGGGACTGCATCCCCACATGCAGGGCCCTATACTGCTGTCTGGCTCTTCTCATCTCCATGGCAACATTTTGGGGGGTTTTTTGCCTGGCCATTGGCATAGAGGACAAAATTTATGATTGGCAAACTTGTGATCTATTCTCTGGCCTCCAGCAGAGTCTGGTGGTTCTTCTGCCACCTTGCTAACTCCACCCCTTTTCACTGGTACTGAGGATGCTCCTGGTTAAGTCTGGTTGGACAGCCCTTTCTGTAGCCCTCATCTACAGAGTTGCTTTGCTCCAACCACATACTCTATGGTCCAAGTGGGAAACTTCTGGATTCCTCATGACATTAAAGTTGAGGGAACTTTGGAAATGCTAATTCAGGCTCTCTTCCTCCTAAACTAATTGTGTGACTTTTTACCCCATGTTGCTAAGGGACTATCTTGTGTGTTGCCTCTCACTGCTGTCTTTAAGTTCCAAATGGAGAACAGAGCACAGCCCATATTTTCTGACCCCAAGATGTTGGCTTTTGGACATGCCATCTGGTGCTTCCCCCTCCTTTTAAATAGAAATCCCCACTCTCTTCCTATACTAGAAGAAGCAAGCTTTTCTTTTTGCTATGGGCTTAAGTAAACTCCTCTGAAGTTCTGGCTTCTTCTTTCCCCAGCTGTTATAAGTGGAAAGGGTGGTTTCTCTATATTATGGGAAAGCATCTGTGATTTGAGTTGATTTGGCTTGGTTCTTGATTTGGGGATATGGGGCAACTAAGAACTAAGAATTATCTGGGTTTGGCATACAATTCAAGGCAACATAACTGCTCAGAAACCAGTGGGTTTTTTTAGATTTTCACCATTACTACTTACAATGTACTTCCCTCTCCTCCCTTGTACACTAAATACAGTATTTTCTACAAGAATATGGATTCAATTTTATTTTATACTTTTGATAAAGATGGCTTATTAAATAGACCACAGAAAGAATTTAATCCTCATACTCTTTTAAGTATATGAAACAAATTTAAAACCAGCAAAAATGTTTCTAGACAATGATAATATTAAAAATATCTAACTTTTTAAAAGAATTTACATGTTGCAGAAGCTTTTACTTATTATCTTATTTAATTCTTACAAGGGCCCTCTAAGGCAGGTATTATTACCATTTCAATTTTGGATGTAACATATTAATTTATGTAACAAGGTCACAGGAGTAGGAAATGATAGAGTCAGAATTGAAAACTGGATATTCTGATGGCAAAATTCATGCTCATGACTGCTATGCTTTATCAGTTCCTATGTGTCCTGACTTTGTTCAGAATATATGCTCACCCTGTAATCCATGCACTGTCCTAAGCTTCTCCCCACTTGTGTACCCTGAGCTCCAGGCATAGACCACTACTACCTGTCCTTGAAAGCTCCTGATATTCCTTCATAAATGTGGCTTTGTTTAATCTGTAACTCTGTTTGCAATGCCATCCTCCTTGTCCTCACCACCACCCTACATCTAGCTCAGTGCTACTTTCCTTTAGACTCCCACTTCCTCACAAGTTGCAAGTAATATTTGCTCTCATACCCTATATGATGGTTGTTTATATCTCTGTCAGACTTCCAGTCTGCCTTCCATAAGGGTTATCTAGGTATGTCTGTCTCTCTAAATTGAATAACAGTTTCTGGAATTCAAGGGTAGATTCTTCTTTCATTGTTAAAATGAATGGAATCAAAGATAAGCTTTTTCTTAATGTGAATTACATTAACTACTGGGAGAAAAGGGAGATACTGAGCTCCTGATGACTGTAGATACAATTGGTCAAACCAGCAAATTGCTCAGGTCATTGTGAGAGTTGAATCAGTTGGAAAACTAGCAGTATGACAAAAATTCTCTGCCACTTGGAGGTTGTCAGGAGCTAGGAGATGAAGATATTTATTTATGATATTCTTATTGCATGCCAGCTATTGTTCTAGATGCTGAGCATAGAGTAATGAAGCAACAACCAAGGTCCCTACTGTCATTGTGCTTATATCTCCTGGGAGGAAATGGACCATAAACAAGAACAGTATTTGATAATAACAAGTGCTGTTCACAGAGATGGGGAAGACTCAGGGAGAACAGATTTTGGGGAAGAGATGCAATCAGAATTTCTATTTTAACCCTACTATTCAGACCCTACTTTTTGGTATCCCCATAGCATCTTGTTCTTGCCCTCAAATCACACCATCCTTACCATATGGCATTGTATTTGTCACTTTCAGATTTTTCCCTCACCAGTTGAGCAGTTGGCTAAATGAAGACACATCTTGATCTCAAGGATTCAGTCAGTTCAAGGCTCTTTCTAAGTATGACATGCTAATAATTAATTAAAGTGGTAATAAATGTGCTAAATGCTATAATAGAAATGTACCAGTAGTGCAGTGTGGTATATTGGGTGTTATGCACATGAGTTCTGGAGTCTGATTGCCTAGATTCCAATTTTATTTTTATTACTAATTACCTCTATGATTTCAGGAAGTTAAATAATATTCCCAAATTTTATTTTCCCATCTGTAGAATGGGAATAAAAATGATATTGTATGGTGACTAACCTAACATAATAAAATTAAATTAAAAAATGATATATGCTTCATAGTGTTATTGAGAAGGTAAAATGAGATAGCCTATGGGAGGCATTTGGTATTCTGGCTGGAGCACTGAAAGCATTCTACATATGTTAGCTATGGTGATTGTAAGTGGAAAGTTGAGAGCCAAAAGGCTGGAGTGGAGAAATGATGTTTCCAGGAAAAGTTTCACAAGGAGGCTGATGCCTTGACTTCATTCTCTTTGAATAATCTGTAATTTTCCAGATAAAAAAGGTATAGTTGAAAAGGGTGTGAAGAGTTCCAGACAGAAGAAACATCAAGTACACTGGTAGGAATGCAAACTGGGACAGCCACTCTGGAAAATAGTATGGAAGTTTCTAAAAAAGTTAAAAAATAGAACTACCTTATGACCCAGCAATTACACTACTAGGTTTTTACCCAAAGGATACAAAAGTACTGATTCAGAGGGGCACATGCACCCTAATGTTTATAGCAGCATTATCAACAATGGACAAATTACAGAAAAAGCCCAAATATCCATCAACTGATGAATGGCTAAAGAAGAAATGGTATATATGTACAATGGAATATTACTCAGCCATCACAAAGAATGAAATCTTGCCATTTGCAACAATGTGGTTGGAGATAGAGTGTATTATGCTAAGTGAAATAAGTCAGAGAAAGACAAATACCATATGATTTCACCCATATATGTAATTTAATAAACAAAACAGATGAACATAAGGAAGGGGGGAAAAAAGAAGGAGGCAAACCATAAGAGACTCTTTAAAAATTTTTTTTAAAGTATTTTATTTATTTATTTGAGAAAGAGACAGAGACAGCAAGAGAGAGCATGATCAGGGATGAGAGGGAGAAGCAGGCTCCCACTGAGCAGGAGGCCTGATGTGGGGCTCAATCCTAGGACCCCAGGGTCATGACCTGAGCTGAAGGCAGATGCTTAACTGACTGAGCCACCCAGGTGCCCCACCATAAGGGACTCTTAATTATGGAGAACAAACTGAGGGTTGATGGAGGGAGGTGGGTGGGGAATGGGCTAGATGGGTGATGGGCATTAGGGAGGGCACTTGTGATGAGCACTGGGTGTTATATGTAAGTGATGAATCCTAAATTCTACTCCTGAAACCAGTATTATATATGTTAACTAAATAGAATTTAAATTAAAATTTGAAGAAAAAAAAAGAAACATCAAGTGCAAGGTCATAGAGATATGAGAGAGCAAAGTTTGGGAGGTTTGAAGTAATATTTTGACATGGCTAGAGCATAAGGAGCTTGTGGGGTAGAAGAAGGAAAAAGACTGGAGAGATAAAGGTGAATGCAAACTCATGAAGAGTTTTGTTAATATACTAAAAGATTAATCCTTGATTTGGTAAATAGCAGGGAATTATTCAAGAGGTTTTTTTTTATTATGTTATGTTAGTCACCATACAGTACATCTTTAGTTTTTGATGTAGTGTTCCATGATTCATTTTTTGTGTATAATACCCAGTGTTCCATGCAATGAGTGCAAGAGTTTTTAGCTGGGGAATATCATGGTCAGATACTTGTTTTAGAAACAAATCATTCTTGTGTTGGGGCCATGAAGTGATGAAGGACTGAATTCAGGAATTGGCAGTGCTAATGGGATAGGAGGGTTGAGGTGGGATTGGCAAGGCTGACAGTTTGATGAGATAAGGGGTTGAGGGAGAGAGGATGATATCCAGGTTACAGATCTCAGTAACCTGGGATTTCAAAGAAGCAGAGTCTTAACAGACCTCATGCATTTTGCAGAACCTTAAAAAGCCACTAGAAATGCTGTCAGAAGCATTTGCATTCAAGGATGAAATAGTATATATAGAACTGTGTTTTGTATTGAACAGTCCAGACAGATTTAACTCTGAGTCTGTCATAGTCCATTATTGTGTTTCTGCTGTGATGCTTGGTGGGGAAATCACCCAGGAATCCACTGCAAACCAATAAACACCTCAAAGTACTTACCCCATTAAAGCTAAGGTGACAAGAGGGAGTAATCATTGAAATGCTGCTTTATTCTATATTTGCACTCCTACAGCTCTCATCTGTGTAGACACACATCCACATAGCAAAGGGTGAGTAGTCCAGCATGGTCTGTAGCTGGAGTGATGAATCCCTTGTATCTATACAGTATTCTTTAGGTCATGTAGAACCTTCACATCTTTTCCCTAATAATTCTCACAACTAATGTGTGAGAGAGGCAAGCACATGTTCTATTTTGCAGATGAGGAGATGGACCCTCAGAGATATTAAAATTTTTGTTCAGTGTGGCCAAGCTGGCAAGTGATTGAGCTGGCTCTTGTACCAAGTTCTCTGTCTATGGAGCTGAAGTTGGAATCCCATCTTTGGAGGCCATTTACTATTGAATCATGTCAGTATGATTTCTCAGTCTGTTATTCACCATGTAGCTCAAAGAAATGGTTCTTTTAAAACATTTCTTTATACTGACCGGAATCTATTGCTATATTGATAGTATATCCACAGATAAATATATAGACACATCTGAAAGTTATATAGCATAGCATTTGTAAAAAGTCTTTTGGTTGGAAGTGACAGGAAGAGAATGCAGTGTTTCACATAACTAGGTAGTCTAAGGTGGTCAGTGCTCCCATCAGCAGTGGCTAGATCCAGGGCATTGCAGTAATTCTGCTCCTGCTCCCTCCCTCTTCTCTTTCCTGCCATCCCTTCATTCTTTCCGCCTTCATTCTCTCACTCCTTGATCTCTGTTTTCTTCTGTGTTGGCTTCATTTCCAGGCGAAATCTCTCTCTCTCTGATTGTAAAGGTAATTTTGGAAGCTAGAAATTTAGATATCTTTTAGTGTATACGATCTTAGCAATAAAAGAACCCCTCTCTTTTAGCATCTATATCAATATTCTCCAAAACATTGGTTTTTCTTGGGTCATGTGCCCTTCTCTGAGGAAATCTAGTTTGGATAGTGTATCCCAATTTGGCAACTGGGATCAGGAGCCCAATGTGGTGTGTGGTGTGGTCTCACCATGGCTGATGGGATGGGAGAGTGTTGTTCTTTAAAGAGAAATTAGGTGCTGCTATTAAGAGACAGGAGATAAAAAGAGGGAAAAACCCAGAGATGTCAATCACATTATACTCAGGGATTTTGTAGATAAGGCAGTCTTTAAGAAGCATAAGACAATGCAGGGCTTCCCTTCCCAGCTCTTCTAGTCTTTACTGTGTAACTTTGAGAAGTCGTCTTTTTCAGACTTGGTTTTCTTAACTGTAAAATGAGGAAAAAATTCTTTGCCCAGCTACTACTATGGCTTCTGTGAGGATCTCAGGGTGCCCCCAATTGCTCTGCACACATACAGTGTCCCCTGAGGGACTTGAGTTCTGCCAGCACATGTCTCATTCCTGCTTTAATCTTCCTGGGCACAATGTGTGTATTCAGGAAAGTCTGTGGTACAGCCATGACATTTCTTTTCTTTTCTTTTATTTAGATTCAATTAGCCAACATATAGTACATCATTAATTTCAGATGTAGTGTTAAGTAATTCATCAGTTGCATGTAACACCCAGTGTTTGTCACATCACATGCCCTCCTTAATGCCCACCATCCAATTACCCCATCCCCCACCCACCTCCCCTCCAGCAACCCTCAGTTTGTTTCCTATAGTTAAGAATCTCTCATGATTTTTCTCCCTCTCTGATGAATTTCCCTTCAGTTTTTCCTCCCTCTCCCTATGATCCTTTGCGCTGTTTCTTATATTCCACATATGAGTGAAACCAAATGATAATTGTCTTTCTCTAATTGACTTATTTCACTCAGTTCCGTCCACGTTGATGTAAATGGTAAGTATTCATCTTTTCTGATGGCTGAGTAATATTCCATTGTGTGTGTGTGTGTGTGTATATATATATATATATCTTCTTTATCCATTCATCTGTTGATGGACATCTTGATTCTTTCCACGTTTTGCTATTGTGGACATTCCTGCTATAAACATTGTGGTGAAGGTGCCCCTTTGGATCACTACATTTGTATCTTTGGGGTAAATACCTAGTAGTACAATTGCTGGGTCATAGGGTAGCTCTGTCTTTAACTTCTTGAAGAACCTCCATACTATTTTCCAGAGTGGCTGTACCAGATTGCATTCCCACCCACAGTGGAGGAGGGTTCCCTTTTCTCTGCATCCATGCCAACATTTGTTGTTTTCTGTCTTGTTAATTTTAGCCATTCTAACTGGTGTCAGATGGTATCACATTTTGGTTTTGATTTGTATTTCCCTGATATCAAAGGATGTGGAGCATTTTTTCATGTGTCTGTTGGCAGTTTGTATGTCTTCTTTGGAGAAATGTCTGTTCATGTTTTCTGCCCATTTCTTGACTGGATTATTTGTTTTTTGGGTGTTGAGTTTGAGAAGTCCTTTATGGATCTTGGATACTAGCCCTTTATCTGATATGTCATTTGCAAATATCTTCTTCCATTCTGTAGGTTGCCTTTTAGTTTTGTTGGCTGTTTCCTTTGCTGTGCAGAAGCTTTTTATCTTGATGAGTCCCAATACTTCATTTTTGCTTTTGTTTCCCTTGCCTTTGAAGACGTGTCTAGCAAGATGTTGCTGCTGCCGAGGTCAAAGGGGTTGCTGCCTGTGTTCTCCTCTAGGACTTTTATGGATTCCTGTCTCACATTTAGGTCTTTCATCCATTTTGAGTTTGTTTTTGTGTATGGTGTAAAAAAAATCGTCCATTTCATTCTTTTACATGTGATTATCTAATTTTCCCGGCAACATTTATTGAAGAGACTGTCCTTTTTCCATTGGATATTCTTTCAAAATGTTGATTGTATTTTGGTAGGGATTGCATTGAATGTGTAAATTGCTCTGGGCAGCACAGACATTTTAACAATATTCTTTCAATCCATGAACATGGAATATTTTTCCATTTCTTTGTGTCTCTCTCAATTTCATTCATAAAAGTTCTGTAGTTTTTAGAGTACAGATCCTTTACCTCTTTGGTTAGATTTATTCCTAGGTATCTTATGGTTTTGGTGCAATTGTAAATGGGATCGATTCCTTAATTTCTCTTTCTTCAGTCTCATTGTTAGTGTATAGAAATGCAACTGATTTCTGTGCATTGATTTTATATCCTGCCACGTTGCTGAATTCCTGTTTAGGTTCTAGAAAATTTGGGGTGGAGTCTTTTGGGATTTCCACATAAAGTATAATGTCATCTGTGAAGAGTGAGAGTTTGACTTCTTCTTCGCTGCTTTGTATGCTTTTATTTCTTTTTGTTGTCTGATTGCTGAGGCTAGGACTTCTAGTACTATGTTGAACAACAGTGGTGAGGGTCAGCATCCTTGTCATGTTTCTGACCTTAGAGGGGAAGCTCTCAGTTTTTCCCCATTGAGAATGAAATATTCTGTGGGCTTTTCATAGATGGCTTTTATGATATTGAGGTATGTTCCTTATGTCTTTACACTGTGGAGAGTTTCAATCAAGAAAGGATGCTGTATTTTGTCAAATGCTATTTCTGCATCAATTGAGAGGATCATATGGTTCTTTTCCTTCTTTTATTTATGTAGTGTATCACAATGATTGATTTGCAAATGTTGAATCACTCTTGCGGTCCAGGCATAAACCCTACTTGTTTGTGGTGAATAATCCTTTTAATGTACTGTTGGATCCTATTGGTCAGTATCTTGGTGAAAATTTTGGCATCCATGTTCATCGAGGGATATTGGTCTGTAATTCTCCTTTTTGATGGAGTCTTTGTCTGGTTTTGGGATCAATGAATGAGTTTGGAAATTCTCTTTCCCTTTCTATTTTTTGAAACGGCTTCAGAAGAATAGGTATTAGTTCTTCTTTAAATGTTTGGTAGAAATCCCCTGGGAAGGCATCTGGCCCTGGACTCTTGTTTGTTGGGAGATTTTTGATTACTGCTTCAATTTCCTTAGTGGTTATGGCTTTGTTCAGGTTTTCTCTTTCTTCCCGTTTCAGTTTTGGTAGTTTATAAATTTCCAGGAATGCATCCATTTCTTCCAGATTTCCTAATTTGTTGGCATATAATTGCTCATAATATGTTCTTAAGATTGTATTTTCTTGGTGTTGGTTGTGATCTTTCCTCTTTCATTCATGATTTTATTAATTTGGGTCCTTTCTCTTTTCTTTTTTTTTTTTAAAGATTTTATTTATTTATTTGAGAGAGAGAGAATGAGAGATAGACAGCACGAGAGGGAACAGGGTCAGAGGGAGAAGCAGACTCCCTGCTGAGCAGGGAGCCCGATGCGGGACTCAATCCCGGGACTCCAGGATCATGACCTGAGCCGAAGGCGGTGGCTTAACCAACTGAGCCACCCAGGCACCCATCTCTTTTCTTTTTGATAAGTCTCGCTAGGGGTTTGACGATCTTATTAATTCTTTCACAGAACAAGCTTCTAATTTCATTGATTTGTTCTACTGTTCTTTTGGTTTCTATTTCATTGATTTCTGCTCTAATCGTTATTATTTCTCTTCTCCTGCTTGGTTTAGGCTTTATTTGCTGTTCTTTCTCCAGCTCCTTTAGGTGTAAGGTTAGCTTTTGTATTTGAAACTTTTCTTATTTTTTGAGAAAGCATTGTATTGCAATGTACTTCCCTCTTATGATCACCTTTGTTGTATCCCAAAGGTTTTGAACAGTTGTGTTTTCATTTTCATTTTTCCTGATTTACCCATTCATTCTTTAGTAGGATGCTCTTTACCTTCCACGTGTTTGAATTCCTTCCAAATTTCCTCTTGTGATTGAGTTCAAGTTTCAATGCATTGTGGTCTGAAAATATGCAGGGAATAATCCCAATCTTTTGGTACCAGTGGAGACCTGACTTGTGACCCTGTATGTGATCTATTCTGGAGAATGTTCCATGTACACTCAAGAAGAATGTTTATTTTGTTGCTTTAGGATGGAATGCTCTGTATATATCTGTGAAGTCCATCTGGTCTAGTGTGTCATTCAAAGCCCTTGTTTCCTTATTGATCTTCTGCTTAGATGATCTGTCCATTACTGTGAGTGGGGTGTTGAAGTCCTCTATGATTATTGTATTATTATCAATGTGTTTCTTTAATTTGGTTATTAATTGGTGATATAATTGGCTGTTCCCAAGTTAGAAACATAAATATTTATAATTGTTAGATCTTCTTGTTGGATAGACCCTTTAAGTATGATATAGTATCCCTCTTCATCCCTTACAATAGTCTTTGGTTTAAAATTTAATTTGTGGGACATCTGGGTGGCTCAGTCAGTTAAGTGGCTGCCTTCGGCTCAGGTCATGATCCCAGGGTCCTGCTTCTCCCTCTCCCTCTGCCTGCTGCTCTGCCTACTTGTGCTCTCTATCTCTCTGTAAAATAAATAAATGAAATCTTAAAAAAAAATCTAATTTGTCTGATATGAGGATTGCCACTCCAGCTTTCTTTTGATGTCCATTAGCATGATAAATGGATCTCCACCCCCTCACTTTCAATCTGGTGTCTTTAGGTCTAAAATGAGTCTCTTGTAGACAGCATATGGATGGGCCTTGCTTTTTTATCCAATCTGATACCCTGTGTCTTTTGATTGGAGCATTTGACCCATTTACATTCAGAGTAACTATTGAAAGATATGAATTTAGTGCCATTGTATTACCTGTAAAGTCCCTGTTCTGTAGATTATCTCCATTTCTTTCTGGTCTGTGTTATTTTTGGGCTCTCTCTTTCTTACAGGGCTTTAATATTTCTTGCAGGGCTGGTTTAGTGATCACAAATTCTTTTAGTTTCTGTTTGTCCCAGAAGCTCTTTATCTCTCCTTCCATTCTGAATGTTAGCCCTGCTGCATAAAGAATTCTTGGCTGCCTGTTCTTCTCATTTAGTACCCTGAATATATCATGCCAGCCCTTTCTGGCCTGCCAAGTCTCAGTGGATAGGTCTTCTGCCAGTTTAATGTTCCGATCCATGTAGGTTAAGGAGTTCTTGTCTCAAGCTGCTTTCTGGATTTTCTCTTTATCTCTGAAATTTGCAAGCTTCACTGATATGTCCGGGTGTTGATCTATTTTTATTTTTTTTTTGAGGGGGGCTTCTCTCTACCTCCTGGACTTGAGTGCCTATTTTCTTCCCCAGATTAGGCAAGTTCTCAGCTATGATTTGTTCAAATATACCTTCCTTCTCTCTCTTCTTCCTCTGGGACCCCAATAATTCTAATATTGTTTCACCTTATGGCAATGATGATTTCTCAAAGCCTCCCTTCATGGTCCATTAGTTGTTTTTCTCTCTTTTCCTCAGCTTCCTTCCTTTCCATCCTCTTGTCTTCTATGTCACTGACTTTCTCTTCTGCCTCATTTTACCTAGCTGTTAGAGCATCCATTTTAGACTGCATCTCAGTGAAATTATTTTGAATTTTGGCATGATTAGATTTTATTTCTGTAGTAAGAGATTCTCTAGTGTCTTTTAGGCTTTTCTCAAGCCCAGCTAGTAACTTTATAATCATTATTCTGAATTCCCACTCTGACATTTTACGTGTATACATGTTGATTAGATCTGTGGCAGAGAGTATTACCTCTGGTTCTTTCTTTTGTTATGAATTCCTCCTTCTAGTCATTTTGCCTGGAGAAGAATGAATGAAAGAGAGAACAAAATGAAAAATATCAACCACGACCAAAGCAAAATACACAGTAGACAGATCCGAAGAGGTCAGAAACTAAAAAAGAAAAGAAACAGAAAAAAAGTGGGGGGGAAAGAGAGAATATAATCTCCTAGGTGGACAAAACAAGGTGATCCACATGGTCCCAGGTGTATTTTGATCTGTTTGTTAGAAGACACTATATCCCAAAATTCTGAAGAAAGCAAAACATATGTATACAAAAATAAAATTGAATACAGTGAAAGGAAGCCAAAAATGAAGAATATGTCTATAAAATATAAATGTAAAAATGTAAGTTAAAGAAAGACTTAAAAACAAAGAGTTGATAAATAAGAAACTAGTTGAAAAGAAAAAAAATGAAAATTTTAAACTCATGATAAAAAATCATGAGAAAAACTCTCAAATTCTCTATACTATTTTCCCCTAGCACTGGAGTTGCAGTTCTGTGTGGTCCGTAAACTTGATATTTTTCTGATGTTCCAGCCAGTCTTCTGGGGGAGGAGCCTGCTGCACTGATTCTCAGGTGTGTTTGCCTGGGTGAATTTGCACCACCCATTTCCAAGAGGCCAGGCTCAGTGTAAACTGCTTTGTGTTGTTATATGTGGCTTTTGTTCCCTGAAGACTTTCCACACCGCTTTAGAGGATGAAAATAAAAATGGTGGTGACCCATTCTCCAGCTCTGGAGGTGAAAGATTGTGGCCCCCTCTCTTCAGTAAACCCTCAGGGAAAAGCAGTCTTCACTTTTGTGTGCACCAAACTCTGCAGATTCCTGCAGTGCACACCTATGCCAATCCTCCCAGGGGAAGGAGGAAGGTCACCTCAGACCTGCCACTTGCAGGGACCCCACAGGGAGAGCAATCACCTGATTGATTGTGAGTGCACCTGTGCTGCCCCTCCCATGGGAAGGAGGAGGGTCCCCCTCTCTTTTGCAGGCCACTGCATGGGAGTGGTTGCCCAATCCTGCTGGGGTTCATGGTTTATGGCAAACCGAGCTGAGAGCCCACTCCCAGGCTCACTGACCATAGCCAGGTTCCCTGCTCCAATGCTTAGGAATCTGTCGGCTTAGGCACCACCCCATTCTTTCTGTGACCCCGTGGATCCTGAGACCACACTGTCCACCTAAGATTCTGTCCTGCTTCACCACCTGTGCACCTACCAGGCAGGGACATCTGTCACTGGGGCAGACTTCTAAAAGTTCCGATATTGCTCTCTGCTGCTATATTGCTTTCTGGTAGCTGGCTTGCAAAGGCTCTCTCCCCTTGCCATTTATCTTACAATAGATCCCCTCAGATTCACTTCTCCACACTTCTTACCTTGCAAAAAGTGGTTGCTTTTCGAGGATGGAGGCAAGATGGCGGAGGAGTAGGAGACCTAGATTTTGTATGGTCTCAGGAATTCAGCTGAATAGGGATCAAACCATTCTGAACACCTACGAACTCAACAGGAGATTGAAAGGAGAGTAGCAACAACTCTCTGAACAGAGAAGCAACCACTTACTGGAAGGTAGGACATGCGGAGAAGTGAATCCGAGGTGATATTCGGGAGGATAGACGGTGGGGGAGGGGCCTCCGCCGGCCGCTTCTGGCAAGTGATAGAGACGCGGAGCACAAAACCGGACCATTTAGAAGCAGGCTCCGCGGAGGGACGTCGCTCCAGTGGCTAAGCAGGGGGTGGAATCCTCCCGGGACAGTGTGGTCTCAGGACCCTTGGGGTCACAGAAAGACCGGGGGTGCCTGAATGCACCAGAGCTCCCAGGTATCAGAGCGGGGAAGCCGGCTGCAGAGACAGAGCTGAGGCGCGGGCTCTCAGCTCGGGGTTGCCATAAACTGTGATCCGCGGCCCAGTCGGGCCACTGCTCCTCCAGCAGGGACCCAACAAGCGGCAGATCCGGGGAGACTCCCCTTCCTTCCCGGGGAGGAGCGGCGCGGGAATGCACCGCAGGGATCTGCTGGGTTTGGAGACTCCACACGGGGTCGGGTGCCAGAGATAGCAACAGTCAGTCACATGCCAGGTGAGCACGGAGTGCGGCCGGAGACTGGGGAGACGGGAGTGTCTGCTTTTCTCTGGGGGCGCACTGAGGAGCGGGGCCCCGAGTTCTCAGCTCCTCCGGGTGGAGATTGGGAGGCCACCATTTTCACCCTGGTCCTCCAAAGCTGTACCGAGAGCTTGCAGGGAACAAAAGCTCCTGAGAGCAAACCGGAGTAGCTTCCTTAGCCCGGACTGCAAGGGTGGGGCAATTCAGCCTCTGGCAAAGACATTTGGAAACCCCAGCAACAGGCCCCTCCCCCAGAAGATCAGCACGAACAGCCAGCAAGCCAAAGCCAAGTTTACCGATCAAGGAGAACGGGAGAACTCCAGCGCTAGGGGAATACTGCACATAGAATTCATGGCTTTTTTTTTACCATGTTTCATTAGTTCATCAAAGTTAATTTTTGTTGACTGCTTTTTTTTTTATTTTTCTTTTTCCCTTTTTCAACCAACATCTATCAATCCCTTTTTAAAAAAAAAAAAAACATTTTTTATTTTTCATTTTTAGAGTCATATTTTATCCCTTCATAGTAGTTACCCTTATTTTTGGCACATATATATAAGTTGTTCTCTCTTTAAAATTTTGAGATACAGTTTCTTCTAACAGATCAAAATATACCCTAAATCACTAGTGTATGGCTTTGTTCTAGTCTCCTGCCTGATCATATTCTCTCCCTTTTTCCTTTTTTTTTTCTTAAATCTTCTTTCTTTTTTCAAACAACTTCTTATCTTATCAAGTCCTTTTATAAAATCTTTTATAATTTTCATCTTTGCAGTCATCTTCCATCCCTTCATGTATGAACCCTTATTTTGTACATACATGTCTTTCTTCCTTTAAAATTTTAGGAGGCACTTTTTTCTAACAGACCAAAATACGCCCAAGATCTAGTGTGTGGCACTGATCTATGCACTAGCCTGATCATATTTGATCATATTCTGCTTTTTTTGTATTGTTCTGTTTTTGTTTTTATCTTTTCTTCTTTTTTTTTTTCTCTTTCTTTTTTCTTTCTTTCCCTT
The DNA here is from genome assembly GCF_037043125.1 of Eumetopias jubatus. Classification (NCBI taxonomy): domain Eukaryota; kingdom Metazoa; phylum Chordata; class Mammalia; order Carnivora; family Otariidae; genus Eumetopias; species Eumetopias jubatus. The sequence continues at coordinate 63,697,349 of NW_028274819.1, read as the reverse complement.
TCTTTTCCCCTGGTTTCAGGTCTTTTCTGTATGTATACAGTATATTTGCTAGGGACGTTGTAAACCTGTTAGCATTTTGTTCTCTCATTCATCTATTCTCCTCTGGACAAAATGACAAGACGAAAGAAATCACCTCAGCAAAAAGAACAAGAGGTAGTACCGTCAGACAGGGACCTACTCAATATGGACATTGGTACAATGTCGGACCTAGAGTTCAGAATCATGACTTTAAAGATACTAGCTGGGCTTGAAAAAAGCATGGAAGTTATTAGAGAAACCCTTTCTGGAGAAATAAAAGAACTAAAATCTAACCAAGTCAAAATCAAAAAGGCTATTGATGAGATGCAATCAAAAATGGGAGCACTAAATGCTAGGATAAATGAGGCAGAAGAGAGAATCAATGATATAGAAGACCAAATGATGGAAAATAAAGAGGCTGAGAAAAAGAGAGAGAAACAACTACAGGATCACGAGGGCAGAATTCGAGAGATAAGTGATACAATAAGACGAAACAACATTAGAATAATTGGGATCCCAGAAGAAGAAGAGAGAGAGAGAGGCGCAGAAGGTATATTGGAGCAAATAATAGCAGAGAACTTCCCTAATGTGAGGAAGGAAACAGGCATCAAAATCCAGGAGGCACAGAGAACCCCTCTCAAAATCAATAATAATAGGTCAACACGCCGACATCTAATAGTAAGACTTACGAGTCTCAGAGACAAAGAGAAAATCCTGAAAGCAGCTCAGGAGAAGAGATATGTAACCTACAATGGTAGAAACATTACATTGGCAACAGACCTATCCACAGAGACCTGGCAGGCCAGAAAGGACTGGCACGATATCTTCAGAGCACTAAACGAGAAAAATATGCAGCCAAGAATACTATATCCAGCAAGGCTGTCATTGAAAATAGAAGGAGAGATAAAAAGCTTCCAGAACAAAGAAAAACTAAAGGAATTTGCAAACACGAAACCAGCCCTCCAAGAAATATTGAAAGGGGTCCTCTAAGCAAAGAGAGAGCCTAAAAGCAGCAAAGATCAGAAAGGAACACAGACAACATAGAGTTAGCAGTCACCTTACAGGCAATACAATGGCACTAAATTCATATCTTTCAGTAGTTACCCTGAATGTAAATGGGCTAAATGCCCCAATCAAAAGACACAGGCTATCAGATTGGATTAAAAAGCAAGACCCATCAATATGCTGTCTGCAAGAGACTCATTTGAGACCCAAAGACAGCCCCAGATTGAAAGTGAGGGGGTGGAAAACCATTTACCATGCTAATGGACACCAAAAGAAAGCTGGGGTGGCAATCCTTATATCAGACAAACTAGATTTTAAAACAAAGACTGTAATAAGAGATGAGGAAGGACACTATATCCTACTTAAAGGGTCTATCCAACAAGAAGATCTAACAATTGTAAATATCTATGCCCCGAACATGGGAGCAGCCAATTATATAAGGCAATTAATAACAAAAGCAAAGAAACACATTGACAACAATACAATAATAGTGGGGGACTTTAACACCCCCCTCACTGAAATGGACAGATCATCTAAGCAAAAGATCAACAAGGAAATAAAGACTTTAAATGACACACTGGACCAAATGGACTTCACAGACCTATTCAGAACATTCCATCCCAAAGCAACGGAATACACATTCTTCTCTAGTGCCCATGGAACATTCTCCAGAATTGATCACATCCTAGGTCACAAATCAGGTCTCAACTGGTACCAAAAGTTTGGGATCATTCCCTGCATATTTTCAGACCACAATGCTTTGAAACTAGAACTCAATCACAAGACGAAAATCAGAAAGAACTCAAATACATGGAGGCTAAAGAGCATCCTACTAAAGAATGAATGGGTCAACCAGGAAATTAGAGAAGAATTAAAAAAATTCATGGAAACCAATGAAAATCAAAACACAACTGTCCAAAATCTTTGGGATACAGCAAAGGCAGTCCTGAGAGGAAAGTATATAGCAATATAAGCCTTTCTCAAGAAACAAGAAAGGTCTCAAATACACAACCTAACCCTACACCTAAAGGAGCTGGAGAAAGAACAGCAAAGAAAGCCTAAACCCAGCAGGAGAAGAGAAATAATAAAGATCAGAGCAGAAATCAATGAACTAGAAACCAAAAGAACGGTAGAACAGATCAACGAAACGAGGAGGTGGTTCTTTGAAAGAATTAATAAGATTGATAAACCCCTGGTCAGACTTATCCAAAAGAAAAGAGAAATGACCCAAATCCACAAAATCATGAATGAAAGAGGAGAGATCACAACCAACACCAAAGAAATACAAACAATTATAAGAACATATTATGAGCAACTCTATGCCAGCAAATTAGATAACCTGGAAGAAATGGGTGCATTCCTACAGATGTGTCAACTACCAAAATTGAACCAGGAAGAAATAGAAAACCTGAACAGACCTATAAGCACTAAGGAAATTGAAGCAGTCATCAAAAATCTCCCAACAAACAAAAGCCCAGGGCCAGATGGCTTCCCAGGGGAATTCTATCAGACATTTAAAGAAGCATTCATACCTATTCTCCTGAAACTGTTCCAAAAAATAGAAATGGAAGGAAAACTTCCAAACTCATTTTATGAGGCCAGCATTACCTTGATCCCCAAACCAGACAAAGACCCCATCAAAAAGGAGAATTATAGACAAATATCCTTGATGAACATGGATGCAAAAATTCTCACCCAAATACTAGCCAATAGGATCCAACAGTACATTAAAAGGATTATTCACCACAACCAAGTGGGATTTATCCCTGGGCTGCAAGGCTGGTTCAACATCCGCAAATCAACGTGATACAATACATTATCAAAAAAAAGAACAAGAATTATATGATCCTCTCAATAGATGCAGAAAAAGCATTTGAGAAAGTACAGCATCCTTTCTTGATCAAAACTCTTCAGAGTATAGGGATAGACGGTACATACCTCAATATCATAAAAGCCATCTACGAAAAACCTACAGCGAATATCATTCTCAATGGGGAAAAGCTGAGAGCTTTTCCCCTAAGGTCAGGAACGCGGCAGGGATGTCCACTCTCACCACTGCTATTCAACATAGTATTAGAAATCCTAGCCACAGCAATCAGACAACAAAAAGAAATCAAAGGCATCCAAATCGGCAAAGAGGAAGTCAAACTCTCACTCTTTGCAGATGATATGATACTGTATGTGGAAAACCCAAAAGACGCCACCCCAAAACTGCTAGAACTCATACAGGAATTCAGTAAAGTAGCAGGATATAAAATCAATGCACAGAAATCAGTGGCATTCCTCTACACCAACAACAAGACAGAAGAGAGACAAATCAAGGAGTCGATCCCTTTTACAATTGCACCCGAAACCATTAGATATCTTGGAATAAATTTAACCAAAGAGGCAAAGGATCTGTACTCAGAAAACTATAAAATACTCATGAGAGAAATTGAAGAGGACACAAAGAAATGGAAAAACGTTCCATGCTCATGGATTGGGAGCACCAACATTGTGAAGATGTCAATGCTACCTAGAGCAATCTACACATTCAATGCAATCCCCATCAAAATACCATCCACTTTTTTCAAAGAAATGGAACAAATAATCCTAAAATTTGTATGGAACCAGAAGAGACCCTGAATAGCCAGAGGAATATTGAAAAAGAAAAGCAAAGCTGGCGGCATCACAATTCCGGACTTCCAGCTCTATTACAAAGCTGTCATCATCAAGACAGTATGGTACTGGCACAAAAACAGACACATAGATCAATGGAACAGAATCGAGAGCCCAGAAATGGACCCTCAACTCTATGGTCAACTTATCTTTGACAAAGGAGGAAAGAATGTCCAATGGAAAAAAAGAGCGTCTCTTCAACAAATGGTGTTGGGAAAATTGGACAGCCACATGCAGAAGAATGAAACTGGACCATTTCCTTACACCACACACAAAAATAGACTCCAAATCGTTGAAAGACCTAGCTGTGAGACAGGAGTCCATCAAAATCCTAAAGGAGAACACAGGTAGCAACCTCTTCGACCTCAGCCACAGCAACTTCTTCCTAGAAACATCGCCAAAGGCAAGGGAAGCAAGGGCATAAATGAACTCTTGGGACTTCATCAAGATAAAAAGCTTTTGCACAGCAAAAGAAACAGTCCACAAAACCAAAAGACAACCGACAGAATGGGAGAAAATATTTGCAAATGACAAAGGGCTAGTATCCAAAGTCAATAAAGAACTTACCAAACTCAACACCCAAAGAACAAGTAATCCAATCAAGAAATGGGCAGAAGACATGAACAGACATTTTTCCAAAGAAGACATCCAAATGGCCAACAGGCACATGAAAAAGTGCTCAACATTGGGAAATCCAAATGAAAACCTCAATGAGATAGCACCTCACACCCGTCAGAATGGCTAAAATTAACAAGTCAGGGAACGACAGATGTTGGCGGGGATGTGAAGAAAGGGGAACCCTCCTACACTGTTGGTGGGAATGCAAGCTGGTGCAACCCCTCTGGAAAACAGTATGGAGGTTCCTCAAACAGTTGAAATTAGAGCTACCATTCGATCCAGCAATTGCACTACTGGGTATTTACCACAAAGAGACAAATGTAGGGACCCGAAGGGGTACGTGCACCCCAATGTTTATAGCAGTAATGTCCACAATAGCCAAACTGTGGAAAGAGCCAAGATGTCCATCGACAGATGAATAGCTAAAGAAGAGGTGGTATATATACACAATGGAATATTATGCAGCCATCAAAAGGAATGAGATCTTGCCATTTGCAACGACGTGGATGGAACTGGAGGGTGTTATGCTTAGTGAAATAAGTCAATCAGAGAAAGACATGTATCATATGACGTCACTGATATGAGGAATTCTTAATCTCAGGAAACAAACTGAGTGTTACTGGAGTGGTTGCGGGTGGGAGGGATGGGGTGGCTGGGTGATAGACATTGGGGAGGGTATGTGCTATGGTGAGCGCTGTGAATTGTGCAAAACTGTTGAATCTCAGATATGTACTTCTGAAACAAATAACGCAACATATTTTAAGAAAAAAGAAAAAGAAGAAGTTAACATGAGAGGAAGAATGAAGGGGAGTAAGTCAGAGGGGGAGAAGAACCATGAGAGATGATGGACTCTGAAAAACAAACTGAGGGTTCTAGAGAGGAGGAGGGTAGGGGGATGGGTTAGCCTGGTGATGGGTATTAAAGAGGGCACGTTCTGCATGGAGCACTGGATGTTATGAGCAAACAATGAATCATGGAACACTGCATCAAAAACTAATGATGTAATATATGGTGATTAACATAACAATAAAAAAATTAAAAAAAAAGTGGTTGCTTTTCTATTCATAGAATTCTAGCAATTCTTTTCTTACATCTCAGGTTCAATTCATAGGTGTTTAGAATGATTTGATATATAGCTAAATTCAAGGGACCAGATGAAATGAGGTCCCCTACTCTTCACCATCTTGCCTTCCTCCTCTGCAGTCATGGCATTTCAACATAGGCCCTGAGGAGAAGCAGTACTTACCCAAAGGAATGTACTTGTAATTGTGGACCTATAAACACTTAAGGGAGGAAATATTTGATGGCAAGGATGCCTTTAAGTACCCCTCATGTGACACCATTCCTCTGTTTTGCTCCAGAAAACAGCCCAGTGTGGAGAAAAGAGAAGGGGTTGTAGAGTCAATTAGCCACATATCAGCTGTATGACCTTGGATTGGTTACTTAACCCGAGAGTCATTTTTACTATTAAATAAGGACAGTAGTAAATGCTATCCTTTTCTGAAAGTGGCTGTCAAGAGCAAATTATTTATGGAGTGTCCCGTGGGGCCCTGCCCAGGGCCTCCTGGGTGCATCCTTTCTATCATTTCCATGCTCCTTTCCTGGTTTTGGTTTGCTTCTGCTGCTAATGGCTTGCACTTATGACTCTTCTTTCAGTGGATTGCCACTTTGCTAAGTGCTGGTAATGTCCTTAACCAACCTTTGGAGGGCCTTAACCAATGAGTGGTATGTCAGCCCAGCTCCCTTGCTCTGGTCAGTGTGACTCTGAGACAAAATCAGCCCTATAGTGCTCCCTTCTTGGATCAGGACTTGGTCTTAAATCCCATCCTTGCTTTCTCCTTCCTCTTCCCTCTCTTGTTTCTCTCACACTACTACTGGTTTCTCTTAGGAGCTCCTCCTTCATAAATTACTTGTACATAATGTTCATCTCAAGGTGAGGGAAGTTCACCTAGGACAAGTTAGTAATGTGTAACCTTAGGTAAAGTGACTTATTTAAGGAAACTTATTTTCTTCATCTGGAAAAGGAAGATGGTAACATCTACCACACATACGTTATTGAGCCATAGTAGTTATTCAGTAAATTTTAACAGCTATTTCTAAGCACACTGTGAGAACTTCTGCAAGTAACAAGTGTGAGGGTAACTTTTTATTTTATGATATATGAAGGTAGCCCAGACTGATCAGTTCAAAATGGGGTTGGGGTCCAGCTCTCTAATCAGTTGAATATTTCTTTACTTTAAAATTCCAAGTTCCATCTCTTTTTGTTCATTATATGGTTCCACCACCTGCCCTTGCCCTGCCCCTTGGGTTGTACCTCTGGGCTCTCTGGGAGGTCCCTTGAGGAAGGGCCTCTTTGAACCATTTGTGGAAATAGCCTTTGCTTTAGTGAACAGGGATCTCCCTTTCCTCATTCCCAGATTAAATGACTGCTGCAGCTTTGTAAGTGAGCATTGACCAGGCACGTTTATTGCTATAGATGAACTGTGGCAGGCCAGCTGGGGATTGCCAGGCAGCGAAGGCTCCCATGTGCGCAAAGCACTCAGACCCTTTGGCTCCAATTTGCTTCTGGCTCGTGGGGAAATTGTAACGAGAATGTGAGTGACTGGTTGAACACAGAGGGAGTTCCAGGCGGAAGGGCTGGAGAAAGCTTTGTCTGATCAAACAATGTGCATTGCCGCCCTGTTCGAGGCAGGAAGGTTAGACAATTTGCCCTGTTCACTCAGCTCTGCACCTTGGCTGCCAAACACACATGCTTGCTTGGGGCTATGAAAAGCCCTCTCTGTAGCTCTGTGTAGGAAGTGACAGCTGCCTGTGAAACATCAGGGGAAAGAGCGGAGGATTTCTCTCAAGGAACTGAGCAGGGTTTGAAAGCTGTGCACTTGGTCTGAATTAAAAAAGAAGGAAAATAAAAGAATAGAGCCCATTAACACAGAAAGGAGTCTAAGATCATGCAATCTGATGACACACTTTACAGACAGAGAAACTGGTGCCCATAGAAGAAAAGATTTTGTCCCAAAGTCACACAGCTAGTTAGTGTCAGAAAAAGGTTTAGAACCATATAATTTTTCTATCACACCCTTCTACTTGATTACTTCTTTCACTTTAGTTCTCCTGCTGGGCAGTTATTTGTTTAAGTCATACTTTACTATTAAGTATATACAATTTAAGTCACCACTACATAGCAGCAGCACAGAGACAATCTTCTATAATTTTTACAGTGATCTTATGTTACCCTTGATGATATTGTGAAAGGTGACACAACTTGCCCAGGGTCACACAACTAGTAGCCCAACCTCTTTCTCTCTGATTAGAGACTCCCCCACACTTGCGAAGATATGGTACTACCTCTTAAGATTGCCTCCTGGGGTCCACCAGAATTATGGATAAAAATTTGGGAGGAGAGGAACTAGATGGGGCTAGGGAGAAGGATAGCATGAAGCAGTTGAAAAGTGCAGGCTCTGGGTAGCCTCTGACGCCCTCTTAGCCAGAACAAATATGTCAGTGGGGTCCTCAAGGATGATGCCACGAATCTATGATCCTTTGTTTCAGGTTTAAAGTAGATTCATAAAACTAAAAAAAAAAAAAAATCCTGCCTATAGCTTCTGCAAGTGAAAAGACAGGCTGAGTGGTACATGGGAAAGCATTAAATGCATTGGTTTGTATTCCTACAGATCATGAGGCCATGGGAGTTTTGAGCTTTGGAATGAGAAAAGGAAACCAATTTAACCTCTTCTAACAAAAAACTTGTCCCATTCAAAGGAAAGTTGGCAAATCTTACATTCAGAATGTAATTTATTTCTAGAATGTATTAAGTATGACAGCAGACAAAATGCTTTTCTCCATGTGATTACTATTCAAAGCCAGTATGCATAAACAGTGCCTGCATCTCATGCAGTCCCCTGATGAGATATAAAACAGGCATTGTACAGAATGAAATAGTTGCAATTCTTGGAAAACATGGATCCTTGATATACCAAATTGCCCTGAGGATGAGGAAGAAAATGAATACAAGTAGTCAGAATAAAGGTGAAAGTGGTTTCAACACATTTTTAATAGTTATGATAAAGCTTTTTATTTACATTAGGTTATATTTTTCATTTTGAAATATTAGAACTAAAACTTTAACTTTAAAAAAGAAGAAAAAACACCCATAATGCTTGCACATTATATCGCTTTTTAGAATTTGGTTTTTGTGTTTCCAATCTTATATGCTTGTTCTCTTATATAATTGTAATCTTATGTACAATTTCATTCACTGGTTTTTTCCAATGCTTAATTTCCTGGGTTATTATATAGTTTCCAAAAAGGTGTCATTAATGGTCCCCTATAATTACTGAGTGGATAAAGCATAATTTATAACCTCTTCCTTAACATAGAACATTTAAGTTCTTAATGTGAATGATATTAAATTTCATTAAAACTTTACATCTCTTGCCTTGGCATATCTATTTAATCAGATAATATAATTAATTACATTAATAAATGTCTTGATTTGAAACCATCCTTGCATTCCTGATATAGATTCTACTTTTTTATGATGTATTCTGAATGCCATTTGCCACAGTTTTATTTGGAATTTTTATATCAATATTCATAAATATGATTGATTTAAGCAGACATACCAAGGTAGCCTGTTTTCCTTGCAATCTCATGGTTCCCTTGTTAGAGATATCACCCACTTTGTAATTCTATAAGCTTTAACAAATTACTTAGCTTCTTAAAAATATGTCATTTGGGTATTATATGTAAGTGACGAGTCCCTGGTTGAGATGCTTCTCAAAAGTAAGATAAACAGGGAGGCGGAGCAAGATGGTGGAGGAGTAAGAGACCTAGATTTCGTCTGGTCTCAGGAATTCAGCTGAATAGGGATCAAACCATTCTGAACACCTACGAACTCAACAGGAGATCAAAGAGGAGAGTAGCAACAACTCTCTGAACAGAGAAGCGACCACTTACTGGAAGGTAGGACGTGCGGAGAAGTGAATCCGAGGCGATATTCGGGAGGATAGACGGCGGGGGAGGGGCCTCCGCCGGCCGATTCTGGCAAGTGATAGAATCGCGGAGCACAAAATCGGAACTGTTAGAAGTCGGCTCCGCTGAGGGACGTCGCTGCAGTGGCTAAGCAGGGGGTGGAATCCTCCCGGGACAGTGTGGTCTCAGGACCCTTGGGGTCACAGAAAGACCGGGGATGCCTGAGTGCGCCAGAGCTCCCAGGTATCGGAGCGGGGAAGCCGGCTGCAGAGACGGAGCTGAGGCGCGGGCTCTCAGCTTGGGGTTGCCGTAAACTGTGATCCGCGGCCCAGTCGGGCCACTGCTCCTCCAGCAGGGACCCAACAAGCGGCAGATCCGGGGAGACTCCCCTTCCTTCCCGGGGAGGAGCGGCGCAGGAGCGCACCGCAGGGATCTGCTGGGTTTGGAGACTCCACACGGGGTTGGGTGCCAGAGATAGCAACGCTCCGTCACAGGCTGGGTGAGCACGGAGTGCGGCCGGAGACCGGGGACAAGGGAGTGACTGCTTTTGTCTGGGGGCGCACTGAGGAGCGGGACCCCAAGTTCTCAGCTCCTCCGGGTGGAGATTGGGAGGCCACCATTTTTGCCCTGGTCCTCCAAGGCTGTATGGAGAGCTTGCAGGGAACAAAAGCTCCTGAGATCAAACCTGAGCAGCTTGCTTAGCCTGGACCAACAAGGGCGGGGCAATTCAGCCTCCGGCAAAGACATTTGGAAACCCCAGCAACAGGCCCCTCCCCCAGAAGATCAGCACGAACAGCCAGCAAGCCAAGACCGATCAAGGAGAACGGGAGAACTCCAGCGCTAGGGGAATACTGCACATAGAATTCATGGCTTTTTTTTACCATGATTCATTAGTTCATCAAAGTTAATTTTTGTTAACTGTTTTTTTTTCTTTTTCCCTTTTTCAACCAACATCTTATCAATTCTTTTTAAAAAAAAAAAAACATTTTTTATTTTTCATTTTTAGAGTCATATTTTATCCCTTCATAGAAGTTACCCTTATTTTTGGCATATATATATAAGTTGTTCTCTCTTTAAAATTTTGAGATACAGTTTCTTCTAACAGATCAAAATATACCCTAAATCACTAGTGTATGGCTTTGTTCTAGTCTCCTGCCTGATCACATTCTCTCCCTTTTTTCTTTTTTTTTTTTAAATCTTCTTTCTTTTTTCAAACAACTTCTTACCTTATCAAGCCCTTTTATAAAATCTTTTATAATTTTCATCCTTACAGTCATCTTCTGTCCCTTCATTGTATCAACCCTTATTTTGTACATATATGTCTTTCTTCCTTTAAAATTTTAGGAGGCACTTTTTTCTAACAGACCAAAATACGCCCAAAATCTAGTGTGTGGCACTGATCTATGCACTAGCCTGATCATATTTGATCACATTCTGCTTTTTTTGTAGTGTTCTGTTTTTGTTTTTATCTTCTTTTCTTTCTTTTTTTTTTCTCTTTCTTTTTCTTTCTTTCCCTTTCTTTTCCCCTGGTTTCAGGTCTTTTCTGATTTGTATACAGTATATTTGCTGGGGACGTTGTAAACCTGTTAGCATTTTGTTCTCTCATTCATCTAGTGTCCTCTGGACAAAATGACAAGACGAAAAAATCACCTCAGCAAAAAGAACAAGAGGTAGTACTGTCAGCCAGGGACCTACTCAATACGGACATTAGTACGATGTCGGACCTAGAGTTCAGAATCATGACTTTAAAGATACTAGCTGGGCTTGAAAAAAGCATGGAAGTTATTAGAGAAACCCTTTCTGGAGAAATAAAAGAACTAAAATCTAACCAAGTCGAAATCAAAAAGGCTATTGATGAGATGCAATCAAAAATGGGGGCACTAACTGCTAGGATAAATGAGGCAGAAGAGAGAATCAGTGATATAGAAGACCAAATGATGGAAAATAAAGAGGCTGAGAAAAAGAGGGAGAAACAACTACAGGATCACGAGGGCAGAATTCGAGAGATAAGTGATACGATAAGACGAAACAACATTAGAATAATTGGGATCCCAGAAGAAGAAGAAAGAGAGAGAGGGGCAGAAGGTATATTGGAGCAAATAATAGAGAACTTCCCTAATGTGAGGAAGGAAACAGGCATCAAAATCCAGGAGGCACAGAGAACCCCTCTCAAAATCAATAATAATAGGTCAACACCCAGACATCTAATAGTAAAACTTACGAGTCTCAGAGACAAAGAGAAAATCCTGAAAGCAGCTCGGGAGAAGAGATATGTAACCTACAAAGGTAAAAATATTAGATTGGCAACAGACCTATCCACAGAGACCTGGCAGGCCAGAAAGGACTGGCAAGATATCTTCAGAGCACTAAACGAGAAAAATATGCAGCCAAGAATACTATATCCAGCTAGGCTGTCATTGAAAATAGGAGAGATAAAAAGCTTCCAGAACAAAGAAAAACTAAAGGAATTTGCAAACAGGAAACCAGCCCTCCCAAGAAATATTGAAAGGGGTCCTCTAAGCAAAGAGAGAGCCTAAAAACAGCAAACATCAGAAAGGAACACAGACAACATACAGTAACAGTCACCTTACAGGCAATACAATGGCACTAAATTCATATCTTTCAGTAGTTACCCTGAATGTAAATGGGCTAAATGCCCCAATCAAAAGACACAGGCTATCAGATTGGATTAAAAAGCAAGACCCATCAATATGCTGTCTGCAAGAGACTCATTTGAGACCCAAAGACAGCCCCAGATTGAAAGTGAGGGGGTGGAAAACCATTTACCATGCTAATGGACACCAAAAGAAAGCTGGGGTGGCAATCCTTATATCAGACAAACTAGATTTTAAAACAAAGACTGTAATAAGAGATGAGGAAGGACACTATATCCTATTTAAAGGGTCTATCCACCAAGAAGATCTAACAATTGTAAATATCTATGCCCCGAACATGGGAGCAGCCAATTATATAAGGCAAATAATAACAAAAGCAAAGAAACACATTGACAACAATACAATAATAGTGGGGGACTTTAACACCCCCCTCACTGAAATGGACAGATCATCTAAGCAAAAGATCAACAAGGAAATAAAGACTTTAAATGACACACTGGACCAAATGGACTTCACAGACCTATTCAGAACATTCCATCCCAAAGCAACGGAATACACATTCTTCTCTAGTGCCCATGGAACATTCTCCAGAATTGATCACATCCTAGGTCACAAATCAGGTCTCAACTGGTACCAAAAGTTTGGGATCATTCCCTGCATATTTTCAGACCACAATGCTTTGAAACTAGAACTCAATCACAAGAGGAAAGTCGGAAAGAACTCGAATACATGGAGGCTAAAGAGCATCCTACTAAAGAATGAATGGGTCAACCAGGAAATTAGAGAAGAATTAAAAAATTCATGGAAACCAATGAAAATGAAAACACAACTGTCCAAAATCTTTGGGATGCAGCAAAGGCAGTCCTTAGAGGAAAGTATATAACAATACAAGCCTTTCTCAAGAAACAAGAAAGGTCTCAAATACACAACCTAACCCTACACCTGGAGGAGCTGGAGAAAGAACAGCAAAGAAAGCCTAAACCCAGCAGGAGAAGAGAAATAATAAAGATCAGAGCAGAAATCAATGAAATAGAAACCAAAAGAACAGTAGAACAGATCAACGAAACTAGGAGGTGGTTCTTTGAAAGAATTAAGAAGATTGATAAACCCCTGGCCAGACTTATCCAAAAGAAAAGAGAAATGACCCAAATCCACAAAATCATGAATGAAAGAGGAGAGATCACAACCAACACCAAAGAAATACAAACAATTATAAGAACATATTATGAGCAACTCTATGCCAGCAAGTTAGATAACCTGGAAGAAATGGGTGCATTCCTAGAGATGTATCAACTACCAAACTGAACCAGGAAGAAATAGAAAACCTGAACAGACCTATAAGCACTAAGGAAATTGAAGCAGTCATCAAAAATCTCCCAACAAACAAAAGCCCAGGGCCAGATGGCTTCCCAAGGGAATTCTATCAGACATTTAAAGAAGAATTCATACCTATTCTCCTGAAACTGTTCCAAAAAATAGAAATGGAAGGAAAACTTCCAAACTCATTTTATGAGGCCACCATTACCTTGATCCCAAAACCAGACAAAGACTCCATCAAAAAGGAGAATGACATACCAATATCCTTGATGAACATGGATGCAAAAATTCTCACCAAAATACTAGCCAATAGGATCCAACAGTACATTAAAAAGATTATTCACCACGACCAAGTGGGATTTATCCCTGGGCTGCAAGGCTGGTTCAACATCCGCAAATCAATCAACGTGATACAATACATTAACAAAAGAAAGAACAAGAATCATATGATCCTCTCAATAGATGCAGAAAAAGCATTTGAGAAAGTACAGCATCCTTTCTTCATCAAAACTCTTCAGAGTATAGGGATAGAGGGTACATACCTCAATATCATAAAAGCCATCTACGAAAAACCTACAGTGAATATCATTCTCAATGGGGAAAAGCTGAGAGCTTTTCCCCTAAGGTCAGGAACGCGGCAGGGATGCCCACTCTCACCACTGCTATTCAACATAGTATTAGAAGTCCTAGCCACAGCAATCAGACAACAAAAAGAAATCAAAGGCATCCAAATCGGCAAAGAGGAAGTCAAACTCTCACTCTTTGCAGATGATATGATACTTTATGTCGAAAACCCAAAAGACGCCACCCCAAAACTGCTAGAACTCATACAGGAATTCAGTAAAGTAGCAGGCTATAAAATCAATGCACAGAAATCAGTGGCATTCCTATACACCAACAACAAGACAGAAGAGAGACAAATCAAGAAGTCGATCCCATTCACAATTGCACCCAAAACCATAAGATACCTAGGAATAAATTTAACTAAAGAGGCAAAGGATCTGTACTCAGAAAACTATAAAATACTCATGAAAGAAATTGAAGAGGACACAAAGAAATGGAAAAACGTTCCATGCTCATGGATTCGGAGAACCAACATTGTGAAGATGTCAATGCTACCTAGAGCAATCTACACATTCAATGCAATCCCCATCAAAATACCATCCACTTTTTTCAAAGAAATGGAACAAATAATCCTAAAATTTGTATGGAACCAGAAGAGACCCCGAATAGCCAGAGGAATATTGAAAAAGAAAGCAAAGCTGGCGGCATCACAATTCCGGACTTCCAGCTCTATTACAAAGCTGTCATCATCAAGACAGTATGGTACTGGCACAAAAACAGACACATAGATCAATGGAACAGAATCGAGAGCCCAGAAATGGACCCTCAACTCTATGGTCAACTTATTTTTGACAAAGCAGGAAAGAATGTCCAATGGAAAAAAGACAGTCTCTTCAACAAATGGTGTTGGGAAAATTGGACAGCCACATGCAGAAGAATGAAACTGGACCATTTCCTTACACCACACACAAAAATAGATTCCAAAGGGTTGAAAGACCTAAACGTGAGACAGGAGTCCATCAAAATCCTAAAGGAGAACACAGGTAGCAACCTCTTCAACCTCAGCCACAGCAACTTCTTCCTAGAAACATCACCAAAGGTACGGGAAGCTAGGGCAAAAATGAACTATTGGGATTTCATTAAGATAAAAAGCTTTTGCACAGCAAAAGAAACAGTCCACAAAACCAAAAGACAACCGACAGAATGGGAGAAAATATTTGCAAATGACATATCAGATAAAGGGCTAGTATCCAAAATCTATAAAGAACTTACCAAACTCAACACCCAAAGAACAAATAATCCAATCAAGAAATGGGCAGAAGACATGAACAGACATTTTTCCAAAGAAGACATCCAAATGGCCAAGAGGCACATGAAAAAGTGCTCAACATCGCTCGGCATCAGGGAAATCCAAATCAACACCTCAATGAGATACCACCTCACACCCGTCAGAATGGCTAAAATTAACAAGTCAGGGAACGACAGATGTTGGCGGGGATGTGGAGAAAGGGGAACCCTCCTACACTTTTGGTGGGAATGCAAGCTGGTGCAACCCCTCTGGAAAACAGTATGGAGGTTCCTCAAACAGTTGAAATTAGAGCTACCATTCGATCCAGCAATTGCACTACTGGGTATTTACCCCAAAGATACAAATGTAGGGACCCGAAGGGGTACGTGCACCCCAATGTTTATAGCAGCAATGTCCACCATAGCCAAACTGTGGAAAGAGCCAAGATGTCCATCAACAGATGAATGGCTAAAGAAGAGGTGGTATATATACACAATGGAATATTATGCAGCCATCAAAAGGAATGAGGTCTTGCCATTTGCAACGACGTGGATGGAACTGGAGGGTGTTATGCTTAGTGAAATAAGTCAATCAGAGAAAGACATGTATCATATGACCTCACTGATATGAGGAATTCTTAATCTCAGGAACAAACTGAGGGTTGCTGGCGTGGTCGGGGTTGGGGGCGATGGGGTGGCTGGGTGATAGACATTGGGGAGGGTATGTGCTACGGTGAGCACTGTGAATTGTGCAAGACTGTTGAATCATAGATCTGTACTTCTGAAACAAATAACGCAACATATTTTAAGAAAAAAGAAAAAGAAGAAGATAGCAGGAGAGGAAGAATGAAGGGGAGTAAGTCAGAGGGGGAGACGAACCAGGAGAGATGATGGACTCTGAAAAACAAACTGAGGGTTCTAGAGGGGAGGGGGGTAGGGGGATGGGTTAGCCTGGTGATGGGTATTGAGGAGGGCACGTTCTGCATGGAGCACTGGGTGTTATGAACAAACAATGAATCATGGAACACTGCACCAAAAACTAATGATGTAATATATGGTGATTAACATAACAATAAAAAAATAAAAAAAAAACAAACTGAGGTTTCTAGAGGGGAGGAGGGTAGGGGGATGGGTTAGCCTGGTGATGGGTATTAAAGAGGGCACATTCTGCATGGAGCACTGGGTGTTATGAACAAACAATGAATCATGGAACACTACACCAAAACAAATGATGTAATATATGGTGATTAACATAACAATAAAAAATTAAAAAAAAAAGTAAGATAAACAATGGTCAGTTACCAGGCAGAAGAGTTTGTTACTGCATTGTTACATTGCCTTAGATGTATGCACTTGTCCACTCATGGAGGTTATTTAATCACATGATTGTTAACTCAGTTGAATTATTTGTATCAATATCATAACTTGAGGGGTTGCATTTTAGCTTAAATTTTATCTCTAACTATTGATTTAAATGCCTTAAAAATACATCGTAATGCAGCATTAATATGAAAAAAATTTTATTGTTTCCACAAGAATGACTGACACATGTCAGGCAATGCAATGAAAAGAAATAGAAACTGCCAAATTTCTCAGAATAGATCATAAAAATGCTAAGGTGGGAATCTCGGGTAACCAATTTATGTGTCTGAACTACTGTCATTTAGGTACACACAGCTTCTCTCTGAAAAGCAGTTGTCTGACTTTGAAGAGAGCCTGGCTAACTTTCAGGACATTCCCTCAGTGAAGAAAAAGGATAAAGCTCCAAGGGCATGCCAATGAAACACCAATATTCTGTATGCCTGAAAATAGCACTGTTAATCCTAAAAGTATGAAAAGGCCACTATCATGAGCATAGTTCATGCAAATCCAAAACTTAAGCTCCAAACTTGCTTAGGACACTGAAGAAAAAGTATGGATAAATATAGATTATTGTTAAATCTATAAACGTGAATATTTATGTGGTTCTTTCCTTACATTCCAAAGCTGTAATAAAATGGTGTGGCTTAGAGTGGATAACATATTAGAAGTCAGTATGGTGTGACAGTGTGTGATACTGGGATTTATAAAAATATACATATTTGATCTTCCTCTCCTTTCTGGCACAGGTCTCCCAAAACCCCTGAAATTTGAGTGATGAGAATGCTAAAGGTGTTTTTTTGTTGATCAGGTGACTTTCAAAATGCCTCTTGATCACCTAAGGATGGAGGTTGGTCATGAGAGGAACCAATCTTGTGATTAAAGGTTTGGAACTTTCAGTCCTATCGCTCTCACCTCAGGGGAAGGGAGAAGGGCTAAAGGTTGAATCAGTCACCACTGGCCAAAGATTTAATGAGTCATGCCATTGTCATGAAGCCTCCATAAAAACCCCAAAGAACAGTATTTGGAGGACTTCTGGGTTGGTGAACACACGGAAATTTAGGGGGAGCAGTCCACATGAAAGTTCAATGCCCTTTCCCTGTTTCTGAGTTACATCCTTTTATAATAAACAGGTGATCTAGTATATAAACAGGTTTTCTGAGTTCTGTGAGCTGCTCTAGCAAGTTAATTGAACCCAAGGAGGGGATTGTGGGAACCACCTAGGCTTGCAGTTGGCATCCTGAGTTGTTGGAACCTCCATTTGTAGCTGGTTGGTCAGAAGTACAGGTAACAACCTGGGTTTGTGACTGGCATCTGATGTGGGGAAAGGGCAGTTCTTGTGGGACTGAGCTGTCAACCTGTGGAATCTGATTCTATCTCCAGGTAGATAGTGTCAGAATTGAGTTGAATTATAGGACATCCAGCTGGTGTCCTGACCATTGCTTGTTTCTGTGGGGACCCTCTCTCTCCACCCACCACACATACTGGAATTGGTGATCAGAACATCTATTTACAGGGTAAGTAGCCGATTACCTTAACATCTGTACCTGAACCTCTATAGCAGGCTAGACTAATTCTGCTGTGTTGCAATTTGCTATTTTGTGCTTTCTTATAAATCTGGGTTTTGTCCACATAGGAAGGCTTGGTCTTTTTTTACTGCTTTAAAGAGATACCAGAAGTAGGGAGTTATTCATGCTAGCAAGCCCTACAAATTCAAGTGAGCTTTTTGATCTTTTGGAGTTTTTGTAGAGTTGCAGAGATGTAAGTGATGTTAACATAAAGCTTAAATACTAATAAATGCTCACATTGTTTGATGTCTTCCCTCTTCTGAAATGCTAGTCACACATTCAGTCCCTAGTGTAATCCTATTTAGAAACCACAGGCACTTTGAAGAGCTCTGGCTGTCAGTTTTAGCTTCAAAAATCCCTGAGGAGGGTTTTCTACCTAAACTTTAAGAAGAGTCTGAGAAATGTGGCATAAACAGTCACTCCTTATTGTATTCTATAGCACTTATGGTCATGGAAACATTAGACATTAAAGGTAAGAGTGGTTTTGTTTTCTTGTCTGTTTTAATTTTCTGATCTTATCAATGCTCCAACCAGAGAGGGACTGGATAAAGATGTTGGGTTTACTCCATTGAAGGATGTCTTCTTAGTGACCTCTACTGGAATCCTTTCTTTTGGGACCCCAAATAAACAGTGTATTTGCTAAGAAGTTAACATTCTGAAATGAATTGTCCTCAATATATTTGTTGCTTAAATAAGCATAATTGTGTGTTCATAGTTCTCTAAAACTAGAAAAAAATATAAAGGAGTACCTAGAGTGTTTTTTCTCACTCTTCATTATGATATTAGGAGTACCCTTAGGACTGAGTTAGTTTTATCTTTTTTTCCTGATATGCCACCTCTACCTGCATTATGTTGGTTCTACACTTCCAACATATGTTTACTAGTGATGCATTTGCCCGTATCGGACAGCTGTGGTCGGCTTACATCCTAGTCAGTGATACCAGTAGTAGATGATGTTTTGTCTCACTAACAGTCATGGCGGTATGGGGCAAAGAGTACAAAGACTACCAGAGTTGTAGTCAGACCTGTGTTTTAATCTTGCCTTCTGTCATGTATTCCATGTGGGGTACTGGAAAAATACCTCAACTCTGAAAACCTTAGTTTCCTTATCTGTGAAATGGCATTTATAACACCTACTTTATGAATTTGCTGTGACTATTGATTTATTTAAAAGCACATTGCCTGGCACATCATAGTACATGGCACAATTAAATGCTAACTTCCCTTGCATTACATCATTCCTTTCTTCTCACCCAATGATAGATCAAATTTCATTCTCTAGAGCAAGAGTTCTCAAAGTGTGGTCCCCAGACCAGCAGCATCAGCCTTAGCTGGGGATTGTTAGAAATGCAGATTCTTGGGCCTCATCACAGACTTGTGAATCAGAAATTCTGCAGGTGGAGCCAGTAAATCTGTGAGCTTCTCCAGGTGATTCTGGTACATAGTAAAGTTTGAGAAGTACTGCCCTAAAGTGTAGGCTTCCTGTTTAAACTAGAGTCCAGCAATTTTGTTGACATTGTTCTTGTTACCCCGAACAAATCTGAATATTGCACAAGTTACAAGAGTCCAGTTCTCTAGTCTAATGCCCAGGAATGTCCTCTGTTCTTGCTCTTACCCTGGAGAAAGACGGGATTGAGAGACAAGGAGCAATAATGGTTTGTTCCAAGATGGAAAATCAGCACTGAGTGAAAATTCCTTTTGTTCTATTTCTTGAGCCTGGACCACACTGGCTTTCTTGGCATTGTCAATCTTTAAAATTTCAGCCAATATAATGCATGTGAGATTGCATATATTTCTGGGCTTAATTTATGTTTTACTGATTCTAATGCTTATTGCCTTTTCAATTGTTGGTCAGTTGTTTGCACTTTTATGAAATGCTGGTTATGTCTGTTAGTAATTTTTCTGTAAGAGTGCTTAGCTTTTCATTTCACCTTTATCAGGATATAATTGACATACAACATTGTGTAAGTTTAAGGTGTACAATATGTTGATTTGATGTACTTATTTTTTTATTGAAAAATTAGAAATTTATTATAGATCTAAATGTAAAGCCTAAAATATAAAACTTCTAGATAAAAACATAGGAGAAAATCTCTGTGACCTTCAGTTAGGTAAAGAGTTTTTAGACAAAAAGAGTATGAACAATAAAGTTAACAAATTGATAAATTTTTCTGCTCTTTGAAAGGCACTAAAAAAAATGAAAAAGTAAGCCATAGACTGGGATAAAATGCATAAAAGATACATATCTAATAAAAGATTTGTGTACAGAATATATACAAAAAACCTCAAAAATCAGAACACCCCAATTTTTAAAAAGTGAACAAAATATTTTTTCTAATATTTTCATATTTAAGAACTTTTATTGTTTTTTCTCTTTAAATTTTTTTTATTATGTTAATCGTCATACATTACATCATTAGTTTTGGATGTAGTGTTCCATGATTCATTGTTTGTGCATAACACCCAGTGCTCCACGCAGAACATGCCCTCTTTAATACCCATCACCAGGCTAACCCATCCCCCCACCCCCTCCCCTCTAGAACCCTGTTTGTTTTTCAGAGTCCATCATCTCTCATGGTTCATTTCCCCCTCCGGTTTCCCTCCCTTCATTCTTCCCTTCCTGCTACACCAGTCAGAATGGCTAAAATTAACAAGTCAGGAAACGAAAGATATTGGCAGGGATGTGGAGAAAGGGGAACCCTCCTACACTGTTGGTGGGAATGTAAGCCGGTGCAACCACTCTGGAAAACAGTATGAAGGTTCCTCAAAAAGTTGAAAATAGAGCTACCATATGATCCTGCAATTGCACTACTGGGTATTTACCCCAAAGATACAAATGTAGGGATCCGAAGGGGTATGTGTACCCCGATGTTTATAGCAGCAATCTCCACAATAGCCAAACTGTGGAAAGAGCCAAGATGTCCATTGACAGATGAATGGATAAAGAAGTGGTATATATATATACAACGGAATATTTTGCAGCCATCAAAAGGAATGAGATCTTGCCATTTGCAACGGTGTGGATGGAACTGGAGGGTGTTATGCTGAGTGAAATAAGTCAATCAGAGAAAGACATGTATCATATGACCTCACTGATATGAGGAATTCTTAATGTCAGGAAACAAACTGAGGGTTGATGGAGTGGGGGAGGGGGGAGGGATGGGGTGGCTGTGTGATAGACATTGGGGAGGGCATGTGCTATGGTGAGCACTGTGAATTGTGCAAGACTGTTGAATCACAGATCTGTACCTCTGAAACAAATAATGCAATATATGTTAAGAAAAAAAAAAGATTTGATGTACTTATATATTGCAAAATGATTACCACCATAGCATTAGCTAACATCTCCATCACATCACGTAATTGCCATTTCATTTTTGTGGAGAGAACATTTAAGATCTGTTCTCTGAGCAACTTTCAAGGATATAATACAGTATTTTTTTTTAAGATTTTATTTATTTATTTATTTTAGAGAAAGCATGCAAGCAGAGGTAGGAGCAGAGGGGGAGGAAGAAAGACTCTCAAGCAGACTGCGCGCTGCGTGCAGAGCCTGACATGGAGCTTGATCTGAGCCAAAACCAAGAGGCAGATGCTTAACCAACTGAGCCACCCCTCAAGTATATAATACAGTTTTGTTCACTATAGTCACCATCCTGTACTTTAGATCCCCAGAACTTTTTCATCTTAGAACTAAAAGTTTGTTTCTTTTCACCAATATCTCCCTATTTCTCTCACCCCCCCCGCTCCTGATAACCACCATTCTACTCTCAGTTTCTATGAATTTGGCTTTTTTAGATGCCACATATAAGTCATAACATATACTGTTTGTCTTTCTTGACTTACCTCACTTAGCATAATGCCCTCAGGGTCCATCCATGTTGTCACAAATTGCAGAATTTCCTTCTTTCTAATGGCCGAATAATATTCCATTGTGTATATATATACAGATACACACACACACACACACACACACACACATTCACATACATACCTGGTTTCAATGAATTGTCTTTCTGTGTATTCATGTAGCTCATTGAATTTTCTTAAAGCAGCTATTTTGAATTCTTTATTAGGTAAATTTTTGGTTTCCTTGTCTTTGGGTTTGGTTACTGGAAGATTATTGTGGTCCTTTGATGGTGGTATGCTTTCTTGATTTTTTTCATATTGCTTTGAGTTTCATGTTGCTGTCTTCACATTTGAAGTAGCAATCACCTTGTCCATTTTACTGACTTCTGGGAAGAAATATCGTCCATCTGCCCTGTAGAGATTTTGAGGCTTTCTCGGACAGCCCGTGGATTCACTGGCTCCAGGCTTCTTGCTCCCTCTTGTGGCAGAATTTTTAAAGCTTTATGCCTCTGGATCCCCAAAGGAGCCAGGTGGAGCCTGACAGCCTCTCTTTTGTTTTCCCAAAGGTGGCGCTACAGCTCAAGTGTGTGTTCTCTCCCTGGTCCACAGGTTTAGGGCCTGCTTTCCCCTGTCCTCACTTGCCATCTTCCAAACCTCATCCTCACTGCCACCTACAGGAGGGTGCACAGGTAGCCACAGAGTGGGTGTGTGTGGTTGAGGCACTGGAGGTGCCGGGAGTGTCAGTGGGTCAGCTGGAGGATCTGTAGGTGGGGCTCTTCCAGCAGCTCGTGGGTGGGTGGTGGGCTTCTTGATGGAGCCCATCATACAGTTAGCCCCTTGAGTGCTCTCTGAGACTCCTGTGTACTTTGCCAGATTCCTCTAGCCCTCCAGACGTGGAGTTCTTGATTTAGTACTGGGTGGGGCGAGAGAAAAATGAGCCTCTTTGGTGACACCTGCACAGTGGGGGAAGCTATGTGTTCACTCATCTGCTCTTCCTTTCTCCCAGGGAGCGGGGGAATCTACCTGGGCCCTAAGCTGTTCTGACTTGGGAGAGGGGTGACATGGGTAAAGATAGAGTTCTCTTACTCCAGTGTATCAGAACTTGTTTTTTTTTTTTTTTTTTTTTTTTTTTTTTTTTTTTACTTCGAGTGCTGGATCTTCTTTGGAAACCTGGACTTCCACAAAAGCTCTCTCATGTGTTGGTGATTGTCTCAGTCAGTGTCCCCTAGGGATTCCTGGACCTGAGTTGTGGAGAGGTGCTAGAGCTTGTTCATAGGTCACTTCCAGATCAACAGCCCTACTGACATCTGTTTGCCTATTACCGGAGGCACAGGTAGACGGGACTGCTCCCAGATCCCTTGGCATTTGGTGCTAAATCCTACATCTCCCACAAAGATAGTTTTTTTGTAGATGGATGGGGAACATTTAGGGAGGCAAAAATGAGGGAGACTATGCAGCCCTGATGCTGATGTCATTTCCTGTTTAGCTTTTTTTTTTTGAATGATTCATAGGAATTCTTTACATTAAGTTCCACCAAATGAGTTGTCAATGTTTAACCATTTTTTCACCACTAAAAATGATGGTTTTATATAGTTCAACTTCGTATATTCTGGATAAAGAATTCTATTTTGTTGTATAAATATTTCTTCCAGTTTATGGTTTATCTTTTCATTTTCTTCATGGCTCCTTCTGATACAAAGATATTTTAAATTATAATGTAATCAAATTTATTAATACGATTCTATAAGAGTGTACAAGAAATTCTTTCCTGTACTTTCCCCACTGGTCTGTAATGTTAACTGTATTATATATGTTTCCACATAGTGTACTTGGATAATTATTCTTAGTTTTTGTTCTTCCAAATATATTTTAGAATTGGCTTGTCAAATTAGATGCAAAGCTTGTTGAGGTTTGATTAGAATTTGGCATTTTAATTTTGGAGAAAATTGACTTTAAATATCGAATCTAATTAAAAGTTTAGCTAAGTTCTGTTTTTCTAGAATTAGTAGATCTTTATTCTGGTAATTGGTCTGAAGATTCTTTTGGATTTTCTAAGTAGATATTCATACCGGCTACAAAGTATGATACTTTCCTTTCTTTCATTTCAATGCAATGCTCACAAATCTTTTTTTTCTCCTTTTATCATTATTTTAGATAGTAGCTCAAGTGCAATGTTAAAGAGAAATAGTAATAATGGACATCATTGTTAATGTCCTTGATTTTGAAGTAGGATGCATTTAACGTTTTACCTTTGAGTATGTTTGCTGCAGTTGTTTTTGTTTTTTGTTTTAAATTTAAATTTAAAATTAAAATTTAATTTAAAATTAAAATTAAAATTTAATTTAAAACAATTTTCTTAATTTGCTGAGAGTTTTAATCAAAAAGGAAGAGTCTAATTAAAATCGTGTTCTGTATATATTTAGATGAGCATTTTTTTTTCCTCCTGGAGTATTGTATTTGGTGAATTACAGTAAGAGATTTTTGCATTCCTAGAACAAAGGAAACTTAGTCATGCGTTTATTTTTAGACCACGTTGTAAATTGATGCCTTAGGCTTGCTAATATTCTGGGTTTTGTTGTTGTTGTTTGTTTCTTTTTCCATGCTAATGTTCTCTTTTTAAAAAATTTGAGGTATAGTTGGGCACCTGGGTGGCTCACTTGGTTAAGTGACTGCCTTCGGCTCAGGTCATAATCCTGGAGTCCTGGGATCGAGTCCTGCCTCGGGCTCCCTGCTCAGCAGGGAGTTTGCTTCTCCCTCTGACCCGATCCCCTCTTGTGCTCTCTCTCTCATTCTCCCTCTCTCAAATAAATAAATAAAGTAAAATCTTTAAAAAACAATAAATAAAAAATTGAGGTATAAGTGACATATGATATTAGTTTCAGGTGTACCACACAATGATTCAACATTTGTATATATTACAAAATGGTCACTGCAATAAGTATAGTTAACATCTATCACCAAATAGTTACAAAATATTTTTTCCTATGATGAGAACTTTTAATATTCACTCTTTTAGCAACTTTCAAATATGCAATACAGTATTATTAACCATAGTCACAATTCTGTACATTATATACCTAGGACTCATTTATTTTATGACTGAAAGTTTGTAGCTTTTGATCTCTTCACCCATTTTGCCCACCACTAACTCTCTGCCTTTGGCAACCACCAATCTGTTCTCTGTATCTATGGGCTTTTTTTTTTTTTAATTTTCCACACATAAGTGAGATCTTTCTCTGTCTCACTTATTTCACTTAGTATAATACCCTCAAGATCCATCCATCCATGTTGTTACAAATGGCAATATTTCATTCTTTTTAATGGCCGAATAATATTCTTTTGTATGGATATGTATATAGATGCACATACACATACACACACCACATTTTCTTTATTGAGGAACACTTAGATTATTTCTATTTTTTGACTACTGTAAATAATGCTGCAGTTAACATGGGGGTGCATGCATCTTTTAGTGTTTTCATTTTCTTTGTATGAATATTGAGAAGCGGAATTGCTATATCACATAGTTGTTCTATTTTTAATTTTTTGAGGAACTTCCATACTGTTTTCCATAGTGGCTGTATCAATTTATGTTCCCACCAACAGTGCACAAGTGTTCCCCTTTCTCTACATTCTGTCTTGTCTTTTTTTTTTTTAATGACTTATTTATTTGAGGGTATGGGGAGAGGGGCAGAAGGAGAGCTAGAATCTCAAACAGACTCCTGGCTGAGTGTTGAGACGGACATGGGGCTCGATCCTATAGCCCTGAGATCATAACCTGAACTGAAATCAAGAGTCAGATGCTTAACTGACTGAGCCACCCAGCTGCCCCTTGTCTTTTTGATAATAGCCATTCTAACAGGTATGATGAGGTGACATCTCATTGTGGTTTTGATTTGTAACTGTTTTCTTTTTCTTAGTTTTATTTTCAATACATGGCTTTATGTGTTAAACACAATAGATACAGTTCCTGAGCTGTTTATCTGATGACTTCAATATCTAGAATTGATTATGAGATTTCTATTGGACTCAGGTGTGTCTGACAGCCCAGTCCCAGCTCCTTATTCCAGTGGTGGTTGTCACTTAGTGGCATTCTCTAGTCCACTGTCAATCAAAATCTTGTTCAATCATGAAAATCCATGTCAAATTTTTCTTCTTGGTAAGGCCTTCCAGATTCTTATGACTAGAAGTAATTACTATTTTTTTTTAATGTTTCTACCACATCTTATTGGTATTTCAATTTGGCCCTTAATTATTTCTTCTTTGTTTACCTGTCACCTTCCACATAGTTTGTGAGACTCTTGAGAGCAGGAATGACATCTTTCTCACTTTTGTACTCCCAACACCAATCTGGTTCCTGTCCTAGAGAGGCAGAATTGGATAATGGGGGAAGAAAAAAACTAGCCAGCCAGTGTTTGAAACTAGCCTTTACTGACGGCATGACCTTGGCCTAATTACTTAATGTCCTTGAACTTGGGCTTCATCATCTCTAAAATAGGCATTAAAATGGACCTTTTCTCATGAACATTAAGACAGGATTAAATGAAGTAGTATGTATAAAATGGCTGGCACATAGTAGGTATTCACTACATATTTGATGACTACACATGAATTGAATAGTAGAGGAATCCATTTTTAGTGATAATTCTGCTACCTCATTTAGAAATCATACAAAAAGTTACAGAAAGTTTTTCTTTAGAGCCACAAATAAAGGAAGCTGATCTCAGCCTACAGTTGTCAAAGAAACATTAGCTTCAGGCTATTTGGAAAGGATTCTTTGCAAAGTAGTGTCTGAGGTACTGCTGGAGTTAATAATTCTGCTGCTTGTCCCTGGATGATAATCTTTTATCACCTTAGTTTTGCTGGTGATTTACCTGGCTGGTGATTCCATACAGAGTTCCATTGTGGGACTTGGGACATCAAGAACTTGTGATAAGGTGTCAAGTATCTTTAGGCACATCCTTAGGTTCTCAGAGAAGGTCAGGGAATTAGCACTTGTTCTAACAACCTTGGAACATGATTTTGACCAGGAATCCTAACATCATTGACTTTTAGATATGGAAAAAGCATGTTCAAACAGTTACATAAGGCATGATTAATTCCATGAACACTTATTTCAGGAGCAAATGATTTAAAATTTGGAAGTGTAGCTTTGGGAACACTATACAAACACTCCCTTTCTTAGAACTTTTCAGTAACTCCCATTGGCTAGCAAACAAAGTCGATATTTAAATTACTACATGACTCATCATACCCTACCTCACCAAACTCTTCCCTCACTATTTCTTCTCACATGATCTATGTTCCTAATTCTCCACATATTTTGCTGCCTGCTCCCCCTGCCCCCCACCAAAATGACCATCACTTTGCTCTCTCTGAGTGTTTACTCAAACAGAATTCTCACTTGGAATGTCCCATTTCAACCCATTATTTTATACCCAGCTCAAATGTAACTTTTTTCAAGTAGGCTTCCTTGATCAACAACTAAGAATTAATATTTCATTTATTGAATAAATGAATTCAAAAAATTGAATTCGTTTAATGAATTAAAAAAATTGTACCAGGCATTGAGCTAGTGTCCAAAGCTGACTACTTTCAAAAGCTAATCCTGTTGAGAGATAAGAAAGGCAATAATATTACCCTAACAGCTGTTAAAGTAGTTAGATAAAGTACTATGAGAGTGGGGAGGACAGAAAACCATTCTGACCGATTTCCTGAGGGCTAGTTTGGGTTTATTTACAGGGTGGTGTCTGAGTTCTAAAATCAGTTGTCCTTAGAAAGCAGAAAGTTTATAGTGTGTGTTTTTTTTTTTAATGGAAGTCATATGGCATCATTTCCACCATTCTTTATTGTCAGGCAGTCACAAAGATCCACTCAGCTTCAAAGAAGTGAATGCAGACCTCCCTACTTAATAAAAGAGTGCCAAAGTCACATTTTAACAAGAGCATGTGGGCCGGGAGATACTGTGATTGCTGTGTTGGAAAATAGAAACTGCCATATTACCCTATGTTATCTTGTTTACTTACCCATTGTACTCTATGAGGAAATCCTTAAAACACAAAGGGTCTATGAATTTGTCTCAAATACTTAAGTACTGGGGTTGCTAGAGGGATTGTGTCCTATTTTGGAGGTGGGCTTGGGGGAGAAGACTCTTGAGGGATGAGATGGGTGGTAGCAACCTAGAGGGAAGGAAGAAAGTGGAGCACTTGGGGCCTGGGACAGAGAGAAGGAAGGAGAACCAGAGCCAGCCCAGACCTGACTGGGGTTTTCTATCAAGGGCTGATATACTAAGCCTTGTTTATCTTAATTTAGATGTGAATAATTAATTGCATAGTAAGGAAATAATGAATTTTTGCTTAAGCTCTATTTGTTAAGCTTAAATAATCAATTTGGATAAATAATTAAAGCATAAGCCTTATTGATTAAGCTTTATTTACGCTGGAGTGTGAGTGGGCTTAAGTCAGATTGCTTGTGACAGGAATGTAATAGTTTCTAGTGAGAGCACAGTAGCACAAAGGGGAGCAGAACATCTGGGTAGGGGAATTTTGGAGGGTGTGGGCTAGAGGCAAAAGATATTGACCTCTGAGCCCATTATTCAACCTTTTAGTATTTCTATTGCTAAAGATGCAGTAATACCACTTATGAGTACAAAATTTTTTCATGAAGACCTGAGTTTTAATTTCCTCTTCAATACCTAATTGCTGAGTGAGTTCAGAAAAATTATTGGCTTTGAAGCCTCAGTTGCCTTATCAACAAAATGGGAATAATAATAGTGTCTCTCAAAGGGTTTGACTGAGGATTAAATAAGATTGTGTGATAAAGTTCATAATAGCTTAATTTCTTGAGCATTTTTCTGCATTTAGCCTTGTATAGTATGTCTCCTTCATGATTTTATGGAGGGTGGTCCAGGGGTTCTCTGTCATCCTCCAGGTGGAACTCTTACTCTGGGAAATAGTTCATGCAGATTAAAAAGAAAAAAAAAAGGTGTGTGAGCAGAAGCTTTTGTGAGAGGAATTGCTTTGGTCAATGAGTGGCTAGAAGGATTCCTAATTACCCAAATGTGTACAAGGACCCTCCAGTGTATTCAAGTGCTCCTTGGTGCTTCGCATAATTTGGACTGCCAGCCGGTTATGCTGCCTGCATTGTGATGAGAATGGAGACAGTGGGTGTACTTAACAGTCTTTCTTTAGATTTCTGCTCTCAGTTGAAATTTTAAACCTCTGGACTTTCTTGTGGGGTCGACACAAACCAATTGCAACTGGCACAGGTACCCCAGGAGTTAGACTGGGGAGCAAGATGGGGTCAGAGAAGGTTCAGGGACTTCCTTCTCTTTACTAGCTGAGTGATCCTGAGCAAATGGCTGTACTTCTGTGAGTCTGTTTTCCCCTTTGTAAAATGAGGAGAACAATGCCTCCCATAGGATTGCTGTGGGATTAAATAAATAAAGGACTAGCACAGGGTTTGGGGCATGGTAGGACTCAATCAGTATCCTTTTCCCTTGGTTTCCTATTCTCTTGTAGGACATCATCACAACAATTATTCATCAAATAGAAACTTTCTAACCTTAGACACATCTGGAACTGAAATTACAAAGTCAGAGTTAACCCCTCCTGCTGTTTTGATTCTGTCCTCTCATCTTCTGCTGTCTGTAGACAAGTGTAACATCCAACTGTTCCTGCATACTCAACGGACAGGAGGAAGAACATAAATATTAAATGCGGGGAAAGTCATAGTCTGGGAGATTCTTCTCAAAGTTCTTGGGAGTTTGGTTTAGATAGTGAATCTGTTGTTGGTAGGAAACATTTTTATTTGAAACCATTTGTAAGGGTGGGATGGGGCAAACTAAGTGCTTCTTCTCACCTTGGGATGCACTTTTCAGGAGTTCCATCTTTCTCACTGGCCACTTTGTTAGCCTAAAATCCAAATTTTTACTTAAATCCTCAAAGTCGTTCATTCAATCCATTCTGCATCTCCCCCTGCTTGCCTTCCTGCCTTCCAGCTTTTACTGATGGTCCCCTATGTTTCAACTGCTATGTTAGACTTGGGATACATTGTATAATCAAGGCAACCCTGAGGCCATGTGATTTGTATTAGTGATTTTTTGGTTAATTGAAAAAATTGCTTAACATACCATTAAAATGAGGTATACATACCTTAAACATTTTATCTTAACTTACAACAGTCAAGGGCATATTTAATTATCAATCTTTTAAGGTAGGGACATGTTTTCTGTTTGGTTATGAATTTGCTGACAGGAGGACACAGTCATTTTAGTTGCATAAACCCCACCCACATTGCGCAGTTTACAATCTCATTTCATTTCTTCAAAGTGGAGCTAAAACTCAGGTTATTTGTCAAGTAAAGCAAATGCAAAATCTTTTCAAAATTTTATACTTTTTCCTCCCAATTTTTTAAAAGATTTTATTTGAGAGAGCGCAAGCGAGTGCTTGTGCACAAGCAGGGTGGGGGTCAGGGTAAGGGGTGGGGGAGGGGCAGAGGGAGAGGGAAAAGCAGGCTCTTTGCTTCCCCCCAGGGGGGCTCAATCCCAGGATCCTGGCATCATGACCTGAGCTGAAGGCAGATGCTTAACTAACTGTGCCTCCCACATGCCCCTCCTCCAATTTTTTGAAACCTTTTCTCTTATTGCTAATTTAATAGCATTTAAAAATGACTCGGGGGGCGGAGCAAGATGGCGGAGGAGTAGGAGACCTGGATTTCGTCTGGTCTCAGGAATTCAGCTGAATAGGGATCAAACCATTCTGAACACCTACGAACTCAACAGGAGATTGAAGATAAGAATAGCAACAACTCTCTGAACAGAGAAGCGACCACTTACTGGAAGGTAGGACGTGCGGAGAAGTGAATCCGAGGCGATATTCGGGAGGATAGATGGCGGGGGAGGGGGCCTCCGTCAGCTGCTTCTGGCAAGTGATAGAGCTGCGGAGCACAAAATCGGAACTTTTAGAAGTCGGATCCGCTGAGGGACGTCGCTCCAGTGGCTAAGCGGGGGGTGGAACCCTCGCGGGACAGTGTGGTCTCAGGACCCTCAGAGTCACAGAAAGACCGGGGGTGCCTGAGTGCAGCAGAGCTCCCAGGTATTGGAGCGGGGAAGCCGGCTGCAAGAGACGGAGCCGAGGCGTGGGCTCTCAGCTCGGGGTTGCCATAAACTGTGATCCACGGCCCACTCGGGCCACTGCTTCTCCAGCAGGGACCCAACAAGCGGCAGAGCCGGGGAGACTCCCCTTCCTCCCTCCCCTGGGAGGAGCGGCGCAGAAGCGCACCTCAGGGATCTGCTGGGTTTGGAGACTCCACACAGGGTCCGGTGCCAGACATAGAAATGCTCGATCACAGGCCGGGTGAGCATGGAGTGTGGCCGGAGACTGGGGAGATGGGAGTGACTGCTTTTCTCTGGGGGCACACTGAGGAGCGGGACCCTGAGTTCTCAGCTCCTCCGGGCGGAGATTGGGAGGCCACCATTTTCACCCTGGTCCTCCAAAGCTGTACCGAGAGCTTGCAGGGAACAAAAGCTCCTGAGAGCAAACCCTAGCAGCTTGCTTAGCCCGGATTCACAAGGGCGGGGCAATTCCTCCTCCGGCAAAGACATTTGGGAACCACGGCAACAGGCCCCTCCCCCAGAAGATCAGCACGAACAGCCAGCAAGCCAAGACCAAGTTTACAGATCAAGGAGAACGGAAGAACTCCAGTGCTAGGGGAATACTGCACATAGAATTCATGGCTTCTTTACCATAATTCATTAGTTTTTCAAAGTTAATTTTTTTAACTGTTTTTTTTTGAATTTTTCTTTTTCCCCTTTTCAAACAACATCTTATCAATCCCTTTTATAAAAAAACATTTTTTATTTTTCATTTTTAGAGTCATATTTTTATCCCTTTATAGTAGTTACCCTTATTTTTGGCATATATATATAAGTTGTTCTTTCTTTAAAATTTTGAGATACAATTTCTTCTAACAGATCAAAATATACCCTAAATCACAAGTGTATGGCTTTGTTCTAGTCTCCTGCCTGATCACATTCTCTCCCGTTTTTTTTTTCTTTTTTCTTTTTAAAACTTCTTCTTTCTTTTTAAAAACAACTTCTTATCAATTCCTTTTATAAAATCTCTTATAATTTATATCTTTACAGTCATCTGCCATCCCTTCATTGTATAAACCCTTATTTTTTACATATATAAATCTTTCTTCCTTTAAAATTTTAGCAGGCACTTTCTTCTAACAGACCAAAATATGTCCAAAAGCTAGTGTGTGGCACTGATCTATGCACTAGCCTGATCATATTTGATCATATTCTGTTTTATTTTTGTTTTGTTCTGTTTTTGTTTGTTTTTATCTTTTTCTTTTTCCTTTTTTTTTATTCTCTTCTTTCTTTCCCTTTCTTGCCCCCTGGTTTCAGGTCTTTTCTGATTTGTATAGAGTGTATTTGCTGGAGACGTTGTTAACCGGTTAGCATTCTGTTCTCTCATTCATCTGTTCTCCTCTGGACAAAATGACAAGATGAAAAAACTCACCTCAGCAAAAAGAACAAGAGGTAGTACTGTCTGCCAGGGACCTACTCAATACTGACATTAGTACGATGTGGGACCTAGAGTTCAGAATCATGACTTTAAAGATACTAGCTGGGCTTGAAAAAAGTGTGGAAGTTACTAGAAAAACCCTTTCTGGAGAAATAAAAGAACTAAAATCTAACCAAGTCGAAATCAAAAAGGCTATTAATGAGGTGCAATCAAAAACGGGGGCACTAACTGCTAGGATAAATGAGGCAGAAGAAAGAATCAGTGATATAGAAGACCAAATGATGGAAAATAAAGAGGCTGAGAAAAAGAGAAAAAACTACAGGATCACGAGGGCAGAATTCGAGAGATAAGTGATACGATAAGATGAAACAACATTAGAATAATTGGGGTCCCAGGAGAAGAAGAAAGAGAGAGGGGGGCAGAAGGTATATTGGAGCAAATAATAGCAGAGAACTTCCCTAATGTGAGGAAGGA
Organism: Eumetopias jubatus; assembly: GCF_037043125.1. Classification (NCBI taxonomy): domain Eukaryota; kingdom Metazoa; phylum Chordata; class Mammalia; order Carnivora; family Otariidae; genus Eumetopias; species Eumetopias jubatus. Next base: position 63,664,514 of record NW_028274819.1, on the reverse strand, counting down.
AACAGGCATCAAAATCCAGGAGGCACAGAGAACCCCTCTCAAAATCAATAAAAATAGGTCAACATCCCGACATCTAATAGTAAAATTTACGAGTCTCAGAGACAAAGAGAAAATCCTGAAAGCAGCTCGGGAGAAGAGATATGTAACCTACAATGGTAGAAACATTAGATTGGGAACAGACCTATCCACAGAGACCTGGCAGGCCAGAAAGGACAGGCATGATATCTTCAGAGCACTAAACGAGAAAAATATGCAGTCAAGAATACTATATCCAGCTAGGCTGTCATTGAAAATAGAAGGAGAGATAAAAAGCTTCCAGAACAAACAAAAACTAAAGGAATTTGCAAACACAAAACCAGCCCTCCAAGAAATATTGAAAGGGGTCCTCTAAGCAAAGAGAGAGCCTAAAAGCAGCACAGATCAGAAAGGAACACAGACAGTATACAGTAACAGTTACCTTACAGGCAATACAATGGCACTAAATTCATACCTTTCAATAGTTACCCAGAGTGTAAATGGACTAATGCCCTAATCAAAAGACACAGGCTATCAGATTGGATTAAAAAACAAGACCCATCAATATGCTGTCTGCAAGAAACTCATTTTAGACTCAAAGACACCCGCAGATTGAAAGTGAGGGGGTGGAAAACCATTTACCATGCTAATGGACACCAAAAGAAGGCTGGGGTGGCAAACCTTATATCAGACAAATTAGATTTTAAAACAAAGACTGTAATAAGAGATGAGTAAGGACACTATATCCTACTTAAAGGGTCTATCCACCAAGAAGATCTAACAATTGTAAATATCTATGCCCCGAACATGGGAGCAGCCAATTATATAAGGCAATTAATAACAAAAGCAAAGAAACACATTGACAACAATACAATAGTAATGGGGGACGTTAACACCCCCCCCTAACTGAAATGGACAGATCATCTAAGCAAAAGATCAACAAGGAAATAAAGACTTTAAATGAAACACTGGACCAAATGGACTTTACAGACATCTTCAGAACATTCCATCCCAAAGCAACAGAATACACATTCTTCGCTAGTGCCTATGGAACATTCTCCAGAATAGATCACATCCTAGGTCACAAATCAGGTCTCAACCAGTACCAAAAATTGGGATCATTCTCTGCGTATTTTCAGACCACAATGCTTTGAAACTAGAACTCAATCACAAGAGGAAAGTCGGAAAGAACTCAAATACATGGAGGTTAAAGAGCATCCTACTAAAGAATGAATGGGTCAACCAGGAAATTAAAGAAGAATTAAAAAAATTCATGGAAACCAATGAAAATGAAAACACAATTGTTCAAAATCTTTGGGATACAGCAAAGGCGGTCCTAAGAGGAAAGTATATAGCAATATAAGCCTTTCTCAAGAAACAAGAAAGATCTCAAATACACAACCTAACCCTACACCTAAAGGAGCTGGAGAAAGAACAGCAAAGAAAGCCTAAACCCAGCAGGAGAAGAGAAATAATAAAGATCAGAGCAGAAATCAATGAACTAGAAAGCAAAAGAACAGTAGAACAGATCAACGAAACTAGGAGCTTGTTCTTTGAAAGAATTAACAAGATTGAGAAACTCCTGGCCAGACTTATCCAAAAGAAAAGAGAAATGACCCAAATCAACAAAATCATGAATGAAAGAGGAGAGATCACAACCAACACCAAAGAAATACAAAAAATTATAAGAACATATTATGAGCAACTGTATGCCAGCAAATTAGATAACCTGGAAGAAATGGGTGCATTCCTAGAGATGTATCAACTACCAAAATTGAACCAGGAAGAACTAGAAAACCTGAACAGACCTATAACCACTAAGGAAATTGAAGCAGTCATCAAAATCTCCCAACAAACAAAAGTCCAGGGCCAGATGGCTTCCCAGGGGAATTCTATCAGACATTTAAAGAAGAATTCATACCTATTCTCCTGAAACTGCTCCAAAAAATAGAAATGGAAGGAAAACTTCCAAACTCATTTTAGGAGGCCAGCATTACCTTGATCCCCAAACCAGACAAAGACCCCATCAAAAAGGAGAATGACAGACCAATATCCTTGATGAACATGGATGCAAAAATTCTCACCAAAATACTAGCCAATAGGATCCAACAGTACATTAAAAGGATTATTCACCATGACCAAGTGGGATTTATCTCTGGGCTGCAGAGCTGATTCAACATCCGCAAATCAATCAATGTGATACAATACATTAACAAAAGAAAGAACAAGAATCATATGATCTTCTCAATAGATGCAGAAAAAGCATTTGACAAAGTACAGCATCCTTTCTAGATCAAAACACTTCAGAGTATAGGGATAGAGGGTACATACCTCAATATCATAAAAGCCATCTGTGAAAAACCTATAGCGAATATCATTCTCAATGGGGAAAAGCTGAGAGCTTTTCCCCAAGGTCTGGAACGCGGCAGGGATGTCTACACTTACCACTGCTATTCAACATAGTATTAGAAGTCCTAGCCACAGCAATCAGACAACAAAAAGAAATCAAAGGCATCCAAATCGACAAAGAGGAAGTCAAACTCTCACTCTTTGCAGATGATATGATACTGTATGTGGAAAACCCAAAAGACTCCACCCCAAAACTGCTAGAACTCATACAGGAATTCAGTAAAGTAACAGGATATGAAATCAATGCACAGAAATCAGTGGCATTCCTATACACCAACAAGACAGAAGAGACAAATCAAGGAGTCAATCCCATTTACAATTGCACCCAAAACCATAAGATACCTAGGAATAAATTTAACCAAAGAGGCAAAGGATCTGTACTCAGAAAACTATAAAATACTCATGAAAGAAATTGAAAAAGACACAAAAAATGGAAAAACGTTCCATGCTCATGGATTGGAAGAACAAACATTGTGAAGATGTCAGTGCTACCTAGAGCAATCTACACATTCAATGCAATCCCCATCAAAATACCATCCACCTTTTTTAAAGAAATGGAACAAATAATCCTAAAATTTGTATGGAACCAGAAGAGACCCCGAATAGCCAGATGAATATTGAAAAAGAAAAGCAAAGCTGGCGGCATCACAATTCCGGACTTCCAGCTTTATTACAAAGCTGTCATCATCAAGACAGTATGGTACTGGCACAAAAACAGACACATAGATTGATGGAACAGAATCGAGAGCCCAGAAATGGACCCTCAACTCTATGGTCAACTCATCTTTGACAAAGCAGGAAAGAATGTCCAATGGAAAAAAGACAGTCTCTTCAACAAATGGTGTTGGGAAAATTGGACAGCCACATGCAGAAGAATGAAACTGGACCATTTCCTTACACCACACACAAAAATAGACTCCAAATGGTGGAAAGACCTAAACATGAGACAGGAGTCCATCAACATCCTAAAGGAGAACACAGGTAGCAACCTCTTTGACCTCAGCCACAGCAACTTCTTCCTAGAAACATCGCCAAGGCAAGGGAAGCAAGGGCAAAAATGAACTATTGGGATTTCATCAAGATAAAAAGCTTTTGCACAGCAAAAGAAACAGTCCACAAAACCAAAAGACAACCGACAGAATGGGAGAAAATATTTGCAAATGACATATCAGATAAAGGGCTAATATCCAAAATCTATAAAGAACTAATCAAACTCAACACCCAAAGAACAAGTAATCCAATCAAGAAATGGGCAGAAGACATGAACAGACATTTTTCCAAAGAAGACATCCAAATGGCCAACAGACACATGAAAAAGTGCTCAGCATCACTCGGCATCAGGGAAATCCAAATCAAAACCTCAATGAGATGGCACCTCACACCAGTCAGAATGGCTAAAATTAACAAGTCAGGGAACGACAGATGTTGGCGGGGATGTGGAGAAAGGGGAACCCTCCTACACTGTTGGTGGGAATGCAAGCTGGTGCAACCCCTCTGGAAAACAGTATGGAGGTTCCTCAAAAAGTTGAAAATAGAGCTACCATACGATCCAGCAATTACACTACTGGGTATTTACCGCAAAGATACAAATGTAGGGATCCGACGGGGTATGTGCACTCCAATGTTTATAGCAGCAATGTCCACAATAGCCAAACTGTGGAAAGAGCCAAGATGTCTACCGACAGGTGAATGGATAAAGAAGAGGTGGTATATATACACAATGGAATATTATGCAGTCATCCAAAGAAATGAGATCTTGCCATTTGCAATGACATGGATGGAACTGGAGGATATTATGCTGAGTGAAATAAGTCAATCAGAGAAAGACATGTATCATATGACTTCACTGATATGAGGAATTCCTAATGTCAGGGAACAAACTGAGGGTTGCTGGAGTGGTGGGGGGTGGGAGGGATTGGGTGGCTGGTTGATAGACATTGGGGAGGGTATGTGCTGTGGTGAGCTCTGTGAATTGTACAAGACTGATGAATCATGGATCTGTACTTCTGAAACAAATAATGCAATATATGTTAAGAAAAAAAAAAGAAGAAGATAGCAGAAGGGGAAGAATGAAGGGGAGTAAGTTGGAGGGGGAGACAAACCATGAGAGATGATGGACTCTGAAAAACAAACTGAGGGTTCTAGAGGGGAGGGGCGTGGCGGGATGGGTTAGCCTTGTGATGGGTATTAAAGAAGGCACATTCTGCTTGGAGCACTGGATGTTATGCACAAACAATGAGTCATGGAACACTACATCAAAAACTAATGATGTAATGTATGGTGATTAACATAACAAAAAATTAGTAAAAAAAATAAAATCTAAAAAAAATTAAAAATGACTCACCTTCATTGAATTTTTAAAGACACTTTCTTTAATTTTATTGGTATAACAGCTCTCTTTTTGCACCCATATCTAATGGCTTTATATCATAGTTAATTAAATAACATGATCACATTATCACCTACAATACACAGAAAAAGTTTTGAGAATAAACACCATTGGCTCTTGGCAGATTAACAATATGGCTGTTAGGTGTGGAAAATGTGTGAACACATTTCAAGGGCCTATCACTTCTAAGCAGTTAGCTTCAGTGGTCCTCAGTCATCAGGCTATAGAGGTGAATACTTAAGCCAGAGTTGATTGAGTAGAGATTGGTCAAAAGAGCTTATTAGGCATGGTATAGCGTTACACTGGTCATTCCTTTAACATCTGCCAAAGGAAATATTCGAGGATAATAGTCCTTGGGATTAGGGGTTTAGGTTGATGCCAAGAGAGAATCTTAGGAGATGCCTAAGATTCACGTAGAATTCAAGACCTTTTCTTCTCATCTGTAAATTAAGGGATTTTATGACAAGTTAATAATCCCATTTGCAGAGACTGTGAAAGTGTAGCTCATACCATGTTAAGTTTAAAGTATTTCCATGTTTAGGAATGGGGGCTGTATTTAACAGTATTGGAGTAGAAATATCAGGTGTTCTCTGCCTGGGGAGGCTCTATTTTTGGTTCATATGCAAATGAAAAAGTGGCTTTGCTGTTCATTTCATCCTACCAGAACAAAGAGCAGGAAGGGATTCAGTACTATGGTCTATAACTCAGAATGTTCAGATAAGATAATAATGCAAAAAAATGGTAATAAAAATAAGTAGGACTTTTAAAAAAAGATTTTATTTATTTATTTTTGAGAGAGAGAGAGAACAAGCAGGCAGGAGTGGCAGAGGGAGAGGGAGAAGCAGATTCCCTCCTGAGTAGGAAGCCCCATGCAAGGCTCAATCCCAGGACCCTGGGATCATGACCTGAGCTGAAAGCAGATGCCCAACCCACTGAGCCATCCAAGTACTCAAGTAAGTAACACCTTTTTTTTTTAAAAGAGTTTATTATGTGCCAAACACTGTATTAAATACTTTATACACATTATCTAATTTAATCTGTATAATACCCCCACTACATAGCTACTATTATTATGATTATTTTAGAGAAGAAGTAACTGAGATTTAAAGAAGTTAAGTAACTGGAGTCACATTGGACATAAGTCCTTGACTATATGTTTTCCAAGGCCCTGTCCTTTCCAACCCATTATACAGCCTCTCAAAGCAGAGAAACCCGCACACACACACACACACAGCCCGGGGCAGTTCTTCTTGAGGTAACAGGTTAGGTTGAATACCATTTTACAGAGCGAACTGGGGTGAGGGTGGGACAGTCCTTAGCAGTGTTTAGGATTGAAATTTTAAGCAAATTTGGGGTAGTTCTGGTATAGAACAGTATTTAACAAGAGGAAGATTTACAGTGAATGAGCAGAGACAGTTTGGGTTGACTCTCAAGTAGACTTCATTCCAGTGATACCAGAACCCACCTTATAGGCTTTCTGATATACATACATGCATATATAAACATATATGTATATACATAATATATAAGATGCACACACACATATACATATACAATAAAAAACTCTACACTGTCATCCCAGTAAGTCATCCTTAGCTAATTCTCCCCTTTTTTTTCTAAATGTCATCAGCAACTCCATAAGAGATGTCTGAGCTGGGTGAACCCCACCCCAACAAGCTTTCATTGGCTGTCTGCTCTATGTTAGATACTGAGGCAATAGAGATGAAGGGCTCTCTCCTAACTGGAGAGACAGCCCCTTAAATAGATCATTTCAATTTATTCTTTTAAGCAAAAGGATTTTGTTGCCTGTGGGATCATGGATGTACCTACTAAGCCTCTTCATACCTTTCATTCAGTGAATTCTACATTACAAAAGCACCACACTGGGGCTGCTCAGATATGGCCCATCCAGCCAGTGTGAGACATGAAATTGTTGGACTGATGCTTTTGCAGGAATGACATCTGGGTAACTGCCCTCAGCAGCATTTCCAGGCGAGATTTTTCCTGCTGCTGTATGTCACCCTTGAGTCCTCTGACCTCGTGATCATTCATAAAACAACGTTACTTTGCTTTTCATCACTTAATAAATCATGCAAATTGCCTTAAACTGCCATAAAGTGCAGTATGATGTTCCCAAACATTAAAAAAAGAAGCTCCTGATCTGGGCAAGTATCTCCCCCTCCCCCCTGCCACAATTCTTTCTTGACAGACTAAAACAGAAACTTGTCCAGATTACAAGCAAATAGCATTGGCTTTGTTGAATTGTTAGTTTTTAATGCTGCAAGGGAATGGGTTAAGGATGTATTGCCAAGAAATAAAACAGCGGAACATCACGATTAGAGGTGTGAATTTCAGGCATGAAATGTAATTGTTTTACCAGTTTTCACAGGGCTCACCACCTGGCATTCACCAAAGCTATTTTGAAACTCCCTCATCATCCATAGGTATTAAAACAATCAACAAGCACTTGTGTTTGTTAGTATATGGTCCATAAATACTTACTGAATAGGGGATGCCAAATACAGGATCAAGAATTGGAGTAAATTAGATATCACACCCTGCTTCTATGACACAGCTCTTATTTCAGGGGGCATCTTGAAAATTTCCCAGTTATCCTGAAAATGGATTTTTTATTAACTTGATCACATTTGTGCATAAATACAAAGTCTTTCATGATTCAAAAACTCCCTATTCCAAAGGATACAGTTTAGGTATGGTATTTTGTTGTTCTGATTACTCTGAAATTTGTGAAACGAGCAATCCTGTATAATAAGTACCATCTCTGGTGCAGTAATCAATTCTCTGTTTAATGTTACAAGCCCTTTCTGGAATGAAAAATGCCTGAGGAAAGAGATGTTTTGGAGAGGAATCTGTTGTGCTGACTGCCTGCCAAGCCCACAGTCTGCTGTGGATGGAAGTAGCTCTTGGGGTGGGGGGAGAGGGAGTCACCCTGTGCCTAGGGCAGAATTTTGATTCAGAGGTCCTGACTATAACTCACTGGACAAGGGCTAGGTATCTGAATTGAGGCTGAGAGATATCTGAGTTGTGGTAGCCTGGTGTAAGAGCTATTCCCCCCTCGGGTGTCAGTGATTATTTTTGACAGTGATAAACTGAACTGTAAAATTCTTTTCCACTGGGGAGTTTGAATATGAGATGTAGAGTTAGTGGTTGTCCATGGAGGCAGAGAACACAAAGAGGACATCATGAGACATGTTGACAGCCTTCATGAAACAGAAGTCATGAGCATTAGGAGCCCTGAATAAGTAGAAGTTCTGTTAAGCAAAAACCTTGAAAAAGCCGGAAAGGAGGACATTGTGTCACTTAGAACAGCAGAAGCAGAAGCAGATAAGGAGAGTGTTAAGTTACTTAATGGCAGAGCTGTTGGGATGGTCAAAGTGGTTGCTGAGGGAATGACAAGAAAACTTGGTTGCTAAGGCTCTGTTGAATCTTGAATGATCTTCCAGGCTTTTAGCAATATTCTTTTTTAGGTGAGGTCTTGTTCTACTGTTGAAATTCCTATTTTCCTTATTTCTACTTGCAGATAAGATAATCGGAATGAACTAAAGGGACCTAGCCAACATAGGAGAAAGTCTCCTTGACTTGAATAATAGTTGAGTGATGATTCTTAGTTTTATTTTATTCCACCAAGTGGATATTACCTTTCTAATCCTGCTTATCTCATTCTGGAAAAACCTTCCATACTCCCAAATAATCTACTAAAATGGTTAAAAATAACAGCAACAGGGGTGCCTGGGTGGTTCAATCGTTGAGCATCTGCCTTCTGCTTGGGTCATGATCTCAGGGTCCTGGGATCAAGCCCCGCAAGGCTCCCTGCTTGGTGGGAAGCCTGCTTTTCCCTCTCCCAGTCCCCCTGCCTGTGTTCCCTCTCTTGCTGTCTCTCTCTGTCAAATTAAAAAAAAAAATCTTAAAAAAAAATAACAGCAACAACAATAATAACAGAGGTAGAGTTTTTTAGCGGAGGCTGACACAAATGATTGCTTATGTCTGGCTACTGATTACTGTTTATGGATGGCCAACAGCAAGCCAGGTGCTTTACATTCTTTATTTCTAATCCCACAAGAACCTTCAAAGGCAACTATTGCAATATTACATATTGAGGAAGCTGAGGCTTGGAGGAGACTAGGCAATTACCTAAGTGCACTCTACTATTAGGAGTCGTGGGGATCCTTACTCAAGTCTGCCTGGCCCAGAGTGGGGGCTCCTCTCATTGAACTTCACTGCCTGGCTGAGGACAGTCTCTCTACAAGATTTGGCAGCCCCACAACATTCATACTCCAAAGGAAATGGATAGGTAGGACAGAGAGAAAAATAGACCCTCCATGGGCCACTGAGATCAGCTTCAGGTTAGGAGCAGGCAGGCAACAGGGCCTGCCATTGCTGATAGATGACTGCCACTCCATCTTGTGCAGACGTAGTTATCCTGCACAGGCTGCATTTATTAACTCGCACAACTCCGTCAGGTGTTTTATTACTGGTATCAATTTAATATATACGTAAAAACACAATCAGTTTCCTTTGCCTTGTGAGAAATCTGACAGAGAAAAAGTGACAGATGGCAGGTAGAATGTTCCCCAGTTGTGGTGTGGATCATGGAAAATTGGACAGTTGGTCTATATTGGTATTTCTGGCAGAAATCATGGGGAAGAGGGAGCTACACACTGAAGGCTCATTCGTCCTGTTCTTCAAAATAGGCTGTCTCAGGTGGAGTGAGGCTGGTGGAGACTGATGAATGATGAAATATGCCAGCTCATTAGTCAGAGTTTGACAAGGCTCCAGGTGACAGAGGATGCACTTGGGTGGGTCTATTAAATTGGTTGAAGCTTCTAAGTTCCACTTAGGGGTCATAAGCCTTTTTCTTTCCTGGTTGGAGAGTGCTAGAATTTTGTAATTTGGGGCTAGTCCTAAAAATAATACATTGTTGAACAGGTGGGGAAGACTAACGTGTGGAGTAGTCTCACAACCACGATCAACAAATTGTTGCTGTCCTTAGGACTGGCAGTTGGGTAACTGTATGAAAGGAAAAGAATACTATGACCATGATCATGATTCTCCAGGAGGAACTGGCCTTAAGAAAATGCAGTGGCCCAGATTTCACTTAAAGATATGTATTCTCAAGCCCTTTGCACCCCAACCAACACTTGAGGGTAGAGACTTTACACTTATCATGGGCATTGAGGCAGAAAGAAGAGTCTTTGCCCTGGAGGAATTCACAGTCTAGTAAGGGTGATAGACAATTAAGCATGTGAGTATAATCGAGTATGATGAGCACTATAATAAAACTACTGAAGAGATTTCCCTTGGGTGTCCCTAGCAGGATGGAGTCGCTGCTGATACCTTTGCTGTCCTGTCACCATTCTATCCTGTCTTTGTGCTCTTACAGGCCAGCTGGCTAGCTTGCCAGACCTCTGCACAGAAGTTCTCTTTGCCTGCCTCCCCTTCCACCTAACTGCTTTAATGAGCTTGTGTTATCTCTAGTATTCCTACCAAGGGACTAGGTCCATCTGAATTAGACACTTAAAGTTTACTTCTTTTATTGAAAATAAAGCCAAGGTGTTAAATATCTCTGATATTGAAAGGATGGGGTTGGAAATCTCTCTTCTTAACCCTTTTCTTTGTTCCATGGATTTGGGAGAAGTACAAAATTGGCAGATTGTTGATGATTTTTTGTGTGTGTGTGTGAAAGCCTTTCTCTTTGAGTTAGGTTTGGACTGTGACCTTGCCCACCTACTATGTAGTGTGTGTGTGTGTGTGTGTGTGTGTGTGTGTGTGTGTGTGTGTGTGTTAATGAAATTATTTCTTCTATAAACTGCTTGCCTTACAGTAAGTTGTTTCAGGACCCCTGAATGCCGGGGCAGAATGGGTTCTTTTAGTGGTAACTGGTCTTTAAACATTGGAGACCTATAGGAGTGAGAGGATTATATTTGTCTTTAAAGTGGTCACCCAAGTGATAATGTGAATGAAGATCTGAGGTGGAAAAGATTGATTTGGAACTGGGAGAATGGGCCATCAGAAAAACTTCTACTTCTAATTTTGCCTGTACAAGTCCACTCAGATGGGCATTGGGAAAAAGGAAGAAAGATGAGAGAAAGTGGGTGAATCTTTGACTTTCTCCTGAGATATGAATGGGTGCATGTTATTTCATAAATACCATGGATTGAGCACTCTGGCTGGCACCAGAAAATACAGCTTACAGTCTATTTCCTCAAGAAAAAATAGGGGAAAAAAAAGAAAGAAAGGTTTTTAGCTGTTTAGTCTGTAAAAGGAACTAATCCCCTCCAGGCCTTTCTGTCAGTGCTAACTACAAGAACAGAGCTGTAGTATAGAAGACTCAGTAAGGACAAGGGAAAATATTATAATTATTCCAACTGGCCCATTTCCACCCCCCTCAGTTTTTAAAATAGAAATACCATATGGTTCCATATGATAGTACATATTTAGTATAGTGTTATATATAGTCTCTTTTTAAAATTTTTTTTAAAGATTTTATTTATTTATTAGAGAGAATGACAGATAGAAAGCACGAGAGGGAAGAGGGTCAGAGGGAGAAGAAGACTCCCCGCTGAGCAGGAAGCCCAATGTGGGACTCGATCCCGGGACTCCAGGATCATGACCTAAGCCGAAGGCAGTCGCTTAACCAACTGAGCCACGCAGGTACCCTATATAGTCTCTTTTTTGATACGATTGGATTTTTATTGGTTTGCTCTCTCATGCCCAAATAATTGATGGTGTATAAATATGAGGCCAGAGTGCTAATGCCTGCAGACAGAGGATTTAACAGGAAAAGTTAAAAGCGTGAGTTCAAGTAATAGCAGCTTATTAGCATTTATTCCTCAATATTAAAATATACATGTATTTTTCTTTAAGGACAAGGTCAGCTACATAATTTGCGGGGCTCAGTGCAAAATAAAAATGTGAGGCTCTAGCAGGGCAGGGTAGTCAATCCCCTCTTGCCATGGGTTCCCTGTCTTAATCCTCCAAAGCAAAGAGCAACCCCCAGTGGTTTGCACCTTCTGTGTAGGGTTGTGCCTCGTGCTGGGATTGGGGGTGGATGAGAGGCCCCTTTGAATTGCCCACTGTTATCTTGTGGCAGGGATGAGCCCTGCCTTGTCCTATCTTCAGATCATCCCCTACTTTTACCCTCCCCTCCCCTGCCCCCAGGCCCTTTGAGGGAACTGGAGGCAGGGGATAGACAAACAGGGCTTTTGAAACCTGAAGGTTTTTTCCCTGAGTGGAGATCTGCTGGCAGGCAGCTGCGGAGTGAAAGGAGGGAAGATGGCTAGGGTACTGAGTTGGGAATGAGGGGACTTGGCAGAGGAGGCTGAGAGCCCTGTGGGGAGATGAGGAGGTGGCAAGAAGTAAGATCAATTGTGAGCTGAAGCTCCAAGTCCCTCCCCTCCCTCATGCTCCTTTGTCCCATCAAACTTCACTTACAGAGCATGAATTCAAAGACAAAATCCTTAATCTCAAGATGATGACTACAGAGCATCAAACTCCATTTTTGAAATTAATCCTTTTAAAGGATGTCTGCTGTAACATTAAGCTTCATTCTCTTCTCGTCCAGAGAGCCACAGACACACAGGTCTAGGCATGTTTTGGGACATTCAGCGCTCATTTCCCCAGCTGCAGACACGGCTGCAGGCAGCAGAGGGCCCAATAGATGGCATCAGGAGCCCAAAGATGAAGTCCTGAGGCAAAGGCCTGTGTATTTTTGTCTTGGCCATGTATTATTTGTGAGGGGAAATTAACTCTGAAATATTCTTAGTTTGTCCCCCAGCAATATATATAGTAAACATGATTTTCTCAGCACAAGCTAACAAATAGTATTTCTAACAAATTAGATGAATTCTGATGTCCGCTTTTTGGTGCTTTGGAGTTATGTGTATTTGGCTATTTTATTATTATTATTATTAACATTCAAAATGTCTTTGATTCACAGACAAGAATGTCCAAGTGGTCCTGTGAGATCTTGGGGGGAAAATGCAAATACTGATGAAATGCAAAAGACTTAGTATGGAAATTTTGTATTATTGCTTAAACGGTAATTCTCTGCTCTTGCCACAGTATATTGTTGTATTAGCTTGCATGTGTGTGGTGGGAAAAGTATTCCACTTCAGAGTTAGGCAGATCTGAATATGAATTCTTTGCTGTTTGGAAGTTGTGTGATTCTGGGGGAGTTATATTTTTTGAACCTTATTTCTCCATCTGTAAAATGGGTTTGTGATACCTATTTTATAGGTTGTTTATACTACATGAGTCACATAAAGTGGGTGATACAAGGTGAACATTCAATAAAGACTAGTTCCATTCCTCTTTTTCACATGTTGCTGGACTGAAGATACGGCAGATGACCTATGTTTATGGTGTCTGTAAGAGAATTTTCAAGAGAGAATTTGTCTGAAATAAATGTTTCAATATTACTTGAGAAAACACAGATGAATAGAGAAGTAACTGTTTTTATAAAGCAATTAAAGTTTAAAAAATAGTAGGTAAGAATAGGAGATATGTGCCATGTGAGTCATGGTGGCTCTGGATAGTGCATCCTGTGGACATAATGTCACAAATAAAGCCAACAAGTGGGAATGACTCCTGTTAGAATTATAGCTAAATCTTGCACCATGTGGAGCAATCACCTGGGATTGGGTCAGATCTTAGCTCCACCATTTCCTGCTTATGTGACAAGACTATATATTACATATAACTTCTCAATCTCAGTTCCCTTGGGTAAAATGTGGGTAGTATCATTTACCTATTCCATGAAAATAGGATTGTCTTGAGGGCTATATGAGCTTGAGGGCTATATATAAGGGGTAGCATCTTAGCCAGTGTATGTCAAGTGGTGCAGTGGTTGGGCCAAAACCCTGGAGCTAGGAAATCTAAGATCAGGTCCCATCACTTAATGAAAATGTGAATTTGGGTAATCACTGACTAAGTTTTCTCCTTGATCAAATGCTGCACCAGCCACTTTGGAGGATTTTACTGAGCATTGGATATAGTCTAACATGGCATAACTCAGAATTGTGGATGGAGAAGCTGAAAATCTTATTAGGAAACGTCATGTCAAAGGAAGCCTGAGGTGACTGTCTAGAGAAGAGGAACAGCTGTGGAAGAAGAAGATGGTAATAAGCTAAGAACAACAGGAGGGCATCAGAACGGAGAAGGACTGCAATTATTTCCTGTTTCTTTTACAAGGGCGATGTGAAGGGAGAGCAGCAGATTCCAAAATGACCCAGGGAGCCATGTGTACAGCTGAGGCCATGGCAGAGACACTAAGCAAGCAGACCTGTGGGAGGAGGAAGCTAGATGGTAATGAAAACTGAGGCTCCAGGAGAATGACCCAAGATGCACCTATCTCCTCAGCCCTCAGAGTGAGGTGATGGGCAGCTGTGGATGTAAGTTCAGACAGCATGGGGAATTTGGGGGTCTCTGTGACACTACCAACTTGATTATTGTTGAGGATTTATGAATTTAATTATATTCGTCTTAAAGTAAATTTGTGGTTAGAAGAGGTTTCTGGCAGGTCAGGTATTTTCCAGGAGATGGGGCTACACTGACAACAAAGGTCATATGCTAGGTAATTAATGTTATTAAATATTGACCTAGCTGTGAGATATCAGTGCTTTGTAAACTGTAAAGTGGCATACAAATGCTTGCTGTAAGCTTAGCTGTAATTGCTATGTTTTCAATGGCAGCATGGTTAAGTGGACAGAATATAATTTTGAAATCAACTGTCTTTGGGTCTGAATTTTGCCTCAGCCATGTACTGGAGGTGTGTGCAAGTTTGGGAGGAAATCAACTCTAGGTGATGAAGTAGAATACAAGCAAGAAGGAAAAGAAGGTAATTGGAGAGACGGGTACCAACTTCAAGTTCAGGCAAGTGTCAGCAGCTGGGAGATCAAAAAGGAAATAATGAAGGTTCCACAAGCAGTGGGAATCCAGGAACAGGTAATGTTCAGAGACCTGCACAGGAAGTCTGTTAGGAGCAGCTCTCCACTGCCTCTGGGCCTCAGGGGCAGGGGTCCAGCCATTGGCAGACCTGGAAAGAGCAAGGGAGGCTCCCAATTCTGTTTATGTATTGAGGAAATGTTCACTGAACACAACTACCTGCTGTTTGAGGTGTTGGAGATACAGAAGTATAATGATAGTAAAGACCCTTGCTTCTGTACCAGAGGGGAGAGACCAAAAACAAAACAAAACCAAAAATCAAAAACTACCTTCCCACCAAAAAAGCAAATTAAGTAGTTGTTTATCTCTCTTTTTCTCACCTTCTTTATTTTCTATCATTTGGTCTTCTATATCACTAATTCTCTCTTCTGCCTCATTTACCCTAGCAGTTAGCACCCCCATTTTTTATTTTACCTCATTAATAACCTTTTTGATTTCGACTTGGTTGGATTTGAGTTCTTTTATTTGTCCAGAAAGTGTTTCTCTAATAACTTCCATGCTTTTTTCAAGCCCAGCTAGTATCTTTAAAATTATCATTCTGAACTCTAGTTCTGACATCATACTAATGTCCCTATTGAGTAGATCCCTGGCAGTCGGTACTGCCTCTTGTTCTTTTGATTGAGGTGATTTTTTCCATCTTGTCATTTTGTCCAGAGGAGAATAGATGAGTGAGAGAATAAAATGCTAACAGGGTAACAACGTCCCCAGAAAATATACTCTAAACAAATCAGAAAAGACCTGAAACCGGGGGAAAAGAAAGGGAAAGAAAGAAAAAAGAAAAAGAAAAAGGTAAAAACAAACAAAAACAGAACAAAACAAAACAAAAAAAACCAGAATATGATCAAATATGCTCAGGCTGGTGCATAGATCAGTGCCACACACTAGATTTTGGGCATATTTTGGTCTGTTAGAGGAAAGTGCCTCCTGATATTTTAAGTAAAGAAAAACTTATATATGTACAAAAATAAGGGTTAATACGATGAAGGGATGGAATATGACTGTAAAGATGAAAATTATAAAAAATTTTATAAAAGTAATTGATAAGAAGTTGTTTGAAAAAAGAAAGAAGAGGATTTAAAAAAAAAAAGGGAGAGAATGTGATGAGGCAGGAGACTAGAACAAAGCCATACAGTGAAGATTTAGGGTATATTTTGATCTGTTAGAAGAAACTGTATCTCAATTTTAAAGAGCTAACAACTTATATATATATATACCAAAAATAAGGGTAACTAGTATGAAGGGATAGAATATGACTCTAAAAATGAAAAATATAAATATTTATAAAAAAGAGATTGATAAGATGATGGTTGAAAAAGGGAAAAAGAAAAATTAAAAAAAAAGACAGTTAAAAATATTAACTTTGAAAGACTAAAGAATCAAGGTAAAAAAGCCATGAATTCTATGTGCAGTATTCCCCTAGCGCTGGAATTCTGCCGTTCTCATTGATCAGTAAACTTGGTCTTGGCTGGCTGTTCTTGCTGATCTTCTGGGGGAGGGGCCTTTTGCCATGGTTCCCAAATGTCTTTGAGGGAGGCGGAATTGCCCTGCCCTTGCTGGGTGCCAGGCTAAGTAATCTGCTGGGGTTTGCTCTCGGGAGCTTTTGTTCCCTGGAAGCTTTCCGTACAACTTTGGAGGACGAGAGTGAAATGGTGGCCTTCCCATTCTCCACCCCAGAGGAGCTGAGAATTCGGGGCCCTGAGCCCCAGAGAAAAGCAGTCAATCACTCCCGTCTCCCTGGTCTCTGGCCGCACTCCCTGCTCACCTGGCCTGTGACCAAGAGTTTCTATCTCTGGGACACGACCCTGTGTGGAGTCTCCAAACCCAGCAGATCCCTGCGGTGTGCTCCCATGCCGCTCCTCCCAGGGGAGGAAGGGGAGTCTCCCCAGATCTGCCACTTGTTGGGTTCCTGCTGGAAGAACAGTGGCCTGAGTGTGCCACGGATCACAGTTTATGGCAATCCCGAGCTGGGATCCTGCGCCTCGGCACTGTCTCTGCAGCCAGCTTCCCTTCTCCGATATCTGTGAGCTCTGCCACACTCAGGCACCCTCAGTTCTTCTGTGACCCCAAGAGTCCTGAGACCACACTGTCCCGTGAGGGTCCCCCCCCCCCACTTAGCCAGTGGAGCAATGTCCCTCAGTGGAGCCAACTTCTAAAAGTTCCAATTTTGTGCTCCGCTGCTCTATCACTTGCCAGAAGCGGCCGATGGAGGCCCCCCTCCCCTGCTGTCAATCCTCCCAAATATTGCCTTGGATTCCCTTTCTGCACTTCCTACCTTCCAGAAAGTGGTCTCTTTTCTGTTCAGAGAGTTGCTGCTCCTCTTTTCTTTGATCTCCTGTTGAGTTCGTAGGTGTTCAGAATGGTTTGATCCCTATCCAGCTGAATTCCTGGGACCAGACGAAATCCAGGTCTCCTACTCCTCCACCATCTTGCTCTGCCCTTGGGATTGTTTTCTTAATTCCTCTTTCTGCTACTTCCACTAGTTCATTTTATGCATAGTGTAACTTAGACTTTTGCAGAATATTCCATAGACCTTGACAAATTTTTAATGTAAATCCTTATTTAAGAGTAGGTAAAAGTACCAAAAGCCTTAAAAAAAAAAAGTCATTGCTGTGTAAGTTTAAAGCATTTTGGAAAATGACTACCAAAACTACCTGATACAGAGTTGAAACTTTAATAAGTTAGAAAGATTTTAATTTAGTAGGTGTTTAAAAATATTTTTAAAAGAAAGTCTGAATTCATTTAGGGCCTGAAGATTTAACCAAAGTATCATAATAATGAGAAAAGAAATCATTATTCAATGCACTAATAGGTAGTTGAATGCCAGTACAAAATATAATAACTTGATTTCATCCCGGATCCTATACACTAAGATAATTTTCAGAGGGAAAAAAAGAGTTAAATAATTCTCAGAGCTTGCAAAAATCTTGAAGGGAGTGGAATAGTATATTTATGCCAGCTTTGGATAGAAGATATATTTTGTAAGCCAAAATGTAATAGAAAAAATATTGAATAGAAAAAGAAAGCTGGATAAATAAAAACTTACCATCTGAATATATAGCAGCAACTAACTTTTACACAATGCTTAACAGCAAGCACAGTGTTTATGTATGTCCTCAGATATTCTCCTGGGAACAGTAAACAGATGTGGCCACCATTTTAGTGGGAAGAAATAGAAAATGCAGAAGTAAATAAGTAAACCACATAATTTCAGAGACTGCTGAGTGCTTTGAAGACAATGACAAATCCCCAGTGAGTGACTTATGTATGAAGAGGGGCTCTTTTAAAGATAGAAGGGTTAATGAGGAGGTGACATTTGAACTGAGACATGAATTCCAAAACAGATTCTGTCTTGAACTGTGCCATGGATATCCTGGACATGAGCTACAATGGTCCCTTCCCAGTTTCTGACATACTTACTGTTTGTTTCAGATGCAGTTTCCAGGTGGTGGATAGCAGTGCCCTCTTGTGGGTCGTGGCTTTGGAAACCTTGGCTGAGGCACCTTAGAAGGTGGGCTCTTAAAGGAGGAAGCCTTATTTGTTTCTTCGATCCTTGGTTCCAGGCTTTCTCTATTTCCATTCTTATAGGCTGCTTCTTTCTCTGTTAGGGTCTCAGTGCTCCAGCCCTCCTCATTTGTATTGTATTTCCAGGATCTGACTCCAAACCTACTTTTTGCCTCAAAGGCCAGGCTCTCCTCAGAGCTGCATGAAGTAAACTGCCTATTCAGTGACTTGCTCATCAGTCTTTCCCCATTGCCCTTTTGGGAATGGCTCTTCTGAGGAGGATCTGATGCCCATGTCACGGTGTATACGGCATATACATGTATTCTAATTCACCAGTGATTGGTAAACACCATTTAACCCTTTCTCTGGCTCTTCGTTGTGTTCTAACTTCTGGATGATATACAAGCTCTCTCACAATTTGCTCCTGCCTCTTTCTCTAGTCTTCTTGCCTTTCCCCTCATGCTAAAGTCATACTAAAGTACAGTATCCTGTCTACCTAAAGTGCCACTCTTTCTTTGCATATGGAGTACCCTATGCCGGGAGTGTCTTTCCTCTCCATGCCTGCCTTAAAAACATTACTCATTCTTTTGGGCCAGTTTCACTTCCTCTGTGAAGGTTCTTTTGGCCTCCCCAGGGAGCATGAAATGCATCTTTCTTTGTAATTCTATAGCACCTCACAAATAATTCTATATAGCATTTACCACATAGTCATGTTTATTTACATTTCTTCTTCACCATTCCTACCCCCTACCGGTCCCCATCCCTAAGCTGTGAAAACCAAAGCTGGGCACTGTGCTCCTTTATTTCTTTATTTTGTATTCTTGAGCCTTGCCACAGGGCCTGTTACAAACTGTATACTTAATACACGTTTGCTTGAAGTAGTGTGTGAATGAAATGTTATAAAAATGTAGAAAGTTCTAAGACCTCAATGAGTACCAAGTCAAAGCTTGAACCCCAGGTGTCCAGTCTTGGCATCTTAAAATTTGCTAGATACACATCAGTCTGATGTTTTTCCCTCCTATGTTTATTCTTATATATATTTTTTCAATTTATATTTATTGGGCACTTACTGTGGGTAGGTAAATTATGAGAAGTCTAGCCCTAGATAAGACAAAGAAGCAGGAAGACTCTACCAGAAGGAGGGTGGTCCCTTTGACCAGGTAGTCAGTAGGGGCTTTACAAAGCAGATATCAGGGAGCTGGCTCCTGAAGGGGAGAGGCTTAGGAAAGGGTTGGAAATGAAAATGATACTGCTTTTTAAAACCATTCATATTGTACCTAAGGACATTTCCAGAATTGTTTAATTCTATCTATACTTATTAGCCTGATAAATCAAGTCCACTTTTGAGGAAACATCACACTCCCTTGACCATATTTCTATAGGGTTACTGATTCCAGTGGTGCATAACCTATAAAAGTGGCAGGAAATGCCCAGAGAAGCAGCAAAAATGTGAAAGGGTTTGTTGAAATGCTCCTCATTCACTTCTTCTCCTGGGAGGAGGAGAAATGGACTCTGGCTGGATGATAGGGAAGTGGAAACCCATAAAAAGAGAACAGGAGGCCAATTATGCTGCTTCTGTCACTGAGCCCTGCTACTCTGATTTGGCTCATAAATAGGCTTTCTGGAACCAGTATAGATGTATATATTTGAGAGAAATGCTGTTTTTTTTTTTATGTTGTAGCTCAAGGGTGTTAAAAACCTGTTTTATTTAAACTTAAAAGATAATCTAAGTTTTTTGTTTATGATCATTAAAATGAAAGATTCTGAATTAGAGTGGCTTTGTCAGGGATCAATGAAACTGCTTTTATTGGAAATGACCTAAACCTTTTGGTTTGGTCAGCACATCAACCTCATTGATGTGAGTCTCATACAAATGAGCAGCAAGGGAAAGACTTGGGTTTAGAGACAGAAGACTTGGATTTGATTTTCAACTTTGTGATGGTGTAGCCTTTGGTATATAACAGCTTCTCTGAGTCTCCATTTCCTCATCCCTATGAAAGGAGGGTCATCGTGTTCAACTGTCAGTCTTTTAACAGTGTTTAAGTGAAAGGGTTATCTTGGTAGATGGTAATTCAAGATGTCAATTGCCTGAGACCCCTGATCCCCTGTTCAGGGCTATGAGGTGCCACATGGAGGACAAAGTCAAATGAATGCTTGATGGTGGGGATACTTAATATCATGGGCTGAAGTTTGGTTCCAAGTTTGGTTCCAAGTCCCAATACATACATTTTTCCTGGTGAACTGAGCTGAACCATATAGAACCATGAAGAATCGTTTCATCAGCTGAGGTGGGTCAAAGGTCTTTTCTAGTAGCAGGTGAAGTGGCCTAGTCCTCTTTCCTCTTACCCAATAGCTTGATCTTTTTGGCTATTGAGATTTTGTATAAATTAAAAAAACTACTCTGAGAAAAAGAAGGGGAGATGAAGGTCTCCCCTAAGATCTGGAGCAAAGCCATTATAGTAATAAACTAATACTTGTGAGCACCCACTCAATGTTAGGCTTTGTGTGAAGGATAATCTCATTTAATCTTCACAGCGATCCTGTAAAATAGTTGTTAGTATGTCCACTTTATTTATTTTTTTAAATTTTATTTATTTGAGAGAGAGAGAGAGCACATGAGAGGGGGGAGGGACAGAGGGAGAAGCAGACTCCCTGCCGAGCAAGGAGTCCGATGCGGGACTCGATCCCGGGACTCCAGGATCATGACCTGAGCCGAAGGCAGTCACTTAACCAACTGAGCCACCCAGGCACCTGTTAGTATGTCCACTTTATAACTAAAGAATGAGACTTGGAGGAGCAAGGTGACAAGCGTGCAAGCTGTCTGTCCAAGGTCTTATAGCTAGCAGGTGACAGAGCCCCGATTTGAAGCCTAGAACCCAAGTGTGTAACTAGTCTATCTCCTACCTGAGACCATACAGAAAGGGTCCCCTTGTGCCTTCACTTTTGTGGTTCTGTATGTTCAACCTGGGAACAACACCTACAGTCTTTTTAAAATCAATGGGTGAATAAAAATGCCCAGAATCAACCTTCAGAACTTCTAAAGCCTATTAAGCTATATTATTAAAATGACAGTGAACCTTTTTATCCAAGAGAGGAAAATCTCACCATGAGAGCACTGGAGCAGAGGGAAGCCTAATCCCTCTTGTCACCACTGTGATGACAAGCATTATATTCCAGGTGCCTGAGAGATAACATGGTTGCTTCACCATGTAATTATCATTGTTTCTGTTGGTTTTATCATAAGCAGTAATTATCACTAAGTAACATATGGCATTTGGTAGTAACTTGGAAAACAGCCTGTCACTTGGCTTTATAATTTGGGGTGGATGTTGGTATTATGTCATGAATCCTGCACTGCCAGTTGTTCCTTCTGCTGTGAGTCTTCCAAGGGGGCTGTTTACGCAGGAGACAATAGCAGATTGAGAAGCAAAGTACCACTTTGTCATTAGCTGTGTAAGTACCTGATTCCCTAACATAAACCTCTGCTAAAGGTGAGGTAGGGAGTTGTGGCTCAGGTGTGAGACCTGAGCAAGGTTTTCATCACCTCTCTGGCTAGCTGCATGGCCTTAGCAGTGGTGTAGACTTCGGCTCAATTTAGCCAATCTACTGACTATGTGGAGGAGGTGAGAGAGAAAACCAGAAACTGCTGAGAGGCCAGAACGTCCCTATGCTTTTTTATCACATAAATATAGAAAGCAGCCCAGTGCCAACTTGCTGCTTTCTCAACATACAGTGGCCTTTGATGGTTTCTGGGGTTTTGAACAATTATATTAGCTATTCCATCTATGGAGAGGAAGGTACAGGAATATGACTGGGGCAGGAGGGACATGCCTCTACAGTTTGTGGAAGGAGTGCTACCAATATACTTTTTTAACTTCTTCCATCATTTCTTTTGAGGAAATATAGCAGAATGTGTATAGCTCTGCTTTTCACAGCTCCTTAGCCTTGGATAAACTACTTTGTGTTTCCAAAATTCCTAGCTATGATTGTTAATGCCCTAGATGTGAACACTACTAGATATAACATTGTATGTAGTTTAAATTACTTAAAAATTTCCATTTTCTGGTAAACTAGTACTTAGATATTTTCAACTCCTTTTTAATTTTGTCAACAGCATAAACAATTGTCTGAGAGTCCATTTTTTCTTAACAAAGAACCAAAAGTTGGCATCCCTTCATATAACTTACTCATTTACCATGATGAGTGAGGATGCCCATCCTCTCCTTGAGAGGCGGACACTGGATGAGATGAGGCTAACTCACAAGCAGAGTGATATCTCACCTACAAGACCCTCAGCACATGTGATTAAATTCATGCCTCAGTAACATTAAACACAACCACATCATTGGACTTGCTTTTGGAATGTTAAAACTGAATTTCCAATCTAAAAATGTTAAAATATGCTGTATTATTCTAAATTAAATGAATAGTGAAAAATTAAGATCTTGTGTTTTGGAGTTAGTTAGATGTGGATTTGAATCCCTGGCCTGGCCATTTAGCGATTGTGTGAACTTGGTTAACTTTCTTAAATTCTACTAAACTTGGCTTTCTAATTTGTGAAATGGGAATAGTAACAGGATGTACTACTTAATGTTATTATAATATTATTATAATGTTAATAGTTAATGTATTAGGTATTTTTTATAAAAATGTAAAGCTCTTAAAGCTTTTAGCATCTAGTTATCTTGTAATAAAGGTTAGCTAATATTATCATCTTAAATATAGTCATTTCATTTTCTGGGTGCTGGCAGTGGCTACCAAGGATTGATATCAATGATCCACCCCTGGTGCAGGTAATAAACACATTCATTGTAAGAATATGCATAAACAATAATAAAATTGACTGAAGTTGTCTGCTTTTTATGATCGCTATGGGCCAGCAATTCTAATTAATGTCAGTGATAACCTATTCCTCTCTTTCTTCCTTGGCACTTGCTGGAAATGGATACATTCATGGTGTTGTTAATCTCCAGGTTCTCATGCTTTAGCCTGTAATTCATGTTGATCTGGAGAGTCAAGCTACCCAGTGATGTGAATCTGCTATTTTGTATTTCCTCCCCCATGGTTGGTTGGTTGTTTTTTTTTTTTTTTTTCTCAACAGTACTTGATATAGGCAGTTAGAGAGCTTTCATCAAAAATGGGAGCTCTCAGTGACCAAAAAATTTTTCTTTTGGCTTTTAGTTCTATGATTATATTTTTAGTCCTAGAACTCTGACTTTTCTCTTTCTTTAGAAAGATCTGTTTGCTCTACTATATGAAATATATCCCAAATCTGTTCCCTTCTCACCATGTCCGCTGATACCAAATTCTCCTTCTGGATTATTGTGTTAACCTCCTAATTAGTCTCCTTCATTACATTCTTACTTCCCCCTGTAGTCCATTTTCCAATTAGAAGCCAGATTTAAAGTTAAACTGTAAATTGATTTACATCACTTTTTTGCTCAACACCCCTCCAGTTGATTTTTGTCTCATCTGGATTAAAGTGCAAACTCTACCATGGTTTACAAGGCTCTGTATGGTTGGCTCTTGGAAGATTATCTTTGACCTCTACCTCCTAGCACTCTCTTCTTGCTCATTTTACTCCAACCAATTCAATCTTTCTTGAACATGTCAAGCTAGCTTCTGCCTTAGGGTGTTTTGTTTACCCTTTGCTTAGAATGCTCTATACCTCTGAAACAAATAATACATTATATGTTAAAAAAAAAAAGGATGATAGTAGGAAGGGAAAAATGAAAGGGGGGGGAATCGGAGGGGGAGATGAACCATGAGAGACTATGGATTCTGAGAAACAAACTGAGGGTTCTAGAGGGGAGGGGGGTGGGGGGATGGGTTAGCCTGGTGATGGGTATTAAGGAGTGCACCTATTGAATGGAGCACTGGGTGTTATACACAAACAATGAATCATGGAGCACTACATCAAAAACTAATGATGTAATGTATGGTGATTAACATAAAAAAATGCTCTATACCTAGATGTTTGCATGGCTAACTTCCTTACTTTATTTGTGTCTCATCATGTTGCTATCTCTTAGAAAAGACCTTGTATATCAAGCCTATCTTCAATGGCAACCCATTTACAGAAATGCTGTTGGCCCCACCCATACCTTCTCAGCCTACCTCAGAAATCTGCAGCTTTGGTGGATAGTTTCCTGTACATGCAAGATAGCTTGCTGCCTCAAATGTTTGTCTCCCTCTGTAGGAGGGTTTAGTCAGACTACAAGTGTTTGCTGGGCTTATGGGTGGGGTGGGGTGGAAGTACTACAGTTATTGCCCTAAGGAGCAACCCTCAACCAATTAGGGGCAGGATTTGGTAGATACATACCCCAGCTTTCTCCCCCATTGGTGGAACAGTTCCATAGTATGTGCTACACTGTCTCTCTGAGGGTCTACAGTGAGATTTATCTGCAGTTTCCCACATGGTAACCCACTCATTCTTTTCTTTTGGGGGTGGGGTAGAGATTGAATCTCACCCATAGCTTTATTGAAATGTAATTGACAAATAAAAGTTGTATATATTTAAAATGTACAATGTGATGGTTTGAAATGTATATACATTGTGAAATGATATTCATCACCTCATAGTTACATGGGCTGTGTGTGTGTGTGCGTGTGTGTGCGTGTGTATGTGTGTGTGTGTGTGTGTGTGTGTGTCTATGTGGTGAGACTTAAGAACGAATCTTGTAGCAGATTTCAAGTATACAATATGGTATTATTCAAGGCATTCTTTATTGGCTTTTCTCACTTCCCCACTCCCTCACCAAATAAATTACTTGTACCCAAATCCTTATTTTGGGGTCTCTTTGGTGGAAAACCAACTAGATATCCTCACTCAACATTTTCTATACCTTATTTTTTTCTACTTATTACACATTTAGGAGCTTCTTGAGGGAAATATCTTAGAACTTGTTGCTATATATTCTGTGTCTTGCACAGTGCCTGGCTTGTAGGAGGCTCTCAGCAAATAACTTTTGAATGAATGTTGAAAGAATTAGGACAAAACCCCTACTTAGTCACTCCACTCTTTTGAATGATTTGCTCCAAACTTAGGAGAAGGTAATAAAAACTGTCAGCATAGTCTGACTCCAATGTTTCCAATTTAGTGAACGTCTTCTGCAGTATGTTAGGTTTTCATTACCATTATTTTATTTCAGCATTACTTGAAGGTATACTATGTGTTCATACTAAATATTGTATTAGGTTATTTATAAACTTTATCTCCTTTAATAATTGCAGCTTCTCTGTAAGGTAGGTTTTATTGTCCGTAGTCTAAAAATGTGTAAATTAAGGCTGTTGAAGGTCACAAAGTTTATATGTGGAGGAACTGGGGCTTAAACCCGCATGTGTCTGACTAAAAGCCACTACTTTTCTTCGTGTACCCTACCTTCTAAGCAATTATTACACTTGTAAGTTGTAACTTTTAGTTTTGTGTTAAGCCAATTCTAAAGTTTAAATTGCTCAAAAGAAAGAGAGATGGTATATGTCTGGCCCCAGAAGCTTTCTCCAAGTGCAAGAAAATAACTGTTATAAGAAAGGACAATTGTATGAACTAGTGTTGCAAAGATGCATATAAAAAGAAAGAATTTTTACATCTGGGTTATGCTCTATTGCTTTGATAGAAAAGTAGAAAGGAAGGAAAATAACTGTAAATCTGAGAATGTTGCAACAGATGCTGATATATTAATTAGATCTAGTTACAATCATATATCATGACAGTGTCAAATGTGTCTAGTTACTACATTTGTGATGGCAGAATAATTGGGAAAATTTTTACATTACTTGGGAAATCAAGACCACATGTTCCAGAATTCACTTATAAAGTGAAGTTTGCTTCAGGCAAATAATTTTAAATCCCAGGAATGACACAGGAATTGTTCTCTATTTTCTCTTTCTAATTAAAAGAGTATTTACTTAAATCTGGACTTATAGACTAAAAGTGATACATTTAAATGAATAACATTTCTTTTTTTACATACTGAACAGTGCTTAAAGAGAATGCTAAACAAATTTAAATAAAAATTTCTGGTTTCCTGACTTTCTCATTTTAAGTTAATAGAAGACAAAATTATCTCAGAGAATCAGAGCAAATAAGTATTTCAACAAAGAAACAAAATAAATTCAATGTCATTCTTGTCCTTCTCTGGAAGATCAGAATAGAAAGGGACATTGGACCAGAGGTCAGAGACCCATGGTTAGCTCTGACTTGATGTTAATAAGTATAATCTTGAATATGTCTCCTAACATTTCTTGGTTTGATTTCCTTTTTTTTTTTTAAGATTTTATTTATTTGAGAGAAAGAGAATGAGAGAGAGAGAGCACGAGAGGGAAGAGGGTCAGAGGGAGAAGCAGGCTCCCTGCTGAGCAGGGAGCCCGATGTGGGACTTGATCCCGGGACTCCGGGATCATGACCTGAGCCGAAGGCAGTCGCTTAACCAACTGAGCCACCCAGGCGCCCTCTTGGTTTGATTTCTTGCCCTAAGATGGAACTAGATGCTTTTTATGGGCTCCTCCATTTTTGACTTTCTCTGACTTTATGACTATGTTAAAAAATGCATTAAACTGTTGATTTTAGTGGTGTCACATAGGGAAAGTTAGCACTTTAAAAATAGTATTAGCTAATGTGAGAGGTAGCTATGATCTAGTAGAATAACCTATGAAATTACAATTTTGAGATACAATTTTAATTTGGACTGTGCTACTCTGCTTGTGTGAAAAGAACATAGGCCTTGGAGTTGGAAAGACAAGATTCTAATCCCAGTTCTGACACTTACCAGCTTGACCTTGATGAATTCATTTCTTATCCTCAGTTCCTCATTTCTAGAGTGGAGATGGTAATGTTTGTCTTCATCAAATTGAAGGGGTATTATATGAATAGTGTAAGATGAATTTTTTGAAAGCATTTTGTAGAAGTGAAAATTAGTATACTGATTTAAGGTATCAGTATTGATTAAAAGGAGCAAAGCAGGAGAAATAATAAAGCCTTTCAGGATGTTTTTGAGAAATGGTTTAAGTCCCCAAACCTTGACAAGATTGTCTTTTCTCTCATATTGGGAAAGGACTATTGAGAAATGACAGTTTCTCCTAATTATAAAAAGTTTGACTTGCTGTTTTACATAGTACAAATGGAAAATAAAAATCTTCAAAATGTTTGAAAAAATATACACTTAGAAAATTATGTGGTCTTGGGGGGGTGGAGCAAGATGGTGGAGGAGTAGGAGACCTGGATTTCATCTGGTCTCAGGAATTCAGCTGAATAGGGATCAAACCATTCTGAACACCTACGAACTCAACAGGAGATCGAAGAAGAGAGTAGCAACAACTCTCTGAACAGAGAAGCGACCACTTACTGGAAGGTAGGACGTGCGGTGAAGTGAATCCAAGGCGATATTCGGGAGGATAGACGGCGGGGGAGGGGGCCTCTGTCAGCTGCTTCTGGCAAGTGATAGAGCCGGGGAGCACAAAATCAGAACTTTTAGAAGTCGGATCCGCTGAGGGACGTCGCACCAGTGGCTAAGCGGGGCATGAAACCCTCGCGGGACAGTGTGGTCTCAGGACCCTCGGGGTCGCAGAAAGACCGGGGGTGACTGAGTGCAGCAGAGCTCCCAGGTATTGGAGCGGGGAAGCCAGCTGCAGAGATGGAGGCAAGGCGCAGGCTTTCAGCTCGGGGTTGCCATAAACTGTGATCCGTGGCACAGTTGGGCCACTGCTCCTCCAGCAGGGACCCAGCAAGTGGCAGATCCGGGGAGACTCCCCTTCCTCCCCCGGGAGGAGTGGCGCGGGAGTGCACTGCAGGGATCTGCTGGGTTTGGAGACTCCACATGGGGTCAGGTGCCAGAGATAGAAATGCTCGGTCACAGGCCGGGTGAGCATGGAGTGTGGCCAGAGACCCGGGAGACGGGAGTGACTGACTGCTTTTCTCTGGGGGCACACTGAGGAGCGGGGCCGCGAGTTCTCCGGGCAGAGATTATGAGGCCACCATTTTCACCCTGGTCCTCCAAAGCTGTACCAGAGCTTGCAGGGAACAAAAGCTCCTGAGAGAAAACCCGAGCAGCTTGCTTAGCCCGGACTCACAAGGGGGGAGCAATTCCGCCTCCGGCAAAGATATTTGGGAACCACAGCAACAGGCCCCTCCCCCAGAAGATCAGCACGAACAGCCAGCAAGCCAAGACCAAGTTTACCGATCAAGGAGAACGGGAGAACTCCAGCCCTAGGGGAATACTGCACATAGAATTCATGGCTTTTTTACCATGATTTATTAGTTTTTTCAAAGTTAATTTTTTAACTGTTTTTTTTTTTTAATTTTTCTTTTTCCCCTTTTCAAGCAACATCTTATCAGTCCCTTTTTTAAAAAAACATTTTTTATTTTTCAATTTCAGAGTCATATTTTATCCCTTCATTGTAGTTACCCTTATTTTTGGCATATATATATAAGTTGTTCTCTCCTTAAACTTTTGAGATACAGTTTCTTCTAACAGATCAAAATATACCCTAAATCACTAGTGTATGGCTTTGTTCTAGTCTCCTGCCTGATCACATTCTCTCCCTTTATTTTTTTCTTCTTCTTTTTTTTTAATCTCTTCTTTCTTGTTTCAAACAACTTCTTATCTTATCAATTCATTTCATAAAATCTTTTATAATTTTCATCTATACAGTCATCTTCCATCCCTTCATTGTATCAACCCTTATTTTGTACATATATAGGTCTTCCTTCCTTTAAAAATTTTAGGACGCACTTTTTTCTAACAGACCAAAATATGCCCCAAATCTAGTGTGTGGCACTGATCTATGCACTAGCCTGATCATATTTGATCATATTCTGTTTTTTTTATTGTTCTGTTTTTGTTTTTATCTTTTTTTTTCTTTCTTTTCTCTTTCTTTTTTCTTTCTTTCCCTTTCTTTTCCCCTGGTTTCAGGGCTTTTCTGATTTGTATACAGTATATTTGCTGAGGACGTTGTTAACCTGTTAGCATTTTGTTCTCTCATTCATCTATTCTCCTCTGGACAAAATGACAAGACGAAAAAATTCACCTCAGCAAAAAGAACAAGAGGTAGTACCGTCAGCCAGGGACCTACTCAATATGGACATTAGTACGATGTCGGACCTAGAGTTCAGAATCATGACCTTGAATATACTAGTTGGGCTTGAAAAAAGCATGGAAGTTATTAGAGACACCCTTTCTGGAGAAATAAAAGAACTAAAATCTAAACAAGCCAAAATCAAAAATGCTATTAATGAGGTGCAATCAAAAATGGGGGCACTAACTGCTAGGATAAATGAGGCAGAAGAAAGAATCAGCGATATAGAAGACCAAATGATGGAAAATAAAGAGACTAGGAAAAAGAGAGAGAAACAACTACAGGATCACGAGGGCAGAATTCGAGAGATAAGCGATACGATGATAAAACAACATTAGAATAATTGGGATCCCAGAAGAAGAAGAAGAGAGAGAGAGGGGCAGAAGGTATTTTGGAGCAAATAATAGCAGAGAACTTCCCTAATGTGAGGAAGGAAACAGGCATCAAAATCCAGGAGGCACAGAGAACCCCTCTCAAAATCAATAAAAATAGGTCAACACCCAGACATCTAATAGTAAAATTTACAAGTCTCAGAGAGAAAGAGAAAATCCTGAAAGCAGCTCAGGAGAAGAGATATGTAACCTACAATGGTAGAAACATTAGATTGGCAACAGACCTATCCACAGAGACCTGGCAGGCCAGAAAGGACTGGCATGATATCTTCAGAGCACTAAACGAGAAAAATATGCAGTCAAGAATACTATATCCAGCTAGGCTGTCATTGAAAATTGAAGGAGAGATAAAAAACTTTCAGGACAAACAAAAACCAAAGGAATTTGCAAACACGAAACCAGCCCTCCAAGAAACATTGAAAGGGGTCCTCTAAGCAAAGAGAGAGCCTAAAAGCAGCATAGATCAGAAAGGAACACAGACAGTATACAGTAACAGTTACCTTACAGGCAATACAATGGCACTAAATTCATACCTTTCAATAGTTACCCTGAATGTAAATGGACTAAATGCCCCAATCAAAAGACACAGGCTATCAGATTGGATTAAAAAACAAGACCCATCAATATGCTGTCTGCAAGAGACTCATTTTAGACCCAAAGACACCCCCACATTGAAAGTGAGGGGGTGGAAAACCATTTACCATGCTAATGGGCACCGAAATAAAGCTGGGGTGGCAATCCTTATATCAGACAAATTAGATTTTAAAACAAAGACTGTAATAAGAGATGAGGAAGGACACTATATCCTACTTAAAGGGTCTATCCACCAAGAAGACCTAACAATTGTAAATATCTATGCCCCTAACATGGGAGCAGCCAATTATATAAGGTAATTAATAACAAAAACAAAGAAACACATTGACAACAGTACAATACTAGTGGGGGACTTTAATACCGCCCTGACTGAAATGGACAGATCATCTAAGCAAAAGATCAACAAGGAAATAAAGACTTTAAATGACACACTGGACCAAATGGACTTCACAGACATATTCAGTACATTCCATCCCAAAGCAACGGAATATACATTCTTCTCTAGTCCCCATGGAACATTCTCCAGAATTGATCACATCCTAGGTCACAAATCAGGTCTCAACTGGTACCAAAAGTTTGGGATTATTCCCTGCATATTTTCAGACCACAATGCTTTGAAACTAGAACTCATCACAAGAGGAAAGTCGGAAAGAACTCAAATACATGGAGGCTAAAGAGCATCCTATTAAAGAATGAATGGGTCAACCAGGAAATTAAAGAAGAATTAAAAAAAATTCATGGAAAACAATGAAAATGAAAACAGAACTCTTCAAAATCTTTGGGATACAGCAAAGGCAGTCCTGAGAGGAAAGTATATAGCAATACAAACCTTTCTCAAGAAACAAGAAAGGTCTCAAAGACACAACCTAACCCTACACCTAAAGGAGCTGGAGAAAGAACAGCAAATAAAGCCTAAACCCAGCAGGAGAAGAGAAATAATAAAGATCAGAGCAGAAATCAATGAACTAGAAACCAAAAGAACTGTAGAACAGATCAAAGAAACTAGGAGCTGGTTCTTTGAAAGAATTAACAAGATTGATAAACCCCTGACCAGACTTATCCAAAAGAAAAGAGAAATGACCCAAATCAACAAAATCATGAATGAAAGAGAGAGATCACAACCAACACCAAGAAATACAAAAAATTATAAGAACATATTATGAGCAACTGTATGCCAGCAAATTAGATAACCTGGAAGAAATGGATGCATTCCCAGAGATGTATCAACTATCAAAACTGAACCAGGAAGAAATAGAAAACCTGAACAGACGTATAACCACTAAGGAAATTGAAGCAGTCATCAAAAATCTCCCAACAAACAAAAGCCCATGGTCAGATGGCTTCCAGGGGAATTCTATCAGACATTCAAAGAAGAATTCATACCTATTCTCCTGAAACTGTTCCAAAAAATAGAAATGGAAAGAAAACTTCCAAACTCATTTTAGGAGACCAGCATTACCTTGATCCCCAAACCAGACAAAGACCCCATCAAAAAGGAGAATGACAGACCAATATCCTTGATGAACATGGATGCAAAAATTCTCACCAAAATACTAGCCAATAGGATCCAACAGTACATTAAAAGGATTATTCACCATGACCAAGTGGGATTTATCCCTGGGCTGCAAGGCTGGTTCAACATCTGCAAATCAATCAACGTGATACAATACATTAACAAAAGAAAGAACAAGAATCATGTGATCCTCTCAATAGATGCAGAAAAAGTATTTGACAAAGTACAACATCCTTTCTTGATCAAAACTCTTCAGAGTATAGGGATAGAGGGTACATACCTCAATATCATAAAAGCCATCTATGAAAAACCTATAGCGAATATCATTCTCATTGGGGAACAGCTGAGAGCTATTCCCCTAAGGTCAGGAACGCGGCAGGGATGTCCACTCTCACCACTGCTATTCAACATAATATTAGAAATCCTAGCCACAGCAATCAGACAGAAAAAAAAAAAATCAAAGGCATCCAAATCGAGAAAGAGGAAGTCAAACGCTCACTCTTTGCAGATGATATGATACTGTATGTGGAAAACCCAAAAGACTCCACCCCAAAACTGCTAGAACTCATACAGGAATTCAGTCAAGTAGCAGGATATAAAATCAATGCACAGAAATCAGTGGCATTCCTATACACCAACAACAAGACAGAAGAGAGACAAATCAAGGAGTCGATCCCATTTACAATTGCACCCAAACCATAAGATACCTAGGAATAAATGTAACCAAAGAGGCAAAGGATCTGTACTCAGAAAACTATAAAATACTCAGGAAAGAAATTGAAGAAGACACAAAAAATGGAAAAATGTTCCATGCTCATGGATTGGAAGAACAAACATTGTGAAGATGTCAATGCTACCTAGAGCAATCTACACATTCAATGCAATCTCCATCAAAATACCAACCCCTTTTTTCAAAGAAATGGAAGAAATAATGCTAAAATTTGTATGGAACCAGAAGAGACCCCGAATAGCCAGAGGAATATTGAAAAAGAAAAGCAAAGCTGGCGGCATCACAATTCTGGACTTCTAGCTCTATTACAAAGCTGTCATCATCAAGACAGTATGGTACTGGCACAAAAACAGACACATAGATCAATGGAACAGAATAGAAAACCCAGAAATGGACCCTCAACTCTATGGTCAACTCATCTTTGACAAAGCAGGAAAGAATGTCCAATGGAAAAAAGACAGTCTCTTCAACAAATGGTGTTGGGAAAATTGGACAGCCACATGCAGAAGAATGAAACTGGACCATTTCCTTACACCACACACAAAAATAGACTCCAAATGGTTGAAAGACCTAAACGTGAGACAGGAGTCCATCAAAATCCTAAAGGAAAACACAGGTAGCAACCTCTTTGACCTCAGCCGCAGCAACTTCTTCCTAGAAACATCACCAAGGCAAGGGAAGCAAGGGCAAAAATGAACTATTGGGATTTCATCAAGATAAAAAGCTTTTGCACAGCAAAAGAAACAGTCCACAAAACCAAAAGACAACCAACAGAATGGGAGAAAGTATTTGCAAATGACAGATAAAGGGCTAGTATCCAAAATCTATAAAGAAGTAATCAAACTCAACACCCAAAGAAGAAATAATCCAATCGAGAAATGGGCAGAAGACATGAATAGACATTTTTCCAAAGAAGACATCCAAATGGCCAACAGACACATGAAAAAGTGCTCAGCATCACTCGGCATCAGGGATATCCAAATCAAAACCTCAATGAGATAGAACCTCACACCAGTCAGAATGGCTAAAATTAACAAGTCAGAAAACGATAGATGTTGGCGGGGATGTGGAGAAAGGGGAACCCTCCTACACTGTTGGTGGGAATGCAAGCTGGTGCAACCTCTCCGGAAAACAGTATGGAGGTTCCTCAAAAAGCTGAAAATAGAGCTACCATACGATCCAGCAATTGCACTACTGGGTATTTACCCCAAAGATACAGATGTAGGGATCTGAAGGGGTACATGCACCCCAATATTTATAGCAGCAATGTCCACAATAGCGAAACTGTGGATAGAGTCAAGATGTCCATCGACAGATGAATGGATAAAGAAGAGGTGGTATATATACACAATGGAATATTATGCAGCCATCAAAAGGAATGAGATCTTGCCATTTGCAATGGCATGGATGGAACTGGAGGGTGTTATGCTGAATGAAATAAGTCAATCAGAGAAAGACATGTATCATATGACCTCTCTGATATGAGGAATTCATAAACTCAGGAAACAAACTGAGTGTTTTTGGAGTGGTGGGGGTTGGGAGGGATGGGGTGGCTGGGTGATAGACATTGGGGAGGGTATGTGCTATGGTGAGCGCTGTGAATTGTGCAAGACTGTTGAATCACAGATCTGCACCTCTGAAACAAATAATGCAAGATATGTTAAGAAAAAAGAAAAAGAAGATAGCAGGAGGGGAAGAATGAAGGGGAGTAAGTCGGAGGGGGAGACGAACCATGAGAGATGATGGAGTCTGAAGAACAAACAGGTTTCTAGAGGGGAGGAGGTTGGGGAAATGGGTTAGCCTGGTGATGGGTGTTAAAGAGGGCACATTCTGCGTGGAATACTGGGTGTTATGCACAAACTGAATCATGGAACACTACATCAAAAACTAATGACGTAATGTATGGTGATTAACAAAAAATTAAAAAATTAAAAAAAATTGTGGTCTTATAAAAAACATTTTTTGAGCAACTGTAGTGTGTTACACACTGTTCCAGACTCTTCCCAGATATATTATCATTTCATGTCCGCAGTGACCCTGTGAAGACTGTATTATCACCTTGTTCTGGATAGAGGAATATGCCTTAGAGATTTTGAATAACTTGACCAGGGTCTGAGGACTGGTAAAGAGCAGAGCACTGATATTAATTCATGTTTTTCAGGTGCAAAACTCATACTCTGCCTTCTGCTTTGTGCTGCCTCCACATCAAGAGAAAAAATTATTTATATAATTATATTGTATAATCCAACCATGTGACAGGAGTTGAATTAGGCAGATACATGATCCCTGTGAATCTTCACAAAACTTCTTTTGATGCAAGTTTTATTTTAATTTTAGAGAGTGTTTGTTTTTTTAAGCCTTTAGTTTCTAGAATGGTGGTGACACATCAGTAAATTGGTTTAAAAATCCAATGAACAAAGCAAATTAAAAATAAACAACAAAATGAGTTTAGAGTAATGGAAAATTAATTTCCTACCATGATATACACACATATTACAATATATACATATGGGCTGTGTTACATATGCTAACATTTATATGCTAATTTTTGGAATGAATGATGCAATTGTTAGCTAGAGAGAACTGAAGATTTAGAATTAATATATAGAGAGATAGGATTGATTGGGAATTGTTAAAAGACAACTGAATGGGCAATGATTTGTGGAATATTTGGCTCCACAAAACCCATTTCAAGTCATTGGCCATCTGTAGGATTAAAATGAAGTGTAGAGAGAACAGTTATATATAAAAATATGTTATACATTATCAGATTCAAGAATCTGCAACGTGTTTAGCATCATTTTAAGAATTTTTATACGTATTATCTCATCTAATTCTCAAAACAGCTTTGTTGTTTTAAAATGTACATTTTATCATTTTTGTTTTACCAGTAAGGAAAGTGAGCCTCTGAATCAGTCATAGCTGCAGCTACTCCATCTCCATTACCGTGAAAGTAACCCTCAATAAGTGCCATTTCTCTTTCTCAAGGAAGAGAGATAAAACGGCAATCTCTTGAACTTCAGGTTCTTTGGGACTTTTGCACTGGGTCATAATTTTCATTTCTGTCCCAGTTCCTGCTGTCACTCTACATAACTTCACACCAAAGATGGTGAATGTCTGCCAGTGTGTTAGCAACTGTTTTTTAGGACCAGTCACTTGCTACTCCATCCTCCCTCCTTCCTACCTCATTGCTCAAGCAAGGTAGCATGCACATGAAAAACTCTTTTTAAAAAAGAGAGGACTATAAAAAGTGCAATAGAGAACACTTCCAAGGAAGGATGGCAGAAATCAGATGAGGGCAGGATTCCTGAAATCCATCAGAACAATCATATCATTCTACCATATAAGCAGGTATTTGTTTCTCAGGTTGTCTCTGCTCTTTCCCTGTGGGCCCCTCAGAGACAGGGATCAGAGAGTATATACTCTTTGTTTTTGTTACCATAGATTCCCTTTAAGACTACCTAAACAGAGCCTCAACAACTAATTCACATAAGATGAAGACAACAACCTCGTAAGGCCTCTGACATCCCACATCCATTGTGAAGTGTGACACCATGATTTCTCAGGTGACCCTCATCCTATCATTGTTGACATGTAAGTAAAAGGCAAGAGCCTCCGTCTTCAGATAACTTTAAAAAATATTTTAAAGTTTTAAACTGGGTGGCTCAGTCATTAAGCATCTGCCTTCGGCTCAGGTCATGATCTCGGGGTCCTGGGATCAAGCCCCAAACAGGGCTCCCTGCTCTGCGGGAAGCCTGCTTCTCCCTCTCCCACTCCCTGCTGCTTGTGTTCCCTCTCTCGCTGTGTCTCTGTCAAATAAATAAATAAAAAAAATAAAATCTTTAAAAAAAAATATTGCCATCCTTATTCTGCATAGAGCTTACTCTCTTCTGGTTCTATCCTCACATTTGTCCATGGGATCTTTGCTCTCAAACTCTTAGCAGAATTCTGGCCGTTCTGCTGGATATCATTTCCTTCTCTAAACCTGGCTGTTCTCTCTATCATGTGCCTGAAAGGTCCTGGAGGTTCTGTCGACATTATTTTCTTTTCCTGTTGTCACATATAAACCATTGCTCTACCTTCCTGCCTTTTATAAACAGCTCTACCTAGGAGGCTCGTGGTGTTTGGCTATGTCATATATATAGCTCTGGATGGCTCCCGTTTCCTGAACTCATGGTTGTTCCCTCATATTCATCAAGGACTTTTGCTCCTGGCCATTATTTTCACTTCTCTTTCAACTTTTGTTGTTCTAGATAATTTCCATACCCAAGTGGATGATCTATATCAGCCTCAAATCTTTCTGATCTCATGGGCTCCAATAATTTTCTTTATTCCAGCTATTTGACTACCAAAACCATGTGGTAGTTATTGCAGGTACCACTTTAATTCCTGAAATGCTAAACAACAATAATCTCTTATCCCAACCTCTATATGCCCTCTTTGAAGTGGCAGTTTTTCCTTTGCCTTTTCTTCCAGTATTCTCTACTTTATGATTTCAATTCTTTCTTTATTCAACTTAGACCAGTAGTGCATCTCTCTAACCACTCACTCTCTTTTCAGCATGATATATGGCTTTTTAAAAATTTTATTTTATTATGTTAATCACCATACATTACATCATTAGTTTTTGATGTAGTGTTCCATAATTCATTGTTTGCGTATAACACCCAGTGCTCCATTTAATACCCATCACCAGGCTAACCCATCACCCCACCCCCTCCCCTCTAGAACTCTCAGTTTGTTTCTCAGAGTCCATAGTCTCTCATGGTTCACCTCCCACTCCGAGTTTCCCCCCTTATTCTTCCCTTCCTGATATCTTTTTTTTTTAAACATATAATGTATTTTTTGTTTCAGAGGTACAGGTCTGTGATTCAACAGTCTTACATAATTCACAGCGCTCACCATAGCACATACCCTTTCCAATGTCTATCACCCAGCCACCCCATCCCTCCCACACCCCACCCCTCTGGCAACCCTCAGTTTGTTTCCTGAGATTAAGAATTCCTCATATCAGTGAGATCATAAGATACATGTCTTTCTCTGATTGACTTATTTAGCTTAGCACAATGCCCTCTAGTTCCATCCACGTCGTTGCAAATGGCAAGATTTCATTTTTTTTTATTGCTGCCTAATATTCCATTGTGTATATATATATATATATATATATATATATATATATATATATATGCCACATCTTTATCCATTCATCTGTCGATGGACATCTTGGCTCTTTCCATAGTTTGGCTATTGTGGACATTGCTGCTATAAACATTGGGGTGCACGTACCCCTTTGGATCACTACATTTATATCTTTGAGGTAAATACCCAGTAGTGCAATTGCTGGGTCGTAGGGTAGCTCTATTTTCAACTTTACAGCTTTTTCAAAAAATTTTTATGGAATCTATCCTGGATATGCTACAGTCACGTAAAACACAAACCTCCAAAACTTAACTTGTTTTTTTTGATGTTGTTGTTATCAGACTCATTTCTTTGGTGTTCCTTCCTTTTGGTGAGCTGTGTCACACAAGCTAGAAACTTTGTTAGGTAATCTCATTTTCATAGTCTTCCTATCCAATAAGTATGAAAACAAATCATGACTTTTTTAAAAAAAGATTTTATTTATTTGAGAGAGAAAGAGCATGCATGAACAAGTCAGGGGAGGGGCAGAGGCAGAGGGAGAAGTAGACTCCCCACTGAACAGAGAACTGGAGGTGGGGGCTTGATCCCAGGATCCAGAGATCATGACCTGACCCCAAGGCAGCAGCTTGACTGACTGAGCCACCCAGGCACCTCCAAATCATGACTTCTTAATGCCTCTTACATTCCTTGCGTTTTCATCATTCTCTCATTCCTATTTTAATGTTAATTCTCTTCATCTTTTGTCTGTCTATTAAATGGCATCTTAAATTCTCTTCTGTAGAAGCCTTGCTTTTCTTTTTTTTTATTTTGTTATGTTAATCACCACACATTACATTATTAGTTTTTGATGCAGTGTTCCATGATTCATTGTTTGCATATAACACCTAGCACTCCATTCAATACATGCCCTCTTTAATACCCATCACCAGGCTAACCCATCCCCCCAACCCCCTCCCCTTTAGAACCCTCAGTTTGTTTCTCAGAGTCCATAGTCTCTCATGGTTCATCTCCCCCTCTGATTCCCACCCCCCCCCCCCCAGTGCTGTGAATTGTGTAGGACTGTTGAATCACAGACCTGTACCTCTGAAACAAATAATACATTATATGTTTAAAAAAAAAGATAGTAGGAAAGGAAAAATGAAGGGTGGGGGCAATCGGAGAAGCCTTACTTTTCTTTCTGGCTCTTTTCTTCTTTGAGCTCACTGTGGCATTTGGAGCTGCTGACTACCCCTCCTTATTCTTTAAACTCTTTTCTCTTGGTTCTTAAAAGGAAAGCAGGAGAAAGTGATTTCTTACCTATATGACCTTTGGTCTTTCATCTTCTGGTTTGTTTTCTTCTTTCTGACCAATATGGCATGTCTTAAATGTTAGTACTTAGCACTCTGTCCTTAGCTCTTTTTCTCTTCTTCCTCTACCTGGACAAACCTAGCCATATCATTTTATCAACCATCCAAATATGATTGATCCTTACTCTGTATCTCTTGGTTGGACCTTTCTTCTGAGGTACTGTCTTATTTATCTGGATGCCTACTTCCTTTCTTCATATGGATGTTATATAGACTCTCAAGCCCATCTGCAAAGACAGAATTTGATGTCCTTTCCCATAATATGCTCCTCCTTTATTCTCTATCTCAGCTATTGATGTCCAAGCCATCAAAGCAGAAAACTTTCTCTTTTTTACCCTTCCTGTATAGACAGGTTTAAAACCCAATATCCTTGACATTGTGATATATCAATCTGTCCAACTTCACTGCTACTACCATAGTTCAGGCTCTTAATATGACTTCATATTTAGTCTTATCATGTCTGCTTCCCTTGTCCCCTAAACTTTAGTTCCACAGGACTACTTGAAGTTCCCAGGGCAAAAGAGCCTATAATGCCCTTTGGTCCACATACAGCCACCTGTAGTCCCTTGTGCCCCTGGTAATACTTATCCCTTTCCAAGACTTAGCGTGTCATTTATTTTCTGAAGTCTTTTTGTATCTGCATAAAACTTACTGCTTCTTGCACTGTGTACCTCTTTCCAACATGATAATGGAAGCAAAAGAAACATAATTTATTATCCTTATTTGTTGATAGGTCAATTTGCCTTATTGGACCAGAAATTCCTGAGGGTGTAACCATTGCCTTATATCTCTGTATCTCATTGCCTAGGACAATAGGCAGCTCAATAAATGCTTGTTAAACGTTTAAAACAAATGGAATAGATGCTGTTTTTGAATATTAGATTTTTCAATTCACCTAATACAACATAGATCACTAAAATTGCATTTAACACATGTTTACATTTTCATCCAAATCTCTGTAGTTTTTAATAAAATCTCATCTTCTGAATAAATAAAGCCTTATTTAAAAATATAGCTTCATGATCTATAAGCAGATTCCTTCAATCCCAGGTGTGTTCTTTGGCAAATGCATGGTTTTACATATATTACCTAATTTCTTCTAATACTAGGAGGAAGTTGGGAAGAAATTTATATGTAATGTATTATAATCTTTTTCTCACGTAAGTGTAGCTTGTAAAACTACTTTATCAGGAGGAAGTTTTATGTTAATTTATAACAAGGTTTGAGAAGAAGCAGTTCTCTATTATTTCAACACTCTTCAGTCTGGCCAGATGGTGGTTACTCCATTGTAGGCAAGTGTAGTGGATGAGTCAATAGAAATGAGTGTGAGTTCTTCAGCTGCTTTTTACTGGTTTTGTGACCTTGCACAAGCAACCTAAATGTCCTGAGTCTGTTTCTGTGTTTGGTTATTTCACAGGGGGTTGGACTGGGTTGAAGGACATCATGTATATGAAGTGCTTTGTGTCCCATAGACTGCAGGACAAAGCTCAGTGAAAAAATAACATGAGTGGAAAGTGCATGGGTTTGGGGGTCAGCAGACTATATTCACATTTTGCCACTTTTATGTGACTTTGGGCACATTAGTGGACATCTTAGAACATTACTTTCCTCATCTGTAACATGGGGATAATAACATTACTTTCCTCATCTGTAACATGGGGATAATTGTGGAGAAGATTAAAGGCAGCAATGCACTTATGGCATCTGTTGTCTAGTCATTGCCTCTATAACTGGTGACTAGTAGCAATGAAAGCATCTAGTTTTTGAAATCCTCCATCCTGTCTACATGTCTTATATCCTGTAGACTGATCACCATCCAATCAGAATGAGTTTCTAATATGGGTTAAGCCTCAGCTAGTATCCTCTGCAGAATTAAGTTTATTAGAATTTATTGTTCCTGGAGCTGTCCACATTCCTTAAAAACAAACACATGCAAAATATTTACTGTGCCTGAAATTCTCACATGATAGGAATAATTATTATAATTTCCATTTATTATTCAGAGCCAGCCACTATAATAGGCACTTTATTTACCTTGTGTTCTTGACACTTTGTGTCAGTTCTTTAAGGTGGGGGTGATTATCTTCTCCATTTAAAGATGATGAAACTTAGTTACAGAAATGATAAGCTTCATTTACAGAGGAGAAAGAGGCAGGATCAGGAATGAACTGAGGGTTTCTGATAATAAGTCCAGTGATTTTTTTCTGCTACACAAGAGTGACAGGTGGGTCAAGCTCATTCCAGCACTTTGGCTATTTTTTCAAAATCGACAGCACTGCTGAGTTAAATAAATTTAGCTTGACAAATGCCAGCTCTAATGTGTTTCCAAGTCACTGATCTTAGCAGGAGTCTTTATCTTTGATTAAGGCCCAGCCCTGACTTACGCATGAACCTGGACCTGGGTCAGGATGTGAACATCGGGGGCTTTATACATTTGACTTGTTTTCCATCTTTCCATTTGGGAGTGCCCTCTCACACAATCACTTATTTGTTAACCTATTCAACATTTATGACATGTCATCTGTGTGCCTTGAAATTGTGATAGATACTAAGGATAATAGCATGTAAATCCAGCTTGTCTTCAAGGAACTGAGTCAAATAGAGTAAAATAAAGATAATTACAATTTATTGTCTTTTGTGAAGTCAACAGCATCATAATGGTGCTCTGTGAGCACAGGGAAGGGCCATGGAGGATTTCTAACCAAGGATAAGCATTTCCTTGAATACTTAAAGAATAAAGTAATTTTGAGACAGAAAAAAATGGGGAAGGGGAAAAAGAATGCATATACAAAGGCATGGAAGTGTTTAACATTAGTTTCTATTCACAGTTGTGAAAAGTTTGGGGTCAGGGTTAGAACATGGGTGAGGGAGGAGTCTGGGGGACTGGCAAAGGGCCAGCTCACAGTGGATATTATCAGCCATGGTAAGGTAACTGGAATTAATATTGTGGGCAAGCAGGCATCATTGACATGTTTTAAGCATAAAATGAAAGAATCAGAGCAACAGTTTAGATAGACCCATGTGACAGAGAGTTGGTAGATAGATTGGAGGAACAGGTCTGGAGGAGGGATACTAAGTAGGAGTAATCTCAGTTGGAACTACCAAGGGCCTGGTTTCAGGTGGTGGCAGGGGGTTGAAGAGAAATGGAGGTTGCAATCAATCCTGGAGGCTGAACTGGCATAACTTAGTGATTTGGTGGGATGTGGAGTGAGGGACAAGGAGGTATCCAGGTAGCTTCCTAGATTTTTGTCCTCTGTGATTGTCCTCTCTGAGAATGATGGCCTCAGTTCCTGAGACAGTGAACACTCAGTAGGAGCAAGATTCATGGGAAGAAGGGGACCACAGCATTTTCACAAGCCCCATGCCTGACCTTTCTCCCTTAGCCTCTCCCTACTTCCACTGCTAGGGTTCTGATTATTGTCCTCATCACTTCCTGCCTAGTTGGCTGCAGTAGCCTCTGGGCTGGTCTCTAAACTCTGATCTCCGTGAACACAGCCCTGATGGGCCACTCTTCTGCTTACAAGTTTTTAGTATCTCCAAGGTGCTTAGAGAAACCTGCAATTCATGACTTTCCATAATCTCATTCCAAGGTGACCTCTCCAGGCTTGCTCTCTACCCCTTCCTCCAAGCAGCAGACTAATCTGCCATAGTTGGAAGACCAGACACAAAGTGAGGCAACTTGAGAAGATGTGGTGTGTGTGTGTGTGTGTGTGTGTGTGTGTGTGTGTATGCATGTGCGAGTGATTTTTGTCAGAAAAAGTTAGAAAAAGAAAAGAACAGTACCTATTTGAGAAGCTAAAAGGTATTGTGGAGAAGGCAGGATCCATTTTGGACTTAGAGGTATAAATGGGGGAAAAGATAGGTGATGAGGAGGGAAGGCATAGCTGACAGGGAGAACAGTGTAAACACAAGGATGCAGACTGGGGTATTGAAGGAGGGAGGTGCAAGGGAAGTGGCAGGGAAGAAACTGGCCTGATGGGAATAAATGGTGAGTAGGGTCAAGTTTTAGGGTCACAGAGGGGCCAGTCTTTGCTTTGTGATCCAGTAGCATAGTTTTGAAATGTAAATATTTACAGGTAGTTCTGTGTATATAACATGGTGTCTGAAAAATCAGTCAAAAATATTGAAAAGATAGAATAAAAAATATTAAAAATTTTCAGGATAAAACCTTACATTTTCACAGTGCTTTACAGATTACTAGACCCTTTCCCTGCAGCCCAGAAAGAGCAGTACTTTGCCAAGTTTGGACTCAAACACAGGTCTTTTGACCCCAGTGCTGGGTGTTTTCCACCACAATAAAGCTGCCTCTTGTAACATGTTTTAATGTCTAAACAATCATATACTTTTGTCGGGTAAACCAGGCTACATGTGTGTCTTTAGATGGACTGTGATTAATTTCTTGAGGATTTTGTTAAGCATCTCTTTATTGATTTCTTCCAGCTGAGAAGAAGCCAATAAAGAGGAAATAAAAAATAATGCCCCAAACTGTAGCTATAAAGGTTCGCAAATAAGGGCAGACCCCTTAAAACAACTAGAGAGGCAACACGAGACTTCATTATGGTTTTCCTCACAAATTGGAGTGGAATGAAATGACTTAGGGGCACCTTGATGCCAGTATTTGAAAACTGCTTAAAGTCTCATAAGTGTAACATTTGTTTTGGAATAACTCTATTTCTGAATCCTCTGGGCTCTCAATCCTCTTTGAAATGAAAGATTCTGTTTCATGATGATTGTGTTGAGAACATATATTTTCAGCACTTTAAACAAGAAGTCAATGCTATGTTTGAAACAGAGTGCCCGTAGGAAATAGCTCATGCCAAATCATTGGGATTTTATTGTACAA
This sequence comes from Eumetopias jubatus, assembly GCF_037043125.1. Lineage (NCBI taxonomy): Eukaryota > Metazoa > Chordata > Mammalia > Carnivora > Otariidae > Eumetopias > Eumetopias jubatus. Next base: position 63,620,607 of record NW_028274819.1, on the reverse strand, counting down.
CAATATGGGATATATTGAGCTTGATTTTCTGGGTAATTTTGAAAGGGAATTATCTTCTCAAATAATGGAGATTTGCATGAAAAAAATCTGTTTGTAGAATGCCAGGAGTTACATATCAGCCATAGAAAAGACTATGCCTGAGGGTCCTTTGTGGACACAGAGCCACATCAGATCTTTGGCAGTGGCAAAGATGTCCAGGTGTCTGTATGGGATTTGCCAAGACCAGAGAAGAGAAAAAAAAAAAAAAAAACAGAGTCAGAATTGTGGGTATGAAGGACATTTTTTTAATTAACATATTATGTATTATTTGTTTCAGGTGTACAGATCTGTGATTCAGCAGTCTTACACAATTCACAGCACTCACCATAGCCCATACCCTCCCCAGTGTCCGTCACCCAGCCACCCCCTCCCTCCGACCCCACTCCACTCCAGCAATCCTAAGTTTGTTTCCTAAGATTGAGTCTCTTATGGTTTGTCTCCCTCTCTGGTTTCATCTTGTTTCATTTTTCCCTCCCTTCCCCTATGATCCTCTGTCTTGTTTCTCAAATTCCTCATATCACTGAGATCATATGATACTTGTCTTTCTCTGATTGACTTATTTCTTTTAGCATAATACCCTCTAGTTCCATCCACGTCATTGCAAATGGCAGGATTTCATTTTTTGATGGCTGCATAATATTCCATTGTGTATGTGTATATATACATACACATCTTTATCCATTCATCTGTTGATGGACACCTTGGCACTTTCCATAGTTTGGCTATTGTGGACATTGCTGCAATAAACATTGGGGTACATGTGGGAAGGACAACATTTTCTGCATTTAATAACTACTGTGGTAACTACCTTGGTAACTATTACAGTGACTATTGGTTAGGCATAGCACTCTATAAGTATACAGTATAGGTATAAGTATATACCTTTCAGAGTAACTATTTATCTTTATTTATTTATTTATTTATTTATTTATTTATTTATCTTTATTATCACTTTATCTATTTTTTTTTGATGTCTGATCGTATTTATTTGTCACTCATAGAAAATCTCATTTTTGACTGGACTCAGAGGTAGAGGCTCTCAGAGAGGACAGCCTCCGTCTCTTGGCAATCTGTTCCTGGTGTTTTTCTTTGGCCTCCTTCATTCTCTTGGCCAAAAGTTTAGCATATTCTGCAGCCTCTTCCTTATTTTTCTTAGTGCGCTGCTTCTGCAAAGCAATACGCCGCCGTTTGTGCTGGAGGACTCGTGGAGTAACAAGACGCTGAATCTTAGGCGCTTTGGTTCTAGGTTTCTTCCCTTCTTTGTTTAGGGGCTTTCTCACAACATACTGGTGGACATCATCTTCTTTAGAGAGATTGAAAAGTTTGCGGATTCTGCTGGCTCTTTTGGGCCCCAGGCGACGAGGCACAGTAGTATCAGTGAGTCCAGGAATATCCTTCTCCCCTTTTTTTACAATGACCAAGTTGAGAACGCTGAGATTGGCATCCACAATGCAACCCCGAACGGATTTGCGCTTTCTCTCTCCAGTCCGCCTTGGTCTATAGCAGGAATGCCCCTTACTCAGCAGCAGGCGGACACGACCATGGGTCAAGACACCCTGCTTCATGGGGAAGCCCTGTTTGTCATTGCCACCACTGATTCGGACCACATAACCCTTCCATTCTTCACCCAGAGCATCAGCAGCAACTTCTGTGGCCATACGCTTCTCATAAAAGGTACGAAGTTTGCGTTCATCGTCCACTTCAATGAGTTTCTGGCAGCCAGTAGCTGGGAAAGAGATGTTCAGCTTCATCCTGAAGCAGCCTACCGCCTCCGAGGCGCCACGAAAAAGAGCCACTTAATCTATTTTTTTTATGAGATTGTAAGCTATAAAAGTGGGGACCATGATTTCCTTGTTCTTTTTATATCCCTAGTGCCTAGCATGGTATCTGACGAGTGGCAAGCATTTATTACATATGAACTGAATGAATGAAAGAACTGCTTGGGATCTAAAGATCAGAACAACAGTAGATGGATACTTAAGGATGCAAAAATATAGTGTACATAAAAGAGTTTTAAAAAATCTTTATAGTTCACATACCATAAAATTCACCCATTTAAAGTATACAATTCATTGATTTTTAGTATATTCATACAGTCATGCAACTATTACTGCATTCTAAGTTTAGAACATTTTCATCACTCCCTCAAAAAACTCCATAACCATTATCAGTCACTCCTTATGCCTTATCCCCCTAGTACACATATCCTCCTGCCCTAGGAGACCACTAATAAAATTTAGTTTTGGCAGTTACTATGCAACATATCTGTCTGTCTGTCTACCTGTCTATCTGCAAACAAACAGTTATATCCTTCTAAAGCAGTGGATTGTCCTAAAGGAATTCCTCAGTATCTTCATGAAGGATAAGAAGGGCCTGAAGCAAGTATTTTATCTAGAGCAGTCTGTTGAGATGCTGTTATTGGTCAGATGATAAGGGATAAGCATCCCAGAAGGATCTCAACGGTTCAGAAGGGAGGCAGTTGGTGGGCTGAGGGAAGTTGGTTACTGTCGAGAAGAATCTAAACCTACCTTAGCCTTATTCAAAAGCTCACTGAGTCTGAGAGCTCATGCAGAATCAAGAACTAACGCTGAGAATAGGAGACACCAAAAATGTGCTCTGATTTTATATTAAGACCTTTTCCCCTGCTCTCTGAAGATCTGCTCTAAGTGGCTTGTGACCCTTGAGAGTTGTTCCAAGAAAGACAGAGGATTTGTGGGAAGAATCTTGACAGTTTAAAAGAGTTGATAGTGCATCTTGAATGTTTAGGAACATTTGAATTGATTGAAAATCCGAGAGAAAAAAATAGAAACGAATGTTAATTTCATTTGCTTAGCAAATATTTGTCAACTACTATGACTGGGGACACAATACTGACCAAAACAGAAAAAACAAAAACAAAAACAACCAAAAACAACAAAAAAACTCCTCTCAAAAACCTACATTCTAGAGGGAAATTTGGACAAAAGAACAAGATGAGTAATGAAAATGTACATAGTAAATTAATGACAAAGTTAAAGAAATTAGAAGGGAAGAAACTGTTCTAGAGAGTGGGGCAGGAAGGAGTTAATTTTATATAATGACCAAGGGAGGCCTTATCAGGCAGGTGACAGTTGCATGAAGGCCTGAGTAGGTGAGAAAGTGAGCTGTCTGCATGGTGGGAGAAGAAAATACCATGCTGAAGTGAAAGTCCTGAGCAGAGAGATAACTAATGTGTTCAAGAACTAGCAAGAAGGCTGGCATGATAGGCTTGGACTGAGGGGAGAGCTGAGGGAGATAGTATCAGGGAGGTAGATTTAAGATTTTTGGATTTTACTCTTGGTGAAATGGAAACCCACTTAAGTTTTTAATTAATTTAAAAAAAAACAGCTTTATTGAGGAATACTTCATGTGTAACAAAATTAAATCATTTAAAAATACACACACATTTTGATGAGTATAATGCCTCTCCTGTCTAAGTTTCTTGACCTCTAAGTCCCTTTGAATAGTGAGAATTTCCCAGTCCTCCTGTCTTCCAGGCAACACCTTCCTCTTACTCTGTTTCTCTGTATTGAAGCTTGTAGTGACTGGAAGGTAACAAAGAGGGAGGGCTCAAACTCTCAGTCAAACTTAAAAAAAATGAAAAAATATCACATAACTGGCTTAATCTTTCTAATCTTTAAAATGACCCTGAGATTAGATCTAATTTTAATAAACCACTTTCCTTTCTCCATTTTTGGATGACTTGGTATCACCTCTTCACTCACTTTATCACTTCTGTGTTTTGAAGGCTAGAGCCCCTATCCTTCTTCCTTGGTGATGGATAATCTCTCCCCCCCAAAACCTACACACCTTTATTTGTCATCAAATTAGACAGTCTGCTATTGCATTTTTTTAAAGATTTTATTTATTTATTTGACAGAGAGAGAGACAGTGAGAGAGGGAACGCAAGCAGAGGGAGTGAGAGAGAGAGAAGCAGGCCTCCCGCTGATCAGGGAGCCCAATGCGGGGCTCAATCCCAGGACCCCGGGACCACGACCCGAGCCGAAGGCAGACGCCCAACGACTGAGCCACCCAGGTGCCCCTGCTATTGGATTTGTCTTGAATTTCTATTTTTCTGGTTAAGATACATTCACTGCTTAGACTTCATTTCCATCATCACCCCTGCCAGTGGGCTCTCTTTTCAAGACCAATTTATGTGAAGAAGCAGTTTTTATTACTTCAAATAAGTTAAACTGTATATGTGAAGATGTGTGAAAACATTAAGACTCCTACTAAAGGGATGCCTGGGTGGTTCATTCGGTTAAGTGTCTGCCTTTGGCTCCGGTCATGATCCCGAGATCCTGGGATTGAGCCTTGGGTAGGGCTCCCTGCTCAGTGGGGAGCCTGCTTCCCCCTCTCCCTCTGCCTCTTTCCCTCTGTCCCTCCACCCAGCTAGTGCTTGCTCTATCTCAAATAAATAAATAAAATCTAAAAAAAAAAAAAGACTTCTAGTAAAAGAGGTGAGTTAAGAGGGAGATAATTCATTGAATGGAGGAAAATGTTGAAATAGCCTCTGTATATGCTGTTAATGGAGAGAAAATTTAAAGCAACTTTTCTGAAAGGCAATTGGTTTATATATCTCTATTTATATCCTCTGTCACTATCTCTAGCTGTATTTATAGAATGATCTGTATCTACACATGTGCTCTTAGGTAAGTCAGTTAACCTCTTTAACTCTCTGTATTTCATCTGTAGAATAAGCTTGTTTTGAGATAATAAAATGGTAGATAAAATCATTTAGTATAATGTATGGCTCATTTTAATCACTAATATATTTGTAATTATTATTGTTCTTATTAATGTTACTATTTTGGAGAATTTAGGATAATAAAAGTTGGTCAACCCAAATGCACAACAATGGGGCATTAGTTAGGTAAACTATGGGCTACTTATAAAAGAATATCAGTATTTTTGAGAAAAAATGTTGGGTAACAAAAAGTAGTTTATGACTTCAGTTCCCAGTAGTGGTAGAATGAATAATTTAGACAAATCTTACAGTTGAGGACACCTAGAAGATCTAGATAAAATATAAAAATAAATCTGCTTAAAGATACAGTATGGCTAAAGGGCAGTCGAAAATTAATAGCCAGTAACTGCAGAGAAATGAAGCCTAGAAAGTTGAGCCTATCTTTTAGGACCACTTTTCCCTAAGGGAATTTGCTTTTTCTGGGAAGCTGTTAAGACCTAGAAGAAGCCAACCACTTTTTTTTTTTTTTAAACAAAGACACTTATTTTTTTTAAAGCAGTTTTATGTTCACAACAAGCTTGAGAGACTTCCCATATAGCCCCTGTCCCCACAACACATGCATAGTCTTTCCCATTAATAACATCTTTTATTAGATAATACTTTTTTAAAGCAAGGATAAACCTACAGTAACACATCATAATCACCTAAAGTCCATTTGTTACCTTAGGGTTCACTCTTGGTGTTATATATTCTGTAGGTTTGGAAAAATGTATAATGACATATACCCATTGTACATCATTCTAATATCATACAGAATTTTCCCCCTACCCTAAAAATCCTTTGTGATTTGTATATATATCTCCCCTCATCCATGCCTTGTCCAATGGCAACCACTGATCTTTTTAGTATCTCTGTAGTTTTACCTTCTCTAAAGTGCTATGTAGTGGGGATCATACAATATGTAGCCTTTTCAGATAGGCTTCTTTTGTTAGTGATATGCCTCTAAGAATTCTCTGTCTTTTCATGGCTTGATAGGTCATTTCTTTTCAGCACTGAATATTTCATTGGATGTACCACAGTTTGTTTATCCATTCACCTAAAGAAGGACATCTTGGTTGCTTCCTAATTTTGGCAATTGTGAGTATAGTTTCTATAAACATCCATGTGCAAGTTTTTATGGGGATATAAGTTTCTGACTACTTTAGGTAAAGGCCCAGGAGTGCAACAGCTGTCTCAAACAGTAAGAGTATGGTTAGCTTTATAAAAAAACCACCAAACTGTCTTTAAAAATGAGATGTACCATTTTTCATTCCCACCAGCAATGAATGAGGGTTCTTGTTGCTCTGCATCCTTAGTAGCATTTAATATTGTCAGTATTCTGGATTTGGGGCATTCTGATGGTTGTGCAGTGGTATCTCATTGTTTTAACTTTGATTTCCCTAATGTTCAGTATTTGCTTATCTCTCATCTATCTTCTTTGATGAGATATCTATTAAAGTCTTTGGCCATCTTTTAATTGAGTCACTTGTTTTCTTATTGCTGAGTTTAAAGAGTTTTTGTATATTTTGATAATAGTCTTTCATCAGATGTGTCTTTTGGAAATATTTTCTTCCAGTCTGTGGCTTGTCTTCTAATTCTTCTATTATTTTTTACAGAGCAGAATTTTGAAATTATAAGGAAGTACAGCTTTTCAGTTATTTCTTTCATGGATTTTGTTTTTGATGTTGTATCTAAAGTGGCCTCACCATATCCAAGGTCATCCAGGTTTCCTCCTTTGTTATCTCCTAGGTATTTTATAGCTTTGCATTTTACATTTAGGTCTCTGATTCACCTTGAGTTAATTTTTGTGAAGAGCTGTAAGATCTAAGTCTAGATTTTTTTTTTTTTTTGCATGTGGATATCTAGTTGTTCCAATACCATTTGTTGAAGAGGCTATCTTTGCTCCATTGCATTGTTTTTGCTCCTTTGTTAAAGGTCAGTTGACTATTTCTGGGTCTGTTTCTGGGAGATATATTCCTGGGCTCTCTATTACGTTCAATTGATCTATGAGTATATTACTTTGCCAATACCACACTGTTTTGATTATTGTAGTTTTTTGTTTTGTTAAGAGAGGGAGAGTGTGCGTGCATGCATGAGTGGGGGGTGAGCAAAAGGAGCAGGAGAGAGAGAATCTTAAGCAGGCTACATGTCCAATGCAGAACCCAACTTGGGGCTTGATCTCACGACTCTGAGATCATGACCTGAGCCAAAATCAAGATTCAGATGCTTAACCAACTGAGCCACCCAGGGGCCTCTATTGTAGCTTTATAGTAAGTTTTGAAGTCAGATAGCATCCGTCCTCCAACTTTGTATTTCTTCACCAAGCACTTTTTTAGGGCCTTATAGTTCCCATATTCTTATTTCTGGACAGTAACCATAGATAAGTGGAAGGAAAACAAGTTTGGCCTTGAAAAACAGAGACTAAAATCCAAGCTCTGCTATATGCAATTACCTTCTTTTGTTTTAGTTTCCTCATCTTTAAAATCAGAATAACAGGGTATATAACACAGGACTAGGCCCTTTCAAATGGTTAAATATTTGTGAAAAGTTTTGCTCTGGTGCCTAATACATTAAATTCATTTTTCCTCTTTTCAGTTAAATTATTACAAAGGCATAGGAAAAATGTAAGTTAATCAACTCAGACTGTAACTGAAGATTGAGTAAAGGTCATCAGAATGATTTACCACACCGACTTTTCCTTCTGAAAATAGTATGTTAGTTCATATTATGCTTTACAAATTACATATGTTATGTTTTATATAGCCACGAAAATAATACAAAATTGCACACCTGTGAGGGGGAAGTGAAATGATGAGATAACTAATCCAACAGAATCAAGGAAAAGAGATAAGTGGAATCAGCAGAACAAATATAAATCACTTAGCAATCAGGCCCACATATATCAGTAATTATTTCCCATATAAATGTCCCAAGTGTTCCAATGAAAAGATGAGGATTTTTAGACAGAATTTAAAAAACACAGAATGAAGGGGGGGAAATCGGACGGGGAGACAAACCATGAGAGACTATGGACTCTGAAAAACAAACTGAGGGTTCTAGAGGGGAGGGGGGTGGGGGGATTGGTTAGCCTGGTAATGGGTATTAAGGAGGGCATGTTCTGCATGGAGCACTAGGTGTTATACGCAAACAATGAATCATGGAACACTACATCAAAAACTAATGATGTAATGTATGGTGATTAACATAACATAATAAATAAATAAATAAATTTCTATGTAAAAAAATAACATATTCAATTTTAGCAGTCTTTATAAGAAACACAAGGAGGCAAAAACTTCAGAAATAAAATGATGGAAAAATGTGTACTATGCAAATACTAAGTAAAAGTGTGTGTTTTTTAAAGAATAAATTCTTTATTTAAATTTAATTTGGTTAACCTCTATGGTATTATTAGTTTCAGGGGTAGAAGAAAGTGTGTTTTTGTAGCCATATGAATATTGAAGAAGGCCTTAAAATTGTAAGAGATAAATAGGGATGTTCTATAAGGAGAAAATGTACAATTCATCGTGATGATACAACAATTCTAGATTTGTTTCCATCCAGTGAAATAACCTCAGAATATTTAAGGTAAAATCCAACAAAACTGAATGAGAAAATAAACATCCATAATCATACAGGGAGACTTCTAAATTCTTCTTCTGTAATTGATAGAGCAGACAGATAAAAATGAGTCATCAGATAGGAAAGATTTTTAACTGGACTTGAATAAATATGAGTTAGTTGACATATATAGCACATTGAAGAATATATATATATATTTCAGCTACCAATAGAAATTTACTAAAATTGACCTTTTGCTGGACTGTGAAAACATTTTATTTTATTTATTTTTATTATTTTCTTTAAATTTTTTATTGTTATGTTAATCACCATACATTACATCATTAGTTTTTGATGTAGTGTTCCATGATTCATTTTTTGCATATAACGCCCACTGCTCCAAGCAGAACATGCCGTCTTTAATACCCATCACCAGGCTAACCCATCCCCCCACCCCCTCCCCTCTAGAACCCTCAGTTTGTTTTTCAGAGTCCATGATCTCTCATGATTCGTCTCCCCCTGATTTACCCCTCTTCATTCTTCCCCTCCTGCTATATTCTCCTTTTTTTTTTTAACATATATTTCATTATTTGTTTCAGAGGTACAGATTTGTGATTCAACAGTCTTGCACAATTCACAGCGCTCACCATAGCACATACCCTCCCCAATGTCTATCACACAGCCACCCCATCCCTCCCACCCCCCACCACTCCAGCAACCCTCAGTGTGTTTCCTGAGATTAAGAATTCCTCATATCAGTGAGGTCATATGATATATGTCTTTCTCTGATTGACTTATTTCACTCAACATAACACCCTCTAGTTCCATCCATGTCATTACAAATGGCAAGATCTCATTCCTTTTGATGGCTGCATAATATTCCATTGTGTATATATACCACCTCTTCTTTATCCATTCATCTGTTGATGGACATCTTGGCTCTTTCCACAGTTTGGCTATTGTGGACATTGCTGCGATAAACATTGGGGTGCATGTACCCCTTCGGATCCCTACATTTGTATCTTTGGGGTAAAGACCCAGTAGTGCAATCGCTGGATCGTATGGGAGCTCTATTTTCAACTTTTTGAGGAACCTCCATACTGTTTTCCAGAGGGGTTGCACCAGCTTGCATTCCCACCAACAGTGTAGGAGGGTTCCCCTTTCTCCACATCCCCGCCAACATCTGTCGTTTCCTGACGTTAATTTTAGCCATTCTGACTGGTGTGAGGTGCTATCTCATGGAGGTTTTGATTTGGATTTCCCTGATGCCGAGCGATGCTGAGCACTTTTTCATGTGTCTGTTGGCCATTTGGATGTCTTCTTTGGAAAAATGTCTGTTCATGTCTTCTGCCCATTTCTTGATTGGATTATTTGTTCTTTGGGTGTTGAGTTTGATTAGTTCTTTATGGATTTTGGATACTAGCCCTTTATCTGATATGTCATTTGCAAATACTTTCTCCCATTCTGTTGGTTGTCTTTTGGTTTTGTGGACTGTTTCTTTTGCTGTGCAAAAGCTTTTTATCTTGATGAAATCCCAATAGTTCATTTTTGCCCTTGCTTCCCTTGCCTTTGGCGATGTTTCTAGGAAGAAGTTGCTGTGGCTGAGGTCAAAGAGGTTGCTACCTGTGTTCTCCTTTAGGATTTTGATGGACTCCTGTCTCACGTTTAGGTCTTTCAACGATTTTGAGTCTATTTTTGTGTGTGGTGTAAGGAAATGGCCCAGTTTCATTCTTCTGCATTTGGCTGTCCAATTTTCCCAACACCATTTGTTGAAGAGACTGTCTTTTTTCCATTGAACATTCTTTCCTGCTTTGTCAAAGATGAGTTGACCATAGAGTTGAGGGTCCATTTCTGGGCTCTCTATTCTGTTCCATTGATCTATGTGTCTGTTTTTGTGCCAGTACCATACTGTCTTGATGATGACAGCTTTGTAATAGAGCTGGAAGTCCGGAATTGTGATGCCACCAGTTTTGCTTTTCTTTTTCAACATTCCCCTGGCTATTCGGGGTCTCTTCTGGGTCCATACAAATTTTAGGATTATTTGTTCCATTTCTTTGAAAAAAGTGGATGGTATTTTGATAGGGATTGCATTAAATGTGTAGATTGCTCTAGGTAGCATTGTTGACATCTTCACAATGTTTGTTCTTCCAATCCATGAGCATGGAACGTTTTTCCATTTCTTTGTGTCTTTCTTAACTTCTTTCATGAGTATTTTATAGTTTTCTGAGTACAGATCCTTTGCCTCTTTAGTTAGATTTATTTCTAGGTATCTTATGGTGTTGGGTGAAATTGTAAATGGGATCGACGCCTTAATTTGTCTCTCTTCTGCCTTGTTGTTGGTGTATAGGAATGCCACTGATTTCTGTGCATTGATTTTATATCCTGCCACTTTACTGAATTCCTGTATGAGTTCTAGAAGTTTTGGGGTGGAGTCTTTTGAGTTTTCCACATACAGTATCATATCATCTGCAAAGAGTGAAAGTTTGACTTCCTCTTTGCCGATTTGGATGCCTTTAATTTCTTTTTGTTGTCTGATTACTGTGGCTAGGACTTCTAATACTATGTTGAATAGCAGTGGTGAGAGTGGACATCCCTGCCACGTTCCTGACCTTAGGGGGAAAGCTCTCAGTTTTTCCCCATTGAGAATGATTTTGCTGTAGGTTTTCATAGATGGCTTTTATGATATTGAGGTATGTACACTCTATCCCTATACTCTGAAGAGTTTTGATCAAGAAAAGATGCTGTACTTTGTCAAATGCTTTTTCTGCATCTATTGAGAGGATCATATGATTCTTGTTCTTTCTTTTGTTAATGTATTGTATCACGTTGATTGATTTGTGGATGTTGAACCAACCTTGCAGCCCAGGAATAAATCCCACTTGCTCATGGTGAATAATCCTTTTATTTTTTTTTATTTAAAGATTTTATTTATTCATGAAAGACAGAGAGAGAGAGAGAGAGAGAGAGAGAGGCAGAGGGAGAAGCAGGCTCCCAAGGAGCAGGGAGCCCGACACGGCACTTGATCCCAGGACCCTGGGATCATGACCTGAGCCGAAGGCAGATGCTTGACCATCTGAGCCACCCAGGCGCCCTGAATAATCCTTTTAATATACTGTTGGATCCTATTGGCTAGTATTTTGGTGAGAATTTTTGCATCCATGTTCATCAAGGATATTGGTCTGTCATTCTCCTTTTTGATGGGGTCTTTGTCTGTTTTGGGGATCAAGGTAATGGTGGCCTCATAAAATGAGTTTGGAAGTTTTCCTTCCATTTCTATTTTTTGGAACAGTTTCAGGAGAATAGGTATGAATTCTTCTTTAAATGTTTGGTAGAATTCCCCTGGGAGGCCATCTGGCCCTGGGCTTTAGTTTTTTGGGAGATTTTTGATGACTGCTTCAATTTCCTTAGTGGTTATAGGTCTGTTCAGGTTTTCTATTTCTTTCTGGTTCAATTTTGGATACATCTCTGGGAATGCATCCATTTCTTCCAGATTATGTAATTTGCTGGCATAGAGTTGCTCATAATATGTACTTATAATTGTTTGTATTTCTTCGGTGTTGGTTGTGATCTCTCCTCTTTCATTCATGATTTTGTTGATTTGGGTCATTTCTTTTTTCTTTTGGTTAAGTCTGGCCAAGGGTTTATCAATCTTGTTAATTCTTTCAAAGAACCAGCTCCTAGTTTCACTGATGTGTTCTACTGTTTTTTTGGTTTCTATTTCATTGATTTCTGCTCTGATCTTTATTATTTCTCTTCTCCTGCTGGGTTTAGGGTTTCTTTGCTGTTTTTTTCTCTAGCTCCTTTAGGTGTAGGGTTAAGTTGTGTCTTTGAGACCTTTCTTGTTTCTTGAGAAAGGCTTGTATTGCTATGTACTTTCCTCTCAGGACTGCCTTTGCTGCATCCCAAAGAGTTTGAAGAGTTCTGTTTTCATTTTCATTGGTTTCCATGAATTTTTTTAATTCTTCTTTAAGTTCCTGGTAGACCCATTCATTCTTTAGTAGGATGCCCTTTAGCCTCCATGTATTTGAGTACTTTCCGACTTTCCTCTTGTGGTTGAGTTCTAGTTTCAAAGCATTGTGGTCTGAAAATATGCATGGAATAATCCCAATATTTTGGTACCAGTTGAGACCTGATTTGTGACCTAGGATGTGATCTATTCTGGAGAATATTCCATGGGCACTAGAGAAGAATGTGTATTCTGTTGCTTTGGAATGGAATGTTCTGAATATGTCTGTGAAGTCCATTTGGTCCAGTGTGTCATTTAAAGTCTTTATTTCCTTGTTGATCTTTTGCTTAGATGATCTGTCCATTTCAGTCAGGGGGTGTTAAAGTCCCCCACTATTATTGTATTGTTGTCAATGTGTTTCTTTGCTTTTGTAATTAATTGCCTTATATAATTGGCCGCTCCCATGTTAGGGTCATAGATATTTACAAGTGTTAGATCTTCTTGTTGGATAGACCCTTTAAGTAGGATATAGTGTCCTTCCTCATCTCTTATTACAGTCTTTGGTTTAAAATCTAATTTGTCTGATATAAGGATTGCCACCCCAGCTTTCTTTTGGTGTCCATTAGCATGGTAAATGGTTTTCCACCCCCTCACTTTCAATGTGGGGGTGTCTTTGGGTCTAAAATGAGTCTCTTGCAGACAGCATATTGATGGGTCTTGTTTTTTAATCCAATCTGATAGCCTTTGTCTTTTGATTGGGGCATTTAACCCATCTACATTCACGGTAACTATTGAAAGGTATGAATTTAGTGCCATTTTATTGCCTGTAAGGTGACTGTTACTGTATATTGTCTGTGTTCCTTTCTGGTCTATGCTGCTTTTAGGCTCTCTCTTTGCTTAGAGGACTCCTTTCAATATTTCTTGGAGGACTGGTTTCGTGTTTGCAAATTCCTTTAGTTTTTGTTTGTCCTGGAAGCTTTTTATCTCTCCTTCGATTTTCAATGACAGCCTAGCTGTATGTAGTATTCTTGCCTGCATATTTTTCTCGTTTAGTGCTCTGAAGATATCATGGCAGTCCTTTCTGGCCTGCCAGCTCCCTGTGGATAGGTCTGTTGCCAGTCTAATGTTTCTACCATCATAGTTTACATATCTCTTCTCCCAAGCTCCTTTCAAGATTTTCTCTTTGTCTCTGAGACTCGTAGGTTTTACTATTAGATGTCGGGGTGTTGACCTATTTTTATTGATTTTGAGAGGGGTTCTCTATGCCTCCTGGATTTTGATGCCCGTTTCCTTCCCCACATTAGGGAAGTTCTATGCTATAATTTGCTCCAATATACCTTCTGCCCCTCTCCCTCTTTCTTCTTCTTCTGGGCTCCCAATTATTCTAATGTTGTTTCATCTTATGGTATCGCTTATCTCTTGAATTCTGCCCTCGTGATCCAGTAGTTGTTTATCTCTCTTTTTCTCAGCTTCTTTATTTTCCATTAATTGGTCTTCTATATTACTGATTCTCTCTTCTGCCTCATTTATCCTGGCGGGTAATGTCCGCATATTTGATTGCACCTCATTAATAGCCTTTTTTATTTCGACTTGTTTAGATTTTAGTTCTTTTATTTCTCTAGAACGGGTTTCTCTAATAACTTCCATGCTTTTTTCAAGCCCAGCTAGTATCTTTAAAATCATGATTCTGAACTCCAGGTCCAACATCGCACTAATGTCCATAATGCGTAGGTCCCTGGCATTCGGTACTACCTCTTGTTCTTTTTGTTGAGGTGATTTTTTTCATCTTGTCATTTTGTCCAGAGGAGAATAGATGAATGAGAGAACAAAATGCTAACAGGTTAACAACGTCCCCAGAAAATATACTCTAAAGAAATCAGAAAAGACCTGAAACCAGAGGAAAAGAAATGGAAAGAAAGAGAGAAAAAAAAAAAAAAGAAAAAGATAAAAACAAACAAAACAGAATAAAACAAAAAAAACAAAATATGATCAAATATGATCAGGCTGGTGCATAGATTAGTGCCACACACTAGATTTTGGGTGTACCTTGGGTGTTAGAAGAAAGTGCCTCCTAAAATTTTAAAGAAAAAAGACTATATATGTACAAAATAAGGGTTGATACTATGAAGGGATGGAATATGACTGTAAAGATGAAAATTATAAAAAATTTTAAAAAAGGAATTGATAAGAAGGTGTTTGAAAAAAGAAAGAAGAGGATTAAAAAAATGGAAAGAAAGAAAGGAAAAAAAGGGGGGAGAGAATGTGATCAGGCAGGAGACTAGAACAAAGCCATACACTAAGGTTTTAGGGTATATTTTGATATGTTAGAAGAACCTGTATCCCAAAATTTTAAAGAGAGAACAACTTATATATATATGCCAAAAATAAGGGTAACTACTTTGAAGGGATAGAATATGACTCCAAAAATGAAAAATAAAAATGTTTTTTTAAAAAAGGGGTTTGATAAGATGTTGTTTGAAAAAGGGAAAAGGAAAAATTGAAAAAAAAAAACAGTTAAAAAATTTAACTTTGAAAGACTAATGAATCATGGTAAAAAAGCCATGAATTCTATGTGCAGCATTCCCCTACCACGGAGTTCTCCCGTTCTCATTGATCGGTAACCTTGGTCTTGGCTGGCTGTTCTTGCTGATCTTCTGGGGGAGGGGCCTGTTGCTGTGGTTTCCAAATGTCTTTGCTGGAGGGGGAATTGCCCCGCCCTTGCCTGGTCCCGGCTAAGTAATCTGCTTGGGTTTGCTTTGGAGGTTTTTTTCCCTGCAAGCTTTCCATACAGCATTGGAGGATGAAAGTGAAAATGGCGGCCTCCCAATCTCCACTTGGGAGGAGCTGAGACCCTGGGGCCCTGCTCCTCAGTGAGCCCCCAGAGAAAAGCAGTCATTCACTCCCGTCTCCCAGGTCTCTGGCCGCACTCTGTGCTCACCTGGCCTGTGACCGAGCATTTCTATCTCTGGCACCCGACCCCGTGTGGAGTCTCCAAATCCAGCAGATCCCTGCGGTGCCCTTCTGCATCATTCCTCCCTGGGGAGGAA